>NC_087354.1:75151971-75776971 GCF_030014295.1 Loxodonta africana | reverse complement strand
TAGGCTGATGTTTCAGGGCGGCAGTTACCTTAAGTAGTAGAAACAGACACGGGGAGGGAAATCTGCCTCCTGGTTGGGTTCTGAAGGGCCTTAACTCGGCGTCCTTGGTTCCCAATGGCTCTCTGGTTGGTCATTTCCATTCTGTGCTCGGCCCCGGAGTAGAGAGGCATCTGTTTTCCATAAACCGCGAGGCGGATGCAAATCCTGGATTATGTGTGGCCCAGCTCTCGCAGCGTTCCCAGACCCGGCGCGACAGCTAATCCTCGCACAAAGAGCATGGAAACAAACACGAGAGTTTGTGCCCAATTCCGGAAAGATTTCCCCAGTGCGAAGACTAAAGTCTTGCGGCCAGCCTCCCAGGACGGGCCAATCGCAGCGCTAGGGGTCAGACCAAGCAGGCTGGCTCGGTTTTCAAGTCTACTCCAGAAAACACGTCCTCCCTCAGCCCTGTAAACACAAACGCAAACACTGTCGCTTCAGGGGAAATGGCTTTAGTTTAATCGGGCTGAGAGAGCTGAAGAGGGCCAGCCTCCATTATGGGACACTTAGTCACTAAGACAGCAATCACAGTTCCCTGAATATGAGAGAAGAAAAACATCTCTGTCTTTAGGTAAATTTCTGACACAACCAGTGCTGAAAATGATGAGACATTATTCTCTCTGGGTCTTACGTTTTACTCTGTAGGATGTAGGGAGTCTCCCTCCTTACTCTCTTCCTGCTTTCCTTCCTTCCAGAAACATTTATTGAGTGCCTCCTATGTGCCAGGCTGAGAATATAAAGTCGGAAAAAGCATGAAGTCCCTGTTCTCAGGTGCCTTTCAGTCTAGTGGGGGGAGAAGACAAGAAAACCAATACCACTAGTACATTGTAAAATTGCTATGATAGAAGCATGTATGCCCAAAGGGTTATAGGAATGGAGAAATCCTTGCTGTCCAGCAGATTCCAACTCATAAAGACCCCATAGGACAGAGTAGAACTGCTCCATAGGGTTTCCAAGGAGTAGCTGGTAGATTCAAACTGCTGACCTTTTGGTTAGCAGCCATAGGTCTTAACCACTGTGCCCCCAGAGCTCCAGGAACATAGAAGTGGATTTCAAATCATGCTGGAAAATCAAGGAAGGGTTCCCAGAGGAGAGTGCATTAGAGTTTTGAAGACTGAGCAGGCATGAGGCAGAATAAAGAGAATGGAAAGGGGAAGATCCAAAGTTCTGCATGGTTTCAGAAGGCAGGGTAGAGGAACAAAGGTAAGAGGTAGTTATCAAGGGCAGCAAACTATCAGAACACAAGGGTCTTTTCTGCTAAGCTAAGAGATCTGATCTTTGTCTAAAAGCTATGGGACCCGCTCAAGAATTTTAGGTGGAGAAATTACCTGATTAGATTTGTGTTTCAGAAAGATAACTGTGGAAGCATGCAGGAAAAAGCCAGTCTAGGAAGGGAGTGGAGGTGGGGTAGGCATGGAAGACTCCAAATGTATGACAGAGGTAGGACCTTTAGAATATGATGCCTTTTTTTAAAAGGAAGGGGAGCAAGAGTGAGGATATCACCCACGTTGCTGAAAAGAGAAACAGAGCGGATGGAGGGAACCATTCACCAAGAGAGAAAAATGGAGAAAGCGCAAGTGTGACGGGGGAAATGAGTTGAGTTTAGACAAGTTGAGTCTGTGGTGCCTATGGGATATCCAAGGAGTCCCTGGGTGGTGCAAATGGCTGAAGTGTTCTACTAATACTAGTAATATCCTTCTCCAGGGGCTGGTCCCTCCGGATAACACATCCAAAGGACATGAGGAAGTCTCACCATTCTCACGTCTAAGATGCACTCTGGCTGTATGTCTTCCAAGACAAACTTGTTCGTTCTTCTGGCAGTCCATGATATATTCAGTGTTCTTCGCCATCTCCATAATCCAAAGGCATCAATTTTTCTTCAGTCTTCCTTATTCATTGTTCAGCTTTTGCGTGCATATGAGGCAATTGGAAATATGGCTTGGATCAGGCACACCTTAGCCCTCAAAGTAACATCTTTGCTTTTCAACACTTTAAAGAGGTCTTTTGCAGCAGATCTGCCCAATGCAGATCATTCAATTTCTTGACTGCTGCTTCCAAAGGTGTTGATTGTAGATCCAAGTAAAATAAAATCCTTGAGAATCTTCAGTCTTCTCTCCATTTATCATGATGTTACTTGTTGGTCCAGTTGTGAGAACGTTTGTTTTCTTTATGTTGAGATGTAATCCATACTGAAGGCTGTAATCTTCGATCTTCGTCAGTAAGTGCTTCAAGTCCTCTTTGTTTTCAATGAAAATATGTATCACCTGTATATCTCGGCTTGTTAATGAGTCTTCCTCCAATCCTAATGCTGTGTTCTTCTTCATGTAGTCCAGCTTCTCAGATTATTTGCTCAGCATACAGGTTGAATAAGTATGGTGAAAGGATACAACCCTGATACATACCTTTCCTGATTTTAAACCACACAGTATTCCCTTGTTCTGTTCGAACGATTGCCTCTTGACCTATGTACAAGTTCTGTATAAGCACAAATAAGTGTTCCAGAATTCCCACTCTTTGCAATGTTATCCATAATTTGTTTTGGTTCACACATTCAACTGTGTGCAATAAAACACAGGTAAACATCTTTCTGGTATTCTCTGCTTTCAGCCAGGTTCCATCTGAAATCAGCAAAGGTCTCTCCCATTCCATGTCCTCTTCTGAATCCCGCTTGAATTTCTCAGAGCTCCCTTTTGACGTACTGCTGCAACAGTTTTTGAATGATCTTCAGCAAAATTTTACTTGTGTATGATATTAATGATATTTTTAGATAATTTCTGCATTCTGTTGGATCACGTTTCCAAAAATATTTCCACAACTATGGATCTCTTCCAGTTGGTTGGCCAGGTAGCTGTTTTCCAAATTTCTTGGCATAGATGAGTGAGCACCTCTAGTGCTGCATCTGTTTGTGGAAACATCTCAATTGGTGCAACTGGGATTCCTTCAGTTCCTGAAGACTTGTTTTTTGCCACTGCCTTCAGTGCAGCCTGGACTTCTTCCTTCAGTACCACTGGTTCTTCATCATATCCTACCTCCTGAAACGGTTGAACATCGACCAGTTCTTTTTGGTACAGTAACTCTGTGTATTCCTTCTATCTTCTTTTGATGCTTCCATCATTTAATATTTTCCCCGTAGAATCCTTCAATATTGCAACTTGAGGCTTGAATTTTTTCTTCAGTTTTTTCAGCTTGAGAAATGCTGAGCATGTTCTTCCCTTTTGGTTTTCCATCTCAAGATCATTGCACATGTCATTTTTAGACTTAATCTTGTCTTCTCGAGCCACCCTTTGAAATCTTCTGTTCGGCTCTTTTATTTTATCATTTGTTCCATTTGATTTAGCTACTCAACATTCAAGAGCAAGTTTCAGAGTCTCTTCTGACATCCCTTTTGGTCTTTTCTTTCTTATCTGTCTTTTTAATGGCCTTTTGCTTTCTTCATATATGATGTCTTTGATGTCATCCCATAATTCGTCTGGTCTTCAGTCGTTAGCGTTCAGTGCATCAGATCTGTTCTTGAGATGGTCTCCAAATTCAGGTGGGATATACTCAAGCTCATACATTGGCTTTCGTGGACTTGTTTTAATTTTCTTCAGCTTTAACTTGAACTTGCCTATGAGCAAGTCAGCCCGTGGCCTTGTTCTGACTGATAATATTGACATTTCCATCATCTCTTTCCACAGATGTCGTTCGTTGATTTGACTCCTGTGTTTTCTATCCAGTGAGGTCCACATGTATAGTCACCATTTTTGTCGTTGAAAAAAGGTATTTGGCATGAAGAGGTCCTTGGTCTTGCAAAATTCTATCATGCAATCTCTGGCGTCCTTTGAATCACCAAGGTCGTATTTTCCAACTACCAATCCTTCTTTTTTGTTTCCAACTTTCGCATTCTAATCACCAGTAATTTTCAATGCATCTTAATTGCATGTTTGATCAATTTCAGACTACAGAAGTTGGTAAAAATCTTCAATTTCCTTACCTTTGGGGTTATCCTTGTAGGCATATGCGTGTTATCCCATCACTGACAGCACTGTACTTCAGGAGAGATCTTGAAATGTTCTTTTCCATGAAGAAGACATCATTCCTCTTCAAATTATCATTCCTGGCATAGCAGACCATATGATTGTCTAATTCAAAATGGCCAATACCTTTCTATTTCAGCTCACTAATGCCTAGGAGAAAACCCCGGTAGTGTAGTAGTTAAGAGTTCAGCTGCTAACCAACAGGTCAGCAGTTCAAATCCACCAGGTGCTTCTTGGGAACCCTATGGGGCAGTCCTACTCCGTCCTATAGGGTCACTATGAACAGGAATCAACTTGACGGCAATAAGTCCAAGTCCGAATGCCTAGGATATCAATCTTCAAGCATTTCATTTTGATGACTTCCAATTTTCCTAGATTCATACTTCATACATTCCGCGTTCCAATTATTTCTCTTTTTTTGTAGGGAGATTGGAACTTTTTTTTTTTTTTATCGTGCTTTATGTGAAAGTTTACAAATCAACTCAGTCTCTCACACAAAAACTTGTATACACCTTGCCACATACTCCCAATCGCTCTCCCCCTAATGAGACAGCCCATTCCCTCCCTCCACTCTCACTTTTCGTGTCCCTTTCACCGGCTTCTAACCCCCTCTACCCTCACATCTCCCCTCAAGGGAGGAGATGCCAACATAGTCTCAAGTGTCCACCTGATCTAAGAAGCTCACTCCTCACCAGCATCCCTCTCCATCCCATTGTCCAGTCCAATCCCTGTCTGAAGAGTTTGCTTTTGGAATGATTTCTGTCCCGGGCTAACAGAAGGTCTGGGGGCCAAGACCACCAGGGTCCTTCTAGTCTCAGTCAGACCATTAAGTCTGGTCTTTTTATGAGAATTTGGGGTCTGCATTCCACTGCTCTCCTGCTCCCTCAGGGGTTCTCTGTTGTGTTCCCTGTCAGGGCAGTCATCAGTTGTAGCTGGGCACCATCTAGCTCTTCTGGTCTCAGGCTGAGGGAGTCTCTGGTTTATGTGGCCCTTTCTGTCTCTTGGGCTCATAATTATCTTGTGTCCTTGGTGTTCTTCATTCTCCTTTGATCCAGGTGGGTTGAAACCAATTGCAGCTTCTTAGATGGCCACTTGCTAGCATTTAAGACCCCTGACGTCGCTCTCCAAGGTGGGATGCAGAATATTTTCTTAATAGATTTTATTATGCCAATTGACTTAGATGCCCCTGAAACCATGGTCCCCAAACCCCCACCCCTGCTATGCTGGCCTTCGAAGCATTCAGTTTATTCAGAAAACTTCATTGCTTTTGGTTTAGTCCAGTTGTGCTGACCTTGCCTGTATTGTGTGTGGTCTTTCCCGTCACCTAAAATAGTTCTTTCTACTGTCTAATTAGTGAGTACCCCTCTCCCACCCTCACTCCTTCCCTCCTTCCTCTCTCTCGTAACCATCAAAGAATATTTTCTTCTCTCTTTAAACTATTTCTTGAGTTCTTACAATAGTGGTTTTATACAGTATTTGTCCTTTTGCAACTGACTAATTTCACTCAGCATAATGCCTTCCAGATTCCTCCATGTTATGAAATGTTTCACAGATTCATCACTGTACTTTAGCGTACTATTCCATTGTGTGAATATACCATAATTTGTTTACCCATTCATCTGTGATGTGCACCTTGGTTGCTTCCATCTTTTTGCTATTGTAAACAGTGCTGTAATGAACACGGGTGTGCATATATCTGTTTGGGTAAAGGCTCTTATTTCTCTAGGATATATTCCAAAGAGTTGGATTGCTGGATCGTATGGTAGTTCTATTTCTAGCTTTTTAAGGAAGCGCCAAATTGATTTCCAAAGTGGTTGCACCATTTTACATTCCCACCAGCAGTGTATAAGTGTTCCAATCTCTCCACAGCCTCTCCAACATTTATTGTTTTCTGTTTTTTGGATTAATGCCAGCCTTGTTGGAGTGAGATGAAATCTCCTTGTAGTTTTGATTTGCATTTCTCTAATGGCTAATGATCGAGAGCATTTCCTCATGTATCTGTTAGCTACCTGAATGTCTTCTTTAGTGAAATGTCTGTTCATATCTTTTTCCCATTTTTTAGTTGGGTTATTTGTCTTTTTGCAGTTAAGTTTTTGCAGTGTCATGTATATTTTAGAGATCAGGCACTGATCGGAAATGTCATAGCTAAAAACTTTTCCCTAGTCTGTAGGTAATCTTTTTACTCTTTTAGTGAAGTCTTTGGATGACCATAGGTGTTTGATTTTTAGGAGCTCCCAGTTATCTACTTTTTCTTCTGTATTGTTGGTAATGTTTTTTATACTGTTTATGCCATGTATTAGGGCTCCTAGCATTGTTCCTATTTTTTCTTCCATGATCTTTATTGTTTTAGATTTTATATTTAGGTCTTTGATCCATTTTGAGCTCGTTCTTATGCATGGAGTGAGGTATGGGTCTTGTTCCATTTTTTTGCAGATGGATATCCAGTTATGCCAGCACCATTTGTTAAAAAGATTGTCTTTTCCCCATTTCACTGTTTTGGGACCTTTGTCAAGTATCAACTGCTCATATGTGGATGGATTTATGTCTGGATTCTCAATTCTGTTCCATTGGTCTATGTATCTGTTGTTGTACCAGTACCAGGCTGTTTTGACTACTGTGGCAGTATAAAAAAATAGTAGGTTCTAAAATCAGGTAGAGTAAGGCCTCCCACTTCGTTCTTTGTTTTCGGTAGTGTTTTGCTTATCTGGGGCCTCTTTCCCTTCCATATGAAGTTGGTGATTTGTTTCTCCATCTCATTAAAGAACGTCGTTGGAATTTGGATCAGAATTGCATTAAATGTATAGATCGCTTTCGGGAGAATAGATATTTTTATAATGTTAAGTCTTCCTATCCATGAGCAAGGTATATTTTTCCATTTATGTAGGTCTCTTTTGGTTTCTTGCAGAAGTGTATTGTGCTTTTCTTTGTCTTTTACATCTCTGGTAAGATTTATTCCTAAGTATTTTATCTCCTTGGGGGCTACTGTAAACGGTATTGATTTGGTGACCTAATTATTTCTTAATGGATGCTTACAGCCGTTTCTTCTCATTTTGAGTTGTGCCACATCAGCAAATGAAGGTCCCAAAAGCTTGACTCCATCCATGTCATTAAGCTCAACTCTACTTTGAGGAGGCAGCTCTTCCCCAGTCATCTTTTGAGTGCCTTCCAACCTGAGGGGCTCATCTTCCAGCGCTATATCAGATAATGTTCCGCTGGTATTCATAAGGTTTTCACTGGCCAATTTTTTCAGAGTTAGATCACCAGGTTCTTCTTCCTAGTCTGTCTTAGTCTAGAAGATCTGCTGAAATCTGTCTACCGTGGGTAACCCTGTTGGTATTTGAAATACTGGTGGCATAGCTTCCAGCATCACAGCAGCATGCAACCCACCACAGTATGACAAACTGACAGACATGTGGTGGCAGATAAATATAGTGCCGGCATATAAGATGCTTAATAAATATTTGAAATATGAATAAATTAAAAATGGCGATCATTTATTGTCTCTATTTTTCTTCATTCACACTTTTACTATGTACATAATTTTAAAACCTACTTTTTTTTTTTTTTTTACAACCTATCATATACAGTGAAGTCTGTGAAAGCCACAACTCAACGGGACTGCCTTTTTCGGAGTTTCGTCAGTTTTCCACCTTTGAGAGGCTGTAATGTTACTACTTTTCTATCACTCATTTTAGTGGAAAATATTTGAGTTTTCCTTCTCTGACAGGTTTCTGCCTTATACAAGTTCCAGCTTTTGCAGGTTTTACTGTAATATGTACTTTTATGTCAGCAAAATTATTTGAAAACAGTTTTAGGCAACTGAAGAATATTCCACTAATTGATATATCATCATTTATGCAACTAATTTCCATAAGGTTACATTTAGGTTGTTTCTAAATTTTCAATATTATAAACAAAGCTTCAGTGAACTTCCTAAACACTAATCTTCATCCACATTTCTATATTCTCAAGATAGATTCCGGTATGTAAAATTACCAAATCAAGGTGTATTAACATTTCTAGGGTTCTCAAGAAAACAAAACATCAGATAATTGCTGTCTAGAAAGGTTGTGCCAGTTTCCATTCCTATTTGCAATACATGAGGTTGAGATACACACGTTCACTCACAGTATTATTTTAAAATATTTGCTAATTTGATAGAAAGAAAATAGTAAATCATTGTTTCTGAAATTTGTATTGATTTGGTTACTCACGACGTGGAACAGTTCCTTGGGTGGAGCAAATGGTTTGCACTCAACACTGACCTAAACATTAGCTTTTTGAACCCACCCAGCAGTGCCACGGAAGAAAGGCCTGGTGATCTGCTTCCATAAAGATTATAGCCAAGAAAACCCATGGAGCAGTTCTACTCTATAGTACATGGAGTTACCATTATTAGTAGGAATTGACTCAATGGCAACAGGTTTGGTTTTTGGTTTTTAATGATGTGGACATATTTAATATGATCATTAACCATCAGTATTTCCTTTAAATGAAATTACTTTTGCCCATTTGTCTTTTGGAAACCTGAAGAGAATTTCTTCTGTGGTTATTACTGTATGAGCATCCTGCCATGATGAGTGTGATCCTGTTTTCTTAAAGATACATTCGTATTCTCTATGTCTCTATCACAGACACACACACACGCACACACACACAGAGAGAACATGGCCATATACATTCTACCTCATCTGGTGCTCAATTATAGAAGCTGTGATGGATTCTAACACTGGAGGAAAAACTGGTGGTATTGGAATTGTCGAAAGACAGTATGTCTGAATTGTCAAGGGTCATTTAGTCATCGTGATCTCTTTTTTTTTATCATAGTACTTTACATGAAGGTTTACAGAGCAAACTAGTTTCTCATCAAACAATTAATACACATATTGTTTTGTGAGATTGGTTGCCAACCCCACCACATGTCAACACTCTCCCCTTCTCAGCCTTTGGTTCCCCGTTACCAGCTTTATTGTCCCCACCCCGCCTTCTTGTCCTTGCCCCTGGGCTGGTGTGTCCATTTAGTCTCATTTTGTTTTATGGGACTATCTAATCTTTGGCTGAAGGATGAACCTCAGGAGTGAGTCAGTACCGAATTAAAAGGGTGTCCGGGGGCCATACTCAGAGTTTCTCCAGTCTGTGTTGGACCAACAAGTCTGGTCTTTTTTTTGTGAGTTAGAATTTTGTTCTATATTTTTCTCCAGCTTTGTCCAGGACCCTCTATTGTGATCCCTGTCAGAGCAATTGGTGGTGGTAGCTGGGCACCATCTAGTTGTGCTGGACCCTGGTGGAGGCTGTGGTAGTTGTGGTTCATTAGTGTGACTCTCTTTTTAAGTGATGGTTTGAGAACCTAACCTCTTCCTATGCCATAAGATTCAACTCCAGGGTTGTCCCCCTGAAGAACTGCCTGACGAACTGCCTTTCTTGCCTTGGTAGTGTCTGTTCCTCCTGAGGCTGGTGTGGCCTTCTCTTCATCTTTCCCAACCCAAATCCTGCACATCCCTGATAGTGAAGCTCAAATGATAGCCCTTGGACCAGGGCAACCTCTTCTTCTGACTCTCATAGCTCGTTGTATCTCACTTAGGGCACTTCGTCCTCCCTGGTATTTGGGTTATTTGTGCATGCAACTTACCTCCTTCGGTACATCTCTCAAGAGATAAAAGGAAAGGGAAGTAAGCAGAGTGGGAGACCTCATACCACCAAGAAAGCAGCACTGGGAACAGCACGTCCTTTGGACCCGGGGTCCCTGGGCCTGTGAATCTCCTTGACCATGGGAAGATTGAGGACAATGACCTTCCTCCAGAGCTGACAGAGAGAGAAAGCCTTCCCCTGGAGCTGATGCCCTGAATTGAGACTTTTAGCCCACTTTAGTGTGAGGAAATAAACTTCTCTTTGTTAAAGCCATCCACTTGGGGCATTTCTGTTATGGCAGCACTAGATGACTAAGACACCCCCTGTTGTGTTATCATGAAAGGCACAAGATGCCCCTCTTATTCCATAGCCATTGAAGTTCTCTGTGGTGGAGGAACGAAAACCGGTAAACAGTACAACCGTGGTCCAAGGACTAAGAAATTGAAGGGCGATAAATAATTAACTTTAGTTTGAATATAAAGTCTGTAAAGGAAAATAAATAACTAAAATAATACTTCAAAACAATTGAGAAGGTGACAAGGAAATTGCTACTGTCTTCCATTAGTGCAGGAGCATACTTCCTGGTAATGTTTTCTTGAAATGGTGACACACTGATCTCCCCAGGCTGGTCCATTAGCCACGGAAAGATGTTCCAGAGCCTTTAGGGGCACTTACTCCTAGAAGCATCAGGCCATATCACAGACTGACACACTCCTTTAAAACCAAATATTTAGAAAGAACATATTAAAAAGCCAGACAGAGGAGAAGAGCTCTCTCCAGGGTCATGATCTGTGCTTCTCAAATCCTTGCCAGAACTCCCACTCATCATAAATGTGCTTATTTTTCATGTGTGTCATGCTTTTGAAGTTCCAAACAAAAAACCTAACTTGGACAAAATAACAAAAAAACAATAAAAATAGGCAAAGGACTTTTTTTTTTTGAACTATGTTTCTTAGAACTAGTGTGATTTAATGTCTGTTCAAATCTTTCATTAAAGATGAAAAGAAAAAAGCAACGTTAGAAGTGTTTCTTTTGAAATCTCCTTTTATCCAGCATGTGGAGAAAATATGATGACAACTTCATCATTTTTTTACCCTTTAGGCGAGATTTCCATGTGGCTGTCCCTAACTTCCGAAAGAGTATATTCAACATGCAGTTTTTAAAAAAACAAACTTTTAATGAGCATAACTTTTATAAGTACACTTAAAGTAAATACAACTTACTAACAAAAAAGCACACAATTCCTCAGGGAACAGCTCAAAGAATTATCACAAAGGGACCACAACAGGGTAAACACCATCCAGATCAAGAGACAGAGCGATACCAGAGCCCCAGACACCCTCTCCCAAACGTAGTTTTGAGCTATACGTATTTCTTCATAGAACTAATACTACTAATGGTAGTAAGTGCCCAGATCAACCATCAATATCTCCATGGGAAATGTATTTTCCATTCCAAATGGTCACCCCTGAAGCTCAGGGGCTCCCACTGTAGGGACTCTGGGTGGGTGGAGCAGGCATGGAGGGCAGGAGGAGCTATGTCAGGATCTCAGTGATCAGTTCTCCAGTCTACACTGCCTCAGGATCTAAAAAAGAGAAGATGGCCCTTTAACCTAACACTTGCCAAGTGTTATGATCTAGGAAAAAGACACTACAGAGGTTCTAGAGGCAGCCTGGCAGTCCATGCTTATGTTAGGGTAATTTGCAAATTGCATATGCCTATTAAAGAGAATTTAAGAGATGTACATTTAGGTGGCGCTCTGATGGTGAGTGATTACAGTGCTCGGCTGCTAACCACCAGCTGCTCCATGGGAGAAAGATGTGGCAGCCTGTTTCCTTAAAGATTTACAGCCTTGGAAATCCTATGGGGCAGTTCTACTCTCTCCTATAGGGTCACTATGAGTTGGCATCAACTTGAAGGCTGTGGATTTTTGGTATATTTAGGTATTCTACCACCCCTCTGTCAGTTTGTCTTACTGCTATGGCTTGCATGTTGCTGTGATGCTGAAAGATATGCCACAGGTATTTCAAATACTAGCTGGGTCACCCACAGTAAACAGGTTTCTGTGGAGTTTCCACCTTAAGGCAGACATGGAAGAAAGGGCTGGTGACCTATTTCTAAAAATTAGCCAGTGAAAACCCTACGTATCCCAACAGAATATCGTCAGATACAGTGCTTGAAGGTGAGCCACCTAAGTTGGAAGTGCTCAGAACACATAGTGGCAATCACTATGGAAGATGCTTCCTTAAAAAGCCAGAAATAGAAATACCATATGATCCAGCAATCCTACTCCTAGGTATAAAAAAAAAAAAAAAAAAGTTTTATATACCCCTAAAGAAATAAGAACTGTGACACGAATAGACACGTGCACACCCATGTCCATTGTATCATTATTCAGAATAACAAAAAGATGGAAACAACCTAAGTGCCCATCAATGGATGCCTAGACAAACTGTGGTACATACACACAATGGAACACTATGCAACGATAAAGAATAACAACAAATCCAAGAAACATCTCACAACATGCATTTGGAAGACATTATGCTGAGTGAAATAAATCAGCCACAAAAGGAGAAATATCATATGAGACCACTATTATAAGAACTCAAGGTTTATGCACAGGAAAAAAAAATTCTTTAATGATTATAAGGGATAGGAGGGGGAGTGTCTTGGTCATCTAGTGCATCTATAACACAAATACCACAAGCGGATGGCTTTAACAAAGAGAAATTTATTCTCTCACAGTCTCATAGGCTACAAGTCCAAATTCAGGGTATCAGCTCTAGAGGGAGGCTTTCTCTGCCGGCTCTGGAGGAAGGTTCTTGTCATCAGTCTTCCCCTGGACTAGGAGCATCACTATGTAGGGACCCCAGGTCCAAAGGACGTGCTCTGCTCCTGGCACTACTTTCTTGGTCGTGTGAGATCCCCATGTCTCTCTGCTCACTTCTCCCTTTTACATCTCAAAAGAGATTGGCTTAAGACACTACCTAATCTTGTAGATTTCACCAATATAACTGCCACTAATCCATCTCATTACATCATAGTGATAGGATTTACAACACATAGGGTAATCACATCAGATGACAAAATGGTAGACAATCATACAATACTGGGAATCATGACCTAGCCAAATTGACAGATATTTTTTGGGGACACAATTCAATCCGTGACAGAGAGGGAGAGAAAATTACTAACTAGATAGAAGATATGTGTTAATATCGATGAAGGGAAAGGTAATACACACTATGGGGGAAGGCAGCACAACATGACCAAGGCAATGGAAGACACTTAGAGGAATGCAAGAATAAAGGGCAACTATGGTAATTACTATAACATAAACAATTCTGCAACAATAGTATTAACAATCAATAATTTACTAATGGATACATAAGTAGATAAGTATGCTAAAGAGGTATGGGAGAGTGTAAGGTTTGGTTATGGATATTTCTACATACATCATTTTTTTTCATAAACAATTCTGCAACAATAGTATTAACAATCAATAATTTACTAATGGATACATAAGTAGATAAGTATGGTAAAGAGGTATGGGAGAGTGTACGGTTTGGTTATGGATATTTCTACATACATCATTTTAGGTGCTGCATGCATATTAATATAGACAACAGAGCATACAAGGGGCATAGTCATGGAAACTTCTTTGATATAACCACACACCTCATGGGGTGAAGTTCCTAGGCTCAAAGGTGAAGGACCACACTCTGGGGATATCTACGTCAATTGGTACAACATAGTTCATAAAGATAAAATTCTGCGTCCTACTTTGGTGAGTAGTGTCTGGGGTCTTAAAAGCTTGTAAGCAGCCAACTAAGATACAACCATTGGTCTCTTCCTGTATGGAGCAAAGGATAGTAAAGAAAACCAAAGACTCAAGGGAGCAGTTAGTCCAAAGGGCTATGGATCACATGAACCACAGTCTACACGACCCCAACACCAGAAGAACTAGACGGTACCCAGCTACCACTATTGACTGCTCTGACTAAGATCATAACAGAGTGTCCCAGAGATAGTGAGAGAAAAATGTAGAACAAAAATCAAATTCAAAAAGAAGATCTGACTTACTGACAGAGATGGAGGAACCTCTGAGAATATGGCGCTAATACACCCTTCTGATCTGTAACTGAAGCCATTCCTGGAGACCACCTTTCGGCCAAACAATAGACAGGCCCATAAAATAAACAATTACTCCCAAGAGAAAAGTATTCCTTAGAACAATCAACATTTGCCCAAAAGCAAAGATGAGAAGGCAGGAAGGGGTAGAAAATTCGGATGAATGGAAGCAGGGAATCCACGGCAGAAATGTGGAGAAATGCAAACAATGTCATAGACACACTTTAAGTACAAACTAATGGGAAACTAATTTGCTCTGTAAACTTTCACCTAAAGCACAATAAAAAATAAAATAAGTAAATAAAACACAGTGGCCACAACAACCGTCTGGACCGGAAGCACAATCACAAGGTGGCACAGGACCTGGTGACTTTTCATTCTGTTGTACTTGGAGTTACCATGCGTCTGAGCCAACTCAAGGGCAACTAACAACTTATTCGTGTGGGTAAAGAATGTTAAATGAGGGTAGTATATAATTGTTACTTTCGTTGTAATAATTGATCTTTGTAATTTTCTCTTCAGCACCTCATTTTAATTAAAGTCAAGCGTTTTCATTTTAATAGCTTAAGACTCAAAAGGGAACTTATTATAAATATTCAGTGGTGTTTTCTAGTGTTTACTTAACTCCCCTAAAATAAAAATCACCTAGAATGCTTGTCAAAACACAGATTAAAGGGCTCCAACCCACATCTACTGAAGCAGAATTTCCCCAGGGGAGGCCGGGTTACTTATGCGTGTTTAACAACAGAATGGGAATCAACTTGACAACAGTGGGTTTGGTTTTTTAGGCTTAACAACAGTTCAAGTGTTTCTTATTTTCAGGAAATTGTGGGAAATACTGGCTTGGTCTAAGGAAGATGAAAAAGCTACGTAGTCAGTTAATAGTGCTCTGTAAGTCTTTGTTGTTGTTAACAACATTGAGAGCCTGCTTTGGACAAAAGTTTCCTGAGATTGAACAGTTCTGGTTCCATAATTGTCTTGATTATTTCTTTTGTTCCAATATCAAGAGTTATAAACAGCAACTTTATAGATACTTGATGTAGTCTTGAGTACACTAGGTAGTTCCTCTTGAATAAAACTGATTCTTAAAAATGGACAGAAGAGAGTTTGACCATCTTAATCTCTTTAATCCAAGCCCCTCTCACCTTTATGCAGGTTCTTTGAGAATATGTGGCCAGGTTTTATGGACACATTGCCAAGAGGTTAAGAAACACCTCCATTTACTGTGGGTTTATCTAAAATTTAGATTCCTTAATCAGTTGCACAGTGCTCACGAGAATACAAATTTATGTAACCATCTCGTGTCACTGGAAAGCAATTTGGTGATATCAAGACCCTTAAAAATGTTTACATCTTAAGATCTAGTAAATCTACATCTTTCCTGAGGCAGCAACAGAGGTGTGGTCAGGGATATATACCCAGGCAGCTCATAAGAACTCCAGCTCTGGGTCTGAAGGCCAGCTCTGCCACCTCCTTATAGTGTAGTCTTGCATAAAATATTTAACTAACTGCTCTGTGCCTCAGTTTACTCATTTGTTGAGTGGTAAGAAAAGCAGAGCTGTTCCAAAGATTATATTAGTTAGGACACATAAAAAACTCAAAACAGTGCCTGTCACAGAGTTAGCAATACAACAAATGGTAATCAGCATTACTATTATTCCAAACACATTCATCACTGCTGTATTTATAATAAGAAAAAATTTGAAAGCACCTGAATGATCAAAAATAAGGGAATGAACACACAGCCTCTTGTATACAAAAGTATATAATTTACCCCTGGAAGAATGGCAGAGTGGTTAAAAGCAGGCTCTGGGTCCTGAAACTGGTTCACCCCTGCCTAGCTGTGTGACCTTGGACAATTTTCTTAACTCTCTGAGCTTTGGTGTTCTCATCCGAAAATGGAGAATAATAATAATAATAATAATAATAATAATTAACTGGCTCACGGAGAGGACGCAGTCCTTCAGATGGCCCAAATGGCTATAATTACTCCCTGTTCCTTCCCCCTGGCTAGTATCTTTGGGCTTTGGAACAAGCCATCACGACTCCCCCTCTGAAGCCTAATGGTTTGTCTAAATAAGCAGCAGGGTGAAGCGATATAATTCTGGGTTAACAATTCCGGGCTGGCGTCCCCATGTCTGACTACCCCCCTCTTTGGGTAATCAGGCCGGAAAAGTTGCATTGCACTCTGTGCAGTAAAATATACAACCCACGGAATATAAAACCAGATGGGGGAAGCTCTGCAGGGTCCTTAGTCCACGTTGCAAAGAGAGGAGGTACCTGCGGAAGTTTCCCACTCCGCCCACATTGCTTCGAGCAAGGAGGATGGAACTTTTCCTGTTGTGCACTGTTGTCCGTAATTAAAACGGCTTTGCTATTGCCAACACTGTGTATGTGTTTCGTGGGTACGACTTGATCAGGATAAATGGATATAATGCTCATGGAGTGGTTGATACCATTGGGTCGAATTCTCACCCCGGTACTCTGGTGGGTACTTGGGATCTGGAGACAGTCTTTAAGACAACCTGTGTGTACAATGCACTCATACACATAAAGCACCTAGAACAGTGCCTGGCATGCGGTCAGTACTTCATCAGGGTTGTTGTTAGCTACCATCCAGTCAGTCTCCCAACTCACGGTAACTCTATGCATGACGGAATGAAAAGCCACCCAGTCCTGCACCATCACCATGATGGGGTGCAGATCATACCATTGTAATGCACAGAGTTTTCATTGGCTGATTTTCAGAAGTAGATTGCCAGGTCTTTCTTCCTAGCCCATCTTAGTCTAGAAGCTCCCCCAAAACCTGTTCGGCATCATAGCAACACAAAAGCCTGTACTGAGAGATGGTTGGTAGCTATGCTTGAGGTGGAGTGGCTGGGAATCTAACCCAGGTCTCCCATGTGGAAAGTGAGAATTCTACCACTGAACCACCAAAACCAAAAAACCCATTGCTGTGAAGTCAATTCCGCCTCATAATGACCCTATAGGACAGAGTAGAACTTTGCCATAGGGCTTCCAAGGCTGTAAATCTTTATGGAAGCCGACTGAAGCAGACTGCCACATCTGGTGGGTTTGAATGCAGATCTTTTGGTTAGCAGCTGAGCTCTTAACCATTGTGCCACCAGGGCTCCTTACTGAACCCCTGCTGCCCCCTTAATCAGTGTTAACCACCACATTCTTTTTTTAATTGTTCTTTAGTTGAAAGTTTACAGAGCAAATTAGTTTCTCACTAAACAGTTCATACACAAATTATTTTGCGACATTAGTTGCCAGCCCCACCCTGTATCAATACTTCCACTTCTCCGCCCTGGGTTCCCTGTTTCCATTTGTCCAGTGTTCCCGTCCCTTCCTGCCTTCTGTTCTTTGCTTTTTAACATCCCCATTTTAAGTTTGGAAGGCTGACTGCCTGGTGACATCACTAAGAGCTTCCCCTTCAACGGTGGAGAAAGCACACGTCAGGTAAGAGAAGGCAAGCTGGAACAAAAACTAAATTCTCCTTCTAGTTTAATGGAAGAAACTACAGACACAAGCCCAGGCCTGGGTGCCACGGGCACAGACACCATGTGAAGTCGCCAGAAAGGGTTGTTCCACTGGCAGCGCCAGAATGGGATGCTTTTATTTAAAAGTGAAAAGAAAACCAGCCCCCAAACAAAAACATCCACCACAGCAACAAACAAGTCTTGGTGAGAGAAAGGCGCTGGAAGGGTTTTCCTTCTCTCCAGTCCTGTCCACCTCATTTCTTCTTCCCGCCTTCCCTGTCTACTCGCTTTGGGCTTTTCAAAGACTAAAGGAGAGAGAGCCCGGGAAGATAGACTGGCATCCACTTGGGGAGATGTACAAAGACAGCCTCCAAAGGAAGAACGTGGCTGCTCAGCTCCACTCCGCTGCCCCTACCCTGCTCCTGAGGCGCTCAGTGGGGCGCCAGTACAAGCTAGTCGGGGGTTTCCATTCTGAAGGAGCAGGGGACAAGCAGTTTTGGAAGCCCAGAGGATGCTGAAGTGTTTTTCTGACCTAGTAACCCCAATTCCTGAAGAGGACAAGGACCAGGGGTCACCAAGTCCTTCTTCCACTCACCCTATTCCACCTACCTCAGGTCCTCTCACTATCAGCAGCTCACCTGACCCAAAAGCTTGGGACACCACCAGGTCTGGGTGCAGATGGGAGCTGTGGAACCCTGGTCGGCATGGCCTGTGAGAAAAAAGGAACCCTCACACTGGAGGCCTGTGTTTCCAGAATACCCCAGGACAGAGATGGGGAATGCTGGGCAGCCTGCCATTTTCCCCAGCCTCCTTCTCAGCTCTCCAGCAACAGCTCAGACAATGGTGCCCCTTGGTTTACCGCGTGTGCTGAGTGTGGGAAGAGAGCTCCTTTTTTTCAGGCCTTGTCACTACTTTCCTTGTCACAGTGCCAATCAGCCTTCTGGGGTTTGTAAGGTCACTGCTACCTTAGAGGGGTTTTTCCATTTTCTTTTCTTAATGGACTATCATTAATTAATATTTATGCTGTGCCCCTAGTGTGCCCAGAACACAGAAAGTACCCAGATGACACAATAGCCTTCCTTATTGAGGGTATATTTAAAGGGGCCATGTTTCTAAGAAATCACTGATTACTGCAGATTTACTATGAAAAGTGCTCTTAGGAAAAGAAAATCATCCAGTGAGAAGCACAGTCAAGAATCATGCATGCTGAGAGCTCTAGTTTTTGTCCCTTAACCCCCAGTGGAAGGACCTGTATGTCAGAACATGGACTCAGCTCTACTGGGTATTCTTGTAAATACAATCTTTGCCAAGTTGTCCCTGATGCACGTGGGGGCCCATGGAAGGAGACAACCTTGCAGATTTTGCAGGGCTTTTCAGTGAAGAGAGTCCCTGGGTGGTGCAAACAGTTAACACACTCAGCTACTAACTGGAAGGTTAGAGATTGGAGTCCACCCAGAGGCACCTTGGAAGAAAAGCCTGTCGATCTGCTTTCTAGAAAATCAGCCATTGAAAACGTATAATGCACAGTTCTACTCAATGCACCATAAGGTCACCATGAGTTGAAGTCAATTCAACACGATAACAACAACAGCAAAAAAAAACTCTGTTTTTTTTTTTTTGCAATGGACAGGGACTCCTCAGCAAAATTTTGCTTAAAGCTCCCATATTTAAAATTAAATCATCTAATGCTGCAACTAGGAATATCTGAGGAAACGATATGGATTTGAGACTTTTCTTGGAAATCACATGAGCTCAGCTGTTTGTAGCACATGGCTCTGAGGTCAGGTAGCAGCAGGAAAGTTCTGCTAAAACTCTACACTTCACCCTTCTGGGAAGAGTGGGAGACGTCAGAGACAGGAAATGCACCCACATGAGAACTCTAGCCTTGGAGGGTCCCAAGGTGGCATCTTAGTCAGGGCCTATTTATTTCCTTAATATATTAAAAAACACCGATTGGAAACTGCCTGTCCTGGCCAGGTTTATACTGAGGCTTTTGAGGGCCCTATAGATTTCACTTTCTTCCTTCTACACACACCTGAAGGGATATCATTTTCATACGTTTCCAGAGAGTGCTGTCGAGAAGCCTATCTGACTTTTCTGAAGTCAGAAATTGGCCCTTGGCTCCTTGAGGTTTCTAGAGTCAACAGTTCGAGAAATTTAAGTGAAGTTCTATCTGGATAATAGCTGGAAAATGTGAAGTGTACTGTTCCCTCAGCTTCAGCTTGTTAAGTATGGTACTCACAAGCACAGATTGAAAGTGCACAAATGTGCCTGGTAGGTAGAGACCTACAGACCAGGAAACGCTCTCCTTGAAAAGCTGAGCAGGACTGCAGCTTTGATAAGGGGCTGAGTTCCCAGCACATAGGGGGCAGAGTTCCCAGCAGGTTAGACTCGAGGTCGGAGGGTGCATAACTAAATGACTCCCAGGTGTTCCCTGGGGAGTGCAATCCCAGCCTAGGTTTCTGATTCTCCTTCCATCTTTTTTGATGGGTCCCTTTAAAATGCCTGAATCACAAAAATAACAAGCTTAATGAGTGTGAGCCATGGTGCGAATGTGCCTCGTTTGAAAATTTAAGTAGACAGAAATACTTGCAATACAAGGGGTTGTGAACACAAACCAAACTAGGGTTCCCCTGCTCTCCTTCGGAAGGCCTGGGGACAGCCAAGGTCACCAGGCTTTCTGTTCCTCAGACATCTTCCAGGGGCTTTCCACCACTTTCCTTGTATATCACATGCAGGAGAAATTTCACAAACTGGTAGATCTCAAAGACCATTCCCATGATCCCACTGCACTAGATCCTTGACTGTCTTGGATTCCCAGGGTCCTCTACAAAATGGTAAAGAAATGACTCCACTTTTGTCAAATCTCAGCAAGAAAAAGTTGACACTGGGCCTTTTAAACATACGCAGTTCAGTCTGTGATGTGGATGTTTTTCACCTCCCATCCTTTGCCCCTAGTTTGCTCCCAGTTTCAGACCTTGTCTTCCAGGTTCATGCTTCTTTGACTTACAGAACATTTACATGTTTTCAGTTTGGAACTACTCTAGAGCATCATCTAGAAACATCAGTTAAGAATGGATGAACGGTCCATTCGGGAGGGAAAGAGGAAGTAAACCTTTGTGGAGGGATGACTCCTTGCCTAGAACCATAGCGAGCTGTCTACATGTTCTATCTTTTCAGTCCTTTTAACAGTTTTATGGAACCCTGCAGTAGGTAAGAGCTCAACTGATAACCAAAAGGTCGGCAGTTTGAATCCACCAGGTGGTCCTTGGAAACCCTATGGGGCAGTTCTACTCTGTCCTATGGGGTTGCTATAAGTCGGAATTGACTCAACGGCAACGGGTTTGGGATTTTTTTGGTTAACAGCTGTATAAGGTAGACATTATCATTCCAGTTTTTTAATGAGGAAAGTGAGACCTGAAGAGGTTAAATAACTTGCCCAAGGTCACACAACTAGAAACTAGTAGACTCTAAATTCAAATTCAGTTGTTTGAGCTTCGTTCTGGTCTTGATGCAGCCTACGGAATTTTCTAATTTTAATAAAATTTATTGTGAAAACTTTAAACCACCACAAAAATACATATAATAGTACAATAGATTCCCAAATATTCATCAACCGGGTTACACAATTATCAACATTTTGCCAAGTTTGCCTCATCCTTACGGGGCAATTTTCTCTGGCTTCGTTTTCTACCAGTTCCATCTCATCCAGCATCACTGCTCACTCACATGCTAGGTTTCAACCAGTCTGCTCTACTAGTTGTTCCTTGTATATTCCTTTGTCCAGTGGTTTCTAATCTGGTGCACTGATGTCCAAAACCCAGCTCGACCTACTGAATCAGAAACTGCTATCTCTCCATCTCCATTTGACCCACTCCTCCTCAAGGTCAACAACGAAGGGAGTCTTGAACGCCTTTCTAGTCACCTTCTCCCTCCAGAAAGCCTTCACTGATGACCCAAGTCTGGCAAAGGGCACCCCTCCCACACTCCTACAGAACCTTGTACATCTGTGGAATTCTCCAATCAACTGTGTATTCCTCTAGGGCTGAGACTGTGATTTTGACCTCTGTATTTTCAAAGCTTTGCACATAGCAGGTGTTCGTGAAGTGTTTGTTTGAGGAAGGGAAGAAACGGAAGAGAAAGAGGGACTGAACACAAAACCGTCTGAGCTACCAGCCCTGAAGGTTTCAGCGTCTCGCTTGAGTACCTGACATAAAGAGAGTTGCCTCCACTGCATAGATACACAGTGAGTTTTTAAAAAGCCAGAAGATGGGCAGAGACAATAAGCATGTTACTGAGCGCTGTCTCTCCAAAGGGAACAGCTGCCTAGTTCCCACCCTACAAAAATTCCTTTTGGAATTTTGCCTCTAAGAAACAGTGCCTGCTTAATTCATTTCCAATTATCTTTAAACATACAAAGGAGTGTCTAAGAAATTGATACCTTCCTATGGTAGAAAGTAACAGACTTGAATGTGTTATTTCCAGATGATTTAGGAAATAATATTGGGGTCATTATTCCCTGTCCTTGAGCATAAAGAATGTGACCCAGCTGGAGCTGGGCTCACAAGGACTCACAAGGACACATCGACTGAGCCCTGAGATAAAGACAATATAAGATAATCTTGGAAAATATCTTTTAAGGGACCTTCAGTGTAAGCCAGAACACAAAAGGCTTTCCACTCTTATCTTTTTCTATTAACATTTAATGAACAGAAATTTGTTGGACCAACGAAGACTCTCCTGACTGTCATTACTGAAACCTGTACCGGTGACAGTTAAGAAAGGCAACTCAAAATGTAAGATCACAGCTTCTAGCCAATCTGTGAAAAGGTGAAGCTTGCAATGGTTTTGCGCATTTTGTAGTGTTAATATATACTGATGACTCTGTAATATTCTCTGGACTCAGGCAGACATGGCTGTGGCAGCATGCTTGTCCGTTTTCCCATTCTTGCCCATTCTGTAATATTCTCTGGACTGGGCAGACGTGGCTGTGGCAGCGTGCTTGTCCGTTTTCCCATTCTTGCCCATTCTGTAATATTCTCTGGACTCGGGCAGACGTGGCTGTGGCAGCGTGCTTGTCCGTTTTCCCATTCTTGCCCATTCTGTAATATTCTCTGGACTCGGGCAGACATGGCTGTGGCAGCGTGCTTGTCCGTTTTCCCATTCTTGCCCATTCTGTAATATTCTCTGGACTGGGCAGACGTGGCTGTGGCAGCATGCTTGTCCGTTTTCCCATTCTTGCCCATTCTGTAATATTCTCTGGACTGGGCAGACGTGGCTGTGGCAGCATGCTTGTCCATTTTCCCATTCTTGCTTACTCTGTAATATTTCCTTGGACTCAGGCAGACATAGCTCTGGCAGCATGCTTGTCCGATGCCCAGTTTTGTCTTTTTGAATATATGCCAAATAAAATTTTTTGCTTTACTAAACTTTGTGATGTTTTGTTTTTCCCCTACAACACAGAGAAACGAAAGACAAAAAGCAAAAGACAAACTGCACACCCAAACTGAGAGGTTCCAGAGGGCATTTCAGGTCCACCTTTTATTCTTAGATAAGCCTTCAACATGGATAAGCAAGAGCAACAATGAACCCAAGTGTGATTTCGAGCCACGTGTAATTTATACTTAGGAGTCCTGGGTGGTGTAAACAGCGCACTCAGCTGCTAACTGAAAGGTTGGAGGTTCAAGTCTACCCAGAGGTACCTCGGAAGAAAGGTCTGGTGATCTACTTCCCAAAAATCAGCCATCGACAATCTTATGGGCACAGATCTACTCTGACGCACATGGTGTCACCATGAGTTGGAGTTGACTCAACGGCAACAGTTAATTTTTTGTTTTGTTTGCTTTTTAAATTTATGCTCATTAAGTCCCTATGAAGGAGATTTCTACCGGTCTAGAGTCCTGGTGGTGCAATGGTTAAGCACTTGGCTGCTAACTGAAAGGCTGGTTGCTGGAATCACCCAGTGCTTCCACGGCAGAATGACCTGGTGGTTGTGTGCCATGAGTCGATTTTCACTCATAGCGACCCATATGACAAAGTAGGACTGCCCCTTATGGTTTCCTAGGCTCTAATCTTTACGAGAGCAGATCGCCAGGTCTTTTCTCTCAAAGAGCTGACTAGTAAGCAGCTGAGCGCTTAGCCATCATGCCACCAGGATTCCTTCCATAAAAATGACAGCCAAGAAAACACCATAAGGCAGGTCTATTCTGTCACAAGGGGTCACTACGAGTCAGAATCAACTCAACAGCACCCAACAACAACCAGCCATGTGAGTTTTTTCAAGTTACTTAACCCCTCTATGCCCCAGTTTCCTTAAAATGAGGATCATAACTGTAGCTCCTCTAAAGTGGTTAGTGAGGACTAAGTGAGATAATATATGTAAAGAATTTGGCACAGTGCCTGCCACATAGTAAGCACTCAATAAATGATAGCTATTACTATGATTGAAGCCCTGGTGGCTCAAGGGTTAAGAGCTCAGGCTGCTAACCAAAAAATCAGCAGTTCAAATCCAACAGCCCCTCCTTGGAAAAGACCTCTTTAAAGTGTTGAAAAGCAAAGATGTCACCTTGAAAGCAAAGATGCACCTGACCCAAGCCATGGTGTTTTCAATTGCCTCATGCATGTGAAAGCTGGACAATGAATAAGGAAGACTGAAGAAGAATTGACACCTTTGAATTGTGGTGTTGGCGAAGAATATTGACTATACCATGGACTGCCAAAAGAACCAACAAATCTGTCTTGAAAGAAGTAAAGCCAAAATGCTCCTTAGAAGCAAGGATGGCAAGACTGCATCTCACATACTTTGGACATGTTATCAGGAGGTACCAGTCCCTGGAGAAGGACATCACGCTTAGTAAAGTAGGGGTTTAGCCAAAAAGAGGAAGACCCCCAATGAGATGGACTGACACAGCGGCTGCTACAATGGGCTCAAGTATAACGATTGTGAGAGTGGCACAGGACCAGGCAATGTTTTGTTCTGTTGTACTCAGGGTCCCTGTGAATTGGAACCGACTCGATGGCACCTGACAACAACAACATTATTAAGATTAGTATTTCTCATTGTCACAATATTTCATCTACTCATGCTTGTTTCTTTGGTCTCATAAGCCCATGAGAAGAGTCCTCAGTATTTAAAAGCTCTAGAGGAATATTACTTTTTATTGAAGTCTCCTATTTTAGCATTGTTGTTGTTATAATTTTAACATTAGCTTAGGTAAATGCTGTATCTGAAAATTACGTTGTAAACATCTGAAATACCAGGAGCCTGACAAGCTCACTCTTCTGATGATAAAAGAAACCCAGTGGGGTCCCCATCATCCCTCTCATCAGGCCATCACCTGGGGGAGCTTTCCAGGTGGGAACTAGCCTGAAAGAAATCAAGATGGGAGAGGCCTGGAGGGCAAGATGTTATACACCTGTCTTTCCCCCCCAGGCCCCCCACCCCACTTAGAGCAGCTCTGACAGAGTCACAGCTCCTTTCCTTAATAAGACCACCCCATGGGGTGACTTATCCTCCCACTCCCTGGCTCTCCTGTCACTCTGGGAGACCCCAGCCTCACGTGGAAACCACCTGGTGTTTCTACACGCTAGAATAAAACAGTCATGCTGCTTTGGGTCCAGCTCATTTTAAAAACAACTCTTGCACTCTGATTTAATTCCTCCAGGAGCTACAAAATGTAGTGGCTTTGTAGAGGATAGATACCAATGCTGGGGGGTTGGGGATGTGGAGAGATTTATAAAACACTAGATATTAAAGGGAGTCCCTGAGTAGCTCAGCTGCTAACCAAAAGGTTTAGAGGGTCAAATCCAGCCAGAGCCACCTCAAAAGAAAGGCCTGGTGACCTACTTCCAAAAAATCAGCCATTGAAAACCCTATGAAGCACACGCAGTTCTTCTCCGACACACACGGGGTTGCTATGAGCTGAGTCAACTCCACAGCAACTAGGTTTTAGATACTAAGACTCACGATTGGCCTTTAGCTTTATCTAAAAACAAAGCACACATCTTCAGTCAGTCATCAAACACAGGCATTCACTGCACACTATGAACATCAGAAAGGAGAGGACAAAATTCTCTGATCAGAGCTGCCGGAGGTCTGATTTTTTTGCTAAGTCCATTCAATGGGGAAAGAAGAGTCTCTTCAATAAATGGTGCTCAGAAAATTAGATTTCCAAATGCAGAAAAATAAGACAGGGCCCATTCCTCACACCATACACAAAAACAAATTCAAGATGGATTAAGGACCTAAATGTGCCAACTAAAAACCATAAAATTCTTAGAAGAAAATGCAGGGGCAACACTGTCAGGCCTAGCTTTCAACAACTGTCTTAGTTACCTAGTGCTGTTATAACAGAAATACCACAAGCGGATGGCTTTAACAAAGAGAAATTTATTTTCTCACAGTCTGGTAGCTAGAAGTCCAAATTCAGGGTGTCAGCTCCAGGGGAAGTCTTTCTCTCTCTGTTGGCTCTGGAGGTAGGTCCTTGTCCTCAATCTTCCCCTAGACTAGGAGCTTCTCCTCACAGGAACCCCGGGTCCAAAGGATGTGTTCTGCTCCCAGTACGGTTTTCTTGGTGGTATGAGCTCCCTACTCTCTGCTTGCTTCCCATTCCTTTTATCTCTTATAAGATAAAAGGTGGTGCAAGCCGCACTCCAGGGAAACTCCTTTTACATTAGATCAGGGATATGACCTTAGTAAGGGTGTTATAATCCTACACTAATCCTCTTTAATATAAAATTACAATCACAAAATGGAGGACAATCACACAATATTGGGAATCATGACCTAACCAAATTGGCACATATTTTGGGGGGACACAAAATCAAACCATGACAATAATGGATTATCTAATATAATAACAAAACCACAAACAGCAAAAGATAAATAAATGCGACCTCATAAAAATGAAAAGGAGCCCTGGTGGTGCAGTAGTTAAGTGCTCAGCTGCTAACCAAAAGGTCGAGAGTTTAAATCCACCGGCCGCTCCTTGGAAATCCTATGGGGCAGTTCTAATCTGTCCTGTAGGGTCACTATGAGTTGGAATCAACTAGATGGCAATGGATTTGGCTTGGTTTTTGGTTAAAAATTAAAAATTTTTCATCAAAAGACCTTACCAAAAAAATGAAAAGACAAGCTATGGACTGAAAGAATATCTTCAAAAACCATATATCTGACAAGAATCTAATAACCAAAATTTACATAAAATTTTGACAACTTAACAATAAAAAGACAAACAGCCCTATCATAAAATGGGCAAAGGACTTGAATAAACATTTCGCCAAAGAAGACATTAAAATGACCACCAGACACATGAAAAGATGCTCAGTGTCATTAGCCATCAGACAGATGCAAATAAAAACCACAATGAGCCATGACACATCCGACAAGTGCCTAATCTCTAAAATCTACAAAATGCTTCAATACCTCAACAACAAAAAGACAAAAGGTCCAATTAAAAAATGGGCACAAGCTTATATGTGACAGACTGACTTGACTTGTAAACTTTCACTTAAAGCACAATAAAAATTATTTAAAAAAAAAAATCTGCATCCCACCTTGGAGAGTGGCATCTGGGGTCTTAAACGCTAGCAAGTGGACATCTAAGATGCATCAGCTGGTCTCAACCCACCTGGAGTAAAGGAAAATGAAGAACACCAAAGACACAAGGTAATTATGAGCCCAAGGAACAGAAAGGGCCACATAAAACAGAGGCTACATCAGCCTGAGACCAGAAGAACTAGATGGTGCCCAGCTACAACCGATGACTGCCCTGACAGGGAACACAACAGAGAACTCCTGAGGGAGCGGGAGAACAGTGGGATACAGACCCCAAATTCTCGAAAAAAGACCAGACTTAATGGTCTGACTGAGACTAGAAGGACCCTGTAGGTCATGTCCCCAGACCTTCTGTTAGCCCAAGACAGGAACCATTCCCAAAGCCAACTCTTCAGACAGGGATTGGACTGGACTATGGGACAGAAAATGATACTGGTGAAGAGTGAGACTATGTGGGCAGCTCCTGTCTGGAGGGGAGATGAGAGGGCAAAAGGGGTCAGAGACTGGCCGAATGGACACGAAAATAGAGAGTGGAGGGAAGGAATGTGCTGTCTCATTAGAGGAGAGCAACTAGGAGTATATATAGCAAGGTGTATATAAATTTTTATATGAGGGACTGACTTGATTTGTAAACTTTCACTTAAAGCACAATTAAAAAAGAAAAAAAGGGGCACAGGATATGAACAGACACTTCACCAAAGAAGACATTCAAGTGGCTAGCAGACACATGAAGAAGTGCTCTCAATCATTAGCCATTAGAGAAATGCAAATCAAAACTACAACGAGTTACCATCTCGCCTGGATAATATAGGCACTAATCAAAAGAACAGAAAATAATAAACACTTGAGAGACTGTAGGGAGACTGGAACCCTTATGCACTGCTGGTAAAGCAACGTAAAATGTTACAGCTACTATGGAAAACGATATGGCGCTTCCGTAAAAAACTAGAAATAGAAATACCATATGATCCAGCAATCCTACTCCTAGAAATACATCCCAGAGAAATAAGAGCCATCACCTGAGTAGACACATGCACACCTGTGTTCATTGCAGCACTATTCACAAAAGCAAAAAGATGGAAACAACCTAAGTGCCCATCAACATGAATGGATAAACAAACTATGGCACATACAAATAATGTAACACTATGCAACAATAAAGAACAATGATGAACCTGTGAAGCATCTTGCAACATGGATGAATCTGGAGGGCATTATGCTGAATGAAATAAGTTAATCACAAAAGGGCAAATACTGTATAAGTTCACTATTATAAAAACTCAAGAAAAGGTTTACAGACAGAAAAAAACAATCTTTGATAGTTAAGAGGGTAGGGAGGGCAAATCACTAACTAGATAGTAGACAAGTGTCAACATTGGTAAAGGGAAGGAAAGACAACACACAGTATAGAGGAAGTCAGCACAACTTCACCAAGACGAAGTCATAGAAATTTCCTAGACGCATCCAAACACCTTGAGGAACTGAGTTGCTGGGGCCAAGGTCTGGGGACCGTAGTCATGTGGGGCATCTAGATCAATTGGTGTAACATAGTTCATAAAGAAAATGTTCTACATCTTAACTTTAGTGACTAGCGTCTGGGGTTTTGGAAACTTTCAAGTGGCCATCTAAGATACATCTATTGATCCCATCCCATCAGAAGCAAAGGATAATGAAGAAAACCAAAGACAGAAGGAAAACATTAGCCCAAAGGACTAAAGGACCACATGATCCAGAACCTCTACCAGCCTGAGTCCAGAAGAACTAGATGGTGCCCTGCTACCACCACTGACTGTTATAACAGGGATCACAATAGAGAGTCCCAGACAGAGCAGGAGAAAAATGTGGAACAAAATTCAGATTCACAAAAAAAGACCAGACTTACTGGTCTGACAGAGGCTGGAGGAACCCCTGAGACTGTGGCCCCCGGACACCATGCTAACTCAGAACTGAAGCCACTTCCAAGATCACTTTTCAGACAAAGATTAGACAAACTTAGAAAACAATAACACAGGTTAGGAATGTGCTTCTTAGTTCAATCAAATATATGAGACCAAATGAACAACTCCTGCCCAAAAGCAAAATGAGAAGTCCCAGGAAGGTTTTAGGAAAACTGGACAAATGGACACAGGGATCCTGGGGTACAAATGGAAAGAATGCTGTCACATTTTGGGGATTACAACTGATGTCACAAAACAATACGTGTATAAATTTTTGAATGAGAGACTAACTTGAGCTGTAAACTTTCACCTAAAGCACAAAAAAAAAAAAACACCTCACAATGAGATACCATTTCACTCCCACTAGAATGGCTAAGATAAAACACACAAAAAAAAACCAAAAAACAAAACCCAGAAAACAACAAACGTTGTCAAGGATGTGGGGAAATTGGAAATTGCTGGTGAGAATGCAAAACGGTACAGCCGATGTAGAAAACAGTGTGGCAGTTTCTCAAAAAACTAAAACTAGAACTATCATATGACCCAGGAATTCCACTCCTAGATATATACCCAAACAACTTGAAAACAGAGACTCATCACCAATGTTCACTGCAACACTATGCATGATAGCCAAAAGGTAGAAACAACCTAAATGCCCATCAACAGATGAATGGATAAAATAAAATGTGGTGCACACAATACATACAATGGAAAACTACTACTGAGTCAGTAGGAGAAACGAAATCTTGCTACAGGCTATAGTATGGATGGAGCTTAAAGACAGTATGATAAACAAAATAAGCCATTCACAAAAGGACAAATATCGTATGACCCCACTTATATAAAAAGACAAGAAAAGGCAAATGTACAAAGTTTATTAGTAGTTACGAGGGGAAGGAACCCTGGTGGCACAGTGGTTAAGCACTCTGCTGGTGAGCCAAAGATTGGTGGTTCAAACTCGTCAGGTGCTCTGTGGGAGAAAGATGTGGCAGTCTGCTTCTGCAGAGATTACTGCCTAGGAAACCCCATGAGGCAGTGCTACTCTGCCCTATAGGTTTGCTGTGAGTCAGAATTAACTCCACGTCAATGGGTTTGATTTGAGTATGGGTACCACGAGCATTAACAGTGATGGAAAAATTGCATTGATTGAGGGTAGGGTTGCACAGTTGATTACTGTAATTACTGTCAATAAGTTGTACACCTGTAAAAAGTTGAATCAGCAAAAGTTGTATCAAAGATATATTTACAACATTGCAGAAAAAAAAAAAGAATAGCTGCTGAGGCTGCTTCGTACAACCAAACATCTCATGAGATTTGGTTCTTTGGTTTGGAGGTTTAGGGTCATGGTTTCATGGGACATTCCAGTGAATTGGACTAATAATGAGTTTAGCACTTCTGCTCTACCTCCTAGTTCATTGCATAGTGCCTGCGGTCTTAAAAGCTTGCATGTGGCCATCCAAGTTACAACAATTGGTCTCTATTCACCTGGAGCAACAGAAGAAAGAGAGTCAGGAACAGGAGGAGGGTATGGAATGTGTGGCTAATTGCCTCCATGAACAACTGCCTCCTTTGCCATAAGACCAGGAGAACTGGATGGTACCCGGCTATCATTACTGAACATTTTGATCAGATTCCACAGAAGAATCCTCATCAAAAGGGGGAACTTGCAGAACAGAATTGAAAATTTTCATGGACTTCAGACTTTCTGGAGCCACGGAGGGTGGATGAACCCCTGAAGCTACTGCCCTGAGATAATCTTTAAACTCTAAGCCAAAATTATCCCCTAAACATTCCTTAAAACTGATCAATGGTTTAGCTTGACTACTTTTTACTTTTTTAGATCTGCCTTGAGCATTATGCTCTTTTAAGAACTATCTGTATAGGATCAAACTGACAACAGCAACTCGAAAGGTTAGATAGGAACCTTAGGGGGCAGTGAGTTCATGTTAATAATAGAGGAACAACTCAGAAAAGGAAGGTGAGAATGGTTGCACAACTTGAAGAATGTAATCAACATCACTACATGTAGAAACTGTTGCATTGGTGTATGCTTTGCTATGTATGTTTTAAACAAGAATAACAAAATAATTTTTTAAAAAATCAAAAGATAATATTTGTGGCACGTAAAAATTGTATGAAATTCAAATTTCACTATCCATAATTAAAGCTTTATTGGTGCACGCACACACATACAAACGCGCACAAAAGCTGCCAGAGGTGATTTTTCTGTTCAGCAGCAGGCAGGACTTTCCAAAGCAGTTCCCAGGGTCTTTGATTTTTCCACTCCAAGCCCTCCCCTGCCCCTTGCAGATCTGAGTAACAGCAAACCTCCTCACGTGCCATATGCGCCTCTCTGTGCGATGGCATGTGTCTTCCTTGGTGCCAAACTGGGCATCGAAGATGCTGAAATCAGGCACCAAACATCAGTGCCTCAATCACAAGCAGGAAACCAGAAGAATCCCCGAGTCAAGGTTGGCTAAGCCACTTCAGGGTCACAGCCCCCTCTCACACTGTGTCCTCTAGGCTTACTGCTTCTCACTTCAGTAGTCAAGGACAAACACTCTAATCGCTGGGGCTCTTCCTCATTCCAGAGCCCCACTGCAGATGGCTGGCTGTAGTACCCTTTGAGCACTTTTATGGGGCAGTAAAACTTTACAGCCTGCTGGCTCTAAACCATTCCCACATTTCTGAATGGACCTATTTATAACATACAAGACTACTATGATTTGCCCTTTGAAAATACTAGCAGATATTAGACCCTTTCAAATGTGCTCGACTGAGCTACATGAGAAAGCAGCTGGCTCACAGAAACCTCACAGTGGCAGAACTGAACCCCTAACTGTAAGAAGCTGGGTTGTCAAATACAGCAGCATTTCAGTCTCACAACATCACTGGAAACAGCCTTACGTTTTGCCACATCCAGGTTGCCTTTGTGTCAAATCCAGCTTGCCTCTCTCCCTCACTCGGGCTTTTGTTTCCCCCGCTCAGTTCTGCCAGTGGTGGCAGGGATCACCACTCTGAGTTTTGTCAGCAAATTCAGTTCATTTGTCAGTGAACTGGTCTTTTCCTTCTGTCTTGAAAAAAAAAGACCTTAGAACCAGGAGAAAGCCTAGCAACTCAATCACGAGTCATGTCCCCAAAACAGTGTCTAGGATTAACCAGCCAGATCCCTAAAATGAATCATCCCACTCTGAGAAGCCCCCTTACCCGTGTTCCATAACGGTCACTCCTGTGCATCCGAGACGGGCCCCAGCCGCCTCGAATCTGGGGATTCAGCGCCCTGAAGCCTGTAGACAATTGGGCCCATTATAGTCATCAGGCTGCCGGAGTTAAAGGGTGGCCCTTACAAAAATATAAACAGCTTGTCAGTGCAAGCCAAGAGGGCGGGGCTGCACCATCAGGGACAATGAGAGCCAATGATCAGCCTCTCTGAGCTCAGTTTTTTTAAGATATCGTGTTTCATTCTGAAGACGGGGAGGCGGGAGTGAGGGACAATGAACGGGAAGGACCAGAGTCATCCTCTTTACAGCTCGGCGGCTTGGAAGGGTTCCCCTGCCCCCAACTCCTCAGACCAATTTCAGGGACGGGTTGGTATGCCTCACACATAATAACGTATCTTTAAAATCCACAGACATCTGTGTTGCATTAGCCATCTTTTGTCTTCTGGGGTTAATGATTGCAGTATTCACAAGATAGATAGGAGTTTTCAGTCGAAGAACAAAGTTCAAAGAAAATACTTTTATGACACACTTACCTTGTTGAACAGAATATCTGATGAGAAGAACTTACCATGTGTACAGAGAAAACACTTTGATCTGTTCGGCTTCAGAACCCAGAGAACCGGGCTTATTTTAGTCCCCAAGTATACAAAATGATTCAAATCTGATGTGTCCATGTTTTTTAAATGCTCGTTTAATTTGATCACACATACGCAAATAAAGCAGATGTAAATTTAGTATATTTGGAAGAGGATGGCCATGGCTTCTTTCTGTCTCCTGAACTTAACTAAATTCTGTTTTAAAGCTACTGTGTCAGCTTAACTTTTCAGTTGTTGTTACGTGGCATCGAGTAGGTCCCAACTCATAGCAACCCCACGTACAACAGAACAAAACACTGCCCGGTCCTGCACCACCTTCAAAATCATTGTTATGCTTGAGCTCACTGTTGCAGCCATTGTGTCAATCCATCTCATTGACAGCCTTCCTCTCTTTCACTGACCCTCTACTTTACCAAGCATGATGTCCTTTTCCAGGGACTGGTCCCTCCTGGTAACATGTCCAAAGTACATGAGATGAAGTCTCACCATTCTTGCTTCTAAGGGGCATTCTGGCTGTTCTTCTTCCAAGACAGACTTATTCATTCTTTTCGCAGTCCATGGTATATTCAATATTCTAGGCCAACACCACAATTCAAAGGCATCAATTCTTCTTTGGTCTTCCTTATTCATTGTCCAGCTTTCGCACGCACATGAGGCAACTGAAAATACCACGGCTTGGGTCAGGTGCACCTTAGTCGATAAAACACAGGTAAACGTCTTTCTGGTGTTCTCTGCTTTCAGCCAAGATCCATCTGACATCAGCAATGACATCTCTGGTTCCACGTCCTCTTCTGAATCTGGCTTGAATTACTGGCAGTTCCCTGTTGATGTACTGCTGCAACCGTTTTTGAAAGTTTGTGTGTGATAGTAATGATATCGTTCAATCATTTCCACATTCTGTTGGATCATCTTGCTTTGGAACGGGCAAAATATGGATCTCTTCCAGCCAGTTGGCCAGGTAGCTGTCTTCCAATTTTCTTGGCATAAATGAGTGAGCACCTCCAGCCCTGCATCAGTTTGTTGAAACATCTCAGTTGATATTTCGTCAATTCCCGGAGCCACAAACTGACAGATGAGTGGGGGAAACTTTCAACACTCTACTATAATAACCAAGAACCAGAAAATAAACAGTAGCTTTTTTCTTTTTCACATGGTTTCTAAATAATACACTGAGATACAAAGTTAAGAGCCACTTGGCTGATTGTGTGGTATTGCGTAAGTTACTGGCAAACAAACTTTGAGAAAAAATATAGGCATTACATTTTGGAAGTGACTCATTATTTATAAAGGAAAGCACCGTAGCTATCAAAATCAACCAGCAGAGAAACAGAAAAATGTTGAAATATACTCATTTTCCACAAGCTCCGTATCAAGCCCTCTGACCTTGATTATAAAAATAACAGTCAAACAATACTGTCCTTTCTAGTCTATGTTAGGTTTAAAAATACGATTCTGCCACTGATGTTCAGTTTGTATTATATGTTTCCTCTGGCACTTCTTTCCAATAGTCCATGAGGCTCCTTCTGGCCTTGCATTCTTCTAATGATTCCAAAGGATCTGTCACTTCTTTACTTCCATGGCTCTTGATTTGAAGGTGCAGGTTACCTCCTGAATAGGGAATCTTCAGAATCCTCTGGGTTTAACAGGAACCTTCCTTGGAAGGTCATCCCACAAGTTCACTGAAGAGGATTTATTCAATTCATTCACTCAAGAAATATTTGTACAGTGTCTATTAAGCACCAGGCACTGTGGTGCAGGAGTCCCCCTTGCCTCCTGCCTTGAGAAGGTGAGAAAGAACAGGGTCACGGAGTCAGGAAAGGAAAGTGGTGAACAAGGTGAGAGAATGCATGTCTGGTAAGTGGCTGCTACCAAGTCCCTGGATGGTGCAAATGCTTAAGTGCTTGACTACTAACCAAGAAGTTGGTGATTGGAATCTACCTACAGGCTCCTTGGAAGACAGGTCTGGTGATACTTCTGACAAATCACAGCCATTAAAAACCCTGTGGAGCACAGTTCTACTCTGAAACACGTGAGGTCGCCATGAGCTGGAGTTGGCTCCACAGCAACTGTTTTTTTGTTTTTTTTCTTCTTCAAGTGCCTGCTACATGCTAGATCTTCTTTTATATGATTTCATTCTATATTCAAAACCACTTGGCGTTGTGGTGCTAGGAATTGTTTCTGTTTTACAGATATATATATATAAAAAAAAAAAAACCCAAACCCAGTGCCGTCGAGTCGATTCTGACTCATAGCGACCCTACAGGACTGAGCAGACCTGCCCCATAGAGTTTCCAAGGAGCAGCTGGCAGATTCAAACTGCCGTCCCTTTGGTTAGCAGCCGTAGCACTTAACCACTGCGCCACCAGGGTTTCCTTTACAGATACAGAAACTGAGAATCAGGGAGTTTAATTAACTTCCCAAAGTCACTCAGCTCGCAGGCAGTGAAACTAGGTTCTTTCTATTTCTACCATGCTGTTCCCTGCGCAGAGGAATAGGTAGAATGAATCCACTGGGGAAAGCTATTTTCCAATGTAAAAGGGAAAATATGGCAGTGGGCTAAAATTTATTAAGAAGTATTTCAGATTGAAAAAAAAAAAAAAACAGTGTGGCTTTCTTTCTAGTGGAATGAATATATGAACCAGAGGAAAAAACAAAACCAATCACCAAGATTTAACTCAGAAAGTTCCATTTTTAGAACACAACTACAAAACCTGAAGAACTAAAGAGATTTTCTAAGTAATCTGACAAAATACCCTCATTTTTCACATGGAAAAACTGATGCCCTGCAAAATTAAGTGACTTTCCCAGAGTTATACAGCAAAATAGTAGCAGAACCAGGGCTAGAACCAGGTCTCTTAACTCCTAGTCCAGGGCTCCTTCTACTATGCCATACACAAAAAATTAAGAAATTGATCCCAGATCAATCTTTTGTTAAGCAGATCCCAAATTCTTTATCTCTCCATCGTATTACCTTTATAAACTCCGACTGTGATACCTATAATAAAATATGCTTGACATTCTTGGTGAGTTTACTATTTCATCATATATTTTTATCAAAAACCAATAAAGAAAAGAAAGATTCACAAGTTATAATTCAGGAAGGACACTATTTGAACTCAGTCCATCTTAACAGAGGTAAACCCCCTTGGAAAGGCGTATCAGGAAGTGAATTGAGAACAAGGCTTGAAAAACATGGAAAAAAGACTTTGCCAGGAATTCCAACAAAAGAACACAATTACGTAGGGCAGAAACTCTCTGACAAAGGTGTTGCACACGTCCCGGGGCCTGTTTCTTCCTGACCATCCTGTTTCTTTCCCGACCCTTGGAGTTGTCCATTACTATCATTAAAAATAATACACAAAGTAACTACAGAGGCAGATAGATGTACGTCCTTGTAAAATGTGGGGTGATGACATCACTACTTTCTAAATCTCAGCCATTAAATTATGCAATTCAGAAAATGGCTCTGTGTCCTTTGAGAATGCTCATTATCCAATTAGAATTTTACCCTTGATCCCAAACAGTTACCTCTTAGTCACCCAAGTCTTGGCAACCTGAAGCTTCAACTACCCATAAGCAGAGCTTCACCCAATCTTTCAAAAGAGCTGAAGCCCCAATTAACTAAACTGGCTCAATAGCCCACAGTACACTCATTACCAAGTCCCTGATTTGTCAACATGCAAAATACTGTGCTAAAGGAAAAATATTAAATTGCCTACTGAAATTTTTTAAAGAGTTCTGTCCACATAAAAATATATCCCCATGTCAAGAAACCATGCAATGATATGGTTAATAGGAGTGAGTAAAGTCACACAGAAGCACATTTGATAATATAAGGATAAACGTGAGACTTCTCACGTCTTATCAGATGATTCTTGAAATTATAAATTTTTAGGCGCACATTACATATTTTAAAAATCCTGCCCCACCCCCACCCCCACCCCCCACCCCCGTTTTTAAGGAGATGTACAGGCAGCACAGCTTTATTAAGGAGAGGAGCTGGCGATTTAGCCATCAGTGACATTGAAGGGCTTTAAAGACAGAAGAAATGAAAACTACAATCTTTCTTGACTTTGACAAGGCTTTTGCTTTTGTTCTGCTTATTGGTTCTTCAATGAATGCATTGTAAATTAATGAGCAGAATCACCCACTCTTAGGTGACACCCACTCCCTGTCAAAGAGGTGAAAAATTCTTCTAAACAGTCTCAGATAAATGTATTCTTTGTAGGTGAGACAATTTTATAACTATTTTATGTAAAAAAAAAAATTTATGTAGACATGCCATAATTATTATTCCATAGGATTGCTTTGTTTTTCTTTGAGAAAGACAGTGATGGTAAAGCTTAAAATCAGGTTTCATGTAAAGCTGAGCTGCAAAGAGGACTCTGATAATCACACATCAACACAACACATACTTTTGTTTTTCCAGACATGCTGATGGATTTTTACAGGCCTCCTATAGTCTTTTGCTCTGTCTCTTAGGACCAATGGCTCACATTTGCAAACTGATGCTTAAAGTCAGGCTGTGGTCACACAACTAACAACAATAAGCTGGTTACAGGGTGGAGGAAGCAATGACCTTGGGCTTATTTGTCCAGTATCCAACCCACTGAGCTAAGCCATGACAGACTTCAATATCACAAAGGTTCTCAGTTTCTTAACAGAGACCATGAGGAGGTCTGCTGAAAAGTCTAGTTCAGAATTAATCCCAGGAACAATCACAAAGCATCTGTCATGAGGGTCATCCTAGACCCAAGAGTAATGAGATATTTTCACTAATAACCCAGATGGTGGAAGAAAAGGAATCATTAATTTTGGAGAAGTTACAAGCTGAGGCAACCCTTGGGAAATGGGAGCAGAGCTTAAGGATAATGGTAATTACTATATGACAGTCGTGGTTGTAAGAGGATTTACATGTATTAACTCATTTGATCTTCTCAACAAACCCTAGGCAGTGGGTACTCACATTCTGTGAAATGAGGAAACTGAAGCTTAGAGAAGTTAATGAGTGCATCCGTCCAGATGTATGTCATCCCATTGCTTTCTTGCCTGCATGGTTTCTGCCAAATAGTCAGAGCTTAGTCTTACTGTTTCTCCTCTGTATGTGACTTTTTGTTTTTCTTGAGCTGCTCACAGGATTTTTTCTTTGTCTTTGGTTTTAGCATGTGTGAGTATGATATGCCGTGGTGTTTTTCTTTTGGGGTCTATCCTATATGGGGTTTGTTGAGCTTCTTGGGTGGTCAGCTTTTCATCATTCATGGTATTAGGGAAGTTTTCTGTCCGCAATTCTTCAATTATCCTTTATGTGTTTTCCGTTTTCTCTCCCTGTTCTGGAACTCTGATCACTCGCAAATTTTTGCGTTTGATTGTATGCCACATGATTCTCAGGGTTTTTTCATTTTTCTTCACTCTTTTTTCTAATTTTTCTTCAGAGTTGTATCCAAGTGTTTGTCTTCAATTTCGCTGATTCTGTCTTTCATCATTTCAAACTGCTCCTCAGCCCTTTTATGACACTGTCCATTTCTGCAATCTTGTTGTTTATCTTTTGGATTTCTAATTGTTGTTTTTGTATGATTCCTAGTCATGAACTTATTTTGGCATTTTGTTCCTGTGTTACTTTCCTGAATTCTTCCAATTTTTTTTGGTCTGTATTTTCCATGAATTTGTATGCCTTTCCCATAAATTTGTCTATTTTTTCCTCATTTTTGTCTGCTTTTTGCTTCGTCTCTTGTATTACTCTGAATAGTAGAGATTTGAATTCCTTTGTCAGGTAGTTCTAGTGCCTTTTCTTCTACTGGAAAGTCACCTGGTGTTTTATTTTGGACTCCTACTGGAACCATCCTGTCCTGTTTTTTAGTATGTTTGATATTGTCCCCCATCTTCAGGACATTCAGTAGTCATTTTCTTTGTTTCTTGACTGTAGATACGTTTGTTTCGTCCTACTTTTTTGTTTTATTTGGTTATGTCTGAGCAGGTGGGTTGTGCGTTCTTTGTTGTTTGCTTGTCTGTAGTCACAATACCTTTCACCTCTTTGTCCAATGGGCAGGGCCAGTCATTCAGCTACGGTGCAGCAGGGCAGGCCCAGCTGAAGGGGATGGGCTGGGATGGGTTGTTTGTGGCACATACTAGGGCTGGCAGGGTGGGCCCAGAACCAGTGCTGGGCAGGTTCCAGTAGGCCGTGCCTGTGCTGCTGGGAGATGTGATGTTCAGTGCACAGTGCAGACAGGCAGGAAAGAGGGGGGAGGTTGTGATGTGTGGAGCTAACAGGGGTATGGGAAAGAGGAGCGAGAAACAGGAGGCAAAAACAAACATGCAAAGAAAGAAAGAAATGAGTGCTAAGGAAGCTTGCCATTGGAGTGGAGAGATGAGAAACCGAGAAATGGAGAAAAGCGAAAATAAATAAATAGATAAAAATTTGGAAAAGAAAAGCCCCCAGGAGTTCTAGAGTCTCACCGGTGGGGCTGCTAAGACCGCGGAAGTGGCTCCCAGGCTGTGCAGTATAGCCTGGCTAGAGAGGGTATAGATGTCACACAGCACCAGGTATTCAGGAGACAGGAAAGGAAGGTAAGTGTAGAGAGATGAGAACTGAGAAATGAAGACAGACAGACAGGGAAAATGAGAAAAGAAAGAAATGCCCCAGGTATCCCACCTATGCGGCCGCTGCGCAGATTGGGGGAGTGGCTCCTAAGCTGTGCAGTGCAGCCAAGGTAGAAGAGGCCCCCAAACTGTGAAAAGAAAAGGAAAAAAAAACAACAACAACAAATCAGAACAAGGGAATAAAGAGCCCCAGGGCCCCAGGGATCCCACCAGCATGGTGTCCTGGGCCGGGGAGTGGTTCCCCAGTCCACCGTGGCTTCACAATCTTTCAAGACGATGCAAAGATGGTACATTGAGCCAGGTGTTCCAGACAAAGATGGGGGAGGTTGTAGAAGGCACAGAAGAAAGCAAAAGAGATGGAAAGAACCAACACCAGCTCAGGGGCCCGGCCAGTGTTGGCAGGGTGAATCCAAGCAGCCTGAGACCAAAGCAGTTGCCTCCCAGCCAAGAGACTGTGGCTGGTGGGAGGCAGAGAAGGCCAAAGTGGGGGGTAGGAAGGCGTATATCGCTCTTTATTGGGTGCTCTGTCTCCTGCTGGGAACTTCGTGAAGCTGCTTTGCCGTACTCCCTGTCTGCCGGATCTCCGACGTAGGTGGGGTGAATCCAAGCGGCTCGGAGGCCGCACTTAACGGCCGGCGGAGCCACCGCAGCCATCCAGGAAGCTCAGAGGTAGAGCAGTGGAGAGAGAATGGGGGGTGGGAAAGCTTGTATCGCTGGTTACCGGGTGCTCTGTCTCCTGCTGGGAGTTTCGCGCGAAGCTGCTTTCCCGTGCTCCCTGTCTGCCGATCACTGACAGGAGTCCAAGATGGCAGATCCGTGCTGCGTTAGCAGATGGGGCCCTCTGCAGGTATCTCTCCTCACTCTCTGACCTCTGTCAGTTTCTTATTCCATTCCGTGCTTTACTGAGATCTTTATCTCTTCATTTGACACTTCAGGTTCCAGGAATGACGTTTGTCTCTGTTTCACTTAGTTTTTCGGGTCTTTGCTGTGGAGGGAGGGCGTGGTGCTTTCTGAGGCGCCATGTTGGCTGGAAGTGACTTCCGTCCAGATAGTAGTCAAATATCAAGAGAATAAACCTCTAACTCATGAGTCGGAATCGACTCCACGGCAATGGGTAATGGATTAAACTTTTAACAAGGTTGCTTCAGAGAAGGAAGAAAAAGCAGGAGTAAAATAAGGGGTAGAAAAAAACTGGGGGTAGAGGTATCTAAGGCTAATTCAGGAATAAAAATACCCAGGGGCCTTGAGAACTTAATCCAAGGCTGGGGCAGTTTCCTTACATAAGAAGGGGAGGCAAGTGTAGGCAACACTGTACATGGAAGACATGCTGAACGGAGGTATTTTTTTTTTTTTTTTACTCCCTACTCCCATCTAAAAAAATTTCAGAAGAAAAGAAATCCTATTAATCTACAGAGTTTTTGTTAAGGGTGATAAAAACTTTTGGGAATGGATAGTGGTAATGGTTTCACAACAGGGTGAATGTAATGAATGCCGCAGAATTGTGATGTAAAAATGTTTGCAATGGCAACTGTTTTGTTATATGTATTTCGCCACAATAAAAACGTAAAAAAAAAATTCATCAAAATTTGGAGAAGATGAGACTTAAAAGCCTTGGGAAAACAATCCCAAAGAACAGATTTATGGATTTGATCACCCCTAATTTTTTAAGTATACAATTTGATGAGTTTCGACATATGGATACACCCATGAAAACATCACCAAGCTCAAGATAGAAACATATCCATCATCCCCCAAAGATTCCTCACACCCCTTTGTAATCACACCCTCTGGCCCCTTCCAGTCCCCTCCATCCTTGGCTCCATGTGCCCACTGATCAGCTTTCTGTCACTGTTGATTAGCTTACATTGTCTAGAATTTCCTGTAAATGTAATCATACCGAATATACTCTTTTGTTTGGCTTCTTTTACTCTGCATAATTATTGTTGGGAATATTAAAAAATTCATTCATTTTTATTGTTGAGTAGTGTTCCATTGCATACTGTCTCAGTTGTCTAGTGCTGATATAACAGAAACACCACAAGTGGGTGGCTTTAATAAACAGAAATTTATATTTTCTCACAGTTTAGTAGGCTAGAAGTCCAAATTTAGGGCACTGGCTCTAGGAGAAGTCTTTCTCCCTCTGTCGGCTCTTGGGGGAAGGTCCTTATCTCTTGTCCTTAGTTCCTGGATGATCTCCATGCAGCATGGCATCTCTCTTCTCTATCTCTGCCGGCCCACTTGCTTGTTTCTCCTTTATATCTCAAAAGAGACTGACTTAAGATACACCTTACACTAATACCATCTGATTAACATAATAAAGAAAAATCTATTCCTAAATAAGATTCTACCACAGGTATAGTGGTTACGGTTTATCACACATATTTTGGGGGGACAGTTCAATCCATAACACATGCATATACCACAGTTTGTTTATCCATTCACTAAAAAGGAATTTTAATCAATGAATTCATTTGATATCCCAAGTTTACGGGAGATGTGAGAGAACATGAAAGATAATTTCTCAGAATCTCAGTTTCCCTCTCTCTCCCTGCTTACTCATTTTACACCGCACCTCGCCTAAACCTCACCTATAAATTATTCTCATATGCTCAGGCCCATGCCCACACTTCTTTACCCTGTCCTAGTTTTGCTTAATTAACATGCTTGACTGTGAACTGAAAGATTGGAGGTTTGAGTCCATCCAGAGGCACCTCAGAAGAAAGGCATGGTGATCTGCCTCTGCAAAAATCAGCCATTGAAAACGCTATGGAACACAGTTCTACTCTGACACACGTGGGGTTGCCGTAAGTCAGAGTTGACTCCATGGCAACTGGTAAAAAAAAAAAAAAAATTTTGTTTAATACCATTGGTCTGGTGCGGGCTGTTCCTGAATTCCAGGCTGGAGTGAAGGGGTCCCCTGGGCCACCACATGAAGCCTAATTTAGTCCCACTCAGCTTTCTCCGTCAGCCTCTCTGTGTGCCTGGGCTTCTCTCCATGTACACTCAGTCCCCACATCCCTGCTTCCATTTGCAAATGCCTCTCTGTATGACTTTGGCCACCTCCACATCTGTGACTTCAAGTCTCCTAAACTTGGATGTAATCCAGTGTCTCCTCCCCAACATCCATGTTCCATTCACCTTGCTCAGAAAGCTTCCTGTGGTTGGCCCCAGCCCAAACCCATTCAATCTTGTCTTTCTACCAAATATATTTCAGTTATTTAATTAATAGGAGCCAGCACGGTTGTGGGTGAGTGTGCCGACCCTGGAACAGGCTGCCACATTCCAGCTGTGATCTGGGCACTGTGCCTCTGCTTCCTCAGCCATAAACTGGGGATAACAATAGTACATACTGCATACGATTGTCATGGGGATTAAATGAGATAATATTTGTAAGTCATTTAGAACAAAGTTTGGCACAGAGTAAGCATGATGTACTTTTTCCATAGAATAAATAATGAAAATGAAAGTTCAAGTGCTCTTACTCACCAGAAAGATCTCTACTTGCATTCACAGATGTATTCATTCAAAGAGTGTTTATTGAAGGCCTTTCTGTGCCAGGCATTCTCTAGGAGCTGGGGAATAAAGCAGTGAACATCACACACACAAATCAGGGTCTTTATGTACCTCCTTCTCTTGAGAATCAATGAGAATTATGTCAGAATCCACTGGGAGAGACAGACAATGCAGGAATAGACAAGAATACAAAAAAAAATACACCGTATCTGGTAGTGATTAGTGACATGGGGAAAAATAAACCAGCATAAAAGGAGGATTGGCAATCACCAAAGTTGGGTCGGGGTGGGCTGGGCTGTATCCGCGAACTACGGTTTTACAGAAGATGGCCAGGAAGGGTCTTCCTGAGAAGGAGCCCTCTGATAGCAGACCTGATTGAGGTCAGGGAGTGTGTCATGGGGCTGTGTGGGGGAAACACCATCCTTGGCAGTGGGAACAGCAAGTGCAAAGGCTGGGGGCCCCTGGCACCTGGTGCTCAGTAGCTGTTACAGGTTGGCTGACGGTGGGTGGGCACAGTCTGTTGAAATTTCATTAATTTTACTAGTTCTCCTTGCAGTTGGAGGCCTGGTGGTGAAGTGGTTAAGAGCTTGGCCACTAACCAAATGGCGGGTGGTTCAAATCCACCAGCCGCTCTTTGGAAACCCTATAGGTTCGCTATGAGTCAGAGTCAACTTGACAGCACACAACACACACACACAACACACTCACACTTAAAGCCTCTTGACTTTAAGATACAATTTTTTTCCCTAAAATGTTTAGAGATTGGTACTTTGTGAATTTAGAGCCCCAACACTTTTAAAAATACAGATACAATGTTGGTTAAAGTGGAATTCAAATGAAGATGAGTTGGCCACAAGGCACTCTGAACAAAAGCCACGATTTGGGGATTCTTGGGTTGGAATGTGGCATTAGGAACTACCCTCGTCACCCTCGGGGCTTTACTACCAAGGTCTGGGCTTGGCCACCAAAAGGGGATATGGAGGCAGTTGAGGGGCTTAGCTGAAAATAACCAAAGTAATGAAAGGAGACATTTTAGGACGTGAACACACAATTATTTCATTTGAACAAGAGATGCTTATGTGCGTATGTCCTTAACCATTTCCTCTGAGAACAGACTGAGGGAGACAGGCTAGCTTGCAGCATGATGACATCAAGGATGGTTGTAAAAAACAACTTCCTTACAGGAAGGCTTGTTAAACACTGCAGTTTGTTGGAATTTAAGCCTCTGGAATTATGGAAATTAAGAGGGATATGGGGAAAAAAATCCTCCATGTTTAACCTTTTTATCAAGTTAGCCTGTTTCTAAATCTATGTCATCATAAAGCAAATCAATTGTTTTAAAAAACCAAGGATTTTTTTAAACACGAAACTTAGCTAATATTGCCCCAGAATTCTGCCTAACAGCAGAAAGTTTGAGTACATTTTTTCAAAACATAGTTTATTTGATTTCCACTAAATCCCTACACATCTCAGTTGTAAAACTATGCATTTTTTCATTTAAAATTTTTAAATTTAAAGTTATCCATGTTCCTCATTATTGTGTTTTCATCCTTCAATTGGGTGATGGCTGACCAGTTTCCAGTGTTTTCTTCTTCTCTGGGATACAGGGCCAGGACACAAGAATAATCCCTGTTATGGACTGAATTGTGTCCCCCCAAAAGAGATTTTCTTTTCTTGTGTTAATGAGGTTGTCTTAGTTATCTATCCATTGCAGAGTCAGTTCCAACTCATAGTGACCCTAAAGTTATCTAGCGCTACTATAACAGAAATACCACAAGTGGATGGCTTTGACAAAGAGAAATTTATTCTCTCACAATGTAGGAGGCTAGAAGTTCAAATTCAGGGTGCCAGCCCCAGAGGAAGGCTTTCTCTGTCTGTCGGCTCTGGGGGAAGGTCTTTGTCATCAATCTTCCCCTGGTCTAAGAGCTTCTCAACACAGGAACCCTGGGTTCAAAGGACGTGCTCCACTCCTGGCACTTCTTTCTTGGTGGCATGAGGTCTCCCTCCTCTCTGCTGGATTCTTTATATCTCAGAAGAGACTGACTCAAAATACAACCTAATCCTGAAGACTGTGTCCTGCTTCATTAACATAACTGCCTTTAATCCTGTCTCATTAACATCACAGAATTTAGGATTTATAACACAAAGGATAATCACATCAGATCACAATATGATGGACAAACAACACTGGGAATCAGGACCTAGCCAAGTTGACATATATTTTAGAAACACACACAGGGGAAGACAGATGCCATGCGAAGACCATCTACAAGCGAAGGAATGCCAAGGAACACCTGGGGCTGTAAGGAAAGAAATGGTAAGGCTAAGTAAGACCCCGGTTTGAACTTTGGCCTCCAAAACTGTGAGAAAATATATTCCTGTTCTTTATAGCCACCCAGTGGTGATATGTCTGTTACAGCAACATTATGAGAGCCTCCGAGGGCCATGTTTGTGCTCAGAGACCCAGCTCATGGTGAATCAAAGCTGAGCCAATGATTTTTCCCTTTCTCCTTAGCCATAGATGATTGATTCGGGGAGAAGGAGAGGCCTCAACCCAAACGAAGCCAATCAGATTTCTTTCCTGGACTTTCTAAACTAAAACTAAGGGGAAAGAAGAAACAAACCCCTCTTTCATGCTTGACTTGATAGGATATGAGGCTCACCAGCTTTAGTCACCCATGTTTCTGCCAGGAAGGCGAAGCTAATCTTCAGCAGAAAAGAATAAAGCTAAAATGTACAGAGAAGCAGAAATAAGACAGAGAGGAAGAATACTGGCAGCATTCAGGCACCGGTTCCAGTCGTCCCTGATGGACAATTCCCTCTTTTTTTCCAAGTTAGTTTGATTTTTGTTTTTGCCCCTTGGAATCCAAAGAGGGCTTTATATCAGAGATTATGGAGTCAGACTCCATAATTTACAAGCTGTGTGACCTTGGGCCAATTTTAAAAACTTTTAAAAACCCTTTAAGCCTCAATTTCCCTCATGTGCAAAAAACCCAGTTGTCGTCCAGCCAACTCCAGCTCATGGCTGAGTTTTTGGAAGCAGATCACCAGGCCTTTCTTCCAAGACGTCTCTGAGTGAACCTTTCTGATAGCAGCCAAGTATGTTAATCATTTGTACTACCTTGGGGCTTCCTCATATGTAAATTGGTAAAGAATCTCTGGGTGGTACAAATGGTTAAGTGCTCAGCTACTAGCGGTTCGAATCCACCCAGAGGTGCCTTGGAAGACAGGCCTGGAGATCTGCTTCCAAAAGGTCACAGCCGACCTTTGGCGATTCCCAACCCTCCTTTTAGGCTGTTTTATTTTTCCCCATGTCACTAATCACTACCAGACATGGCACATATTTTCTGTATTCTCGTCTATTCCTGCATTGTCTGTCTCTCCCAGTAGAATCCGACATAATTCTCACTGATTCTGATGAGAAGGAGATGCACGAAGACATTGATTTGTGTGTGTGATGTTCACTGCTTTATTCCCCAGCTCTTACAGAATGCCGGGCACCATGAGTCTGAATCGACTTGACAGCAACTAACAACAACAAACTGGTGATAACGTTACTGTCTTCCTCTAAGGTTCTTGTGAGGAATACAGAGGTAAATCACATAAAGCACACAGGACAGCGCCAGGCACAAAGCAGGGGCTCAGTAAATGTTAACCACGCTATCACGTATGGCTGTAAACATCATACCATGGCTACCAGTCTCTGCCCGGTGCTTGTTTCCTCCAGGCTTCGGTCTAAGGTGGGGTTTATCTCCCCTCCCCCTCGTTCCCACGCCTCCTCTCACACGTCTGTGCACAGAATTCATCTTCCCTACAGTACTTCCTTTCTAGCAGAAGAACACCCTTCCTTCTCTGAATCAGTAACTAAAAACCTTGCCTGGAGAAACTAACGAGGACCACCGATGGCAATTGTTTTCCCAAACCCCTTCAGCAAGCAAAAAGGTGTGAGCCTTAAACATAGAATTTATTTATTACAGACATATATTATATGTCTGTTCAAGCTATACTTTTTTCTTCCAAGGTGGATTTATTTAAATCACTAGTCAGGATGAATTTATTTTTCCCCCAAGATATTCACATTGCCTTATGTATCATTCTCTGTGGTGGCACAGTGGTTAAGATCTCGGCTGCTAACCAAAAGGTTGGCAGTTCGAATCCACCAGCCGCTCCTCCGAAATCCTATGGGGCAGTTCTACTGTGCCCTATAGAGCTGCTGAGTCGGATTCGACTTGACAGCAAGAGTTTTATACCTCGTTTCAATTCAAAAGTACATTCCTCTGATTCTTGAAACTTTTCACTTTTAATTAAATGTTTATTTTGTATACTTTAAGAGAAATAATAGAGATGATAAAGTTGATTATGCTCAATTTGCATATATTATTGTTAGTAATTCATTAAATAAACATCGGGTGCCTACAAGAAGCCTAGATGGTGCAAGCAGTTTGCTATCAGCTGCTTAAGGTTGGTGGTTGGAACCCTCCCAGTGGCAAACCGCAGAAAAGCCTGGTGAACTTCCTCTGTAAAAATTACAGCCAAGAAAACCTTATGGAACTGTTCTACTCTGTAACACATGAGGTCGCCATGAGTACGGGGCCCATTCGATAGCAGCTGACAACAGGTGCCTACAGTGTTTCAGGCACTGTCTAGGTGTTGGGATTGCTGTTGTTGGGTGCCGTTGAGTGAGTTTTGACTCACAGAAGAATTTTGACTTCTAGTAAGAAGCAATGACCTGTGCAAAGTCATAGAGGTGGGGAAGATAAGGAAACACAGTTGAGTGTGGGGGGTGGCAGGTAAGGGGACGGGTAGGCAGGGACCAACCAGGTCATGAAGGAGTTTGAACTTTCTGGGTACAATATTTACAGTTGGAGGAATAAAATTAAACCTCTTATCCCCAAGAGTATGTCCCCTGGATACCCTCTTAACTCAGCACTTAAGTCACTCCTGAGGTTCACCCTTCAACCAAAGATTAGACAAGCCCGTAAAACAAAATGAGACTAAATGGGCACACCAACCCAGGGGTCAGAATGAGAGAGAAGGCAGGAGGCAACAGGAAAGCTGGTAATGGGGAACCCAAAGTCCAGAAGGGGAGAGTGTTGACATGTCATGAGATTGGCAACCAAAGTCATAAAACAATATGGGTATTGATTGTTTAATGAGAAACTAATTTGCTATGTAGACTTTCATCTAAAGTACAATTAGAAAAAAAAAGTTGGAAAAAAATAAATTAAATCTCTTCTATAAGTAAAGGGTTCTTAATGTACAACACGACCATTCTAGATGCAGGGGTGAGCAGTGAATTCATTATATACAATGGATGCCTCACGGCGTTAGGGGTTAATTCTCTTGCCAGAACCCCAGTTGAGAAAGAGGCTGATAGACTGACTGAGGAGCCACCAGGTGCGTTGAAGACATATGCCATTTTGTTGAATGGGGTGAATTATATAAGTGCAATCAGACAATTATTTCACCACTGCCTCTTCAAAGCCACTCTGTGGGCTGGGCTTTCTCTGCCCTTGGATGGAATCTGGGGAAGACAGATCCTCAACAGCTTTTTTAGTCACCCTTAGGTAAATAAAAGTCTTCTGAGCACTTTCAATTCCAAGAACAATCTCATTTTCATAATTTAAATGTCCTGTACAACAAAAAACACAAACTGCAAAAGAAAAAAAAATTGATAAATAGGACTTTATCAAAATGAAAAATATTTCCTCTTCAAATGACACAGCTAAGAAAAGTAAAAGACAAGTTATAGACTGGGAGAAAATATTAGCTACATATATCTGACAAAGAACTTGTGTCCTACCTATATAAAGAACTCATTCAACTCAGTAAGAAAACAAATAACTCAAAATAATTGGGTAAAATATTTGGACAGACATTTTATAAAAGAAAATACACAAATGGCCAATAAGCATATGATAAGATCCTCAACATCGTTAGTCATGAGAAAAATACAAATCAGAACTACCAGCTACCACTACACACCCACTAAAAACCTGTTGCTGTCGAGTCAATTCTGACCCATGGCGACCCTGTAGGACACAGCAGAACTGCCCATAGGGTTTCCTAGGTTGTAACCTTTACAGAAGCAGAGTGACACTTCTTTCTCCCACAGAGCAGCTGGTGGATTCAAACCACTGACCTTCTGGTTAAGCAGCTGAGTGCTTACCCACTGTGCTACCAGGGTTCCTCACACACCCACTAGAAAGGCCAAAACTAAAAAGTCTGACATTAACCAAAAGTTGTCAAGAATGTGGAGCAACTGGAATTCTCATACATATTTGGTGGGAATGTAAAATGGTACAATCACTAAGGAAAAACATTTTGCCAATTTGTTATAACAGTAAAAAATGTATCTACCATAAATAAAAATACCATAAATACAACCCAGTAATTTCGTTCCTAGGCAATTACCCAGGAATAATGAAAACATGTCTTGGTAAAGATTTGTAAAAGCATGTTCATAGCTTTATTAATAATAGCCAGAAATCTGGAAACAACCCAAATGTCCATCAACAGGTAAACGAGGAAACAAACTATGGTGTATCCGTTCAAGAGAACTCGACTCAGCAATAAAAAGGAACAACCTACTGATATACACAACAGCATGGATGCACCTTAAAAACATTATATTGAGTGAAAGAAACCAGGAACAAAAGTGTAATACTTTCTGATTCCATTTATATGACATTCTAGGGGGGAGAAAAAGCAACCGAATCTACAGCAGCAGAAGAGTGGTTACCTGTAGAGGGTGGAGGAGGGGATGGTTTTTAAGGCACAAAGAAGCTTTGGTGATGACGGCAACACTGTGTCTTGATTGTGTGGCACCATTAGTCAAAATCTGATGAACTGCGCACCTAAAATGGGTGCAGCTTTTTGTATGTAAGTTATACCTCAATAAGGGGGATCTAAAAAACATCCATTCCAGGTAATACTAACTCCAACTCTTACTGGACTTTTAGAGCTTCTCTTTCCCCCAGATCTTTTAAGCTTTCATTCTGGAAACCAGGAAGTAGGGCTATGGGGAAAGGTCGGCCTTTTCTTTTTCTTCTAGATTCTGCTTTTCCCTCCTGTAGCTTGTGAGGTTTCTGACCTTCCAGAGTTGGCCCATAGCGGGGAAATTAGGGTAAGATCGTCGAGGTCTTAGAGGGTGGGTACAGGTATAATAGGACGTTGTTGTACTCCGGACTTGGCGGATGTCTGAAGCTGGCACTTTGTCTCGTGAGAAGCTTCTGCTGGGCGTTGAAGATTCCTCTGCTGTGAATGTCCCGTTGAAACTCCCATGATGTTGGCTGCCCTTTCTCAGGCTGACTCTGAGCCTCGCTGCCTGGTCTTCCAGGGATCTACTTCACACACTGTCCCTTTGTCAGGGGCCAATCATCTCTCCACAGAGCCCTCTCCGGCAAGGGTCACTCCCGAGGTCCCTTTGGCCCACTGGAAAACTCCACATTCTTGCCTCCACCACGGGGGATGGTGAGGGGGACAGCAACAGGTCTCAATGCAGCTTTCTTCCTCTCTCTCCGCTCTCCCACCAGTCCTTATGTTTTCCAAACCCGAGGGACAGGCGTCACATTCTCCAAACAGTTCTCATGAAATCCCCTTTGTCACTTAAAGTGAGGAGGAAGCACCCCTCTCTCTGCCCTGGGCCAGGTGGGCAGAGAAGCTCACATACTGACAATCTTTTCAAAGAATCCCTCGAGGTGGATGACGGGCTTATGGTCACGAGACAGTTATTGGCTTCCCTTTAGTAAGTCCTTCACAGGTAGTCTAACACCTTGCTTTGGAATGAGGGTAACCAGGTGCCATTGAGTCAACTCTGACTCATGGCGGCCCCATGTGTGTCAGAGTAGAAATACGCCCCACAGGGTTTTCAGCAGCTGATTTTTTGGAAGTAGATCGCTGGGCCTTTGTCCCGCGGCGCCTCTGGGCAAACTAAAATCTCCAACGTTTTACTGAGCAGCTGAGTGCGTTAACTGTATGCACCACGCAGGGACTCTGGAGCATGAAGGTACAAAGCATCTATTAGATTTTTCTTTATGGGTAGGGGCCTCAGATGACAGATACAGAAAGCATTCTGCCTTAGCATTCCAATAACATACATCTGATTTATGACTGCAAATCCCTACAAATAAATTCTAAGACACTTCCCAGAAAATACTGCTCAAACAAGGTGAAATTTAAAATTATAATATTTATGACTGGTCACAGATCTTTAGAGTTATCTTCATATAGAATTTTCTCTTCGTAAACAGAATTTATTACAAGCTTGATTTGAATTTTTAATATTGAATTTTTTTAAGAGTATGAAAAACATGGCCTTTACTCTGTTTTGTGTCAGGAACATTTATATTAGAACCAGTAGAGGGTCAATGAAAATGAAGAAAACCCTCAATGAGATGGACTGACATGACAGCCTTAACAATGGGCTCCAACATAGCAAAGATTATGGAGATGGTGCAGGACCAGGCAACATTTTGTTCTATTACACATAAGCTTGCCATGAGTTGGAGCCAACTGGACAGCAACTAACAACATTACTTTTTCTGGAAAGTACAAATAACATAACATCATCGTTCTGCTTTGGCAACTCTGACGATTTGTGTTCTCTTTAGGCCAGTGTCCCCAAGTAACCAAGTGCAAACCTTGTATTTTCTTTTTCTTTCCCTTCTGGTGATTTCTTAGAGTCTAGAAGAGCAGCCTCTTCTGATAGGAAGACAGACATGCAGCAGGTAAGGGTGTGGTTCTCATTCAATCAGAAGATGTAAAATAATGGCCCCGGCCTGGGAAACTGTGCTTCCTTTCCAGAGACTTGGCAAACCTGGGACAATACTTGAAAAGCAACCCTCAGGAGTAGCAACTGGCATCTTAGATTCCATGTAACTCTAGAAGAAGATTCTGTCCCTCGAGTCCTGACAAGAATTCCTTCCTTCATTACAAACCATGAGAATGAGACCCTTCTACTCCTTCTATGGCTTTTCTGGGGATAAACATTTTTACGGATTTACCTGAGTTTTAAACAACTTCTCCCAAAAAGTCCCTTAAAAGCCCTCCACATTTCTTCTGCTTATTTTCAAAACATGAAAATCTAAAGATAGTCACGCCCCACCTTTAATGGATTACAGTTAGCTTTACTGAATCACAGAGGTTTAGAGCTAAATGTAACCCAAGAGAACATTAAGTCACAGATAAGTAAAAAGAGACCCAAGGAGGTGAAGCGACCCAGTTCTCATAGCTCAGACCAGACCCTAGACTCTCCTCCCAGGCTAGCACAGGGTTTCTCAACCTCAGCACTGTTAATATTTTGTACTGGATAATTCTGTTGTGGGGCTGTCTTTTATACTGCAGGATGTTTTGCAACATGCCTGGTCACTATCCACAAGACACCATTAGGACTCTCCGAGCTGTGATAACCCAAAGTGTCTCCAGACATTGACAAATATCCCCTGCGTGGAGGGGGGGAGGCAAAAATCACCTATAATTTAGAACCACTGGCCTTGTAATATGGTTATATGGCCTTGTAATTTCCTCAGCCCCCTGCCCACAGGGGCTAAGGAATGGTCAGTTTTCATAAGGAAACATAACATGGATGAATCTGGAGGACATTATGCTGAGTGACATAAGTTAATGACAAAAGGACAAACACTGTATGGTCTGGTACCTTTTATAAAAAGTTTAAGAATAGGCTTACACACAGAAAGCAACATTCTTTGATGGTTACCTGGGATGGGAGGGACAATCACATACTAGATAGTAAAAAAAAAAAAAAAAAAAGACGTGTTAATTCTGGTGAAGGGAAAGGCAATGCACAATATGGGGAGAGTCAGCACAACATGACCAAGGAAGCGAAGATTCTGAGAGGTACGCAAGAATAAAGGACAACTATTTTTTTTTTTTTATGGTAAATGCTAAAACATATATAATTCCGCAACAACAGTAATAACAACCAAAAATTTGTGAGTGGTTACATAGGTAGATATGTACGCTATATACATGGGGGAGGGCACACGGGAGGGCATGCGAGTGCATATATGGGTATAGTTGTGGGCATTTGTATATACATATTTGTGTGTGCTGCATGTATATTCATATATATAACAGAGCACATACGAGGCACAACTATGGAAACTTCTTAGACATATCCAACACCTCTGGGACAAAGTTACTGGGCTTCAAGGCTAAGGACCATCATCTTGGGGGACATCTAGGTCCACTGGCATAATACTGTTCATAAAGAAAATGTTCTACATCCTACTGTGGTGAGTAGTGTCTAGGATGTCAAAAGCTTATGAGGGACCATCTAAGATACAACCGTTGGTATCTTCTAGTCTGGAGCGAAGGAGAGTGAAGGAAATCAAAAACTTCAGGAAGAAATTAGTCCAAAAAACTAATTAGTCCAAAAGACTAACTACCCACACAAACCACAGCCTCCTCTAGTCTGAGACCAGAAGAACCAGATGGTGCCCAGCAACCACTACTGACAGCTCTGATTAGGGACACAATAGAAGGTTCTGGTTAGAATGACAGAGAAATGTAGAACAAAACTCAAATTCACAAAAAAGACTAGACTTTCTGGAATGATAGAGACTAGAGGAACCTTGAGACTATTGCCCTAAAACAACCTTTTAACCTGGAATTAAAGCCACTCCCAGAGGTCACCTTTCAATCAAATAATAGATTTGCCTATAAAATAAACAATAACATCTGAGAGGAATCAATTGTAGGAGACCAGACAGGCAACATTTGCCCAAAAGCAAAGATGAGAAGGCAAGGAGGGGCCGGGAAACTGGAGGGATGGAAACAAGAAGTCAGTATGGAATAGGGAGAGTGCTGACACATTGCGGGGATAGCAACCTACCTCAGGGAACAATTTGTGTATGAATTGTGGAATAGGAAACCAATTTGCTGTGTAAACTTTCAACTAAAGCATAATAAAACGTTAAAAAAAAAAAAAAAGAATACTCCAACCTATTCTTAACTCTAATATGTAAGTACAGAACTAGGGTATACCCTCTTTGGACAGTCTTTGCAGCAGTCCTCACCATGTCATTACAGTCATTATAAAAGTGTAAGTTCATGTATTCGCAGGGTGATTGCGTGATCACGTACAATGAGGTGAGCCACTGCGTCCATGGACACTGACAAACCGCATGTATATCCCCCTCTCACTTCCCTGCCCCATCACAGGGAGTGCACTGGATTTTATTGTTTTTAAACACACTCTCACTCAGGAACAAACAGCCTAGTCCTCTTAGGCAGTGTACCCAGGAGCTGTAGCATTTAAATCTACTAACATGTAATCAAAAGCCTTTAACATAAAGTTTGCATTTCCCTTTCAAAAAAAAAAGAAAAAAAGATTACAGCCAAGAAGACCCTAGGGAGCTGTTTTACTCTGTAACACAGGGTGTTGTCATAAGTCAGAACAGACTGGATGGCCACAGGTTTGGGTTTTGGTTTTGTCTGTACAAATGCACCCTACACAGGCAAGGTGAACTTAGTTCACGTCTCCCAATCAGCTGCTGACTCAACCCAATCTTTTCTACCAACTCCTCCTCCAAGGAAGATGAGCCCTGGTCATGGTTACCTGACCCGCAGGAATTATGAACTCCTTGTCTACTTCTGCAGTTTTCCCTGTGTAACTTCCTGTGTACTTCCCCTGCCCCCTCAACTCCTTTCTGGGCCCCCGAGAGTGAAGGCATGTTCTCCTTGAAGGTTGTGATTCACCCCAGAATTGTCCCTACTGCACGTGGTGCTGAGGTCAAAGCAGAAACTCAGTAAATCCTATTGCCTAAACAACTCTTCAGTGAGGCCTGGCTCTTCTCAAACACAAAAGCACAGCTGCTCACACCACACATGTAAACGTCAGGGCAAACGTACAAAAAACATGCCCCGGAAACTAACTGGTGGCACCCTCTATGGCTCACTTAGTTACACTGAAGAATGCAGTGGGCTGTATTGAGTACAATCAAGTTGAAAGGGTAAAACTTCTAAGATTGAAGTTCTTTGTTGATTTAAGTAAGTTGTTGTTGTTGTTAGATGCCGTCAAGTCAGTTCCAACTCACTGCAACCCTAGGTACAACAGAATGAAACACTGCCTGGTCCTGCACCATCCTCACAATCCTTGTTATGCTTGAGCCCATTGTTGCAACCACTGTGTCAATCCATCTCGTCGATCCATTTCGTTGAGGGTCTTCCTCTTTTTCACTGGCCCTCTACTTTACCAAGCATGATATCCTTCTCCAGGGACTGGTCCTTCCTGATAACATGTCCAAAGTATGTGAGATGTAGTCTTGCCATCCTTGCTTCTAAGGAGCATTCTGGTTGTACTTCTTCCAAGACGGGCCTGTTCATTCTTTTGGCAGTCCGTCGTATATTCAATATCCTTCACCAATGCCACAACTCAAAGGCATCAATTCTTCAGTCTTCCTTATTCATCGTCCAGTTTTAACATGCATATGAGGTGATTGAAAACACCATGGCATGGGTCAGGCACACCTTAGTCTTCAAGGTGACATCTTTGCTTTTCAATACTTTAAAGAGGTCTTTTGCAGCAGATTTGCCCAATGCAATGTGTCTTGATTTCTTAACTGCTGCTTCCATGGGCGTTGATTATAGATTAAAGTAAAATGAAATCCATGACAACTTCAATCTCTTCTCTGTTTATCACAATGTTGCTTATTGGTCCAGTTGTGAGGACTTTTGTTTTCTTTATGTTGAGGTGTAATTCATATGAAGGCCGTGATCTTTGATCTTCATCAGTAAGTGCTTCAAGTCCTCTTCACTTTCCGCAAGCGAGGTTGTGTCATCTGCAATAACTCAGGTTGTTAATGAGTCTTCCTCCAATCCTGATGCCCCGTTCTTCTTCATACAGTCCAGCTTCTCAGATTATTTACTCAGCATATAGATTGAATAGGTATGTTCAAAGGATACAACCCTGATGCACACCTTTCTTGACTTTAAATCACAGAGTATCCCCTCCTGTTCAAACGACTGCCTCTTTATCTATGTATAGGTTCCTCATGAGCACAATTAAGTGTTGTGTAATTCCCATTCTTCGCAATGTTATCCATAATTTATTATGATCCACACAGTTGAATGCCTTTGCATAGTCAATAAAACACAGGTAAACATCTTTCTGATATTCTCTGCTTTCAGCCAGGATCCATCTGACATCAGCAATCATGTCCCTTGTTCCATGTCCTCTCCTGAATCCAGCTTGAATTTCTGGCAGTTCCCTGCCGATATACTGCTGTAGCTGCTTTTAAATGATCTTCAGCAAAATTTTACTTGCATATCATATTAATTATATTGCCCAATAATTTCTGCATTCGGCTGGATCCCCTTTCTTGGGAATAAACATAAATATGGCATAAGTAAGGTTGGAGCTGTGTAAACTCTGAGTAAAAGGTCAGCATGGTGAAAACTAAAATGTTCTCAAGATTTCCAAATTTACAGCTAAGAGAATGGTTGTTTTGGTGAGGAGCTAGTCACTTAAGAAACTAACCATACTGGGTGATCTATTGGCCAAAAGTTTTTGTGGAAAGACAGAATAAACTTCAGAAAAACCCTCATCTTTGCTCTCAGGAAAGTACAAACTGCAAGAGAAAGACCCATTCACTCATTCATTCACTCATATGTCTTGTAATTCATTCAATAAATATATAAGAAGAGTATATAAAAAATGGATACAGAGAAAATGTCCATCAGCAGACAAATGGTTAAACAAAATGCAGTATCTACATTCAATAGACTATTACTTAGTCATAAAAAGAAATGAAATCCTGACACATGCCGCAACATGGATGATCTCTGAAAACATGCTGAGCGAAGTAAGTCAGCCTCAAAAGGACAAATACTGTCTGATCTCAGTTACACGAAATAAGCAAATATATAGAGACCAAGGTTATTAGTGGTTACCAGGGCTGGGAGGGAAGGCGAAAGGGGGAATTTTTGCTTAGGTGCCATTGAGTTCATGTTAATGGTGGAGGAATAGTTAGGAAAAGGATAGCCCTAATGGTTGCACAGCATGAAGGGTGCAATCAACGTCGCTAAATTATATATGCAGAGATTGTTGAATTGGTAAATGTCTTGTTGTATATACTTTCACCACAATAAAAATAAAATGAACATAAAAAGGAAATCACCGCAGAGCAAGAATGCCAGGGAACATCAAGAGTGCCTGTCTGGGGAACCTGTCCTAGAAAATGTTATTTGGAAATGGACTAGGACACAATTTGAGTCCAGAGAGAAGGAATGGCATTTCCAACAGGTGCAGACGAATGCTCTGGGTGGAAGCGTGTCACCAGGTACAAAGGACAACAGCCAGGCCTGCGCTTCCCTCTGAGATTTCTTGTACCTCAGAGCCCAGGCCACTTCCTAGGGAGAAGATAAAAGCAGCAGTACTGATGGTAATGTCCTTGTGAATTCCAAAGGAATTCCACACAGTGAAATATCTGTCACCTCAAGGCCAATGACTAGGGTCAGGGGAGCAATGCTGAAGTCATCCATCCTTATACCTGTGACCAAAAGCCCAGGTCACAGCTGGGGAGAACAGGGCTCTCCTCAAAGTGCCCAGAGGACTTCTTGTCACTTAAGCTACTTAAGCTACTTCTCACTTTCTGTTATGGATTGAATTGTGTCCCTCAAAATATGTGTTGGAATCCTAACCCCTATACCTGTGGATGTAATCCTATTAGGGAATAGGGTTTTCTTTGTTATGTTAATAACGCCAAAAAAAGAGTAGGGTGTGTCTTGAATCTAATCACGTTTGAGTTATGAAAAGTTATAAAAAGAGCAGATGAGGCACAGACAGAAGCAAGCACAAATGGGGAAAGACAGTCGTCACGTGCAGATCTCTGAGGACCCGAAGAACACCAGGGCTAGAGAAGCTGAAACAAGGATTGCCCCCCAGAGCAGACAGACAGACTGACTTCCGCTAGAGCCAGTGTCCTGAATTCAGACTTCTGGCCTCCTAAACTGTGAGAAAATAAATTTGTATTCGTTAAAGCCATCCACCTGTGGTGTTTCTGCTACAGCAGCTCTAAGAAACTAAGACACTCTCTGTCTCTCTTTCCTTGTCTCTTCCCATGAACTAAAATCACTTCTGGAAGCTCGTCACCGTGCAGCATTGCCCTCCCCTGTGGCAGACGGGACACTACTGAGTTGTACTATGTGCTTTACTCTGGGTCTTCCAGTTAGACCCTATGAGGTAGCCTATATCGCTGTCCTCATTGTACAGATGAGGAAGGTGAAGCTCAGGGAAGTTAAGAAACCTGCCCAGGATGACTGACCTAAGTGGTGGAGCTGGAACTAGAACAGAGGTCCGAAAGGTTCTAACTCATACCTGCAAGTGGTCCTAATCTCACGCATCTGTCATCTCGGACCTTCTTCCATATTCCTTCACAGGGAGCCCCTGGTTCTTTCTCAGCCAGAGGCAAAGCCCCTGCACTCCAGGGCCCCTCTCTCACCTGGGCTTCCTATAGGCGTTCGTGCTAATCAGGCATCTGGGTCACACCCCACCCTCACACAGGAGTTTCACCCTCTGCCCATCCTCTGCCCGTCCTACAGAAGAATGCTTTGGGGTATTATCTGCTTAGTTCTCAGATTGAGCTTTGCCTCCAGTCCTGATTTCATATCATCTTTTTCCCTTCCTCTACAGCATTCTGGGTGGTGGGGGGACAGCAGTGGTTCAGTGGTAGAATCCTCCCCTTCCATGCAGGAAAGCTGGTAGCATTTCTGGCCAAGGCCCCTCACTCATAGCCGCCACCCCTCTGTCAGTGGAGGCCGTGTGTTGCTATGATGCTGAACAGGTTTCGGTGGAGCTTCCAGACCAAGACAGACTAGGAAGAAAGGCTTGGCAAACTACTCCCAAAAATTATAACCAGTGAAAACCCTATAGATCACAACTGTCTGACCCACAACTGATCACGGGGATGCATCAGGACTGGACAGTGTCTCGTTCTATTGTACGTGGAGTCACCATGAGTGCAGGGGGTGAGGGGCCTGACTCAATGGCAGCTAACAACAACAGCCTCTGGACAGTCATGCCCCATTCCTGGGGTCTAGCTCAGATTCCCAGAACCTACGCTCGGAGCTGGGGCTTTGGACACAGTTCCTGTCACTGTCGCAACCCTCTCTTAAAGCAGCCCTCCTGCACACCCCTCATGCACACCCTCCACAGGTGACTTCTCCTTTTGCTCCATACAATACCAGCCCTCCTGCACACCCCTCATGTACACCCTCCGCAGGTGACTTGCCCTTCTGCTCCACACAATACCAAACCTCCAGGGACACGTACAATCCAGCTGGGGAAATCAGGCCTTGACATGGGACATAGGGAGTACCGCAACGGTGAAATCATGAAGACCAGAGTAAGAGAGAAGCCAGCAGCAGCTCGTGGTCCCACCCAGCGATGGCACAGACCACAAAGGCTGTGTGCTCAGAGGACAGAGGGGCTCTGTGCCAGCAAGGGCAGGACAGTCCCCGGAGGAAGCGGAATCTGTGGGACAGCCGTGCAGTGGGGTACAGGCTTCGGGGACAGACACCCTGAGCCATCCCTTGTCATTCACCATCCATTTGACGTCCATTCATTCCTGCATCCAGTCTTTATTACATTTCAGGCACCATGCTGAGCACTGGAGACACCGCAGCAAACAAGCTCCCTGAGAAGCTTAATCCCTGACGAGAAACAAACAAACGATGTGACTGAAGCCTGGGACAACTGCTGTGAGGGATTAACTCGGGTGCTGCAATAGAGGGTGTCTGGGGAGGCCATTTTAAGCGGCGTGGTCAGGAAAGGAGTTTTGAGGAGGGGACATGCAAAGGAAGGAAAGGAGACAGCCATGTAAAGTGCTGTAAGAAGAACATCCTAGGCAGGAGGAACAGCAAGCACAACAGCCCTGAGGTAGGGAAGCACTTTTTGAGAGTGAGGAACAGAAAGGAGGCCAGTGAGGCTGGGGTAAAGTAGCAATTTTTATAATTTTATTCAAAAATTGAATTATTCTGAAACAACTAATGGGTTTGGGGAGAAATCCACAAAATCATAACATGAACTATTTTATATTTCTTTGCATCCCAAATACTGAAAATGAACGCTTGTCTCAGAGTACTAACACTGAGGCGCTTATCGTACGGCAGGCACAGGGTTCGCTGCTTTCACTCACATGTATTAACTCACTCCACCCTAATAATAACCCTATGGGGTGTGTGTTATTTACAGATAAGAAAATTGAGTCCCAGATACCACGGACCTGGAAGTTCCACACTGAGATGTGGCACAGGTGGGCTGAGCTGGGCACCTTCTGTGTCCTGAGCACGTCTGGCCCCGTAACCCATACAGAGCTGACCTCAGACTGGGAGGGGGCAGGATGCAGAGGCACATGGCTCTTGGTCTCAAAGCTCTTTGTTTGTGATAAGTCTACCTGATCTGTCCTCTGGGGCAAGGAGGGACAAGCAAGCCCTCATTCTGCTCAAACGGCTGTCACAGAGCCTGGCTGTCACATGGTCCCTGCCTGGTCGGCTGGTACCCGTCCTCTATCCTGACGCATGTGAGCAGAGCCTGTAGGGCCCCCAGAACTGTCCCCTTTCCCTCATCTGCCTCTTAAAGGCTTTCTAGAGAGGCAGAATGCATAGTGGTTACTGCCTGGACTGAACCCCACCCTTACTGTGAGGCCTTGGCAAGTCACTGAATGCCATGGGCCTGTATTTCCTCATCTGTAAATAGATTTAATAACAGTATCTACCTCACAGAGTTGTTATGAGTATACATAAGCTAGGACTCATTAAGGAAGAGTTAGCACTTATCATTTTTATTACAACTGTAAGTACTTACTCTCCTTGAGTTCCTCTTCCTCAGACCCTCTTGCTTTTCTCCAGTCCCAGCAGGCTGAGGTGGTCAGGGCCGGGCTTAGCATGTCTTTCCCAGGCTCCTTGAGACACAGGAGACAAGTGTATAGGCACGTGTGTTTGAGGGCCAGGGCACGCCAGCATGCAAGACGTTGTCTGGCACAGAGTAGACACTTGATGTATATTTACAGAATGAATGAATGAATGTTCTGTGGGATACCTAAAGGAACTGGCAGAGGAGTGGTTAGTTTTAGTGTTTTTCCCAAAGGATTTTTTTTTTTTTAATATTTCAGAGCCAGACTGCAACACTGAAAGCTGGCCTCTCAAAGGCTGTGTGCGCTTACAGCTGAGACTTGGGACCAGCACTCCGGAGCTCTCGGGTCTGCTTCTGGCCATGTCCCCAATTAGCTACATGGCCTGAGGTTGTCTTGAGCCTCCATTTTCCTGATAAGAATAATAATGCCAGCATCCTACCGGTATGATAAAAATTAATGAGATGGGATCTGACAAGTGCCATGAGCTTCACAAAATAAAGCCTTATATGTTATAAAGCAAAATTATTAAAAATGTACCCCAAAAATGCATGGAGCTAATAGGGCTGTTAATTAGTGAAGACAAACAATTCCCTTTGTTTAGTTAGCTGCTGGGAGGCAAGGTTACAGGGTTATCCTTTCATTCTCTGAAGAGAAAGCACATCCATTGCCTTCTCTGCAGGCTTCACATGGAGAGTGAAGATATCTGTCATTTCCTCTCCTGGGTTAGAAGAGAACCCCAGGGCCACAATGTTGATTGTTCAGTTAACCCTACTGATCCAGCAATAAACATCTTACCATGGGAGTGCTGGAGGGCGGAGGACGAGGACATTGATGTTTACACCCACTGTCACTGCCTGCAGCTTGCCATACAGACACAAAGAAGGTGCTGATGTTCTAAACACCGCTTTAAAAATCTCTGGTATCAGGGCCACAATACATGGACCCTGATAGAATGGGAGAAAAATGTGGAACAGAACCTCAAATTCCTAAAACAATTACTAACAATGACAAAAAACAGACTGGACTGGTTGAGGCTAGAGGACGCCCCAAGACTATTGTCCTGAGATACTAGTCACACCTTGAACCAACACTAACCCTTGCGGTCACCTTGTAGCTAAATGACAGACTGGCTCACAAAATAAGGAATATTACCCATGAGTACTGTGATCCTTTAAAAAATGACTTATATAAGACCAAACAGTCTACAATTACTTTCAATCAAAGATGAGAATGTAAGGGGTCAGGGAAACTAGGTTAACAGGAATGAAACAACCAGAAGGGAAATAATGAGAATGTTTATGCATTGTGAAAATGTAACCAATGTCACTGAATAATCTGTGTAGAAGTTGTTGCATGGGAACCTAAACTGCTGTGTAAACCTTCATGTAAAACATAATAAAATATTATTAAAAACAAAATACAAAACTCAAGTGTCAGTCCACCTTCCCCCACAGGGAATTTGCTTCCAAATTCAGCCATATGAAAAACTTTGTCATTATGCTTAAACAGCGACGTAAGCCCCCGTTTTCTATGGAATACAAATGAACAAAGTCCAGAATCACTGTTTCAGAATGAAGCTAAAGGCAGCTCAGTATGGGCTTCACATCCCAAAAATTGCCTTGATATAGTATTTGCCAAGGTGGGCTGTACGGGAGAGAAGAAAATAGATGATATAAGGGGGTAAAAATTGGTGAAATGAGTCTGGGAGACTCTGAATTAAATAGACTTTCCTATTAAGCAGGACTTCTCAGAGACTTTAATGTACTAATATGTATTGTGACTCTCCAAGAGAAGGCTATGAAATGTGTTATGTATTGAACTGTGTCCTGAAAAACGTGTGTCAACATGGCTAGGCCACGATTCCCAATATTGTATGAACGTCCACCATTTTGTGATCTGACGTAATTTTTCTATGTGTAGTAAATCCTACCTCTATGATGTTACTGAGGCAGGATTAGAGGCAGTTACATTAATGAGGCAGGACTCATTCTACAAGGTTGGGTCGTGTCTTAAGTCAATCTCTTTCGAGATATAAAAGAGAGAAACGAGCAGAGAGACATGGGGATCTCATACCACAAAGAAACAAGAGCTAGGAGAGTAGCGCATCCTTTGGACCCAGGGTCTCTGTGCTGAGAAGTTCCTTGACCGGGGAAGATTGATGACAAGGATCTTCCTCCAGGGCTGACAGAGAAAGAAAGCCTTCCCCTGGAGCCAGCACCCTGAATTCAGACTTCTAGCCTGGTAGACTGTGAAAGAATAAATTTCTCTTTGTTAAAGCCGTCCACTTGTGGTATTTCTTTTCTAGCTGCACTAGATAACTAAGATATCCTATAAGCACAGAAAGCTGTTAGCAGGGACTAGAGCCTTTACTCTGATTCATTTTTCTCTTCATTGTATTTTACAGTTTGTCCCTTAGACCAGAAGGAACCCTGGTGATGCAATGGTTAAAAGCTGGCTGCTCACCAAAAGGTTGGTGATTTGAACCCACCAGCAGCTCCACAGGAGAAAAGACCTGGTGACCTGCTCCCGTAAAAATTACAGCCTAGGAAACCTATGGGGCAGTTCTACTCTGTCATATTTGGACACTATAAGTCAAAAATCGATTCGATGGAATCTAACAATAACCTCAGACTAGGTCCACATGAGGGATTCATTTTCAACAAGTGGAGAATTGGTCATTGCCAAGTGGGTATCTCACAAGTGCACAGGGTTTGGCGAAATTAGGGGTGTGTTTTTTTTATGTGTGTATGTGTGTGTGCACTGTTAAATGGCAGGGGATTATGGAACCTCTAGTCTACAAACATCACCCACTGCATAACTGAACTGCACCAACAAGTTAGGGCCATCCAGACAGCCCAGTTGGGCTCTTGGGGTCACAAGCTTTGTGGGGGCTGCCAGGGCAGAAGGTATGGCTACAACGTCTTCCGTAATGTGACCTGGTGTGATAGAGACTGTCGGCTGTTTGCCCACCACCTATTCTCCTCTTCTTCATATGATAACACCTTGATATTTAAGCAAGGAGCCCTGGTGGCACAGTGGTTAAAGCGTTTGGCTGCTAAGTGAAAGGCTGGCAGTTTGAACCCACCAGCCACTCCACGGGAGAAAGATGTGGCAGTCTGCTTTGTAAAGATTACAGCCTTAGAAACCCTATGGGTAGTTCTGCTCTGTCCTATAGGGTTGCTACGAGTTGGAAACAACTCCACGGCAGTGAGTTTGGTGAGTTGATATTTAAGGGGACCCAGAATTTTTTTTTTAGAAATACCTAGAATAAGGGCTTTATTTTCCAGGTTCCCTTGCAGATAACTGTGATCATGTGATGGTTAGTTTTATGTGTTGGCTAGGCTACGGTTCCCAGTTGTTTGGCCAAACACTTTTTTAAGCTATTGTTAGTTTACATGTTGCCATCATATTTACATGTGATTAGCATTTAAATCAATGGGCTTTATATCCACATTGTGGGTGGGCCTCATCCAAGCAGCTGAAGGCCTTAAGAGCAAAACTAGTTTTCCTAGGAAGGAGTCTGTCTCCAGACTATAAGCAGACATGCTGCCAGGATTTCTCACTCTCCTCCACCACCTGACCCACCAATCTGTGACACAAGACTGCCAGAATTTCTAGCCCTTCACCTGACTTACAGATTTTGGACTAGCCAGCCCCCACGATACATGAACTAATTCCTCTATGGTATATATCTAACTGGTTCTGTTTCTCTAGAGAACTGGACATGAGATGATATTTTAGTCAATGATGTACATGGAAATGCTGAGGGACAACCTTCAGGAAACCTTGTCTTATGACAACTGACCTGTGCCCTTTTGTCCCCCTGCCCCCTTTTTCTCAAGCCTTTTCCTTTCCTGCTAGCTAGAATGTGGGAAAATGGTTAGTACTTAAGCAGCCATCTTGGACCATGAGATAGAAGTTATTTGCTGAAGATGCCCAAACAACAAAAGAGATGAAGCCCTAGACCCTGACAACTTCATGACCGTTCACCTCTGAATACCTTTTACATGAGAGAGAAACAAGTTTCACTCTTCATTACGCTATTGTTATTGTAGATTTTCTATTACAGCTGAATTAAGTCTTAACTAATGTAATAGAAGAGCCCTGATGGCTCAGTGGCTCAGTGGTTAAGAGCTTGGCTGCTAACCAAAAGTTTGGAAGTTCAAATCCACCAGCCGTTCCTTGGAAACCTTATGGGACAGTTCTACTCTGTCCTTAGGGTGCTTCTGAGTCAGAATTGGCTTGAAGGCAAGGGTGTTTTTTTTTTTTTTTGCATTTTAGATGAAAATCTACAGAACAAACTAGCTTCTCAATCAACAAGTATTGTTTTATGACATTGGTTAACAACCACACATGTCAACACTCTCCCTTCTCGACCTTGAGTTCCTATTACCAACTGTCCTATCCCCTTCTGCCTTCTAGCCCTTGCCCCTGGGCTAGCATGCCCCTTTAGTCTCATTTTGTATTATGGGTGCAAATGGTTTGTGTGTGCTCTACTACTAACCCAAAGGCTGGCAGTTTGAGCTCACCCTACAGCATCACGTAAGAAATGCCTGGCTATGTGCTTCTGTAAAGATTGTCTTGTTGTTGTTGTTAGGTACTGTTGAGTTGGTTCGGACTCATAGCACCCCTATGTACAACAGAATGAACATTGCCCGGTCCTGTGCCATCCTCACAATCGTTGCTATGTTTGAGCCCATTGTTGCAACCACTGTGTCAATCCATCTCGTTAAGGGTCTTCCTCTCTTTCACTGATCCTCTACTTTACCAAGTATGATGTCCTTCTCCAGGGATTGGTCCCTCCTCATAACACATCCAAAATACGTGAGACAAAGTCTCACCATCCTAGCTTTCAAGGAGCATTCTGGCTATACTTCTTTCAAGACAGATTTGTTTAATCTTCTGGCAGTCCATTGCATGTTCAGTATTCTTCGTCAACACCATGATTCAACCTTTGGGTTAGCAGTCGAGCACTTAACCATTGCACCACCAGGGCTCCTTAGACTAGGTATTAGATATAAAAAATTATTGTTAATTCTCCCAAACCTTCTGTTGGCCCAAGACTGGAACCATTCCCAAAGCCAATTCTTCAGGCAGGGACTGGACTGGACTATGGAATAGAAAATGATACTGGTGAGGAGTGAGCTTTTTGGATCAAGTAGACACATGAGACTATGTGGGCAGCTCCTGTCTGGAGGCAAGATAAGAAGGCAGAGGGAGACAAGAGCTGGCTGAATGGACACGGGAAATACAGGGTGGAGAGAAGGAGTATGCTGTCACATTAGGGGGAAAGCAAATAGGAATACATAGCAAGGTGTATATAAATTTTTGCATGAGAGACTGACTTGATTTGTAAATTTTCATGTAAAGCACAATAAAAAAAAATATTGTTAATGTTGTTAGGTGTGATAATTGCATGGTGGTTATGTTTTTTCTTTTTAAGTCCATATCTGTTAGCTATCCAAACCGAAGTATTTACAGGTGAAAAGACATATCTGGGATTTGCTTTAAAAAACATCAGTTAAAAACAAAACAGCAAAAAAAAAAAGCTGGGGGAGGGGAAGTAAGATTGGCAAAATGTTGATAACTGTTGATGCTAGGTTTGGATTCATGGAGAGCCATTATATTATTCTTTCTACTGTTGTGTAATTTTAAACATTTTCAAAGAAAAAAATGTAAAAGTCACTGAATTCACAATCTCAGTCCCTTGAATAAGGATATGCCACCTTTTCCTAATGAGTCAATTTGATCCATATTTACAGAAACTCCACTGTGTTAAAAGCATTGTGGTAGGTATGGTAAGGGGTCCAGAGGTATTTAAGATACTATCAAATATCAAATCTGCAAGGATAAATACTGACTATGGTTTATATTTGGCCACTTGGGCTTGGAAAACACTGACCCTTCCCAGATGCTGGATATCCCAGATGCTGGATATCCCAGATGCTGGATATCCCAGAGGCTGGCTATGGTGATTAAACTTTTGGGATCAGTAGTCAGCAGAGTCCCTAGGTGGTACAGTTAACATGCTTGGATCTAACCGAGAAGTTGGAGGTTTGAGTCCACCCAAACGACCTCAGAAGAAAGGCCTGGTGATATACTTCTGAAAAAACCAGCCACTGCACACCCTGTGGAGCACAGTTCTATTCTGACACACGTGGAGTTGCCGTAAGTCAGAAGTGACTTGATGGCGACTGTTAGACAGCCTGGGTTCTAAAGCTGGCTCTACCTCTTACTAACCAGGTGACCTTGGGTAAACTGCTTAATTTTTCTAAGCCGCAGTTTCTTCATTTACAGAAGGCAGCTAAATAGTAGTACTTACTTTGTGGGCTAATTATGAATATTGAGTAAGAGAACAATAAGCCAAAACCAAACCATATCATAGCAATTCTGACTCATATCGACCCTACCCAATCTAATACTTGCCACAGCCCCAGGGTGACACAAAGTGTTAAACCCTCAGCTACCAGCCGAAAGGTTGGTGGTTTGAACCCACCCAGAGGTATCTTGGAAGTCAGGCCTGGTGATCTGCTTCTAAAAGGTCACAGCCTTGAAAACTCTATGGAGCAGTTCTACTCTGCACATATGGGATTGCCCTGAGTTGGAATCGATTCAATGGTAACTAACAACAGTGCCTGCCACGTGATCCAGAGTCAATGACAATAGCTAACGTTATCATTTGCTCTGGGGTGCCCACCACCAGTTGGGTGCAATTAGAAAAGGCACTCCTTTCTTAGGGATGGCATAGTCCGAACAAGAGTTAACAGCCTGGTGTGCTGAGGGACAGCTGGTTTCACCCCCAGCGGGGCTCCCTTGTCTAGGGCCCAGTCTGCCCAACAGATTCAGAGCTTCTGGATAGGCTTCTCAGGCCCACCTAATCCCCACTGAATTTTCCAGGAGGAATAAAAGCTCCAGAGTTTGCCCACAATTTAACATGTGGATGAATGTGCTTGGCACTCAAAACACAGTTGCACGGTGCTAACCAGCTTGTGTTTTGGGGTTGCTGTGGCAAGACTGCAGGGTTAAAAAAGAAGAAATAAGAAAAAACCAGAAAGCATCTATGTAGCAGATGCTTTGCAAACTAACTCCTCCCAGCATCCTGCTCCAACCCCCTCCTCCCCTCCACCATCCTCCTGAAGCTCACCAGGCTGGAGTCCTGTTACAGAGCACACACAATGCCCTTCCCAGTGCTCAAGGAATACCAAACGATCCTGATTTATTTTCTAAATGAATTCCCACTTCTAAAAGGTGGCAATCGGGATAGTGACGAATGCATTCAGGTAGATTAACTTGCTAGGTTCACTCCAAATGAAAGTTACTTCATCACTGGGCTTGATTAAATCATATCTTGCTTTGTGTTGTCTTCTTTTTATTAAAAGGCTAACCACTGTTGGCCCAACAATCAGGCCATTCACTTCGGCATGTATTTTGCTATGCAGTGGATTGAAATGTACCATCCACAACCCAGCTGCAAAAACCCGTGCTGTTGAGTCGATTCTGACTCATAGAGACCCTATGGGGCAAAGGAGAGCTGCCCCATAGGGTTTCCAAAGAGTGGCTCTCCTATGGTCGCTCATGCAAGCACATATCTGTTTTGTAGACGTAGATTAAGCCAGAATGTACCTGATTGTGTGGGTGGCCACTGTGGAGAGACACATAACCCCTCCTCACACAGAGTACTGTGATGCAGGTGAAAACGTACATGAGTTTCAATATAACCTCTTTAGGCATGGACAGGTGGCACACACAGACCTTTGGAAATTATTAGAAAGTCAATCCGTTCCAACTACAGACTATTTGGAAGGCTGGAGAAACTTTTGCTGGCATCTTCATCAAAATCTTTACAAATGCTATGATTTAGGAATATCTTTTTTTGTTGTTGTTAAACATTCTATAAATACATATGCATTCATATATACATTATACACAAATACACACATGTACACACACACACTTGTATGTGTTTATAAAACCTGAATCATACCAGGAAACTAACAGGTCAGAAAATGTTACCTCAAATAGTCAAATAAAGTTAAATCAAAATAAAAATTTACATACCAAAGTAAAGAAAAAATGGTAATAATCAGGGCACATTACAGTTTGCCTTTGAATAATCTGGTAACTAAGACTTGTATCCTGGATGACAAGTGTAGAGCTCATTAAGTAAAGCAAACAGGATATGTTAAGTCTATCCATTAAAGCATGAGTGTGAGTCTACATTTTCTGAGGCAAGCAAGTCACAGGATACATTTCTTTCAAGAATCTGTGTGACAAATACAGTGTTATATATAATTTTATAACAACAGCCAAAAGAATTAATAACAAATCCATTGCTGTCGAGTAAATTCCAAGTCACAGAAACCACATAAAACCAAACCCACTGCCGTCGAGTTGATTCCGACTCATAGAGACCCTATAGTGCAGAGTAGAACTGCCTCGTAGAGTTTCCAAGAAGCGTCTGGTGGATTCTAACTGCCGACCTTTTGGTTAGCAGCCATAGCACTTAACCACGATGCTACCAGGGTTTCCAAACCTATAGGACAGAGTAAAACTTCCCACAGAGTTTCCAAGGCTGTAATGGAAACAGACTGCCACATCTTTCTCCTTCACATCATAGCAGCTGGTGGGTTTGAACCGCCAACCTTTTGGTTAGCAACCAAGCGCTTAACCACTGCACCACCAGGGCTTGTTGTTCTTGGGTGCCATCGAGTCAGTTCCAACTCATAGCAACCCTATGCACAACAAAACGAAACACTGCCCGCTCCTGCGCCATCCTTACAATCGTTGTTATGCTTGAGCTCATCGCCGCCATTGTGTCAATCCACATCGTTGAGGGTCTTCCTCTTTTCTGCTGACCCTGTACTTTGCCAAGCATGATGTCCTTCTCCAGGGGCTGATCTCCCCTGAAAACATGTCAAAAGTATATAAGACACAGTCTCGCCATCCTTGCTTCTAAGGAGCATTCTGGTTGTACTTCTTCCAAGACAGATTTGTTCATTCTTTTGGCAGTCCACGGTATATTCGATATTCTTCGCCAACACCACAATTCAAAGGTGTTGTTTCTTCCTTGGTCTTCCTTAATCATTGTCCAGCTTTCACATGCATATGATGCAATTGAAAATACCGTGGCTTGGGTCAGGCACACCTTAGTCTTCAAGGTGGTATCTTTGCTTTTCAACACTTTAAAGAGGTCCTTTGCAGTAGATTTACCCAATGCAATGCATCGTTTGATTTCTTAACTGCTGCTTCCATGGCTGTTGATTGTGGATCCAAGTAAAATGAAATCTTTGAAAACTTCAATCTCTTCTCCGTTTATCATGATGTTGCTCATTGGTCCAGTTGTGAGGATTTTTGTTTTCTTTATGTTGAGGTGCAACCCATACTGAAGGCTGTGGTCTTTGATCTTCATTAGTAAGTGAGTCCTTCTCATTTTCAGCAATCAAGGTTGCGTCATTTGCATAACGCAGGTTGTTAATGAGTCTTCCTCCAATCCTGATGCCCCGTTTTTCTTTATATAGTCCAGCTTCTCAGATTATTTGCTCAGCATACAGATTGAATAGGTATGGTGAAAGGATACAACCCTGTCGCACACCCTTCCTGACTTTAAACCAATCAGTATGCCCTTGTTCTGTCCAAACAACTGCCTCTTGACTTATGTAAAGTTTCCTCAAGAGTACAATTAAGTGTTCTGGAATTCCCAGTCTTCGCAATGTTATCCATAATTAGTTATGACCCACACAGTCGAATGCCTTTGCATAGTCACTAAAACACAGGTAAACACCCTTCTGGTATTCTCTGCTTTCAGCCAGGATCCGTCTGACATCAGCAATGATGTCCCTGGTTCCACATCCTCTTCTGGAACCAGACTGAATTCCTGGCAGTTCCCTGCCAATATACTGCTGCAGCTGTTTTTTGAATGATTTTCAGCAAAATTTTGCTTGTGTGTGATATTAATGATATTGTTTGATAATGTGTGCATTCGGTTGGATCACCTTTCTTGGGAATAGGCATAAATATGGATCTCTTCCAGTCAGTTGGCCAGGAAGCTGTCTTCCATATTTCTTGGCATAGACGAGTGAGCACCTCCAGCACTGCATCCATTTGTTGAAACATCTCAATTGATATCCCATCAATTCCTGGAGCCTTGTTTTTTGCCAATGCCTTCAGAGCAACTTGGACTTCTTCCTTCAGTATCATCGGTTCCTGATCATATGTTAGCTCTTGAAATGGTTGAACATTGAATAATTCTTTTTGGTATAATGACTCTGTGTATTCCATCTTCTTTTGATGCTTCCTGCATTGTTTAATATTTTCCCCATAGAATCCTTCACTATTGCAACTCGAGGCTTGAATTTTTTCTTCAGTTCTTTCAGCTTGAGAAACGCCAAGTGTGTTCTTCCCTTTTGGTTTTCCATCTCCAGCTCTTTGCACATGTCATTATAATGGTTTCCTTTGTCTTCTCGAGCTGCCCTTTGAAATCTTCTGTTCAGTTCTTTTACTTTATCATTTCTTCCCTATGCTTTATCTGCTTGATATTTGTGATCAAGTTTCAAAGTCTCCTCTTACATCCATCTTGGTCTTTTCTTTCTTTCCTGTCTTTTCAGTGACCTCTTGCTTTCTTCATGGATGATGTCCTTGATGTCATTCCACAACTTGTCTGGTCTTTGGTCACTAGTGTTCAGTGTATCAAATCTAGTCTTCAGATGGTCTCTAAATTCAGGTGGGATATACTCAAGGTTGTATTTCGGCTCTCGTGGACTTGATCTGATTTTCTTCAGTTTCAGCTTGAACTTGCATATGAGCAAATGATGGTCTTTTCCACAGTCGGCCCCTGGCCTTGTTCTGACTGATGATATTGGGCTTTTCCATTGTCTTTTTCCACAGATGTGGTCAATTTGATTCCTATGTGTTCCCTCTAGCGAGATCCATGTGTATAGTCGCTGTTTATGTTGGTGAAAGAAGGTATTTGCAATGAAGAAGTCGTTGGTCTTGCAAAATTCTATCAATCATTCAATCTCCAGCATTGCTTCTGTCACCAAGGCCATATTTTCCAACTACTGATCCTTCTTCTTTGTTTCCAGCTTTCACATTCCAATCATCCTGATGGCATGTTTGATCAATTTCAGATTATAGCAGCTGATAAAAATCTATGTCTTCACCTTTGGCCTTGGTGGTTGGTGGGTTAATTTGAATAATAGTCATATTAACTGGTCTTCCTTGTAGGTGTATGGATATTATCCTATCACTGACAGCCTTATACTTCAAGATAGATCTTGAAATGTTCTTTTTGATGATGAATGCAACACCCTTCAACTTCAAGTTGCCATTCCCAGCATAGTAGACTATATGATTGTCTGATTCAAAACAGCCAGTACCAGTCCATTTCAGCTCACTAATGCCTAGGATATCGATGTTTATGCATTCCATTTAGTTTTTGATGATTTCCAATTTTCCTAGATTCATACTTCATACATTCTAGGTTCCAATTATTAATGGACGGTTGCAGCTGTTTCTTCTCATTTTGAGTCACACCACATCAGCAAATGAAGGTCCCAAAAGCTTTACTCCATCCATCTCATTAAGGTCGGCTCTACTTTGAGGAGGAAGCTCTTCCCCAGTCATCTTTTGAGTGCCTTCCAACCTGGGGGGCTCATCTTCCAGCACTATATCAGACAGTGTTCCGCTGCTACTCATAAGGTTTTCACAGGCTACTGTTTTCAGAAGTAGACTGCCGGGTCCTTCTTCCTAGTCTGTCTTAGTCTGGAAGCTCAGCTGAAACCTGTCCTCCATGGATGACCCTGCTGGTATCTGAATACCAGTGGCACAACTTCCAGCATCACAGCAATACACAAGCCCCCACAGTATGAAAAACTGACAGACACATGGGGGGAGGGCTCGTTAGAATTAATAACAATAATAAATAAAAGAGAGAGACAACAGTTGATACTGCTTAGGTACAACTAAACACCTCATCCTCCTCCCCACCCCTAACCCCACTGCTGTTGTGTTGATTACAACTCAAAGCGACTCTACAGAACAGAGTAGAACCACCCCATAGAGTCCCCAAGGAGCACCTGGTGGATTCCATCTGCCAAACTTTTGATTAGCAGCTATAGCACTTAACCACTATTGACACCTCATAGGATGAGTTTTCTTGGTATGAAGGTTTAAGGTCACGGTTTAGAGGGTCTGTCCAGTCAATTGGCCTAATACAGTATTGTTTTTAGAGTCTCTGTTCTACCGCCTAACTTGGTGAAAAGTGCCTGGGGTCTTAAAAGCTTGAGAGCGGCCATCTAGGATACAATTGGTGTCTATTCACCTGAAACAGCAGAGGAAGAAGACCCAGGACATGGAGAAGGAAATGACTGTAGGTCTAATTGCCTCCATGAACTACTACCTCCATTGCCATGAGACCAAAACCATGGGGTAGTGCCCAGCTACAATTATTGAATGTTTTGCTCAAGGACCCAACAGATGGATCCTGATTCAAAGGAGGGAAAATGTGGAACAGAATTTAAAATTTTTATAGAAATCAGACTTACTGGACCTCTGGGACTGGGGGAACCATTGAATGTACTGTGCTGAGATAATCTTTAAGCTTTGAACCAAAACTATCCTATGAAGTCGTCTTTAAACTAATCAGCAGTTTAACTCAACTAATAAAGAACGTTCACTTCCAGCAGTGTGCTCTCCTAAAGAACTGTCTATATGAGATCAAATAGACAACCGTAACTGTAAAACACAGAGAAGTTTAGGGGGCAGAGAGTCTAAGTTAATGGTGGTGAAACAATATGGGTAAAGATAATGAGAATGGTGACACACTGTGAAGAATGTAGCTAATGTCACTGAACTGTACACCCAGAAAATGTTGAATGAGCGTGTGTGTTTTCTTACATATATTTTAACAAAAAAAATTAAAAAAGAATTAGAATTTGCCTAAAATACTTGTCCCAACTGTGTCAGGAAGAGCAACATTTTGGTTCTTCAGTACATACTGCTTTCTTGAAGAGAATACTTAAATGCCTACAGAATTAATATCACATAAAAATCTTTTAAAGAATTTGAGTAAGTACTAGATTGTGAAAAATCAACACTTGGAGATTGTATTTTAAACACCTTTTAGCAATGCAGTAAAATCAACTACTATATACTACTACCCTCTCTAATTTCATAAACATTACGTCTTTAAACCTATTAAACTGGATTTGCTGGAGAAAATGGAAACTCAGGATAACATTTTAAGTTATTTCAAAGAAAGTCTCTATAGTTTTATCTCCCTTAGGGACCGGATTGCGGGGCTGAGGGCTGTGGGGACCATGGTCTCAGGGAACATCTAGCTCAGTTGGCATAAAAAAGTTTATAAAGAAACTGTTCTACATTCTACTTTGGTGAGTAGCATCTGGGGTCTTAAAGGCCTGTGAGCGGCCATCTAGGGTACCCCAATGGTCTCATCCCTTCGGGAGCAAGGATAGAATGAAGAAAACTAAAGATACAATGAAAAGATTAGTCCAAAGGACTAATGGACCACATCTACCATGGCCTCCACCAGACTAAGTTCAGTACAACTAGATGGTGCCTGGCTACCACCACTGACTGCTCTGACAGGGATCACAACAGAAGGTCCCGGACAGAGCTAGAGAAAAACAAAATTCTAAATAAAAAAGAAAGACCAGACTTCCTGGCCTGATAGAGACTGGAGAAAACATGAGAGTATGGCTCCAGGACACCCTTTCAGCTCAGTCATGAGGTCACTTCTGAGGTTCACCCTTCAGCCAAGGATTGGACAGGCCCATAAAGCAAAACAAGACTAAAGGGGAACACCAGCTCAGGGGCAAGAAGCGGACAGGAAAGCTGGTAATGGGGAACCCAAGGTTGAGAAGGAGAGTGTTGACATGTTGTGGGGTTGTTAACCAATTTCATAAAACAATATGTGTACTGTTTAATGAGAAACTAATTTGTTCTGTAAACCTTCATCTAAAGTACAATAAAAAAAGAAAAAAAGAAAGTCTCTATAGGTTTAATCTCAAATCATTATGATTATCCAATATATACATTATTAAGGTCATTTTCTTCTAACTACATGCTTCCCACTGTCTGCTTTTTGGTCACTTTAGGGCTATATACATTTCTTTTCTAGGTTCAAAAGGAATAGATAGATGTTCTTTGCAAAAATTCAACTATCACGTATCATCCTACCACACAAAGATGATTACTTGGGATAATTCCTTAACAATTAGGATGATACCCGGTAGTTTTCTAGACAAACACATAAAACACACAGTTTTTATTAAAACAGAAAATGCACAGTGATTTATAACTTCTTTTGCCTTCTTACCAATAATATAGCATGGATAACTTTCCTTGAGGAAATATTTCTTTCGTAAGCTCATCTGTTTTTGTGTTTTCATAATATGCTAGTTAAGGATATAACATAACTTATTCCATCGATCCCCTGAGGTAGATAAATTAATATCATAAACAAATGTTAACAACAGTACCCTTGTATGTATATCTTTGACATTTTTCCTATTTAAAATGTTTTTTAAGTACCTGTCTATATTTTTTCTGTTTCTTATTATCACAGATAAATCAATAATTAAGAAAAAAAAAAAGAAAGTGACAAAGAAATTGGCAAAGATACCTCACCAAAAGCCAACATCAGCCTTGGAAAGCACACATCTTTATATTTTGTGTTATTCAAATACTTACTTATTTTGTCATTTTTTTATGCTTCAGAGCCAGAATATCTGAAGAAAAAAATTCTGGGTGGAGAAATTGAGGACCATTTTCAACAACCCCCGTGTTTTAGTCATCTAGTGCTGCTATAACAGAAATACCACAAGTGGATGGCTTTAACAAAGAGAAATTTATTCTCTCACAGTCTAGGAGGTTACAATCCAAATTCAGGGTGTCAGCTCCGAGGGACAGCTTTCTCTCTCTGTCGGCTCTGGAGGAAGGTCCTTGTCATCAATCTTCCCCCGGTAGAGGAGATTTTCAGGCGCAGGCACCCCAGGTCCAAAGGACACGCTCTGCTCCGGGTGCTTCTTTCTTGGTGGTATGAGGTTCCCAACTCTCTGCTTGCTTCTCTTTCCTTTTATCTATTGAGAGATAAAAGGTGGTGCAGGCCACACCTCAGGGAAACTCCCTTTACATTGGATCAGGGATGTGACCAGGTAAGGGTGTTACAATCCCACTGTAATCCTCTCTAACATAAAATTACAATCACAAAATGGAGGACAACCACAGAATACTGGGAATCATGGCCTAACCAAGCTGATACACACATTTTTGAGGGGATATAATTTAATCCATGACACCCTGCTACGCTAAGCCCATCAGAGGATAGAACCCTAGACCTGTGTCCTCTTCTCAAATTATGTGAAGTTTGTGATGTTTGAGCAAACTCTCTCCTACACTTTGTCTATGGGCAGTTGCTCTTCCCCTTCCAGTTACTCTATGAGGTGTAGGATTCTCTGCAACTCCATAGTTTTATACGCATCCCAGAGGTAAAAATATTCCACGCTAAGTATTGCAGTAACCTGAAAACAAGTAACTTGTTAAAGGCTGCAAGGGTAAAGTCACACACTGTAAACTGAATATGACTTTAAAATAAACATCGTTTCTTTGTCATTTTGGACAGCTTTTGACACATTTGTAACATAAAATTTTCATTCAGGGCTTTTTCCTGAAGTTTGCCATTGCACCATATTTACGTCATGGTGTATTTTTCAATGGGCTTCTTGTTTGGAGATTTTTTTCCTTTTCTTACTGCCAAATTCTGTGAACAATGTATTACTTCAGTTGGAAACTCCATACCATCTTCGTAGAAAGATCATGTGTGCAGTTGTGTTCCTTTGTGCTTTCACTGGTTTGGTTTTGTGTTTAAAAAAAAAAACAAAGCATCTTAAAAATACAAAATATGTAGCTCAGAATAAAGAGAAACGACATTCAAAAGTGTTGTTCACCTTGCTGGGCTTTGTGTTGTTTACTTTAGCACGGATGCACCAAGTGTAGGGCCTAGAAAACTTGACCAAGGTCATACAGCTAGTAACTACAAGGGCCAAGGTTTGAACCCAAACATTCTGGCTAGAGTTCAAATTCTTGAAATCACTATATGGCTGATTCTACCACACACCCCCAGCCTGCCCTGTGATTAAAGGAAAAATTTTAAAAAAGAACAGCTTTCACTCAAGAGGAGAAATTTAATCTGAGGTCTCCAGACAGAACCCTGTGAGCTGGAGGAACACCAAACTGAGAGCTGGAAGTAAAGTGAAGTCTGTATACTAAACAGTAAGCCTTCCAGCATTTGTTCCCACGCATAATTTCAGAATGGCGGAAATCCATCTTCTCCACCCTAAGTAGGAATATTCTTAGGAGACTTCTGAGTCTTCTTAGAAAAAACTAAATGGCTCCATTACAAAAATCCTCTAAACACTGCCTCTTGAGTTCTCCCAAAGAAAAACCTGGCTCACTGACTGATCGCCCTACAAAGAAGGTCCACCAGTCACAAAATCCCAACAATCACACAGGGACTCCAATCAACTGATAACAGAGGACATACCTGAGTTATGATTTGAAGAATCCATAATCTACCAGTTTCAGTAATTTACAGTGACCACCTAATTGCATAATGCCAAGTAAACAAAGTAGTCCTAAACCTGGCTGCATATACTCTCCATTAGCACATTACACCTTTCTTAATAGTCCATCTCCAAAAAATCTTACCTTTTAGAAAGACACCCTTTCCATCCTTCAATTCTAGAGAACATGGTACAACTTCCAGCCCGTTTTTTAATTCACTCGATCCAGGGGTAACTGACCACTTCAGCACCAGTAACCAAAGGAAAACTTGCTTAAGGTGGCATCGTGGCTTCAACCCTGTAGTCTGCTGGAGCTGCCTGGCCAGGAGTGTGCCCTTACCTTTTTTAGCGGGGGACCAATTTAACTGAGATTCACAACAACAGAGACACTTTCATCCCGCTTGTTCTGCCAACAGCTCAGAAACTACTGTTTTTCATTTACTCATTCAAACAAGTATTTATTGAGCATGTACCACATGCCAAACATCAGGCTAAAGGCTGGGATAGAGTTAAGAACTACAGTACTTGCCCTTGAAGGTTTAAGAATTTGGCAAAAATGAGGAGAACAGTTTCTCCTAAGAGTGAGTTGGTAGACTTGGCCCCACACAGACAGAATGTAGGCATGGTGCTCATTTAAGAGCTTTAGGCTTCTGAGGCTTACTCATGATCGAAGCCTGACCAAGTTTCCTTAAGCTTTTGTTAGGTGTTTCCTTCCTGTCTTGTCTTACCTGTTTTTTCCAATGGATGGAAGGTTCCAATGAAATACTGCAATTTTCCACTCACTAATTTTTTTTTAATAGTTAGTCAGCTATTGGGGGCAATAGTGCATTTACTTGCTGGTGGTCCAGGCAGCAACCCTTACGTATGCTTTTGAGTGGGTCTCAGACATTGTTTCCCACCTTGGATTACTGCCCAATATCCAGCATCTAGGAAATCTGTTGGACCTACCTTGCAGTTGTTAGTTTATAAGATGAGACAAAGAAAACTAACAGGGGTCTTAGTGCACCTGCTTCTTAACAGACGGTGATCCTGGAGAATTTATTCCAGCTCTCTGAGCCTCAGTTTTCTCACTTTTAAGGTGAGGATAATGATTCCTGCCTCACAGGACTTCAGTTAGCACTGTATGAATATCACATGCTGTATGGCAGGCAGTGCTAAGGACAGTGCCGGCCAAAGAGTGGACACCACACGTTCAAATGAAGGAGGTTAGTTTTTAGCACAGGGCTTTGGTGTACCTTTGATTCGCCTCTGTGCCTGCAAAAGTAATACCCCATCCCTACTGCCATCGAGTCAATTCTAACTCATAGCAACCCTATAGGACAGAGTAGAACTGCCCCACGGGGTTCCCACTGGATTCTCCCACAGAACTGCTGGTGGGTTCAAATCACTGACCTTTCGGTTAGCAGCCCAGCGCTTCAACCGCTGGACCACCAGGGCTCCTTTGTAAAAGTAACAGGGGTGAAAAACATTTGCTTGTAGTGTTTCTGTATAAAGAACGGATTATAATCCCCATTTCAAAATTTTGTATCGAGGTTTTAGAACAGAGGAGCTATTTTAGTTTAAAGTACAACAAAACCTTTGTTATTTGGAGTGCTAGAGAATGGGCAGTAAATGGATGTCCAAAGAACCTGGCCAATGAAGAGTTAATTCATATTAGCAAGATGATCAGGCCTGATCTCCATCTCCCTCTTGGGGAAACTTAAAAGTGACCTAAAGAATAGAGAATGGAAGTCGTTTGCCAGGCAGGGAACCCCCAACCTTCTCCCCTCCTTGTATAAACGAAGCCTGGAGAACAAATAAACAATCACCTTCCAGAAACTTCAACAGTAACTCACAAGGCTGTTTTGTTTCCTTTTGGGATCCTAATGAGATCAGTAATTTTTGTTGGACCATCTTAGAGATACTTCTTAAAACCTTGGCAAAGGGTGGGGTGTCAAGTAACAGAGCTTACTCTGTTCGCACTATTATGTTTTACAAAGACTGATTCAAAGGAATTAAGAGAAAAAGGGATGGGAAAAGTAGGGAGGAAAATTTCAGAGAAATATTTCACTCAGAAAGGTCATAAAAGATGTTTCAAAACCACAGTGTGAAGACTGCAACTGACTCATATTCTAAAAGTTGCACTAAGCAGTTGTGGAAAGTTGTAAAATAGAAATCTAACAATGGGAACATATGACTCATCGCCAAACTAGAAACATAGTGAAGTTGTAACTTTTACTTAAAATAGCTGAAAATAAGGGGTTGTAGGAAAATGTCCAAGAAAAATAATGCACTCGTAAAACAGGTGATCTATATATGTAATAAAATTTTTTAAATCCTGAATTTTCACAAAGTTCAGCTGTCATAGCCGTAACGGACAGACACAGTTTCCTACATTATTGAACTCAGAGCTACTACTAGTCCTCCAGAGCTTGGGTGCCAAAACACAGCACTGGGATGACCATCCTGACCACAGGCACAGGGGGTTTACTGACAAGCCACCTCAGGAGACAAAGCCTTCCCACAGACTGAGAGGAGCGTATTTAGTTTCTGATAAACTTTTAGGAGTACTCAAGCTTGAATTCCAGAAGCAAGAGAGAAGAAAAAATTTCAATCAGAAATTCATTTGGACATGTAAGAATTTATAAAAATACTATTTACGTAAGTGATACAAGAATCCTAAAGATTCAACAAAAAACACCAAACCCACTGCCATTGAGTCAATTCTGACTCATAGTGACCCTATATAAATAAACAGAGAAAAACTGCCCCGTAGGGTTTCCAAGGAGTGGCTCGTGGATTTGAACAGCCAACATCTTGGTTAGCAGCTGAGCTCTTAACCACTGCGCCACCAGGGCTCTGTAGCTTCTTCAGTGGCACCATAATCTCATGACAACAGTCATTCTGATACTGTAATCAGGGAGTTTTCATTGTTAGCTACTGTCACAACCCCACGCACCCGAAATACTGCCTAGATGGGATGGTTATCCGTAGGGTTAGGAACTAGGGCATTTTTCTTCATTCAATAATTCAGAGAGCTCTATAGGGAAGTGACACCCAGCCAGGAAGACATGCCCTTCAGAGAGAAGACCAAAGCTAAGAAAAGTTCCCTCAAGTGAAAAAAGAAAGCAAAAAATAATAGAACTAAATTTAGAAGAGGCCCTGGGAGAGCCCCTAGTCTAGCCCCTCCCCCAAAAGACGGCAAAAATCTACAGCTGCAGTTGCTTAATCTGCCTATGGGCCCAATTCAGCAGGTGTGTTTTATTTGGCAAGCATGTATATTTTTAATGTTTTACTCTTAATTAGTTGCAACCTTTAAAAATGTAGAGATTTCATATTAATAAATGAAAAACTCATAGCAACCCTATAGGACAGAGTAGAACTGCCCCATAGGGTTTCCAAGACTAATTTTTTATATTAATTAATTAATTGTGCTTTAAGTGAAAGTTTACAAATCAAGTCAGTCTCTCATACAAAACTTACTAATACCTTGCTATGTACTCCTAGCTACTCTCCCCCTAGTAAGACAGCACACTCCTCCTCTCTTCCCTCTGTTCCCCATGTCCATTCAGCCAGCTTCTGTCGCCCTCTGCCTTCTCATCTAGCCTCCAGACAGGAGTTTCTCACATAGTCTCAGGCGTCTACTTGAGCCAAGAAGTTCAACTCCTCACCAGTATCATTTTCTATCTTATAGTCCAGTCCAATCCCTGTCTGAAGAGTTGGCTTCTCCAGGACAAATTTTTACAGAAGCAGACTGCCACATCTTTCTTCCCAGGAGCGGCTGGTGGGGTCGAGTGGGTTAGCAGCCAAGTACTTAACCACTTTACCAACCAGGGTTATCTGATAGTAATTAAGCTCCCCCTATTAATCTCTCCCTAAAACAGCCTCAGTTTTTTTAGCCTCTCCCTTTCCTGCTTCATTAAGTCATCTTGGTCGTCCCATTTTGAACCTTTCCTCCAATTTCTCCCCATTCTTTTTAAAGTACAGGGGCCAAGACCAGACACAGTACCCTAACCATTATTTCACTGGAGTAGAATTTAATAGAAATATTTGTTTCTGGTTCTATTATGTTATACTTAAGATTTCAGAATCACATTAATTTCTTTGCACAACACTTTTTTTTACTTAATCATAATCTGGCTTTGGTTAACAAGGAACTCATTTGCAGAAATCTGAGAAACCACATTCCAGGGTAGAAAACCAAGATTTGGGGCAAATTAGAGCACTGATATCAACCCTCATTTTTGGGTCAGAGGGACATCAATCTTTCCCTAGGGCCATCAACCGATACGTGAAATTAAAAGGTACATAATAGTGTTAGTTCTTTACCTATAAGTCAAGTCTACAGTCAGTTGGTTAGTCCTGTCTTTAGACAATTTCTAAGTTCCAATTTGATAATTGCTTTTCTGACAGTTATTTTTTAATTTTTCCCTTTTTCCTTTCTTCCCTACCTGCTGTCATTAAAAACCAAAACTAAACCAAAACCACTTCCGTGGAGTCGATTCCAACTCATGGCAACCCTACAGGACACAGAAGAACTGCCCCATAGGGTTTCCAAGGCTGTAATCTCTATGGAAGCAGACTGCCACATCTTTCTTCCGTGGAGCATCTGGTAGGTTCCAACTACTGACCTTTTGGTTAGCAGCTGAGGATTTTTAACCACTGGGCCACCAGGCCTCCGTAAGCCAATCCTAAAATGTCATGTAATAACAGAAAAGCTGCTTAATGGAAGATGAAACTGGAAGAGCAATACAAGTCATAGTCTTTTACTCTACTACTTTGTTATACTCATTTTATGAATGAGGAAAAACAAGCCTCAAAGTTTAAGCAACTTGCCCACCTCCCCGCACTGGATGAGTCCAGGCTCTGGTCGGCCCTTCTAGGGAAGGAAAGGACTTCCACGACCATTAGTCCGTGGCACCAGAGACCAAATACCAAATCTAGAGATAGAGCCACAGAGATTGCTAGAGCTTGGCTTTACATCAGTCAAAAGCAGAGTCGCTTTCTTTGCCTCACACATTTGGGCCTGAATCTGACTACCACGGAAATGCGCAGAAAATACCGAACATGACATTATGGAGCCACTTGATGCTGTTAAACGCTCTTGAAACCCCTAAGGAAAAGCCAAGGTTCTTTAAGAAATATAAAAACCACAGAGAAACCCTTGCATGATGCCAGCTCTGTGAATTTGGAAATCCCGTCCAGAAATAAATATAAAAACCAAGTTGAACTTCAAGACTCCCTCTAGCAATCAATAAAAACCAAAAAACCAACCCCGGCGGTTCCAATTCATAGCGACCCTATTAGGACAAAGTAGAACTGCTTCACAGGGTTTCCAAAGAGCGGCTGGTGGATTCCAACTGCCGACCTTTTGGTTAGCAGCTGAGCTCTTAATAGTAGGGGGAAACCACGCTCCTTTCAGGAATATCCACACTCACACTTTGGAAAGGAGTGAGGGAATTGAGGTCCTTTCGCTTTACCTCTGGTCTCCATAAAATGTCTGCCCTTTTAGAGTAACAGTGTGTGAGGAGGGGAAGCGAAGGAGCGAGCACCGGGCGCGGCGAGTGCCTGAAGCCGGTAAGGCTCTGAAATCCCAAAGGAAACCGGCGGCGCCGCCCTCCCGGCCTCAGACCCGGTTCCCGGAGTCATGGCTACGCCGGAGTCCCTGCAGGACGCACCGCGGTGGAGGCTGCGCAACACACAAAGGTCCCCATGGGCGGGAAAACGCCAGCCTAATCTCATTGTTGCGAGTCAACCGTTAAATAAGATTTCTCCCTTTTCTTAAAAAGAACCCGAAGGATTCAGGGCAGGACTGTCTACACCCGCTACTTAGGCCCGAAGTTCTTTGTGTCTGCGTCTCCAAGCCGCGCGCCAGCCTCGCGTCCAAGCCGAGAGGAAGCCGGCTACTCCGGCCGCCTCCTGCAACGCAGTGTGTTCGCCTCCCCGCGGCGCGGGCGCACACTCCTCGGGACCCCGCGGTGGCCCTGCGCGCCGGACCTCCCACAGCCCGGGTCCCAGCTCTAGCCTCGCCTTACGAAGCCGCGAGAGGGCCGCGCGGAGGCCAGAAATACTCACGTTTCCAATTGTGTTTGCGGTGTGTGCGCACTCCCCGGCCACTGGTAGTTAGAAGGAAGAGAAAGCGCTAGTCGAGCCGCCTTTCAGGCCGCGAGAAGCAGACAGAAAGCCCCTCATTTTCTGCAAGCTCACTCAAAATTCCCCACGGGTGCCGCCGACGCAGCTGCCAGGTTTAATGGCCATGTCAAACAGTGTTCCCCCCGCCCCCAAAGAGACACAAAGATGACAGGCTGCGGACAGAGGTCTGCACGCTCAGCCGCAGCGGCCGTGCCTCAGCCCCAGCGATGCCGCAGAGAGAGTACCTGCAGGTACCGACTAGGAAAAGGTTAAAATTGCAGTCTTGGCCAAGGGATTCTCCAGAAACTCCTCTTTTCTTTTCTATTCACATTGAGCATAAATCGTATACTCTTTCCAACGGTATTTCTGAAACAAAGCAAGAGCCAGGTGCCTTGCAGTTAGCATAACCTACATCTCAAACGCCAAGCCTTAACGCACCACTCTATTTATCCTGGATTGCTGGGCACTAGTGGGATACCCCGGGCACTATGCACAGCACATAAATCCGTCTAAGTGCTTTTCCCTCACATTTTAATCGCGCACACCAACGCTCCCGTCTCTCCATACTGCTCTCGCAAACAGAACCTTACTGTCTGGTGGGGCTCGTTTGTAGTTCCTGGTTGACCTGGACCATTTTCAAAGCGCAAGCAGCTCCTCGAGAGGGACTGGGTTTTATAAAACCGGAAGGAATTAATGGCACTGTTTTGCAAGCGGAAAGAAACTCAAAACAAACTACCCCACTCTAAGTACTGTTTAATTTAAATATATGTATAATAGACTGATCCAGAGCTCGCGGTAGCCGCGTGACCACGCCCCGCGGCCTCCCTGGGGACCCCCACCTGGCCCGCCCCGGCGCATCCAGCCTGGAGGCTCCTCTCTGGCTTCGCTGCCTGCTGCACCTGCCCCTGCGGGGAGTGGTTCCTGTGGAAACGCCCGAGACAGTTCTCCCTTCAGACACGCTGTTACCCTGACAACTGCAACCTAGCATTAGGCCTTCAAAGAAGGCCGTCAATGGATGCTTGCTTTAAATCACAGATGGAAAGAGATGCTCTAGGGTTGCTGGGCAGGAAGAGGAGGGCAGTGATATTTGGGGGTGGAGGCGGACCAGCGCGAGCGTGCGCGTGGGTGGGGTTACTGTACACCGCAGGCCCGCGGTGGAGCACAGCGTTCCCGCTCACTCAAGCGGGTTTGTAGTTGGCATTAGAATAAATTCCATCACTTTCTACATTTTCTTTTCTGTATTATCCTAAAGATACTCTGTGTAAAAGTTGTCTTGCCTGGATTGAATACTAACCAGAGCGTGGTAGGAGTGAGGAGAGGTTCATAAGTACGTGTGGGGCAGACGAGAGACCTCGTGGGAATACTGTAGATGACGTTATGCAGACACTCAAAAATTGTTCCCACACAGCCTTGCACCATCCGACAACGATGAACACACGGTTGCAAAATACAACTCCTGAGTTCCGGTGAAGGTTTGGGTGGGAAAAAGGGAAGGGTGAATGCCCAGTACCCAGAAGGGTGAATGAGACTATCCATATTTATGAAAAATGTAAATGTTCATGTGCTGTTTTGTTACTTTTGGGTGTGGATATGTTATCAAACCACAAATAGATACTAAAAGGTAAAATAAAACAAGTTACTGAACTTGTGTGCAAGGCATAACAAATTTGCATGCAAACACACACATACTCCAAACTGGTTTCTCCTCGCCACGGATTGCATACCTTTTCCATATCTAAGTTACTGAACATTCAAAATCAGTGTCAGATTTACATAAATGAGACTTTACTGTACACATTATAGTAACATGATGGTATTAAGCAGTCTCTGAGTTGAGACTGAAATATATGTAGAAATGTATCTGTTTTTAATTCATAAAAGCATTTCTGGAAAGTTCCATGTGCATCCAATTTTCATAAAGCAAGTGATGTTTGTATATTCAAAGGAAAAGATTTATGTGAAAAATCTTTTTCTGTTAAAATTTTCATCGTAAAACAAAGACTTCTGTCAAGAAGAAGCATCTAATTTATGTTTCGAAAATCCACATTTTTGTATTTTGAATTTCCTTTGAAGCGCATGATTTTATAAACATGTGACACAGATGTTTATTTGCAAATGAAGCCCCTAGAATAAAAATATGCATACCTTCTTTTGGAATAGACGTCTACCTCCCTCTCCTAATTATTTCAAATTTGAGAAAATAAAAAGTACTGAGCAGATCATCTTCACATCTAACAAAAATTGACAGCAAACATTGTAAAGGAAGAATAGTAGTGGTAAAGAGGTCGAAAAATATTAGACAATGAAACCGTTAAAAATATCTTCTCAAAGATATTAAGAGTAAGAGGAATATGTTCAGAATATTACTATATTACCTGATAATATTGTGAGTTTCAAAACAGATTTTGAATCCCAGTTTTTTTTCAAAATTATGTATGTGTGGCATGTGTTTGTGCACAACCATGTGTGTAGTAGTAGTAGTGACAATCTGGGGGAGGGAATTTGGCTTTAATTTTGCCTTTACACTTGCCTATGTTTTCCATATCAAACATTTCCAGTGAGAGCAGTGTGGTCAGGTGGTCAGAAACAGTCAGACAGACCTGGATTTATGTTTCAGCTCCACTACTTCTCGGCCACGTGTGTTTTCTCATTTGAAAAATAGCAGTAACAATATCACCTTACTCATAAGGTTGTTGAGAGGATTACATGAGACAATGCTTGAGTAATACTTAGCAGGAAACTGGCACATAGAAGAATGTGTAGTCTCCAGTTGTTAGGTACAATTTCTCGTATATGTCCTTTATAGTAAATGTGTCAACCCAAAGTGTCACGCTACTTTTGTCCAGGATTTTAATTCTACCTTAGATATTTTTGGCCTTCCAACTAGACATTATTATTTTATATGTGCAGTATTATATACATCTGTCCACAGTTTTACCTGTATTTCCCATCATTCCTTCTTGCATTTCAGAACTTTCTTCTGGGATCATTCTCCTTTTATTTAAAGTTCATCCCTAAGAATATTCAAATGAGGACTTTTTTGTTACTGAATTCTCTTAGTTTTTGTTTGTTTAATGATGCCTTTATTTTGATTTTTTTTCTCAAAATGTAGTTTCACTGATCATAGGATTTTAGGTTGATAGTTATTTTCAATCAGTATTTGAAGATATCATCCCACTATGTTCTGACTTCAGTATTTGAAGATATCATCCCACTATGTTCTGACTTCCATTGTTGCTGTTGAGGAGTTAGCTGTTATCTAACTTTCACATTTTCCTATGTAATCAGTTTTATTCCCCTGCCTGCTTTTAAGATATTCTTCTACTTTTATTATTTTGCAATTTCATTAATGTGCCTAGGAATGAATACAATTCACTTAATTTATCTTGCTTGGGACTTTTGACTACTTAAATTTGAGAATAGCAACAGTTATTAAAATTCTCAACCATTAATTCTTAGAATGCGGCCATTCTCCCCACTCTCTCTCCTTTTCTTTTGGAATGCTAATTGGAATGCTCATTAGAAGTGTATGGGACCTTCTCACTCAGTTCTCTATGTAACTTTTCTTCACTTTGATTTTTCTCAATCTCTTTGCCTTTTTTGTATTCTGAGTAATACTTCAGAGTGTTCTTCCAGTTTAAAAATGTTCTCTTAAGCTATGTCTCATCTGCTGTTTAACTTATCCAGGGAAGTTTTAAAAATTATTGTATTTTTCATTTTTACAAGATCTATTTGGTTCTTTTTATTTTTTATACTGTTTGCTGTAAAATAATACACAAATACAGAAAACCACATAAAACAAAATAATAGCTTAATGTGTTATTATAGGTTAACACAAACAAAACTTTGCCATTCATTCCAAAAAACCTTCTTATGTAGCCTGTCCCAATTTCAACTCCCACCCTCCCCCAAAAAGTAACTACTGTTGTCCTGACACACTTATAATTTAATCTCAACAATTAAAAATTTTTGATATGTGTTTTATGACTCTTTTAGTCTGCAGGGTCCTCCTTTCTTTTCCTTTTATCTGTTCATATGTGAAAAAGCCCAGGGCATTTGATCTGTGGAGTCTTTTTGATTGCACATGCATGGTGCAATTAAGTATGTTCCTCTGTCCTTGATAATTCCTGCAATTTGGCACATGGAGCCAGAGCCTTTATCAGGCTCAGATTCAGTCCCCTTGGCACAGCTACAGGTGGTGTTGGGATTTTTCATTAGGATGTGCATAAGGCTTGATTGTCTCTCTTTTTGGCACATTAGCAGTTATTGCTGCTCAGAGCCTAGATTCATTAATTCTTTGGGTGCTGCAAAAATAGTGATATTCTAATTCTGCCTTTTATTTTTCACTTATAAGTTGGAATGCTTTTATAAATGGATGCTTCTACTTACATAAAAAATACTCCTTGGTTATCCAATGATACAGCTCTTATAGGAAAAGTAGGATAAACGCTTGATTTTCCCTTCTTTATTTACCACTTTTCAAGATGATGAATTGGTTCCTTATCATCCTCTGAGGGTGACTGTTTAGTTTTTTTATATCATTATGAACTCATGGAATTAAATATACTTGTTTCAATCAATTGCAATTATTATCATTTTTGAAGATCAAATTGCTCCATCTTAGCACAGTTAAAATTATTTTTTACTTGCTCTCCCTATTCTTCTCCAGTAATTTTTTATATTTTATACATTATCTGCTCATGGAACTATTGCATAGCATATACTCTATCTCTTTTAATCCTCATTGGGTTTAGTCTTAGTTCTACTAATAACTATATGTTTAATGCTCACCACCATTCCTTATGTAGATGTCTTCTCAGTCATTTTGGTTGGCAGATGGTCATTCTGTAGTAGATTCCTCAGTAAGGGCTTGTGGAAACAATATTCCCTGACTTATTGCATATTTACTACAGCTCATGTCTTTTGTACTTGAAAGTCAGTTTTGCTGGATCCAAAATCCTTGGCTCACATTATCTTTCCTTTAGCATCCTAAAAATGTTACTCCATTTTCTTTAGGCAAGAAACATTGCTGTCAAAAAGTCTGATTTCCTTTTTCTTGTAAGTCCCTTGCTGTGGTTTCCTAGATGCCCAAGGAATTTTTTTTCTATTATCTTCAAAGTTCAGTAATTTTTCTAGAATATGTCTTTGTGTTGGCTTTTTTAAATATTTTTGGATGTACAGTATGCTCCTTAAGCTTATGATCTAAAAAACATATTTTTATTTTAAGGAAGTTTGCTTGAATTATAATTTTTAATATTTGTTCTGTTCCTTTGCTTTGGCTTTTTTCTTTAAAAACTATTGTCAATATGTTGGATTTTCTTTGTCTTCAATATTTATCACTTCCTCTCAAATCCTTTCAATTTTTTCTTCATTTCATATTGATTTAAAAAAATTTCTTCTGTTATACCATCTGCTTTTCTTAAGACATTATCTGTTTTCATTATTATCTTTTATATTTCTTCCAGTTTAATCTTCACTTCTGAGTTGGTCATGCCATTTCTGTTTGTCTAATTCTGATTTATTTTGTTCTTTCATGTCTTATATTATTTTCTTAAGGTCTTTTTGCTCATTTTGAAATAGAAGGTTATAGGTGTGATCTGTTCTGTGGGCATGGCCTTCTGGCATGCTTTCATTGTCTATAGGATTGTTTCTTTTTTTTCTTACAAGAACTTTATATGAAATTTGACTTCAGTTCTTTTTCTGTTTCTTGCTTTTATATGAAATTTCTTTTCTTGAACATTTAGAAGAAGGTAGGTTAGCTTTTCATCTTCACAGATTCTTTTTTTCTCATGATATAAAAAAATATGGCAACTGAGATTTCTTGTTTTTTCCATTCTCCCACTTTTATCTGTATGGCCTCTTTCCACTGTGCCTGTTTGTCCCAGGACTACTTGATATTGACCCCACGCCTACAGTCTGTCATCACTGAGACATACCTGTCCTAGAAGGAAGTACTGGTGGGTCAGTTTTGGGAGATCACTAGGCGTAGACTTTCCTGCCCATTCAATCCTTACAGCAGACCCCTGGAACCCACCCACTGTTTGAATGATTAGTAAAAAACCCTCCTAATTCAATGCCTGCCATCCTTTTCAATGAAGATTTGTTGGCTATTTTAGGATCTCTTGTTCTCAGACCCTTCAGATGCCCTATTTGCTCTCTTCTGCACAGATGCTTATATTATGAAGATCCTGTGGCTGTTGGTAGTTTGCTGGCATCTTCTTGTATGTTGAAGTTCATGTCACCTGATGATGATGTAAGTTTTGTTCATGGGTGTGTTGGTCTTCCTATCTAGTTCTCTGTCTCTTTTATGTGGGGATTTGGAGACATTAAAAACTATATGCTGCCACTATCCTCTCAAAATCTATCCCTTCTATTTGGTTATTTAAAAAATGCCCCTCCACAAAAGCCTGCCTTAACCTTTGTTTCCCCTCTGTGGAATCATGCTTTCTCACAGTTCTGCTTTCTATTACATTTACCACCAGCTCAGCAGTGCTTTGAAAGAATAAGACAAATAATCCAATTTTTTAAAATGGGCAAAATACTTGACCAGACATTTCACTAAAGATAAAATATGGATAGCAAATAAACACATAGGAAGATGCTTAAGATCACTGATTCTAAAAAAAAAAAAAAAAAAAAAAAAAACCCATTGCCATCGAATCGATTCCAACTCATAGCAACCCTATAGGACAGAGTAGAACTGCTCCATCGGGTTTCCAAGAAGCTGCTGGTGGATTCGAACTGCCAACCTTTTGGATAGAAGCTGAGCTCATAACCACCGAGCCACCAGGGCTCCTGATCATTAGGGAAATGCAAACAAAAATTACAACTCACAAGAATGACTAAAAATTAAAGACTGACAATATCAAGTGCTATCAAGGATGTGGAATAACTGAAACTCTCATACATTGTTGGTGCGATTGTAAACTATAACAGCTAAGTTTGAAAACAATTTGGCAATTTCTTATTGAGTTAAACATACACATGTTGCTGCTGTCAGTGAGTGCCTTTGAGATGATTCCGACTCATTGAGACTCCGTGTGATACAGCACGGAGAAGAGGTTTTCTGTAATCTTTATAGGAGCAGATCATCAGGTCTTTTTCCCAAGGAATTCCTGGCTGGGTTCCAACTGCCAGCCTTTCAACTAGCAGTCAGGTGGTTAACCATCATGCCACCAAGCTCCTTCAAACATACACACAGCATATATATTTGTTTTCTATTGCTGTAACAAATAACTGCAAACATAGTGACATAAAACTTTCATTTATTAACTCACAGTTCTGTAAGTCAAGTCTGGAACAGCATGGCTGGGTTCTCTGCTATGGTATCACGAGTCTGACATCGAGATATGGGCTGAGCTAGGTTCTTATCTGGAGAATCTGGGGGAAGAATCTCTTTGCAGCTCATTCAGGTTGCTGGCGGAATTCAGTTTCTTGCAGTTGTAGGTCTGAGGTCCCCATTTCCTTGTTAGCTGCCAGTGGGCTGCCTCTCAGCTCTTTGAGACCAGCCACATTCCTTCTCAGTGACCCCTCCATCTTCAAGCCAGTAAGAACAGGTTGAGTCTCCCCTGTGCTTTAAATCTCTCTAACTTCCTCTTCTGCTCGCCAGCTTTGAAAGCTCTTGTGATTAGATTAGGCCTGCCCAGATAATTTTTCTTTTGTTATATAAGGTAACATAATCATGGGAGTGATATCATATTTACACATTCCACCCCCACTTAAAGGGAAAGGAAATATACACGGGCAATGGTCATTGGTGGTCATTCTTAGAATTTTGGTTACCATACCATATGACCCACCCATTCCACTCACAGATATTTATCCAAGAGAAATGAAAATACATGTTCACCTAAAGACTTGTAGATGAATGGTTATATTGACTTTATTCATAATAACCATCATAAAAAAAAAAAAAATAACCATCATAGCCAAAAAAAAAAAAAAACCAAATGTCCATCAACTGGCAAATTAATAAAACAAATTGTGGTATATTCATTCAGTGGAATACCACTCAACAATAGAAAAGGACAGACTTGTGACATACACACAACAACATGGAGAGTTATGGATTGAATTGTATTCCCCCAAAATGTGTCAATTTGGCTAGGCCATGATTCCCAGCATTGTGTGGTTGTCCTCCATCTTGCCATCCTATGTAATTGTTCTGTGTTGTAAATCCTAACATCTATGATGTTAACAAGCAGGGTTAGAGGCAGCTACATTAATGAGGCAGGACTCAGTCTACAGGATTAGGTTGTACCTTGAGTCAATTTCTTTTGAGATATAAAAGAGAGGAGCTAGCAGAGAGGAGAGGGACCTCATTATCCCCAAGCAAGAAGAGCAGGAGCGGAGAGTGTCCTTTGGACTTGGAGCCCCTATGCAGAGTAGCTCCTAGACTGGGGAAGATTGATAACAAGGACCTTCCCCCAGAGCTGACAGAGAAAGCCTCCCCCTGGAGCTGGCACCCTGAATTCAGACTTCTAGTCTCTTAGACTCTGAGAGAATAAACTTCTGTTTGTTAAAGCCGTCCACTTGTGGTATTTCTGTTATAGCAGCACTAGATGACTAAGACATGGAGGAGTCTCAAAAGCATGATGCTAACTGAAAGAACCAGTCACAAACGATTATATACTGCATGGTTTAATTTTTATGAAATTCCAGAAGAGGAAAAATTATAGTAACAGAGCAGATCTGTGGTTGCCAAGAGTCAGGGGATGGAAGGAAGGGGCTGACCACACAGGGGCACAAGGAAATTAATTTTGGGGGATGATAGAAACGAATTATATCATGATCATCGTGGTGGTTATGTGGTTCTATACAGTTGTCAATATTCGTTGAGTTATATAATTAAAATCAGTGAATTTCGTTGTATGTAATTTAGACCTTAATAAAACTAAAGAAAAAAGAAGAGTCTGTTTTTTATATTTTATCCACTATTTTAAGGTGTTCTGTACTGGATGTTTCTCTACACATCTAATCTATAAAAATTCATATAAAACTCTTTTTAACAGTGCCTGTATTTTTAATTCATGGCACTTACCAGAATTGCTAATCATTTGATTATTGTCTGTCTCCTTTATGCTAAGCTACAAAGTCCACATGGATAGGGTCCTTCCTGCCTTCACCACTGCATCCCAGTATCTGACACACAGCTGGCCTTCAGTGAACATCATTGAATAAATGAAGAGTCCCTCTCCCACAGCAATTGCAAACACTGAAAAATCTGAACACACTTCTTTCCTCCAGCTGACCTCTGATTACTAAAACCTTCTCTAAAGTATGATTGAAAGTTAAACCATTAGAAACCTCTCATTTAGTCCCATTACATTATAGAAACTGCTTATCCTGACTGCCTTCATTTGGGCTGGAAGCCCAGCATACACTCAGAGTGTCACCAGATGGGCTGAGACAGGAGCACACAGCAGCAGCCTGAGGTGGGGCTGAATCCACTGAGTTGCTCTGGCTGACCTCGCTGGCTTCCTTCCAATGCCAGCTTTCTTTTGTCACCGCAGACTAAGCTCCCTATTTCACGTCAAGGCTTAAATCTACGGATTTCCCTTTAAGGCACACATGATTCCTTTAAACATTTAAAAACTATTATTATTAGTCAGAGGGCAGCTTCATTTGGGATCTGGTAAGATATTAGCAGAAACCAAAAACTGCAGAGCCATTTGTACTGGACTAGCAGGACTCTGAAAGAGAAGCAGGCCAGAAAGGCACAGAAGACAGTTCTCTTGTCTGGGGAATTGATTAGACCTTCCATTCATTTGACCTTGGCTTTCAGTGACTTATCCGTAAATGACGCACCTCTCCATCAGAACCAAGCTGCCAAATCCCTAAATGCTAAAATCCTTCCTGATTACTGTGAGCCAGCAACAGGAAAATCAATGGAGAAACAAACATTTTTCTGCCTTCGTTGTTGGTATAGGAATTTATAAGCACAATTGTGGCCAGAGGGAAATTTTCCACGTCTTTAACTCCCTTGTAAATCTGGGGGCCACTCTTAAAAATGTGGTGTAGTGCACGCTGATGATTTTCTACCCAACATCTAGCCCTGCTCCCCCCCTCCCCCCTACCCCTGCAACCCTTTCTTGCTATAGGACCTCAAATTGCCAGAGAAAAATAAAAACTCTTGATGTTGGCCATGTGGCTTGGGTGGGATTGAACCCACCTCAAGTTGCAGGTGTGGCCCCTGGTAGACGTCAGTCAACTGGCCTACCTACCCATGCCCCCAAACCACTGGGATTGGTCTGGAGATTGGCGCTAACTCATTAAGAGCCAACAAGTCCAGGAGAAGACTTTTGCTGGGGCTTTTGGGAAAGATGAGCGTTCTTTCTCTTCTAATGGCTCTGAGAGAAAAGACTATCCCATACTGTTTACCCTGGATGGTTTGGTATGAGGATATGAGCTTTGGAATTGCTGTAGTCATTTTTCCATTAAGGGAGACCCTGGAGCTGCCTTTGGGGCTACCTTGTGAAGCCTAGGAAAAATCCAACACCATATAAGCTAGAGGAGAAGAGACGCCAGGCCCTTGGTGACATCTTTTGAGCTGCTGGATCAAGCTTTACCTACAATCAATGTGTTGTGATTTTCCAGTTACCTTTGAGTCAGTTAACTTTATTTTATAAGCCAGTCTGGTTTTGGCTTTCTGTCATCTGCAACCAAGAAATAAATGTGACAGTCACTTTAAATATCCTCAGATTTAGAGTGTCATTGAGACTTGCCTAAAGGTTCTGTCTTGTTTACTTTTTCATAGATCTTTCATACAAGTTTCACAGCTGTTGTTCAAGCTTCCAGATATATGATATCCAGACACCAAATTACTGCTGCCCAGTGTCTTGGCAATCAGTGATTCCCACCAGTCTGTCTCTCATGAGGCTTTTTCTATTGCTATGTAACAGAGCACAGGTGTAAATTCACCTGAAGCAAAAGCCCTGGAAAAGGTCAAGGAGAAAAACGGGGGAAGAAGAGAAAAACAGGTAATTGTTGCTAATTAGTCTGACCTACTTCAGAAGGCTGGATCCTCAAAATGCGTGCGGTAAATTCTGAAGAAAATCAGTGGCATAAAAAATGCATCGTATGGTGACCGGCTACCACTGATGACCATCCTGACTCAGAACACAACAGAGTCCCTGAAGGAGCAGGACAAAGGTAGGGCGCAGAACTCAAATGCTAGTAAAAAAACTAGACTTAATGGTCTGACGGAGACTGGAGGGACACTGGAAGACATGGCTCCCGGACTCTGTTAACCCAGAACTAAAACCATTCCCGAAGCCAGCTCTTCAGACAAAGATTAGTATGAACTATAAGACATAAAACGATAGTGGTAAAGAGTGTGCTTCTTAGCTCAAGTAGACACATGAGACTAAATGGGCAGCTCCTGTCTGGAGGCGAGATGAGAAGGCAGAGGGGGACAGCAGCTGGCTGAATGGACACCGGAAACATAGGGTGGAAAGGAGGAGTGAGCTGTCACGTTATAAGGAGATCAACTAGGGTCACATAAGAGTGTATGTATAAATTTTTGTATGAGGAACTAACTTGAGCTGTAAACTTTCACTTAAAACATAATCTAAAAAATGCTTCATACTTGTGATCAAAGACAAATGGATTCTCAGGGTCTAATTGTCTACTCTTACCTTAAAAATTTTCATTAGCAATTTGAACATAAAGCTAGAATCATTCATTTAGAAAAAGTAAGTTTATTTTTTACATCTGGTACATTTCAACTGATAGTCATTGACTTTTACTAGGTGCTTACTATACACCAGCACTGTGATATTCATTATCTCATTTAATTCTCAGATAACCCTATGAAGTAGCAATTTCATTTTACAGATGAGGAGACTGAGGTTCAGAGAGGCTAAATAAGAGTTCACACAGCAGGTGGGTGAGAGTTGGGATGCAAATCCAGGTCTGAAGCCAGTGTGTGTTCTTAACTAATTCTCCATATTTTTCTCAAATCAATCTTGTCCACCACAGTTGAAATTCTTTCATTATTTCACACAAAAAGCAGCCATTCATTATCACTTTCCCTGATACAACCCTGAGACCATGAAAGCTTTCTTGTGTGTTAAGTGAACCATCCTCCACCTGGCCTGGAATTACTGCCACTTGTTATTTCTCTAGACTGGATACAAAAGAGAGGGTGGGGAGAAAAACACTTTGAGGAGGTTGGAAAGTTGTGGGTTCGGAGATTCACACTTATCTCTCCCAGCAGATCAGTCAGAATCCTACCATCCTCGGGCGAGATCTCCTTTTTCCCGATCAAAAGGAATAGCTCCCTCCAGAGAAGCTCAGAGCCTTCTGCTTCCTGTTCCTTTATGTAGTCACCCCACAACTGCTGCCTGCACCCCTACTGTGAGCACTGCACCCCATTGTCATTCGTTGTGTACTTATCTTATGCTTTCTCTTAAAACTTTGCCTTTTCTCATCTTTATAGGCTCAAAACTGCATAGCATGGTCCCAGCATATTGAGTCAATAATATTTGTTTAAACGCCAGATGGTTCAGAGAGGGGAACTGGCCATCCTATACATGTCATTTTATTTCAGCCATCCCCCATCATAAGGGGATGCAGGGAGGACTTTCTACGGTCACAATGCTGGTCAGTGGTGGGCCTGGCTTTGAACCAGCCTGACTCTGGACCTCAGGATCTTCGCCTACACCACTGAGAAAAGAGAGCAAGTGGGAAGGAGGCGGGGAGTTCACATTGAGAAGAGAAGGACTTGGATACCAGTAGCTACCCGGATTGCAAGTTGAAACTGGCATCAGGCCCACGAGACAATAACAGGCTGAGGGGAGCATGTCCTTAGAGCAAGGAACAAGGCAAGGTGGAGAGGACCAGGGCATGGCAGAGGGCCAGAAGCAAAACCAGATTTCCCTCCTCCATTCTGCCCCAGGTGACCGCAGCTCTAAGACGGAATAAAGTTCAGGAACCTAGTGAGCTTGGCATGATATGGGGACTGAAATGCAATTTCACTGTTTTTTGGAACTTGGCTGCGCAGCTTGCCTACCCACTGAGTGGTAGCTTTCCCCCAGTTCCTGTTCAAACCTGGTCTTAGGTACCCTCATTACGTGGGTTTATGACATTGGGTTTAACAAAACTTTGTCCTTGAGCCCCTGCCTCCAACAACCACAATGAAAACATGCCTGTCAAAACTCTTCACTGGCTTTTGTCTCAGCCCGGTGACTGTAGGGCCACACCCGATATTCCAAAACCTGTGCTTTCGATTGTGCGCGCCTGCTGAAGCGTTCCTTATCCCCACGCCCCCGGCCGCCGCGGCGCCCCAGCCTCTCAGTACTCCTACAAACCTGGCCAGTCTCGAGTGAGCGAGGGGAGCCGTGGGAAGGTGTGGGAGGAGGACGCGCTTGCCATCAGAGCCGAGCTGTGGCAGCTGCTCCCCTTCTGTGCCTGGAGAAGCCCAGTCGGCCACTTCCGGTTTTAGACACCGGGTAAACAAAGGCTTTAGCCTCCGGGGGCCTGAGGATTCTCAGCGCTCAAGCGGAGCGTGGGCGGCACTGGCCTTCCTGGGGCAAATGTACAAGGCATAAAATCACTTTCCCAGTAGATGCAGAAAGCAAAGAAGCGTCTGTGTTCCACTGACGCGTGGTAGGAGATGATCCTAGGGGTAGAGACAGGAGTCCTTTCAGATATGTTTATGGCATTTAGTTTTTTCCTTTAATTCAGTGAGGGTAAGAAACATCTTTGCTCATTTTGCCTGTATTTGCATTCATGGGTTTATAAAATTTACACATTGACTCACAACGGGCAAAGTACTTAAGCGCTAAAGATATTATTCTGGTTTATAGATACTTTGCCCCAAACGAGGAGAAAACCAATTACTAAAACATGATAATAAGCAACCCAATTAAAAAAAAAAAAAATGGACAAAGGAGACTTGAATAGACATTTCACCAAAGAAGACAGACAAATGTCCAAAATGAAAAGATGCTCAATGTCAGTAGTCATTAACCACTAAAAACCACTGCCGTCGAGTCGATTCTGGCTCATAGTGGCCCTATAGGACAGAGTAGAACTGCCCCATAGAGTTACCAAGGAGCCCCATAGAATTTCCAGTAGTCGTTAGGGAAATACAAATGAAAACCACAATGAGATATCACTTCATACCCACTAGGATGGCTATTCTCAGAAAAATGGAAAACAATGTTGGTGAGCATGCGGGAAAATTAGAACCCTCATCCACTGCTGGTGGGATTGTAAAATGGTGGAACCACTGAGGAAAACAGTTTGGTGGTGCCTGAAAGAGTTAAACGTACAACTACCATATTACCTAGTAATTCCACTCCTAGGTATATACCCAAAAGAATTAAAAGCAGGAACTCAAACAGATACTTGTACACCAATGTTCATTGTAGCATTATTCACAATAGCCAAAAGGTGCAAACGACCCCAGTATCCATCAACAGATGAGTGGATAAATAAAATGTGGTATGTAATACAATGGAATATCACTCGGCCATAAAGAGAAATGAAGTCCTGATACATGCTACAACACAGATGAAACTTTGAACACATTATGCTGAGTGAAGTAAGTCAGACACAAAAGGACAAATATTGTATGATCCCACTCATGTGAAATCTCTGGAACAGGCAGATGCAGAGAGAACAAAATTCCTTAGTGCTTACTGGGGGTGGTAGAAGCGGGAAATGGAGTAGGGTAGTGCTTAAGGGGTACAGAGCTCTTGTTCAGGGTCGTGGAAAAGTCTGGAAACAGATAGCGGTGACAGTTGTACAACATGGTGGGCGTTCCTGAATTGTACATGTAAAAATGGTTGAAATGTTTTGTTACATATGTTTCTCCACAATAAAAATTAAAAAACAAAACATGGTAATAACAGCTAACATTTACTGAATGTTTACTGTCTACCAGGCACTGGGCTCATTTTCTCCCCATACTTTATCTCATGTAATCGTGACAGCAGCTCTCTGCAGTGGACTCATCACAAAAATGACGAACTTTTGGCACAAAGTGATTATTTAGCTTGCCCCAGAAACCAGTAAATGTCAAAGCCACACTTAAATTCAGCCTGTCTAACATCAGAGCAGAAAAGCCCTGGTATCACAGTGGTTAAGAGCTTGGCTACTAACTGAAAGATTGGGGTTTCCAACCCATCACCGTTTCTGTGGGAGAAAGGTGTGGCAGTCTGCTTCCCTAAAGATTACAGCCTTGGGGCAGTTCTGCTCTGTCCTATATTGTTGCTGGAGGGTCTCTGTGAGTTGGAACCGACTTGATGGCACACGACAACAACAATACCAGAGCCAGGTAGTTGTCTTCCAAATGTCTTGGCTTAGACAAGTGAGTACTTTGTGCATTGTATCTGTTTGTTGAAACATCTCAGTTGGTGTTCCGTCAATTCCTGGAGCCTTTTTTTTCACCACTGCCTTCAGTGCAGCTTGGATATCTTCCTTCAGTACCATTGATTCTTGATCACAGGCTACCTCCAGAAATGTTTGAACATTGACTAATTTTTTTTTCTTTTGGTACAGTGACTCTGTGTATTTCTTCCATTTTCTTTTGATGCTTCCTGTGTCGCTCAATTTTTTTGCCTATAGAATCCTTCAATATTGCAACCCAAGGTTTGAATTTTCTCTTCCGTTTTTTCAGCTTGAGAAATGCTGAGTGTGTTCTTCTCGTTTGGTTTTCTAACTCCAGGTCTTTGCACATTTCACTATAATATTTTACTTTGTCTTCTTGAGACTCCCTTTGAAATCTTCTGTTCAGTTCTTTTACTTCATCATGAAGATGGTGCACACCTGGGCAACATTTCGTTGCCATGAATCAGAGCCAATTCAACAGCAAGTAACAACAACATCAGAGGCTGTAGACTTTCTTCCTTATAAAAGTACAATGAAATCCACTGCAAAGACAGCTTTTAATGAATCCTTTCAGGAAGAAGAGAAATATTTACTATTGAAGATAATTGTACCATAAATTTTCCCCATTGCCATGTTCACATTTTTATTTACCATGGGTTGAGCTTGACATGTTTTCATATAAAAAAAAAAATCGTTCACCTAAAACATTTTGTAGTATATTCAACATTTCGTTGTCAAAACAATATCAACATGGTAATTCTTAGAACTAACTTGCGATGGGTGTGTATATATTATGCCTTGAAGAAAATAAGAGAAATGAAAAATTCCACTTCCAAGGGCTTTACTCTAAATGAAGAAAAGAGGCACTTAACTTCTGAGCCATAGAAGTCTTCAATCATTTTAGATAAGCCACCAGCCACAAAACAGAACCCACAGGCTGGGAGCGGGTATCCTTGTTCAGATAAGGGCTGGACATGCTCGTAACAGAAATAAAATAAAACCCAAAAAGCAGCACTGAGGGTGAGGACAAAGATGCTCATGTTAATGGGATCATCTGGTCTCTTTCAGCCAGTGCCAGCCTTGTTGATTCCCAAGGATACTTGATCCCATGATGTTTGTGGTCAGAGATTCTTGGCTAGAACTGGATCTAGGGCTCATTTCCAGAGCAGATGCTATAAGGTCAATGAAATCCAGGGCCAGGTTTCTGTAACCTGGAAGCAATTTCCTCCCTCTGGAGGCTCTCAGGCTGCTTGACCAGAGAAAAACACAAACGAGAGTTGCCACTGAGCTGACGTCTACTCATGGCAAACCCACGTGTGTCAGATCACAGAACTGTGCTCCGTGGGGTTTTCCATTGCTGCTTTATTGGAAATAGATCACCAGGCCTTTCTTCTGAGGCACGTCTGGATAGACTAGAACCTTTAACCTTTCAGTTATCAGCTGAGCATGTTAACTGTTTGCACCACCCAGGACTCCACTGGACTAGAGAAACAGCCTTCTAATTCTGGTCATTTCAGGCCCTGCTCTTATCCCTGCCATCCCACAGTGTTCTTCCTTCCTTCTTCCTGAAGTGCTCTTTCCAGTAGCTCAGACTGAAACATCTTTGACATTAAACACTTGCCATCCATCTATCACCACTCTGCCACTGAATTCTTGATGAAACAAATCTTAAAAAAAAGTTAACGACATGAAGAGGGAAGCCACCCACTTTAGGCCTTCCCTCTTTCTCCAGAGCTCCTCTAGATGGAATTTGATTTGGAAACATTCAGCTTTTCAGACAAACGGCAATGCTTTATCTGATTTGGCAGGTTTGATGCCAAGTTGACACCACGCTCTGTCTGACAGTCTCTGGAAGTTCTGGCGAGTTGTCTGCAATTCCATGCCTTGGTGTTTAGGGAGGGGCTGGAGGACTCAGCCGGGAGCAGTACTTGAGCAATATCAGACTCAGGGGGGTCTCCAGACCTTCAAGAATGGCTTTCAGATATAGCCCAACTGGACAGGGAGGGAAGTTTCCTGCTCCATTTTCTACAGCTCCTTACACTGCTCAGATGAAGGATTACATGTCCCAACACAGCACTGGCCCAGATGGCGCAATGGTGAAGTGCTCAGCTGCTAACCAAAAGTTCGGTGGTTCAAACCCACCCAGAGGCTCTGTGGGAGAACAGACCTGGTGCCCTTCTCCTGTAAAGATTAAACCAAAAACCAAATCCATTGCCACTGAGTCCATTCTGACTCATAGTGACCTTATAGGACAGCCCTATAGGGTTTCCAAGGAGCGGCTGGTGGATTCGAACTGCTGATCTTTTGGTTAACAGCCAACCTCTTAACCACTGGGCCACTACAGCCTAGAAAATCCTATGGGCCAGTTCATCTCTGTCACATAAGGTCGCTATGAGTTGAAATTGACTTGATGGCACCCAACAACAACGACTGGAGCATAGGAGCGGGATCTAGGGGACTTCCGATGGGGCTACAACGACCAGAAGCAGACACACCTTTGGTTAATCCTTGTGGTCTTCCTGGAGCCTCAGCTCACAATCTTCAAGATTAATCAGCATTGAGTGTCTCTTCCTTTCTCAGGGAGCCCAGACTCTTATTCTATCTGTATGAAGAGCATAAGTGGGTCACTTTCTCTTCAACACAACTTTTGCTGTGTCAAAATCCTCATACTCTTCCCTGCACGGTGCTGCACAGAGGCTTGTGGACTTGGCCACTAACTAAATTTGTCAGTCACTGCCCTTGTGAAAGGCCTGTGAACTCATGGATGCTGCTGCCGCTGCTCCACACATGAAGTCCTTCCCTGGTTGTCTCTGAATCCCTCAAATGGCACAGATTCTGCCATGCTTGCTTAAAGTCTCATTATGATTCTGGAAACACCTGCTTGGCATTTCCCTTCTTTAGCATCTGGTTCAAAAGGATTCTGTCTGGGATTTATGCCATGATCATTTTCCTAGTCAGTTTTTTCTCTTTCTTTTCTGTCTTGAAAAATCATCATGATGCTGACACATTTGAAATCGTACAGTATTTTCCTACCCATATATATGGTGAAGGGAAGATGATGAAAACCATCACAGGCATCTACCGTCAGGGCTGGGAGCTTTACCTTATTTACTTGTGTGAAAGTGCATCTAGAAAATAGCTCCGAATCATAAAAAATCTGCAATGTATGTGTGTAAGTGTATAAATGTATATGCATATGTATGTGCAATATTATTGTTAAAAAGCAACCACCGTAAAGGAAATTTTAACAAGAAAAAACACCGATTATTCTCCCACTAACACAAAAATTAGTTTCATAACTGTCTATTCCATTCTTGTCTTTATCAACTGCGTACATTTTATATGATGGATCACAGAACACATGTAGTTTTGTTTTCTGATACAGGAACTCCCGTTGACAGTCAGTTGTTTCTTTCTTTGCACCCCTCCCACAGCATATTATATAATCTGTATTTCTATTTTAGCAATTATCTCCCTGCACCACAATTAGAATTTGTTTATCAAGCTCCCCTATCCCTGGAGGGGAGAGAGCAGGTTATATTTATCTTTATATTCCTAGCAACCAGCACAGTGTGTCTGGTACATAGTTGGCACTTTAAATGCCTGCTGAGCAAGTGATTATAAGTACAATGTAGTCAGAGTAGATATTAGCCTTGACTGGGGTTGTTCCTGTTCCAGAGGTTGTGAGTACTGTACAAAGTGTAGGCTCCTGGGATCCTTGATATGTAAGCACATGGGATTAGAGGGAAAATTTCAAAATTTGTGAAAAACATGCTCAAGTAAGCTCTTAGTAAGATGTAATCTAGCAGCAAGGTGAACGGTAGACACACAAAGGGACCAGGAAGGGTGAGCCCCAGCCTGATCTGGTATGGCTAATGTTTTGTTAGGGGCCTTAGGTGGACTTGCTGAATCACTGGCCTTGAAGATTGCTGACTGTCAAATGTGATTTGAAAGGACCCAGAGCTCCCAGAGCGTTCAGCTCTAGTTAACCACGGCGATGAAGAACATGCACTATTTGAAGAAGCTAATGATCCCCAATATTATTATCGAACATGCACTATTTGAAGAAGCTAATGATCCCCAATATTATTATCAGCCTCAGCCTGAATCCACGTTATACAAATGGATCAAGTTCAAAGCAAACAGCAACATGAAAGACAAGTTGAAGTTCACCATCAGTGAAAATGGTCCAAGAGAGATTCTGAAAAGATGGCAGCGGTGACAGTGTAGTTTTTTAATCACTCCAAATCCCCCCATATAAACAGACAAAGCAACTAGGTAGCAAAATCAAAAACACATGTACAATCATTGCAATGAACTGGAAGTTTTTCCCACAAATCCCAAAATACAAGTAGATAAGCACAAACCACAAACAGCCACAAAGCCTGCAAGGGAATCAATATCTGTGCAGAAAAAAGCAGAGGAAAGCAATGGGACATCTAACAGGCTGTCAAACAGGAGAATACCAAAGTAGCCATTAGATGTTCATTGCAAAGCATGCCGGGACAGTTTGAAAACAGCAGCTGAAACTGCAAGCGTTTGCCCAGTTTAATAATGGGTGAATATTTATGAGAGGCCTGTGGTAAGCTAAGAAGGGGCTGGAGCAGTCTAACTTTCATGAACTATGAGATGTTTCAACAAATGAATGCAATGCTGGAAATGCTTACTTGTCTATGCCAAGAAATTTGTTAGACAGCTTCCTGGCCAACTGACTGGAAGAGATCCATATTTATGCCCATTCCAAAGAAAGGTGATCTAACAGAATGCAGAAATTATCAAACAATATCATTAATATCACATGCAAGTAAAAATTGTGCTGAAGATCATTCAAAAGCAGTTGCAGCAGTACATCAACAGGGAACTGCTAGAAATTCCATTTGGATTCAGAGGAGGATATGAATGAGGACTATCATTGCTGATGTCAGATGGATCTTGGCTAAAAGCAAACAATATCAGAAAGATGTTTACTGGGTTTTATTGACTATACAAAGGCATTCAACTATGTGGATCATAACAAATTATGGATAACATTGCGAAGAATGAGAATCCCAGAACACTTAATTGTCCTCATGTGATTCCTGTACATAAACCAAGAGGCAATCATTTGAACAGAACAAGGGAATACCGTGATTTAAAGTCAGAAAAGGTGACCGTCAGGGAGGTACCCTTTCATTATATTTATTCAATCTGTACGTTGAGCAAATAATCTGAGAAGGTGGACTATATGAAGAGGAATGTGGCATCAGGATTGGAGGAAGTCTCATTAACAACCTGCGATATGCAGATGACACAACCTTGCTTGCTGAAAGTGAAGAGGACACGAAGAACTTACTGATGAAGATTGAAGACTACAGCCTTCAGTATGGATTACACCTCAAAAACAACGACAAAAAAAAACCCAAAAGCCTTCAAGGGTTTTGTTTCACTTGGATCCACTATCAGCGCCCATGAAGGCACAGTCAAGAAATCAAATGACATATTGCATTGGGCAAATCTGTTGCACAACACCTTTTTAACGTGTGAAAAAGCAAAGATGTCACTATGAGGATTAAGGTGCGCCTGACCTAAACCATGGTATTTTCAATTGCCTCGTATGCATGCGAAATCTGGACAGTGAATAAAGAAGACTGAAGAAAAATTGATGCCTTTGAATTATGGTATTGGCGAGGAATATAGAATATATTATGAATTACCTGAAGAATGAACTAATGTATCTTGGAAGAAGTACAGCCAGAATGCTCCTTAGAAGTAAAAAAGATGGTGAGATTTCATCTCATGTACTTTGGACGTGGTATCAGGAGGGACCAGTTCCTGGAGAAGGACATAATGCTTGATAAAATAAAGGGTCAGAAAAAAAAAGAGGAAGAGCTTCAAGGAGACAAACTGACACAGTGGCTGCAACGATGGACTCAAATATAGCAATGATTGTGAGGGTGGTACAGGACCGGGCAGTATTTCATTCTGTTGTACGTGGGGTCGCTATGAGTTAGAATTGACTCTATGTTGCCTAGCAACAACCAAAACAAAGAAAAAGATTCACAAAAACAAGAGACTTATAATGGAAAAAAATTAGATTATCATGAGAAGAAAATGTGATAACATATTTCTCACATAGATTCTTTCATATATGTATATATATATATATATACCATTTATAGCGCTCAAGTGCTCAAGGAAAGAAAATCTGAGCCAATTATTTCACACCCAGCAAAACAGGCTTTCAGGTATAAAGGCCATTAAAAAAAAAATCTATTATCAACATGTAAGAACTCAAAGAATATTGTTTCCCTGAGTCCTTGAGGGATCTACTAGAGAACGAGCCTCAGACAACCAAAATGATTAGAGATACATTAACATATGTTAGAAGACGAAACAGTTTGATTTGGGTTTTTTAAACTGATTTGGAGAGAGGTGTCTATTACTTTAATAGTTTTACTTAAAAACAAAAACAAAACACTTCACTTAGTAGCCCTTTGGGACCCTGGTGGTACAGTGGTTAAGAGCTCTGCTGCTAACCAACATGTTGGCAGTTGGAATCCACCAGGTGCTCCTTGGAAACCCTATGGGGCAGTGCTACTCTGTCCTATCAGGTCACTATGAGTTGGAATGGACTCCATGGCAATGGGTTTGGATTTTTAACAGCCCTTTGAAGTAATTAAAGGTTGTCCCTTACTTCAATGGAGCCCCGGTGGCACAGTGGTTAAGAGCTCAGCTGCTAACCAAAAGGTCTGTAATTTGAATCCATCCATCGCTCCTTGGAAACTGTGTGGGGGCAGTTATATCTACAGTTTGCTCTGGGATTTTTAAAGTGATTTAGAGATAGGTGTCTATTATTTTAATAGTTTTACTTCAAACAGATGCTTAATAGCCAAAATTTCACTTTCTAAATCAAATGACTTCTCTCCCTACTGCATTTAAATAATCATTTCTGCTGTACTCTACTGGTTGAAGCTGTCACCTATCTGCCCAGATTCAGTGCGAAGGGACAAAGCCCACAACTCTCAGAGAATTTGCAGCCATGCTTTAAAATCCCCATAGGAATAAATTCATTATCTTGAAAACCGGTCATTACAACAACTCTATAAAAGTATTTGAACAAACCAACGAACTAACAAATAAATGTTATAATTAGAATATCGCCAGGTTTATAGACCTCGGTCAACTAGTGACTATGGACATTGAGCGTCAGTAACTGCTAACATCAGACAAAGTGAAAATCAGCGGTAACGAGACTCCTAATGATAGAACACAGCGCCACCTATGGTCTAGCAAAGGGACTGAACATGAGTCTGATGGAGCCTACCCGTCAGCTGCCAGTTTGTAGGAATTACAGACGACAAAGGAACGTATTGGTTTGCACCACAAGTCTGCAGTCAGCAAATCCAGACTCTGAGAAGCTCTATAGTTCAAACACTCCAGGCTCTTTGACAGATAAATTGAAAAGAAAGAATTAAGGAGAGCTTGTAGATTTAAATAAACTTCGAATACATAAAATTAAAACACAAGGAGGGAGGGGGGACTAAACTACGCACGGTGCCTAGGAACGTACGTTTGGGTGATAAAGCCATAAGGAAGCACAAGCACGTGACTGTGATCTAAGTTGGGATAGTGGTTACCTTTCAGGAAGGGAGCTGAGGTTGGAACAGGGCAATGCAGGGCCTTCTGGGGTGGCCAGCAGTTTTGGTTACGGGGGCGTTCACCTTCTAGTAACCCACTAAGTTCCACATAAGAAGACTTGGTGGCGCAAGTGTTAAGAGCTTGGCTGCTGCCGCTTGGTGGGAGAAAGACCCCGCGATCTGCTTCCGTGAAGATTACAGCCAAGATAACCCAATGGGGGCAATTTTACTCTGACGCGTAGCGTTGCCATATGGGCTAGAAGGTAGTGGGTTTGGTTTAGTTTGGTTTAATCTTTACGAAAGCTGACTGCCCCATCTTTCTCCTGAGGAGCGTCTGGTGGGTTCGAACCTCCAACCCTTTGGTTAGTAGCCGAGTGCTTAACCACTGCGCCACCGGGGCTCCTTGAACGTAGGGAACATATTAAAATTCCTTTCGTGTTCTTTACCGAGAACATTCAAATACAATGCCTGTTTGAGAACCCGACCAATGCTTCCTGGATTTGCAATTTAGTGGATTATCCAGAAGAGGGCACTCCTTCCCCAGGCTACTCAGAGGAGCCGCCTCACAGCCGGCTGACGCTAAACGGTGAACAACGAAAGAGGCGTTCCTTACAGAGGATGGAGAACAAAAGGGTCAGTTTTGAAAAAGGCCAGAGAAACCCAGCAGTTAATGCCGCCTCCCCAGATCCCCACAAACAGCCTATGACTCGGCCACAACTTGGCAGAGACAGGATTTTACGTTATAAACAAATACACTGGGAGGATTTGGGGCAGAGATGAATAGGTGGAGCACGGAGTTTTTAGGGCAGTGAAGTTACTTTGTATGACACTGTAATGGTGGACACATGACATGCATTTGTCAAAACCCATAGGACTGTACTAGACAAAGAGTGAACCCTAATGTAAACTACAGACTTTAGTTAACAATACCGTGACAGTATTGGTTCATCAACTGTAACGAATGTACCACCCCAATGCCAAACGTCAATAATAGGGGAAAGGGGCGGACAGGTATATGGGAACTCTCTGTGCTAATCTGTGCATTTTTTATGCACACCTAAAATTACTCTTAAAAAAACCTGTTAATCAACAAACAACCAGGAAGCACCTTTTTTTTTTTTTTTTTTGGTATTATTTGGTAAGTACAATAATTCCATCCTAGTAAATCCTAGTAAGTGCCTGTTAATTCAGCACTCAGTTTTGCCTGAGTTGTGTTTTTCCAGAATAAAATGCATGCAGACGTTGTTGAGTCCACAACCAGTATGTTTTAACATGTGTTTGGTCGAGACAAAAGTATAGATGCTCCAACCCTCAGAACTTTACCAAATAATGCCCCATCTTCCTTTATTCTAGTTTACTACTGACCACACATCTCATCCACACGAATAGTTCTACTCAAATAATGATGCTTTTAAAAAGCTTAGAGGCATTTTCATGACCTGCCTCAAAAAGAGTAAACATTCCTCAGCAAACACGAAGCTGGGAGTATCTCAGAGCAAGCAACCCAAAGCAAATACACAAAAGGAAAACCCAGCCCCTTTGTTTACTTACGGATCTTTAAGCTCCTAATATTGACATTAGTTTCTCAGGTCTCCTGTGCGTTTTCTTTTCTGTAGCAAACAACCCAGTACTTCAATCTACCAAGAGGCAGGTATTGCTGCTCCAGAAAGATGGGTTAATTGTCTCTCTCAAGGACAAGACTGAACAGTGCCAAAGTGCTGCCAGGCTAAGGAACTGGCAAGAAGTCTTAGTTAGCAAAATAAGCCCCTTTGCATAAGTTACAGTGATGCTTTACAGAATCCGGGATAAAGAACCAGAGCAAGAGACAAACAACCATAAGACTACCGTGTCTGAGAAGTATTTGACTCTCAACTACAGCTTTTCCTTAGGCTCTGCTTAAAAGTATTAAATTTAACTTCACTTTTTATGCCTTTCCCAAAGGTATTTTTAGAAGCAATTATGTTAACAGCTCCAAGCTCCTTGGAGCTTTATCTATACGGCTATCTCTTGGCCTAAGGGACCTTAAGGTATTGAGTTCTGTGAGTCTTCTCTGAAAAGCAAGAACTTCTACATAGAAAGCAAGCCACACTTGAAGAGCACAAGCTGGAACGGATTTGCAGAAGGCCGGGTGCATCTTGCTTGGTTGAGTGCTGCTAAGGAGATGAGTGTTGTTGCTCTTGGCAGTCCTTGGCCCTGATGGGCTAGATGGGTCAGGTAAGGGGCCTGTGAAGGCTTGATACAGGCCTCAGGTGTTCCTGCCTCTCCACTCCCAGGAGGGCCCCCACTAGAAGAGTTAAAAAACGAAAAACCCAAACCCACTGCCTTTCAGCTGACTCTGACTCGTACACGTAGAACTGCCCCTTAGGGTTTCCAAGGGTATAATCTTTACAAGGAGCGCTCGTGGCTCAGTGATTAAGAGCTCAGCTGTCAACCAAGAGGTGGGCAGTTCAAATCCACCAGGTGCTCCTTGGAAACCCTATGGGGCAGTTCTGCTCTGTCCTATAAGGTTACTACGAGTTGAATTGACTCGATGGCAATGGGTTTGTTTTTTATTTTTATTTTTGGAGTCTTTACAGAAGCAGACTGCCACATCTTCTCCCGAAGAGTGGCTGGTGGGTTCAAACTGCTCACCTCTGGGTTAGTTACCGAGAGCTTAACCACTGTGTTACCAGGGTTCCTTGGAGAAGAGTTAGGAGACGGGCAAACAGGGGAGCCCTGGGCAGCACCTATCGGCAGCGCCTGCTGCCTGGTTCCTTGAGCTGCGTGGGTTTCCTCTCTGGATGGACCGGGCAAGCAGGATGAGGCCAGGCAGCCCTGCTCTACCACCAGCAGACCCAAAGCTCCCTCTGATCATCACGTCTTTTACGGAGCTGCTTTATATTCAACATCAGTCACTTCCTCTCATTTTCTTGGAGCTTTTATCCCGGGGCCTTAGGATGGATGGGCTTACGGGTCTGGAATGCCCTGATGTTATGGGTGAAATGTGTGTATGTAAAAATGTCCATATTTTCCCCTGAAAGGATGATCCATAGCTTTCATTGGATTCTCAAAGAGATTTACAGCTTCTGTAAGGTTAGGGGAAATCCTCGTGGCATAGTGGTTAAGAGCTACGTGTGCCAACCAAAAGGTTGGTGGTTCAAATCCACCAGGCGCTCCTTGGAAACTCTATGGGGCAGCTGTACTCTGTCCTGTAGGGTCCCTAAGAGTCAGAATCGACTCGATGGTAATGAGTTTGGTTTTTATAGGGTTGTGGAGTAGCCCTGGTGGCTCACTGGTTAAGTGTTGGGCTGCTAACCAAAAGGTTGGCAGTTTGAATCTACCAGCCACCACTTGGAAACCCTACGGGCAGTTCTATTCTGTCCTATAAGGTTGCTTTGAGTTGGAATCCACTCGACAGCAGTGGGTTTGGTTTTATTTTATTTTTGGGGGGTATAGGATTATGGAGGCTATATAAGATTATGGGCGGTGCAAATGGTTAAACACTCAGCTACTAACTGAAAGAAGGGTCTGGTGATCTACTTCTGAAAGCTCAGCCATTGAGAACCCTATGGAGCACAGTTCAACTGTGACACACATGGGATCGCCCTGAATCAGAATCAACCTGATGGCAACCAGTACTAGTGCCAGCTTAGGGAAACTGCTCCAGAGGGATTGTGAATGAACCGGGAAACTACCAGGGATAAACCTGTGGCCGTCAGGTCGGTTCTGACTCATAGTGACCCTACAGGATAGAGTAGAACTGCCCCATCACGCTTCTGAGGAGTGGCTGGTGGATTCAAACCGCAGGCCTTTTGGTTAGCAGTCTGAGCTCTTACCCACTGCATCACCAGGGCTCCATCAGTGAGAAGCCGTGTACTATCAAGGAGTGATAAAACTAAAACCAAACCCATTGCCATCCAGTGGATTCCAACTCATAGCGACCCCATAGGACAGAGTAGAACTGCCCCACTGGGCTTTCAAGGAGTACCTGGTGGATTCGGACTGCTGACCTTATGGTTAGCAGCCGTAACTCTTAACCACTACGTCACCGGGGTTGTCTCGAGAAGTGATAGAAGAATCAAAGGAGTTCTTATTAGCGTTAGCTCTGTCAGACAGGGTGAGGCAATCCATGGTATTTAGACCACAAATGAACCTCAGAGGTCTTCTAGTCCAACACCCTTGTTTTATGAATAAGGAAACCGAGTCTCAAAGTCACGCAGGGCAGGTGTCACTCCCAGCACCAGAAATTCTTTCCATAATACTGCTCATGGTGACCAAGTTACTCTAGTTCCTGGAGACCGTGCGAAGTTGTAGCAGGAGAGAGACGGACTGTAATATCATCAAAGTGGTTTTGAATTTTACAGGGTTATATAAACAGCACGCTGTGGCGATGGGGAGTGTCAACCCTGGAACGTGGGTCTGAACTCTGGCTTTGCCTTTTACTATGTGCCTTTAGGCAAATTATCTTACTCTATATGCCTCACTTTCCTCATCTGTAAAATGGAAATAACAGTGGCACAGACCACGTAAGACTGCTGTGAGTTTATATATGTATATGTATGTATGTGTATATACACTGTGTAGACTTGAGTCTGACCTATATTAAGCACTCAGCCTCAGCCTCCTCATCCTCAATTGTTGATGACATTTTAACAGGCATTAATGAGCAACCACGCTATTCAAAGCATTGTGCCAGACACTGAGGATACAAAAATAAAAAGACCCTGATTATTATTTCTCCTCAGGTTATCACAGTTCACCTTTGGAAGGGGAGAACACAGTTAATTAAAATATACTGTGATAAGAGCCAAGATAACTGCGCCATGCACTTGGTAACATGCAGGGGCACTAACTAACAGCTCGTGTCTTAAAATTTCCCTGAGACTCAAAATACAAACCCATACAGAGAAAACACAGCATGTTCTCTGGACCTAACAAAGGCCACTGGAGCAACGAAATGTGTGCAGTATGCAATGCAGGCATTATCTGCTCTAGAGCAGATTCCAAACCATAACCCGTTGCCTTCAAGTCTGACTCACAGCGAGCTTATAAAACAGTAGAACTGTCCCATAGGGTTTCCAAGGCTGTAATCTTTATGAGGAGCCCTGGTGGTACAGTGGTTAAACACTAGGCTGCTAACTGAAAGCTCAAAGTTTTGAAGCCACCAGTAGTTTCGCGGGGGAAAGATGTGGCAGTCTGCTTCCCATAAACTACGGGGTAGTTCCACTCTGTCCTATTGGGTTGCTATGAGTAGGAATCCACTCAACTGCAGTGGGTTTGGAATCTTTATGGAAGCAGACTGCCACATTTTTCTCCCACAGAGTGGCTGGTGGTTTTGAACCACCAACCTTTTAGTTAGCAGCTGAGTGCTTAACTACTGGGTCACCAAGGCTCCCTCTGGAGTAGATAGCACCATAACTCCTGATTATCCACCAGGAGTTGCCAAGCGGCAGATTGGAATTGTGGGTAGGACAAATTTCGGGGTGAGGGCATTGCATTGGGAAGGAGCTGCCTAAGGACCATGTATGCAAAAACTACCAGAGGATCCTGGGATATAGTCAGTCCCCAGAGTCAATGGGTCACCAGGAGGGAAGCTATAGAGAAGACACAGGGCTGGGGTTAAGACTTGAGCAGTCTGGGTCGTGTGGCCGTGTGCTCTCGTGTTCCTTTTTGAAGGGCACAGCCATGGTCCCAAGCCCACCAACCCTAGGGGGTAAACATAAAGCCTTCCGACCCCAGCACTCACCAAAGACTGTGTAAGACTACATGAAGTCAGGAGGGGAGGGGGAGCCTTTTACTTTAAAACCCTAGCAAATCTGAACCTTTCTGTCAGCTCACTGGTCACCTCCTCTAGAAAGGTGCTCCCCTCCCCTGTGCGGCCAGCATGCCGCTGCCTGCCCCTATAACCCGGCCAGTTCTGAGCTGTAACCATGAGCTTATTCTTCCAACTCTGTCTTTCATCCTTGTACCCCCCGAGCCTAGCTCTCATTGTACCTACTGCACACAGTAGGCACTCAATGTTGGGTCGGTGATGAAGTTTCCGCTTTGGAATTCTGGTTGAGCCTCCACCCCAATGAAGAAAGGAATTCAAGTTCCCGACAAACCTTGATGCCAAGACAGCCCAGAACCCAAGGCTGCAGAGGCCTGCATATTTTTATGGTAGACAATGAACTTATCAAAACACGCATCATGCCCCGGTGATGAGTTCTACTCTTCTATGTAGCGTGCTAATAGAGATGCAGTTTTTCTCATTTACCATCAGATAGCAGCTATGAGTCATTGCCTCGGGAGTGGGGTCCCAGTTAGGGATCTTGATGTGGTAGGTTCCGGGCCCAGTCCTCTGGCTTGTCTGCTTCTCACTCCTCCCTTCACCCTATAAGCATTTATTGGGTGCTGACTGTGTGCCAGGGGCAGGTCCCAGTACTTTAAGAATTCACGGCCTAGGGCTCAGTATTTCACTTACAGCATCATACATGCCACATTTGCTTGATATTTTGCTATATATACAAAGTGTAGTGAATCTTAGATCAAAGTGGCATGTGTCTTCATGACTTCATCTTTAAATCGGGCACAAAATCAAAGCTTTGGGCATTGGGAGGCACTGGGCCATTTGGAATTTTGTGCCATTTCTTCTCCAGCAGAATGTGATATATAAAAGTGCCTAGTATCAGGCTGTAAATTTTGAACCTCTGTCTTAGTTTCCAAGGGGCCCTGGTGGCACAGTGGTTAAACACTTGGCTGCTAACCTAAAGGTCGGAGGTTGGAACCCAACAGGCTTACAATGGCTTGGGTCAGATGCACCTTAGTCCCCAAAGTGACCTCTTTGCTTTCAAACACTTTAAAGAGGTCTTTTGCAGCAGATTTGTCCAGTGCAATACGTCATTTGATTTCTTGACTGCTGCTTCCATGGGTGTTGATTGTGGATCCCTACACATTTAATGGTTGTATTTTAAGAAAATCTGTATTGGTGCTAGTTTCTTTTCTTTATGGAGCATTCTGTGTGTACCATGGGGGCTGTCGTTTCCTGAGTCACACATAGGAATGAAGACAGCAGGATGGGGGTGGAAACTCTCCGGTAAATGTCTTCAGGCATCCTGTGGAATAGAACCAAATGCCAAGAAAGGTTCATTGCTGATGGTCCTTTGGTGCACACCCAACAGGAGAGCCCTCATAGTGGGCTTATTACTATGAGAGGTAACTGGTAGATTTTTTGTACTTGTAGACATACTGGGTTTTATAAAATATCACTCTGTACAAATTTCTACTTCTAGCTTGTCTTCTAAAATTCTATGGAGTGCCAACTTTATGATAATTACAAAGCAAACCTTTCTTCATTTCCGCCTGGTTTTCCAAGTCCAAGTGTGAAGTACTGACCAGAGGAAAGGGAAGAGGGAACTTTTCTTCACCCTTTGGTTTTTCTGAGCTGCAGTGGCTAGAGGATGTTGTAGACTGAATCGTGTCCCCCCAAATATGTATTGAAATCCTGGCCCTGACACCTGTAAACATGATTCTGTTTGGAAACAGGGTTTTTTTTCTTATGCTAATTTGGCCATATCAAAGTAGGGTGCTTTCTAAATCTAATCATTTCTAAGTTATAAAAGGAGCAGAATGGATACAGGCTTATACCCAGGGAGAAGAGGAAAACAGTCGGAGGGCGGCTGGTGGGTTCGAACCATGACCTTTCGATTAGTAGCTGAGCACTTAACCGCTGTGCCAGCAGGGCTCCTTGGAAACTAAGACACAGGGTCAGAATTTACAGCCTGATACTGGGTACTGTTATGTGTCTGTTAGTAGGGAAATGGCTGAATAAATTAGAATACTATTCATAAATCAGAATACAATCTATCAGACAAAATGAACAGAATAGGTCTACATTTATTAACATATTTGGAAATACTAATGTGAAGCAAAAAAAAAAAAAGAGTACAAAAGATCTATAGAGTAGGGTACCATGTACATACACTTATAAAAGTACCAAACAAAAATATTCATAGTCAAAGATAAAAGTATAGGTGAAGGACATATACGACCTTCAGGATCATCACCCCTGGGGAGGAAGCAAGGCGAGGAGAAAATGGAATGGCAGTGAGGACTCCAGCTGTATCTACAATAACTTATTTCTGAAAAAATGTATGAAGGAAATATTGCAAAACGTTAAAATGTGTTCAATATAGGTGGTTGGCACACGAGTATCTGTTATTTTTTGTGCTTTCTTTTTGTGTGTTTGAGTTTTTTTTTTTTTTAAGAGCGTCTAGGAAATGGTCATGGCTAAATCCAACCACTTCATAAATTGTAGGATATTGGAACTAGAGGACCCTCCAAATCCATCCATTTGGCTCCTTTATTTTAGAAGACAGAAAACCGTGGAGCTAATGCAATTTTTAGATCAAGAGTCTCCTGGATAGTTCTGGCATGGACTTTGCATATAATACCAGTTGCCACTGAGTTGATTCTGCCTCATGGTGACCACATGTGTGTCAGAACAGAACTGTGTTCCACAGAGTTCTCAATGGTGAGTTTTTGGAAGTAGATTGCTGGGCCTTCCAAGGCACCTGTGGGTGGACTTGAATCACCAGCCTTTGATCAGCCACTGATGGTTAACCATTTTGCACATAATAGGTGATCATTAAATACTCGTGAAATGGATGACAATTCCCCCAAAGAGTGTCCACTCACTGCCAATTGCATTCATTTTATCAGTCCTTATTCTGGAGGTATACAGCTGGATTGAGGCCTGTGACTGCAAATCAGAATATACTACCATGCTGATCCTGTGACTACTCCGGGCCAGTGGTTTTCAAATTAAAGTATACGACTTTCATCTGGGGGACTTAATAGCCAAATCAGCCACAGAGGCCGATATGATGGCTTGGGATAGGTGAAGTGGGGGGGCTGCTGGGGAGCTAGTGATGGAGTCATTTCTAGCATGCACGTGGGGTGCTACTGATGCAGTGGTTCATAGACTGCACACTGAGAACAACAGCATTTTGGCTGCCTTTGCTAAATGTCGGCCTTCGTGTCCTCTGCTTTGAAAAAAACAGGAGAAAAAAGGAGGCCTGGCTTACTGTGGGTGAACATGAGACCTCAGAAACCAGGGCAAGGCTCGCCACCCAGCCTCATGGAAAAAAAAAAAAACAACTGGACTAGTCGCCAAAATGAAAGTAGATTACATATCTAGTTAGAAATGGAAGCGGCAAGTTTCCACTGTCAGTGCCAGGGGTGGCGATAGGATGAAAGAAAAGGGGTCAGGTCTGGTAACCCACTCTTGATGGGCAGAGGGAGAATGCAAGAACGAAACTAGCTGAGAAAGTTCCTGCTGATTTATTCACAGCTGCACTGACGTCTTATCATTTATGAATGTTTGCAAAGTGCTCTCAGCCTTTCTGATAAAAAAAGGAACAAAATATCAGCAACGTATTCATTATCAGCACCGCCCAGGAGAGGCCCAGCACGAATGTTAAGACAGCAACGGACACCTCCAATGTAGAACTTGCTGGCTGGACAGACAGAGTGAGGGACTGGTGGCCAGAGCTTCTGAATGACAAACTATAGAGGCAGTGGAAATGGCCTATAAGCCCTTTCCCTGGAAGCCAGGGCACAGCCACAGACCTTGTGGCAGCCTGGCCAATCTGTCCTCTCAGGGCTTTTAAGCTCGAGACAGTGAAGCACAAGAGTCAGGGATTTCGAGGCTTTTATCAGGTGCCGGCACTGATGACAGCTGTGATGATTAATTTTGTGTGTCAACTTGGGTAGGCTACGGTTCCTAGTGGTTTGACCAAACACTAGACTAGTTACCATTCCACAAGCCAATGTAATATAACGTAAACACTTTCATAATGTAATCGAATGTAATCCATTGAAAAGGCAGTTTCCTTAGGGTATGTTCTACTTCCACACTATATATAGACATTTCGGTAGAACTCATTCTCTCCCTCCTCACTCTGCATGCTTTCTGCCAACTGTCCTACGGATCTTGGGACACAAGCCTGCAGAAGCCTCCTGCCTGCTGCCTGACCTACAGATTTTAGACTGTGCCAGCCCCTACAATTGTGTGAGCCAATCCTTTGAAGTAAATCAGTCTGTCTGTCTATCTATCTTCAGAACCGCTGGTTCTGTTTCTCTAGAGAGCCCTAGACGATAGCAGAACAATGACCATGTCCAGTGTCTGGCCTCACGGACAGATTCTGGGGAATTAATTTGGCCTAAGTTTTGGCCAAGGGGCTCCCTTTATTATAACAGTTTTTCAGCCTTCCTAGCCACTCTGTGAACTACCCAAGATTCTTTCAATACATTTTTTCTTCTTGTGTCCTTCCGAGTTGGTGCCTATTCCTTATATTCAGCTTCAATAACTGGCTCAACAATGTCTCAGAGTCAGGGAAGAGGTCCAGAGGAAAAAAACTACCTACGTAAAAAAAAAAGAAAATCCCCACAGTGATTCCAACAGCTGATAAAATCAGGAGCTTCAATGCCTCATTTTTTATCCAGGATGAATAGACCTCGAAGAGCTTTATGTATTTAAGAAGTGGCCCAACCTTTTTGTTTTTTCTTTTTATTTCAAAGTTGTGCAAATTCCCCAGTACTGTGTACTGTCTTACCCTTCCTGGCCCCAAACTTTTGACTCAGCATTTACTGTTTTAGGAATTTACCTCCAGAAATTCTCCCACAAGGGTGATGCTTGCCGTTTGGCTTGAGCTACAAGTGAGATGGTGGTACTGCTTTTTGAGGCCTGATGTAGGAAGCAGGTTGGCTGGAGGGGTGGGAATCAAAAGTAACACTTAAAAAAATGTTAAACTTGAGATGCACCCAAAATATCCAAAGGATGTAGGTCTTAGTTGCTTAGTACCACTGTAAGAGAAATACCTCAGTTAGATGGCTTTAACGAACAGAAATTTATTCTCTCACAGTTTAGGAGGCTAGAAGTCCGAATTCAGGCACTGGCTCTAGGGGAAGCCTTTCTCTGCCTGCTCTGGGGGAAAATTCTTGTCTCTTTCAGCTTCTCTTCCTTGATTCCTTGGTGATCTCCACGTGACATCAGTCTTTCTCCATCTGTGCTTCCTTGCTTCTGTGCCTTATCAATTATTTTATATCTCAAAATGACTGGTTTAAGACACAACCTACACCAATAAGACCTCATTAACATAACAAGGAAAACCCTATTCCCAAATGAGATTATGTCCACAATTACAGGGGTTAGGATTTGTAACACATATTTTCGGGGGACACTATTCAATCTATAACAAAGTGCCAAGCTGCGCTTGGATGCGTGTTAGAGTCTGGAGGCCAGAGATATTTGAATGGAGGTATAAATTAGGAAATCATCAGCATATGGATGGTTTTTAAAGTCCATGACAATAACATTGAGGACGAAGAAATTGATAGAGAATGAGAGGGCATATCTACAAATCAGGCAGAGGCTGATGGAGCAGAAATGTCCAGTGGGATAGGAGAAAATCTAAAGGGTGTTGCATAAGGCAAAACAAGAAAGTGATTCAAGAAAAGGGAGTGGGTTGGTTGTGTTGCGCCTTTGAGGATGGCCATATAAGATGAAGTTGGATTTGACAACATGAAGGTCATTGACAACCTTGATGAAAAGAGTTTCAGGAGAGGGGTAGAGCCAGAAGGCAGACTGAAGGGGATTGACAAGTTAATGGTAGGTGAAGAAGTAGAAACAATAGGAAACTTGTTGGAGAAGTTTTGTTATAAAGAGGGAGAGAGAAGGGGGAGAAGCCGAGGCCTGTGAAGTCGAGGGAAGACTTTTTAAGGATGGGCAATTCCAGCACATGTTTGTATGTTCATGGGAATGATCCAGTAGAGAGAAGATTGATGGTGCCCACGAAAGGGAGACAACAGGAGGAAGTCGTCCTTCAACAATGAACACGTAGTGCCCACCACATCATGCATTGTTCTGGGTGTGAGTCATACAGCACTGAATGTCCCAAATGAGGTTGACACTCTCATGAGCTTCCATTCTGGGGCAAGTTCCAGTGAAGGGTTGGCTTTTTTAAAAAATTGTGGTAAATATATATCTAACAAAACATTTCAGCAATCTTCACATGTACAGTTCAGTGACATTAATTATGTTCATCACATTGTTCAATCATTACCCTTATTTGTTCTTTCGACAGGAGCTGGATGCTTGTACTTTCACAAGACAGAAGTAGATATGGGCATGATTGTAGGTTTGGAGATGAGAAGAGAATTGAGTTCTCCTCTTACGGTGTCTGTTTTCTCAACTAAATGTGAGGCAGATCATCAGCTGGCACTAAGGGTAAAGGATGTCACATGGGAGGAGAAAGAAAAAGTGCGAAATCGCTGCCTGGGGAAAGTAAACATACAACAAAAACTGGTAGAGTAGCTAAGTAATACCCACTGGAGGTTTGTGGATTCAAAGTGGAGCCAGTCAACCTGACTGTGTGATTTTTTTCCTGTCATGTCAGCTGGTCAGGAAGGTAGAAGGTCAATTTTGAGTCAGTCAGGGCTGGGATTTTGCCAAGTGAGTATGACAGAGAAGAGAGAAGCAAGGAGTTGAGGATGTCTGCCAGGGAGAGGTTATAACGAAGGGTCTTGTAGTCTAAGATGGATAAGGAGGGCAATGAAGAGAGAGGGGTGATGGATAAGGAAAAGGTAGAGATACCAATGAATCAGAGCTCTTGGGATAGTCCTAGAGCCTAGGAGACCTGGGAGGATGGGAGACAGGGGCTGTGAGGAGGATGCTTGCAATGGACATTTTGGTGGTGGTGGGAATGCTTATCATGACAAGGCCTATGGTGTGCCCATGAGATTGGAGTGACTGAGGTGGGAAAGAGGACAAGGAACTTAGAAACTATTGTTGGCTGGTTCCTTCACATGGATATAAAAGCCACTGAAAATGATGATAGGAGTGGAGGTTGAGGAGAAATTAGAGCATCAAAGCTAGTTTTTTTCAATCATTGTAAAAATGCATATAATAAACATTTGCCATTTCAACATATTTTACATGTACAGTTCAATGATACTAATTATGTTCATCGTGTTGTACAGCCATCGCCACTATCTGTTTCCAAGAGCTAGAGCTCTTCATGAAGGGAGGTGGGTGGTGAGCAGAGGCTGGTAAAGACAGAAATGAGGCGATGGGGAGTGATATAAGCTGTGGTTTTTAAAGGAAAAACAAAAGAGAAATAATTTGGAAATGGCCCTGGGGGAGGGAGGGCCCCAAGGGAAGCGAATTGGGTTTCAGTCAAAGCAAAGAGCTGAAGATGCAGGAGTCTGCTGATCACAGCAGAGCCGTTGGGGTGTCGTGAGGAAGGGTGGTGGGTCCGTAGAAAGCTGGGCAGGAATGAGACTGTGGGGCACACCTGACCCAATGCTTAGACTTCTCATGGGGCCAAGTCTGTGGGCATGTGAGGCCTGGTGTACCACGGTTTTGAAGAGGGTGGTGGGCTGCTGTGGTTCTGAACATTCCATTGGATTGTTTGTTGGCCCCAGGGGACCCTCCACCTGACAGCTTGATGATGGCTGGGGAGGGGGGCACGCTTGCCAGGCACACCTGCACGTGGTGGCCTCGGGGACCACGCCAGCATGCCGCTCGCTTTATAGCTTCTTCAGTAACTTCCTGATGGCAGGTTTAAAGCATTGGAGCTTGTTTGTCTAGATTAATGTCTAGATCATATCTCAGGATTTATATCAATATATGTCTGACAACAAGGAGTCTGTTACATAAATTATGATGCTCCCCTCCCGTGGAATGTCACGCAGCCATTACACATTATGTGGTGGAAGAACGTGGGGAAATGCTCACGAGAGATAGTTAAGTGCAGAAATCAGGTTACAGAGCATACAGCATTATCCCAGTTTGGTAAAACAAACAAACAAAAAAAACATGGGAATAGACTCCATACACTAAAACAATATCAACAGTCCTTGTGGGCAGAAGGCTGAAGAGAAATTACGGTGAAACCTGTCAGAGACAGAACTCAACGGGGCTGCTTTATTTTTCTGGGTCTTGAAAGTTTTCCACCTTGACAGGGTGCAGTCTTAACACTTTTTTATTCTCTCTCTTAGTGGAAAACATTTGAGTTTTCTTTCTCTGACCTGTTTCTGCCTTACACAGTGTCTTAGCCATCTAGTGCTGCCATAACAGAAATACCATAAGTGGACAGGTTTAACAAAGACAAATCTATTTCCTCACAGTCTACTAGGCTACAAGTCCAAATTCAGGGCATCACCTCCAGGGAAAGGCTTTCTCTGTCTGTGGGCTCTGGAGGAAGGCTCCTCCTAGTCGAGGAGCTTCTCAGGCTCAGGGACCCCATGTCCAAAGGACTTGCTCTGCTCCTGGTGCTGCTTTCTTGGTGGTATGAGGTCCCTGCCTCTCTGCTCTCTTCCCTTTCCTTTTATCTCTTGAGAGATAAAAGGTGGTGCAGGCTACAGCCAAGGGAAACTCCCTTTACCTTGGATCAGGGAGGTGACCTGTGTAAGGGTGGTGTTACAATCCCACCTTAAACCTCTCAATATAAAATTACAATCACAAAATGGAGGACAAGCACACATGGCCTAACCAAGTTGATAACACACATTTTTTGGGGGGACATAATTCAATCCACGACAAACATGTTCTGGCTTTTGCAGGTTTTCTGTATTACTTTCTTCCTCTTTTACTGTGTTTTCTAAAAATTACCCATCACTTTTGTGATCTGAAAAAAAAAATGAAGGAAAATCGGTTTTGACTAACATATTTCTCAAATGCTTTTCTCTCTAAGTCGAATATTTGAAGAAATTCTTCTGGCATTACCATAAGTGTGAGACTTCTTACCCTTATAGCGATACCATTCACATCTCAGCTGGCCCTCCCATCCCTGCTCTCTACCTCCTAGGTAAATCATTGCTCCTTAAACACCCTCTTTAACTGTCCCTCAACACTGAATTCACCACTCATCTGTCAGTGTGTCAGTTTCTTACCTACTTTTTACATGTTATCAGAAGGAATCTGTCCCTGGAGAAGGACAGCATACTTGGTAGATGGTCAGCGAAAAAGAGGAAGACCCTCAAGAAGATGGATTGACACAGTGGCTGCAACAATGGGCTCAAGCACAGCAAACATCGTGAGGATGGTGCAGGACTGGGCAGTGTTTTATTCTGTTGAATATAGGGTTGATATGAGTCAGAACCGACTCGGCAGCACCTGACAACAACAACAACACTGAATCAAAGGATGTGGAGTTAGAAATAACCATAGAGTTCTTCTAGTCTGACCTGGGCCCTTGGATCTTTCCCACGATGTTCCCAGTGAGTGGCCTCCAGGACAGGACTTGTCTGTTTGGATGTGACATTCGCCACTTGTGTAGCTCATTTGTTTTTTCATCTAAGACCAGCCCGCCCTCACCTTTTAAGGGAGTCCAGGGCATTCAGTTGCCATTTCTCTGACAAGTAACCCTGGCTGCTTCTAACTGGCTGAGTAGTGACCCCCCCACCCCCGCCCCGACCCGACCTCTCCTCTTCATTCCCAGCCGGGCTCCCATTCCACCCCAGTTGCCCCAGCCCCTGGCCCTTGGCCTCACATTAGTTCCTGGCCCTTTGAGACTTAGCCAGTGTTAATCCATCTCATTTTCTAAGGCCTCGGGTTTAGACTTAGCTTCTGGCTCCTTCTGCTCCATCCACCCCAACAGAATGCCAATTTTGAATCCCCTGGAACTGTCCTTCTTCCTTCTTGCCTCCTTTCTGGTTGGATCGTTGGAATTGGGGAGGGGAGGAGGGAAAGGGATTCAGACAGACCTTTCCATGTATCCCTAGTAATTTTCATTTGGTTCAACTTGGCCCACCACTTAAGAATATTTGAACCTAATTCTCTCTCTCCCAATTTCAAACTTTTTACAGGTATGAGTCATATATTGTCTCTGTCAATTTTAAAGTCATTGATTAGCTTGAGTGGGCTCAGGGCAGAGCCCTGGTGCAGGACTCTAGAAAATTCCAGTAGGACTGACACTTGTAGGATACTGTAATGGAAACCCTGTAACGTCTGCGATGCAGCCTGCGTCTCTCTACATGTTGACGAGGATGTGGTCAAAGGCTTAGCTAATATCCAGGAGGAATCTAAGGACTTCCTGGTCTACCAGGCCAGAGTCCTTCCTCAACCACTAAGCTGCTGAGTGACTCAGAGCCTCAGTTTTCCTCTCTGCAAAATGAGGATAATGATGATATTGGCGTCACAGGCTGTTGCGAGATGATATATGTGACAGTACTCTGGAGTTCATAACTTATAAGTGCCATGCAAATGGTAGCAGTTGGCAGACAAAACCCAACCAAGACAAGCTGAGAATCCAGCATGACTTGTTTTTGGTGATATGTGCTCCTCCCAATGATCACGACTTCTCATTCTAAGTGCTCGCAAATAATCCATTTAATAATCCGTTCCAGAAGTTGGCTAGGAACTTATATCAAACACAATGCTCTATAGCTCATGAAATGAATTCTATTCTCTCTTTAGAAAACTGAAGCGGTCCACCACGCCCTGATGTAGAATCGACGTGTTATACAGTGCTCCTATAAACCAGTAAGGAAAAGATGGTCGACCCAATAGAAAAACCAGCAAAGGGCACAAGCAATTCACAGAAGAGGAAAACTAAGTAGCCCATAAAAATTTGAAAAGGTGCTCAACGTCACTTGAATCACAGAAATGCAAATTAAAATCCTGATGAGAAATCGTTTCACACCCTTTAGGTTAGAAAGTATTTAAGCCTGATAATTCCGAGCGCTTCAAGGATATGGAGGCCGGGAAGTCTCACGCTGCTATGGAGTGAGAATCAGTTTGCTTTGGAGAGCAACTGGGCAACAGGTAGTTAACCTGGAGATGTGCAGACCCCATGTGCAGCAAGACTACGCCTAGGAATGCACCCAAGAAAAGTTCTCCCCGCTTGCCCAAGGAGACAAGAACGTACATGTTCACAACAGCATTGTTAGTTAAGAGAGAAAGCTCAGACAACTTAAAAATTCATCAATAAGAAAACAGATTTAAAAATTGCAGTATATTGGAATACCATTTAGCAATTAAAATGAATGAACATGAGAGGGGGTATGAGGAAGGCTTCTAAGTTCTGGAAATGTTATATATATATATATATCTCCTCTCTCTCTCTCTAGGTATATATACGTGTGTGTGTGTTAATCTAAGTGAGGGTAAAAACAAACAAACAAACAAAACCAAACCTGTTGCCATCAAGTCGATTCTCATTCATAGCAACCCTACAGGATAGAGTAGAACTGACCCATAGGGTTTCCGAGGAGTGGCTGGTGGATTCGAACTTTTGGTAGCAGTTTTAGCTCTTAACCATCACTCTACCAGGTATCCAACAGGTGATACACAGGTATAATCCCTTTGTAAAAACATTCCTTAAGCTGGAGCCCTGGTGGCGCAGTGGTTAAGAGCTCAGACTGCTGACTAAAAGGCTGGCAGTTCAAATCTACCAGCCGCTCCTTGGAAACCCTATAAAGCCATTCTGCTCTGTCCTATAGGGTCACTATGAGTCCTAATTGAATCGAAGGCAATGAGTTTAATGAGTACCCTAAATATTTGTGAGCCTTATTTCGCGGATATTATATTTCAATTTAAAAAGTGTACCAAAAATTAATGAACATGAATTATATTCGTCAGCATAGATCAGTCTCAAAAACACAAAGGTTATGGATTGAATTGTGTTCCCAAAATATGTGTTGAATTCTTAGTTACCTAGTGCTGCTATAACAGAAATAACACAAATGGATGGCTTTAACAAAGAGAAATTTATTCTCTCACAGTCTAGGCGGCTAGAAGTCCAAATTCAGGGTGCCAGCTCCAGGGGAAGGCTTTTTCTCTCTGTCAGCTCTGGGGGAAGGTCCTTGTCATCGATCTTGCTGGATTGAGGAGCTTCTCAGCACAGGCACCTCGGATCCAAAGGACACGCTATTCCCATGGCTCTTGTTTCTTGGTGATATGAGGTCCCCCTATCTCTCTGATCGCTTCTCTCTTTTATATCTCAAAAGAGATTGACTTAAAACAGAACCTAATCTTGTAGATTGAGTCCTGCCTCATTAACATAACTGCCACTAAATGCCACCTCGTTAACATCATAGAGGTAGAATCTATGACACACAGGAAAATCACACCAGACGGCAAAATGGTGGACAGTCACTCAGTACTGGGAATCATGGCCTAGCCAAGTTGACACATATTTTTTGGGTACACAGTTCAATCCATGACGGAATCCTAACCCCTATAACTGTGGATCTAATCCTGTATAGAAATAGGGTTTTTTTGCTATGTTAATGAGGCTGTATCAGTGTAGGATGTTTTCTAAACCCAATCACTTCTGAGTTATATAAAGAGCAGATTAGACACAGAGAAAATGCACAAACTAGAGAAGACAGATGCCATGTGAGAATCTCCAAGGAACCAAGAGACACCTGGGGTTATTGGCAAGGAAGGAGTCTACATGACCGAGACCCTGATTTGGATTTTTAACCTCTAGACTGTGAGAAAATAAATTTCTGTTCTTTAAAGCCACCCACTTGTGGTATTTGCTTTAAATAACTGAGACGACAGGGTTAAAATGACGTGTTGCTGAAGGCTGCACATGGTATGATGTCATGAGCTGCTGTTGAGTTGTCCCTGACTTGTGGGGATCTCCTGTGTAGCAGGGGGAAGTGTTGCCCAGTCCTGTGCCGCCGTCTTCATGGTTGTTGGTACATTTGAGTCCGTTGTTGTGGATATTGTGGCAATCCATCTCACTGAGGGTTTTCCTCGTTTTTGTTGGCCCTCTGCTTTACCAAGCATGATGTCCTTTTCTACCGGTCGGTCTTTCCTGATGTGTTCAAAGTCAGTGAGCTGAGGTCTCACCACCCTCAGTTCTAAGGAGCATTCTGGTTATATTTCTTCTAAACTGATTCGTTTGTTTTTCTGGCAGTCCACAGTTTATTCAATACTCTTCGTCAACATCACAGTTTGAATGCGTTACGTCTTCTTGCGTCTTCCTTTTTCATTGTCCAGTTTTTGCATGCGTATGAGGCAATTGAAAAGACCATGGCTTGAGTCAAGTGCACCTTAGTCATCAAAGTGACATCTTTGTTTTAAAGCTTTAAAGAGATCTTTTGCAGCAGATTTGCCCAATGCAATACGTCATTTGATTTCTTATTGTCATCTGTTCCCCACAGTGATTTGGCAATAAAAAGTCTTAAGTCACAGAGCTTAAATAGCCATTTGTGGGAGCAGCAAGAAAATACGTGTGTGTGTGCGTGTGTGCATGCATGTGTGTGTGTATTTCAAGGAAATGGCTCAAATGATTATGGGGGCTGACAAGTTTGAAATCTGCAGGGCAGATAGTCTAGCTGTAGTCTGTGCAGGAAATATCTTTCTTCTGCCTGTTCAAATTTCCTCTTGCACTCATTCCTTTAGCAAATTTTTCATTTCAGTTCTTGTACTTCAATTCCAGAATTTCAATTTGACTTTTTTATAATTTCTATCTCTTCATTCACAGTGGTTAAGCATTTGGATGCTAAACAGAAGGTCAGCAGTTTGAATCTACCAGGGGCTCCTTGGAAACCCTATGGATCAGTTCTACTCTATCCTATAGGGTCACTATGAGTGGGAATTGCCTTGACAGCAACAGCCATGGGCATCCCTTTATTGATGCTCTTATTTTATTTGTCCATTGTTTATCTGATTTGCTTTAGTTCTTTTTGCATGGTTTTCTTTAGCTCTTTGTGCATATTCAAAGTCTTCATCTGTTAAGTCCAGCGTCTGGACTTCCTTAGGGATGATTTCTGTTTTTTTTTTTTTTTTTTTCTGTAAATGGACCATAGTCTCCTGATCCTTTGTATGCCTTGTGATTTTTTGTTGACAACTGGATATTTTGAATATCATAGAATGGTAACTCTGGAATTCAGATTCTTTCCGTTCCTCAGGGCTTGCTTTTGATTATTAAAGTCTGTAGGTTTAGTGGCTTTTCCAAACTATTTTTTGCAAAGAATGCAATCCTTGATACATGTGGTCATTAAAGTCTCTTTTCTGTTATCTCAGTGGTTAGCCAGTGACCTGACAGATTTCCTTAAACATCTGGAGCCAAAAAATCACTAAGCCACCACCTGGTTGCTGTAAATTTCCAGTTAGATTACAGAGTTCCAAAAAGTTAATTTTTTCAATTGTTGTCACAGTAGCGGAATCAATTGTTTAAGTGCTCTGCTCTGCATTGCCTACGATGTCACTCTCCCTTCTTTCCTGTTTTAGAATCTCATATTTGAAATCTGCCATTCTAAGGTCCATCTCAGCAGTTACTAACTAAATGCCAGAACATCTTGTAGGCTCCCATGTGGTGGTTGTACTGTTATTTATTCAGTCTGCAGGCTATGCTTGGGGTATATATGGAATCAAGTGGCTGCAAAATAACTCCATGCCCCCACCCCCACCCTGCCAAGGTCACCAATCCTTTTCTCCTTTGATCCAAATTAGATGCAGACCAGAGCTCTCTCCACTACCTTCTGGGAGTTATTTTACCAAGTCCCCGGTGCTAGGGTGAAAATTGCTTTAATTGGGACTTTGTAAACTGGAGGGGAAGGAAGAGATTGGGATGCCATTTGCCAGTAGTTGAGGTGGTATACAGACTTTATCTCTTTTATTTTCAAGTTTCAGGTTTAGTACTTTTTGCACCTTTCTTTCAAAGAAATAACTGCAGACTCTGTCTTAGTTTACTAAAAAAAAAAAAAAAAACCCGTTGCCATGAAGTTGATTCTGACTCATATCGAGCCTATAGGACAGAGTAGAACTGCCCCATGTGGTTTCCTAGGAGCACCTAGGAATCCAACTGCTGACTTTTTGGTTAGCAGCCAAGACTCTTAGCCACTATGCCACCAGGGTTTCCCTTAGTTTACTAGTGCTGCTATAATACAAATACCACAAGTGGATAGCTTTAAAGAACAGAACATTTATTTTCTCGCAAATTCTGGAGGTTAAAAGTCCAAATCAGGGTCTTGGCCATGTTGACAGCTTTTCTGACAGTCACCCCCTGATTCCTTGGCTTGTAGACAATCCTCTCATGGATCTGTCTTCCCTCGTGTGTGTGTCTCTTCTTGTTTTTTTATAATTCAGAAATGATAAGGCTTAGGGTCTACCCCACACCATTATGACCTTATTAACATAGCAAAAGGAAAATCCTACTTCCAAACAGGATCACATTCACAGGTACAAGGGCAAGGAATTCAATGCATATTTTGGGGGGACACAATTCAATTCATGTTGTTGTTCCAAAAAGCAACCCTAATCTTGCTGTTGAGTGATTCGAACTCACAGTGACCCTATAAGATAGAGTATAACTGCCCCATAGGGTTTCCAAGGAGTGGCTGCTGTATTCGAACTGCTGACCTTTTGGTTAGCAGCCAAGTTCGTAACCACCGCACCACCAGAGCTCCAGTTAGAAGCCATCAAATCGATTTTCTATGCATAGTGACCCTATGTGTTACAGAGTAGAACTTCTCCCATAGGGCTTTCTAGGCTTTAGTCTTTGTGGGGGAAACCCTGGTAGCACAGTGGTTAAGAACCATGGCTGCTAACCAAAAGGTCGGCTGTTTGAATCTACCAGGTGTTCCTTGGAAACTCTATGGGGCAGTTCTGCTCTATCCTATATAGGGTCACTATGAGTTGGAATCGACTCGACGCAACGGGTATGGGTTTAGTCTTTATGGGAACAGATTGTCAGGTCTTTTTCCCTTTTGGTTAGCAGTTGAGCACTTAACCCAAAGCTCTTATTCAATCTATAACAGTCAATTATCAGATTTCTGCCCAGGGTTGGATACACACCAATGGGTTGCCAGGGATGGGTAGGTGGGGGAGTAGGCAGCAGACTGAGGTGAGCAGGGGCCGGGGGAAGTCGGCACACAGCTGAATAGCATTGACTAGTCTCCCTTCCCCCTTTCTCTGAGAATGGCCATGAGCTGCCCTGTTTTAAGTTTTACATGGCTTTTGCCCTGATAAGGCTGAAGTCTGCTGTTGTTTCAAAGAGGAAACGTTTAGAAGAAGAAGGGTTTTCTTGTTTTTTTTTTCTGTCAGAATATTGGTGGAATTCTATATCAGGTCTAAATCCCTGGGATTTGTAAATGCTGCCTTACATGGAGAAAGGGTCTTTGCAGAGTGATTAAAGTCTTTATATGGGAAGGATAGCCTGGATTACCCAGGGGGGCCCTAAATGGAATCACAAGCGTCCTTGTAAGAGGCAGGCCGAGGGAGACTTGACTCATGTGGAAGCAAAGAAGGCAGAGACTAGAGCCGTGCAGCCGCCAGCCTGGGAGTGCCCGGGGTCACCAGAAACTGGAAGGTGCCAGGAATGAATTCTCCCCTACAGCCTGTGGAGGGAGTGCAGCCATGCTGACACCTTGAGTTGGGCCCAATGAAACTGATCTTGCACTTCTGACCTCCAGAGCTGTGAGACAATAAAGTTCTGTTGTTTTAAGCACCGAGTAATTTGTTATAGCAACCACAGGAAGCTAACGTACCCTTTGTTTATAAACGAGGAAACTGAGGCATGAAGAGATTACGTGATTCACCTCAGTTACTGCAAGATGAGTATCACAGTTAGATTTGAACCAGATCAGGTGTCTCCAGGGTCTAGGCTGTGAATGCCTCTGCTATGCCCACAGATGCCAGGCACTGGGCCAGCTGTGTGCAGTGTGAGGGGCTGTGACTTAGAGGCTCGAGAGAGTCTTTCAGTGCCTGCCTTGGCCCCAGGTGTCCTGGCAGTTTAGCTGCCATCCCTGGCACTGGGGTCTCCACAGCCCATCCAGGCCTGGTGTGCGGTATGGTGCCCCTCTGTTGGTGGCCAGTGAGTCCCTTCATGGTTGGCTTGCTATAGACCAGCATGACGGCAGCAAGTAGCAAGGAGAACGGTTACAGCTCCCCAGGTGCAGCACCCTGAGATTTCTAGTGGGCTCTGGTCTGAGCTGCAGTTACTGAGAGTCAGATGTACAGGAGATCCTGGGAAGAAAAATGAGAACAGATGTCAGAATCCGGCTCTTTCTTAATAAAGACCTGAATATATACCTATTAGGACCAAATAGAGGGCAGTGGTAGCTCAGTGGTCGCATTCTTGCCTTTCATGTGAGAAATCTGGGTTTGATTCCTACACAATACACCTCATGAGCAGCCACCATCTGTCTGTCAGTGGAAGCTTGCATGTTGCTATGATGCCAGACAGGTTTCAGCACAGCTTCCAGACTAAGACAGACTAGGAAGAAAGGCCTGGTGATCTACTTATGAAAATCAGCCAGTGAAAACCCTGTGGATTCCAATGGTCCAGTCATAGGAGGGCACAAGATCAGGCATGTCCTGTTGTGGATGAGGTCACCATGAGTTGGGAGCTGGCTTGACAGCAGCCAACAACAACAACAGCAGGGTCAGATATGAGGCTAGAGGGGGAGCTAGTTTCTTGCTTGGGAGACGCCTGATGGAAGTGTGGCTCTTTACCTGCGGGTAGCACAGGCTTAACTTCTTTTCCTAGACAAGCATCGAAGAAGCCACGGGCCAGTGATTGTGCCACTCAAGGAAGAACTGTGTCCAGGCTCCTTCATGTATTTACATCTTTGGCTAATTCTTCAGCAGAGACTGCTGGTTGATCCCTGATACCTGTTCTTCCCTTCTTGCTTCACACTAGAAGGTGGAAGTATGGCTGCCCAGAATAAAGACCCCATTACCTAGCCTCTCTTGTAACTAGATGGGGTCATGTGACCAAGTTCTGTCCAATGGGATATAGATGGAAATGTGTGAGACTTTCAAGAAGCAAACCTAAAGGGTAGGGCAGGCCCTTTTCTTCTTCCTCTTTCCTGCTGGCTAAAATCCAGATGTAATGGCTGGAGCCCAGGCAGCCATCTTGAGGTAATGAGATGGAAGCTTCATATCGAGGGTGGTGGAGCAGCAAGAGAGAAAAAGCCTGGGCCCCTGAAGCATCCTACTGGCCATAGACTGCATACGGTTGGTCTTTTTGACATGAGACCACAGCCATTTTGGGTTTTCTGTCACTGGGCAGCCTAAACTGATTTACCCCTCATTCCCCAGCACAACTGTAATCACTCTTATTTGCATCTGAGTCATCAAAGTGACCTTGCCTGACCAGAGATCCTTTGCCTCCAAATCTACCTAAGTCAGCTAGCATCATGTTCCCCAGTTACATTTAGAGGAAGCAAACAGAAGATCTATGAGGGGGCAATGTTATGGTTCTGCCTTGAATGAGAAAAGAAGCAAAAACACAGAAGTTATTATTTTTTTTTTATTAACTTTTATTGAGCTTCAAGTGAACGTTTACAAATCAAGTCAGTCTGTCACATATAAGTTTATATACATCTTACTCCGTACTCCCACTTGCTCTCCCCCTAATGAGTCAGCCCTTCCAGTTTCTCCTTTCGTGACAATTTTGCCAGCTTCCAACTCTCTCTATCCTCCCATCCCCCCTCCAGACAGGAGATGCCAACAGTCTCAAGTGTCCACCTAATATCATTAGCTCACTCTTCATCAGCATCTCTCTCCTACCCACTGTCCAGTCCCTTTCATGTCTGATGAGTTGTTTTTCGGGAATGGTTCCTGTCCTGTGCCAACAGAAGGTTTGGGGACCATGACCGCCGGGATTCCTCTAGTCTCAGTCAGACCATTAAGTCTGGTCTTTTTATGAGAATTTGCGATCTGCCTCCCACTGATCTCCTTGCTCCCTCAGGGGTTCTCTGTTGTGCTCCCTGTCAGGGCAGTCATCGATTGTGGCCGGGCACCAACTAGTTCTTCTGGTCTCAGGATGATGTAGGTCTCTGGTTCATGTGGCCCTTTCTGTCTCTTGGGCTCTTAGTTGTCGTGTGACCTTGGTGTTCTTCATTCTCCTTTGATCCAGGTGGGTTGAGACCAATTGATGCATCTTAGATGGCCGCTTGTTAGCATTTAAGACCCCAGACGCCACATTTCAAAGTGGGATGCAGAATGTTTTCATAACAGAATTATTTTGCCAATTGACTTAGAAGTCCCCTTAAACCATGGTCCCCAAACCCCTGCCCTTGCTCCGCTGACCTTTGAAGCATTCATTTTATCCCGGAAACTTCTTTGCTTTTGGTCCGGTCCAACTGAGCTGACCTTCCATATATTGAGTGGAACCCTTCACCTAAAGCAGTTCTTATCTACTAATTAATCAGTAAAAAACCCTCTCCCTCCCTACCTCCCTCCCCCTCCCTCGTAATCACAAAAGTATGTGTTCTTCTCAGTTTATACTATTTCTCAAGATCTTATAATAGTGGTCTTATACAATATTTGTTCTTTTGCCTCTGACTAATTTCGCTCAGCATAATGCCTTCCAGGTTCCTCCATGTTATGAAATGTTTCACAGATTCGTCACTGTTCTTTATCGATGCATAGTATTCCATTGTGTGAATATACCACAATTTATTTACCCATTCATCTGTTGATGGACACCTTGGTTGCTTCCAGCTTTTTGCTATTGTAAACAGAGCTGCAATAAATATGGGTGTGCATATATCTGTTTGTGTGAAGGCTCTTGTTTCTCTAGGGTATATTCTGAGGAGTGGGATTTCTGGGTTGTATGGTAGTTCTATTTCTAACTGTTTAAGATAACGCCAGATAGATTTCCAAAGTGGTTGTACCATTTTACACTCCCACCAGCAGTGTATAAGAGTTCCAATCTCTCCGCAGCCTCTCCAACATTTATTATTTTGTGTTTTTTGGATTAATGCCAGCGTTGTTGGAGTGAGATGGAATCTCATCGTAGTTTTAATTTGCATTTCTCTAGTGGCTAATGATCGAGAGCATTTTCTCATGCCTTCTTTAGTAAAGTGTGTGTTCATATCCTTTGCTCACTTCTTGATTGGGTTGTTTGTCTTTTTGTGGTTGCGTTTTGACAGAATCATATAGATTTTAGAGATCAGGCGCTGGTCGGAGATGTCATAGCTGAAAATTCTTTCCCAGTCTGTAGGTGGTCTTTTTACTCTTTTGGTGAAGTCTTTAGATGAGCATAGGTGTTTGATTTTAAGGAGTTCCCAGTTATCGGGTTTCTCTTCGTCATTTTTGGTAATGTTTTGTATTCTGTTCATGCCTTATATTAGGGCTCCTAAGGTTGTCCCTATTTTTTCTTTCATGATCTTTATCGTTTTAGTCTTTATGTTTAGGTCTTTGATCCACTTGGAGTTAGTTTTTGTGCTTGGTGTGAGGTATGGGTCCTGTTTCATTTTTTTGCAAATGGATATCCAGTTATGCCAGCACCATTTGTTAAAAAGACTATCTTTTCCCAAATTAACTGACACTGGGCCTTTGTCAAATATCAGCTGCTCATATGTGGTTGGATTTATATCTGGGTTCTCAATTCTGTTCCACTGGTCTATGTGCCTGTTGTTGTACCAGTACCAGGCTGTTTTGACTACAGTGGCTGTATAATAGGTTCTGAAATCAGGTAGAGTGAGGCCTCCCACTTTCTTCTTTTTTTTCAGTAATGCTTTGCTTATCCGGGGGTTCTTTCCCTTCCATATGAAATTGGTGATTTGTTTCTCCATCCCCTTAAAATATGACATTGGAATTTGGATCGGAAGTGCGTTATATGTATAGATGGCTTTTGGTAGAATAGACATTTTTACTATGTTAAGTCTTCCTATCCATGAGCAGGGTATGTTTTTCCACTTAAGTATGTCCTTTTTAATTTCTTGTAGTAGAGCTTTGTAGTTTTCTTTGTATAGGTCTTTTACATCCTTGGTAAGATTTATTCCTAAGTATTTTACCTTCTTGGGGGCTACTGTGAATGGTATTAATTTGGTTATTTCCTCTTTGATGTTCTTTTTGTTGATGTAGAGGAATCCATGTGATTTTGTATGTTTATCTTATAACCTAGAAGTTATTTTTAAAAAATGTAAAAACTGTGCCTGATATGCCTCATACACCCGTCTCATGTATAGTTGCCTGCGTGGCTTCGTGGCGCAGCTTCAGTTCCAACAGAGACAAAGGCGTGTATTCACATCACATGCAGAGGCTGCTCTATGCCATTTGTTATGTCTCTACTCCTGTGTACGCTTGTTCGGTGTCATACCTTTGGCTAATTCCTTGAGGCAGAGACTGCTGGTTGACTCCTGTTAGCTGTTCTTCCCTTCTTGCTTCACAGTAGAAGCTGAGTGTGTGGCTGCCCAGGATAAAGACCACATTATCTAGCCAGTGGCCACACGTAGTTCATGTATTGTCCACCATTTAGAGCTGGTAGAGGGGCTGCCAGGTGTAAACATGCTCATTGGGGTTATGCATGTGAGGCCTTTGTCAGGATTGTTTTAGATATCTTAACTATCTGCACACTGACACACACAAAACCAAACTCATTGCCATCGCGTCAATTCCGACTCATAGTGATGCTTTAGGACAGAGTCAAAATGTCCCATAGGGTCTCCAAGGAGTGGATGGCGGATCTGAACTGCTGACCTTTTCGTTAGAGGCTGAGCTCTTTACCACTGTGCACGTTTACACCTGTAAAACAAAACTTTGAGTCCCACCTCCTTTTCCTGCTTTGTTTTCCTTCTGCTGGTTTACTGAAAGAAATTTCTGCTCATCTTTACAATTTCTTTTCAAAGTAAGCTTTCAAGGCTTTTCCCTCCTCTGTTCTGAGAGCTACATGCAAATAAATTTTGACTCGCAAATTCTAACTCAGCAGCTGAATGCTTCGAGCAGAGGCTCCTGTGTTCATCTGCCTTTATCTAACTTAGGCTCCTTCCAGGCAATAAATTCATTCTTTAAAAACACAAAATTTCTCATTCCGAAAGCACCGGTATTGTAATTGTCTTTATTACAGTTTTCCTATACACCTGTCATTGGAATTGCTTTAAAATAATGATCTACTGGCCTTGTTAAACATGTTCTAATGAATGCATCCTGTATTTGCATGCTGTCTTGTAGTTTTTCTTCGATGATTTTACATTTTTTTATATCTCCTGCAAAGAGGTTTACTATTACATTAGGTTATTTCATTGTCGGCTAGGTTTTTAAAAGACACGTACTGTCAGATTCCTCAGCTAGACACTTTAATCTTATTATTTATAACTGAAACAGACATTTACATCGATGCTTCCAAAACAAATGTTTCTGCTTCGAAGCTCAGCCAATCTTAACTCAGGTTCATAGTTTATAGATGTGGCAGGCCCTCTTGAATACAGATTGTAGATAGCTCCAAAATACCTACCTAGATCTCTCGTGATATTTGGGAAGAAGTCCCCAAAGAAAACCAGAGCAGCAGACTTCATTCCAAATGGTGGCCACATCCAATGTCCTGGCACAGGCATAAGCCTAGGAGGCTTTGACACACAGTTGGTCAATGATAAACCAGGTGAGTTTATTGAGTCAGTTTGCGGAACATGCTTTAATTTTAGCTGTTCCACATCAACTAACACAAAGAATTTTTAAAGAAAGTAGTCTAACTAAAGATGGAAGGCAGTAAAAACGAAACACAGCCAGGATCCTCTCTCCCTCATCTAAGGCAATAATTTGCTTTGTATCCACACTAAAAGCATCTGGTCAGAGGCATACATCATGCCCGAGATCTGAGACCCTGGGAACATGGCCCCTCTCCATGCTGTGTCTGCATGTCATTCCAGCCAGAATTCCCATGTGACTTGGTATCACCAAAAACAGGCCCTCAAAGGTTCACCTACCCTATTATCAACAGAACTGCCAGACCAGTGACAGATGAAGGAATCCACTCTTATTTAAAGAATATGGTATCTGTTGCCCTAGACTCATCTAAAACTCATGGTGACACCAGGTGTATCAGAGTAGAATTATGCTCCATAAAGTTTTCAATGGCTGATTTTCTGGAAGTAGATTGCCAGGCTTTTCTTCCAAGGTGCCTCTGGGTAGACTCGAACCTCTAACCTTTCAGTTAGCAGCCGAGTATGTTAACTGCCCTGGTGATGGTTCTACTAGACAGCAGCTTTTTTTTTTTTTTTTGGTGGTGGTGGTGGTAGCTACCTGTAGCATTATGTGGTCTTCGTAAATTTCATATGCCTCTGATCCTCAAGCAGAAATTTGTCTACAAAGAGGACAGTAGAGATCCCATGTTCTATAAAAAAAAAAAAGATATTAATATCACAAAAAAACCCCGAGTCAATTATTTCCCTCATTTCATAGATAAGAAAACTGATTACACAGAAATTATGAAATTTGCCAAAGGTTATATCAGTTCCTTACTGCGAAGGCAGGACTGAGACAGAGAGACGCCAGAGTCAGTGTTCTTAACCACCACACTCTACCACTTTTAGACCTCAGACAAGCTCATCATTCTTTCTAAGCCTGAATTTCCTCTACGGAAAATAAGGGGGCAGGATTAAAACATTTAAAAAGTCCCTCTTGCTCTAAAACTGTTTCCTTCTCAGGAGGCTGCCTTACCTCCATCTACCACCAGGTGGCGCAAAGACAGCTGTGTAATCAGGTTACCAGGACTCAAGGGGAAGGCCTCACTTCCCCTCTTCAACCCTCTGTAACTGTGGTGTGGGAATTGTCTGGGAACTTGTTCCATATAGGAACTGGTGTAAAGGCACACAGCTTCCACGTGGCAGAGCCAAGAGCTTATCCAGTTGGTCTGACTCCTATTGGCATGGTATTTCCATTCTCTGCATGATGATTGGTAAGATGTGAGATCCTCGGATCTCTCATCACCAGTTCTTGTTATCTCTTTTTGAAGAGCCTTTGTGGTTCCTGCAAATGGCATGTTAGAACCAACATTCAAAATAAATAAAGGCAAAGAAGTAGATATATGCCATGCTAGGATCAACGTTCTTATCAATGAAAGAGAGAATTGCCGTCGACAGAACACCCAGGACCATGCTCTGGAATCCATGGGAGGCCCCTGACCAGTTGCCCACATTTGTATGTGTGAGAATAAAATGGACTGAACTTGGCTTGAGAAGATGACAGAAGCACAGTCAGGGACTTGCTTCCCATGGAGAAGGCCTTAGAGTCACAGATGGCATCTTCAGGGAGAATAAGTCACAGAAGCACCAATGGTCAACCACACGCTTTGACAACCTCAGACAGTCAGAAGTTACACGAATTGTCCTTGGTGGGTTGACTCTTCCCTGCCAGAGGAGTAAGCAATATCCTGGCAGCCCCTTCCTGGACAGACCCAGGCATGCTGCGATAAACCTGAGAGAGTGGAAATGGGTCATTGATTCCTGGGAACCTGAGAAGTGCCAGGTAAAAGAGGGAGACAAGAAGTCTTCCTTCTTAATGCTCTGCCTAAGGGGTCTGTGTGTGTGTGTGTATGTTTGTGTACATTTCCAGGTAAGGAGGTGCAGTACAAGGAGATAAACAGGACTATTTCACAAGGGTACAGAATTCCAAATTCCAAAGCATTGTGTTGCCTCTCTTCCTATGGCTCCATCAGCTCACCCACTTTCCAGATTCTAGAGCCATCTGTGGGAGCAGTGGCATCACCTGGTGCAGCCAAGCAGGAGCAACTCTGTTCTCACGTCTAGAGCCAGGCAAGAGTGCTCCCCACATTGGGAAAGTTAAGTGCATGCACTCCACCCACTGCAGCCACCCCAGGCCCCTGTGCTGGAGGTCTTCAGGCCCAAGGGGCCCCCCACCCTCCTCACCATCCCCCCTTCTCACACATGGTCACAGTGTGGCAGCAACCTCCACTGCCCACTCCCTAAGCTGGGAGCCCGCAGACTGGAGGCATCTGCCCTTTTGCTCAGCCACACATGCTAGGGGCCCACGGTTCTGCAGTACCTCTTACAGTGCCAGCGGTGCCTCCCACTCCCTCCAGCCGCCTAACCTGGGGGCCCAAAGATTGACTGCACGACTTCTTCGACGACACACTCTAGTGAACAGGGACATGTCCTCCAACTGGGCACCCGTGGACAGGTGACATTCCTTCTGCCTCACCCCCTGCATCACAGCCCCCTGCAACTGGAGGCTTGTGTCTGCTCCAGACACCCTCATGCAACCCTGCCAGCCCAGGACCATTATTGAGAGTTTCCTCACCACCCACCCAGTGACTGATGATTCAGGCACCCTCACCTCGATCACCTGGCAATTGGTAGAGCACACACAAAGCACCCAACCCAGTGACTAGGAGAATGCCTCCTGCACCCACAGCCAGGTAACCAGCTGGGCAGACACATTACCTCACCAGAAATGCCAGCTACATGCTCAGCAGCCCCACAAGACCAGTGAACAGAGACCTGCACTCACACACCCAGTTGCTACCTCACCACCTGGAGACAGGAGGTGAAAGCTTCAATGTGGCCAGATTAGCAACCAACGTAGCACACACGCCTGGCTGACTTGGATATATTTAAACAAAAAATAAATAGATAAAAAATTCAGGATGCAGCAAACATATGATAAATAAATAAATACAATAACTTCTTGATGCCTCAGAGACAACAGACAATATCAAATTATCTAAGAAGCAGGACAAGATGACTCTAGCAAGCGACCAAAATAAAGAACCAGAAAACCTTCCAGAGGAAGAAATGGCAAAGGAATTCAAAAGACTAATATACAGGGCTCTCCAAGAGATCAAGGAAAACACAGACAAAACCAAGGAAAACATAAACAAATACGATGATGAAATTAGGACATTTCCAGATAAACAGAAATTAAGGGAATTTACAAAATCCAGACCAGACTTACAAGAAATATTACAGTGAATTCTTTGGATAGAGAACCAACAACCTCAGACAACAACCTGAGATTAGGACAGCACCAGCCAGATACCAACCCAGATAAAGAGGGAACCAGAGATGTCAATCTGTAAATGATGACAATGTCAAAACAAAAAAAAAGAGGGAATAGATGATATAGCCACAGAACTTTCATATGGAGAGGAAGTCAAGGGGATATCAAGAAATAAAAGATTGGTTTAAACTTAAGAAGATGAAGGTAAATTTCAACGTAACCACAAAGAAAGTTAACAAACCTACTCATCAAAATAAAAAAAGAAGAAAAGCATAAAGTCTTAGTAAACACAAAGTCAACAACAATGAAAGAAATGAAAAGAAAATCCACAAACAAAAAGAACTCAACATAGAAAATTAAGCAGAATGAACAATCCCCACCACAAAAAAGTGTAACAAAATGACAGCAGTAAACTCATACCTATCTATAATCACACTGAATGTAAATGGCTTAAATGTACCAGTAAAGAGAGAGAGTAGCAGAATGGATTAAAAAATATGACTCATTAATATGCTGTTCTACAGGAGACACACCTTAGACACAAAGACATAAACAAACTAAGACTCAAAGGGTGGAAAAATATATATGAAGCAAACAATAATCAAAAAAAAAAAAAAAGAGCAGGAGTGTCAATAAAATAGATAAAATAGACTTTAAGGTAAAATCCACCATAAAAGATAAGGAAGGATGTTATATAGTGATTAAAGGGTCAATCCACCAGGAGGATATAGCCATAATATACATACACACCAATGAGAGGGCTCGAAAATACATAAAACAAACTCTAACAGCATTGAAAAGAGAAATAGACAGTTCCACAATAGTAGTAGGAGACTTCAATACACCACTTTTGGCGAAGGACAGAACATCTAGAGAGAAACTCAACAAAGATATGGCAGATTTAAATGCCACAATCCATTGACTTGACATACACAGAACACTCCACCCACAACGGCAAAGTATTCATTATTTTCTAACACACATGGGACAATCTCCAGATAGACTACATTAGAACACAATGCAAGCCTCAACAAAATCCAAAACATCGAAATAACACAAAGCATTTTCTCTGATCACGATGCCATAAAAGTAGAAATCAATAACAGGAATAGCAAGGAAGAAAAATCGAATACATGGAAACCGAATAATACCTTGCTTAAAAACCACTGGGTAAGAGAAGAAATCAAGGATGGAACTTAAAAATTCACAGAATTAAATGAGAATGGAAACACATCTTACAAAATCTTTGGGGTACAGCCAATGCAGTGGTTAGGGGTCAATTTTTAGCAATAAACTCACACATCAAAAAAGAAGAAAGGGCGAAAATCAAAACATTAACCATATCACTCAAACGAATAGAAAGAGAGCAGCAAAAGAAGCCCTCAGGAACCGAAGAAAGGAAATAATAAAGATTAGAGCGGAAGAAAAAAAAAGAGGTAAGAAATAAAGATCAGAAAAACAAAAGAAAAAATCAACAAGACCAGAAATTGGTTCTTTGAAAGAATCAACAAAGTCAATAAGCCATTGGCTAAGCTGACAAAAGAAAAGCAGGACAGGAAGTAAAAAACCCATGTAAGAAATGAGATGGGTGACATTCCAGCAGAACCAACTGAAATAAAAAAGATCATAACAGAATACTATGAAAAATTGTACTCTGACAAATTTGAAAACCTGGAGGAAATGGACAAATTTCTAGAGACACGCTACCTACCTAACCTAACACAAACTGAGGTAGAAAAACTGAACAGACAAGAGAAGAGATTGAAGAGGTAATATAAATAACTACCAACAAACAAAATCCCTGGCCTGGATGGCTTTGTTGGAGAATTCTACCAAACATTCAGAGAAGAGCCCAACCAATACTACTCAAACTATTTCAGAGTATAGAAAAGGAAGAAATACTCCTGAATTTTTTCTATAAGCCAACATAACCCTGATACCAAAACCAGGCAAAGACACCACTAAAAAAGAAAATTAGAGATCAATATCCTTCATAAATACAGACACAGAGATTCTCAACAAAATTCTAGCCAATAGAATTCAACAGCATATCAGCAAAATGATACATCATGACCAAGTGGGATTCATACCAGGCATACAAGGATGGTTCAGCTTTAGAAAATCAACCAATATAATCCACCACATCAATAAAACAAAAGGAAAAAATCACAATCACATCTCAATTGAGGCTGAAAAGGCATTTGATAAAGTCCAACACCCATTCCTCATAAAATCTCTCAGAAAAATAAGAATAGAAGGGAAACACCTCAACATAATAAAGAGCATTTATACAAAACCAAGAGCCAGCATTATTCTAAGTAGACACTGAAAACATTCCCCTTGAGAATGGAAACCAGACAAAGATGCCTTTTATCACCATTCTTATTCAACATTGTGCAATAAGGCAAGAAAAAGAAACAAAGGGCATCCAGCTAAGGAAGAAGTAAAACTATCCCTATTTGTAGGTATATGATCCTATACATAGAAAACCCCAAGACTCTGTAAGAAAGCCCCTGGAACTAATGGAAGAATTCATCAAAGTTTCAGGATACAAGATCAACATACGAAAATCAGTTGGATTCCTCTACACCAACAAAGAGAACTTTGAAAAGGAAATCAGGAAAACAATAACATTTACAATAGCACCCCATAAGATAAAATACTTAGGAATAAATCTAAGCAGGGCTGTAAAAGAGCTATACAAAGAAAACTACAAAATGCTTCTGCAAGAAACCAAAAGAGGCCTACATAAATGGAAAAAAATACCATGCTTATGCATAGGTAGACTCAACATTGTGACAATGTCAATACGGCCCAAAGAAATGTCCAGGTATAATGTCATCCTGATCCAAATTCCAACAGCATTCTTTAACGAGGTGGAAAAACTAATCACCAACTTTATATGGAAAGGAAAGAGGCCCAGATAAGTAAAGGACGACTGAAGAAGAACAAAGTAGGAAGCCCCTCACACTACTTGATCTCAGAACCTACTATACAGCTGTGGTAGTCAAAACTTCCTGGTACTGGTACAATGACACACATACAGACCAGTGGGACAGACTTGAGAACCCAGATACAGATCCATTCACTTATGAACAGCTGATCTTTGACAAAGACCAAAGTCCATTAAATGGGGGAAAAGACAGCCTCTTTAACAAATGGTGCTGGCAAAACTGGATGTCTATTTGTAAAAAAAAAGGAAAAGAAACAAGATCTATACCTCACACCGTACATAAAAACTAACTCAAAATGAATCAAAGACCTAAATATAAAACCTAAAACTATAAAGGCCATGGAAGAAAAAAATAAGAATAATGCTAGGGGCCTTAATATATGGCATAAATAAAATACCAAACATGACCAAAAATGCACAAACAGCAGAAGATGAACTAGATAAATGGGATCTCCTAAAAATTAAACACTATGCTTACAAAAAGACATCTCCAAAAGAGTAAAAAGAACCTACAGACTGGAAAAAGATTTTGGGTTGCAACATATCTGACAAGGGTCTAATCTCCAAAATTTATGGAAAACTTCAATACCTCAACAACAAAAAGACAAACAATCCAAATAAAAAATGGGTAAAGAATATGAACAGACACATCACCAAAGGACATTCAACGGCTAATGAACACGAGGAAATGCTCTCGATCATTAGCCATTAAAAAAAAAAAAAAAGACACGCAAATCAAAATTACAATGAGATACCATCTCACCCCGACATAACTGGCACTAGTTTAAAAAAAAAAAAAAAGAACAGAAAATAACAAAGGTTGGCGAGGTTGTCTGGAGCCTGGAACTCTTATGCACCACTGGTGGGAATGTAAAATGGTACATCCACTATGGAAAACGGTCTGGCACTTCCTGTGGCCCTAAGACACCCTTCTGCATTGGAACAGAAGCCATTCCTGGAGACCACCTTTCAGCCGAACTGTAGACAGGCCCACAAAATGAACCATAACACCTGAGAGAAACCTGCTCCTTAGAACAATCAGTTATGTGAAATCAACAGGGCAACATTTGCCCAAAAGCAAAGATGAAAAGGCAGGAAGGGGTAGAAAATCAGGACGAAAGGAAACAGGGAACCTAGGATGGAAATGCGGAGAGTGCTTACCCATTGTGGGGAATGAAATCAATGTCATGGAACATTTTGTGTACAAACTATCGAATGGGAAAATAATTTTCTCTTTAAATCTTCACCAAACACACAACAAAAAATCTAAAAAATAAAAAAGGGAAAAAAAAAATCGAACAAATGATTTATTTACAAAGTCAGTATGGTTTGTGAAGATGGCGCCACAAGAATGAAGACTTGGTCTTTCCCGACAGCTAGGTCACCCAAACACTCTAAAAGCTAGAAATTTGCTATGAATCCAGCATCAACACACTTGGTGGGAGCAATTTACACTGAGTCAGGTCTGCATACATGTTGGGAACTGATATGACTTTAATTGTTTCATCCACTGTCTGAAGAAATAGGCACGTAGGTTTACTCTAGGTCAATGACTTTGGCTCCCTCATGTTTATGAGCTTGAAATCTTGTCAATCTGAACAAATAAAATAACACTCGTGGCTCCTTTGGTCCCACCATCTTTCCTGGGATTGACTGTTCTTCCCATGAAATGTCAGCTCTCATTAGCCAACAGAACAAAGAAAGCCAGAATATTAGCTTGAGGAGAACTAAGACACCATCTGGTGGCCGTTTACTATAAATCTTTGTCTCAGATGCAAATTCCCTGCACAAAGGAGCCCGTGTTTAATTTGCAGGCTGCGAGGAACTAGTCTGTATTACTTGAGAAAGGCTAGGAATAGCCAAACCTCCCCAGCATGGCAGGGCTCTTTTAAAATGTTTTCCCAAATGAAAGTACTCAGCCCCCAATTTTATAACAATATCTTAGGCACGCAGCACAAGGAGGAAGCTCTGTTCTGAGGTCTTTACAGCAGGAGAAAAAGAAAGTGTCTCTTGGGCTGTATGATTTATCTTCTGATTGTGAGAGTCCTTGAAAGGAAAGAATGCCTGAGAATCCTGATTTTTTTTTTCCCATGAAAGTCCTGCAGCAAAATAGAAAAAGTATAAAAAGCCTGTCTATCGAGTTCCCCTTCTCATTTAAAATTTACTTCACTGACTAAAGACCACTTTTACAAGACTAATGCTTTACAATTTTAACCTTCCCCAAGTCCAGCCTCTGGCCTAGGGCTCCCTGACCACAAACGGGTCTTTATCCTCTTGTGTAGACGGCGGTGACCCAACTTGGCTTTTTTTGATCAGTAGCCACAGAGCAAGGCTAGCCCTGAGCAAAATTCCCAAGTAGGAGAAGTTGCTCTCCAGGTCTCTCGCCCTCAGTCCGGCTGGCAGGGCCCACTCCTTTCTGCCGGGACCCCCTCTCTGAACTCTGAGCTCCACAATAGCTCATCCTGCCCAAGGATGACATCTGTGTCCCCACTTTGAAGAGTCTTGCTTGCTAAGGTAGCCCTTTAGGTGTCCCTCTATGAGAGTTTTTTCACTTTCAAAGGGGGTCCTGAAGGCCTATTAGCCAAATGATAGAATTCCTAATAGTGTAATTTTAGGAGGGTTGACACAAAGAGCCTTGGTGACAAAACCATGAAGCGCTTGGCTGCTAACTGAAAGGTTGGCAGTTCAAACCCACCCGGTGGCTCTGCGGAGAAAGACCTGGCCATCTGCTTCCATAAAGATTACAGCCTAGAAAACCCCATGGGGCAGTTCTGCTTTGTTACGTGGGGTTGTTATGAGTCAAAAATCAACTTGATGAAATCCAATAACAGCAACAGGGGGGTTGACAGCTGTGAAGCTTGAAGCCCCTCTGCTTGCAGAGAGCCCCTGCAGATGGGACCTCTAAGACCCTGAGCTTTGTGTCCTGTGGATGAACATATAGACAGTAGGTGCCCACAGTTCATGTCCAGATGAGCCAAGTGACTTTAACACTTCTCTCTCCCGCTATGGTTGGTACAGTTGTGCTCGGGATTGCCTGTGCTGAAATAGTTGGGCCCTTCTCAGAAGCAGGTAAAAACCCCACTGCTGCTGAGTCAATTCCAACCCATATATACCGTACAGAGCAGAGCAGAACTACCCACAGGGCTTTCAAGGCTGTAAATCGGTGTGGGAGCAGACTGCCACGTCTCTCTCCTGTGGAGCCAGCGGCTGGTAGGTTCAAGCTGACCTTTCTGTTAGCAGCCGAGCACTTAACCGCTGCACCACCAGGGCTTCTTTCAGAAACAGGTGCTTTACGTTAATTAACAGGAAGAAGGTGAAACAGGAACCCAGCTGAGAAGGAGCCGGTCACCTTACAAATCAGGAGTAACAAGCTGGGGAGGGGGCAGGAGGCCAGGGGTGTGGAGGAAGGAATGGGGTGCAGTCAAGCAGGTGAAATTTTCTCAGGCACCAGTGGGGTTGTTGTTTCTTGTCTGGATCTAGAAAAGCTAGAAGGGAGGCCACTCGTTGTGACTGACTTGCCTCAACACTTCAGCTCCAGCTAAAGGTGGCCACTGTCTCAACCCTGGTCACGTGGGCTGGGGCAACCTGTCAGTTCGCCTCTTTCCAGAGGCCTAAAGCCTCTGGGGAGTCCTTGGGTGGGGCAAACAGTTAACATGCTCAACTGCCAGCCAAAAGGTTGGAGGCTCAAGCCCAGCCAGGGGTGCCTCAGAAGAAAGGCCTGGTCATCTACGTCTGAAAAATGAGCCGTTGAAAACCCTGTAGAGCACAGTCCTGCTCTGACACCTGTGGGGCTGCCAGGAGTTGGAGTCCAGGTGACAGCAGCTGAACTGAAAGGAGGCCGAGCTCCTGCTACCTGGTGGCAGAGTTTGCTTTGCTCTGCTCCCTTTAACTAGAAATAACCCCTAAAGCCCTCAAATGCAGACCTCCTGGTCACCTCTCGCTACCCTATAGCTCCTTCCTGGAATATAAGGCCACAGGCACAGAGTAGTGCGGTTAGGCCAAGGGAAACCAGAAGAGGAAAACCCCACGGCCTGGAGGTTGCCCTTTCCCCGGGGGTGCTCCAGCACTCCTTCCTTCTGTCCTTCAAAGGCTGATGGCCCTCATCTCTGATCTCATGATGTTTTAAATTTCAAAACCCCCCACGGGCCAAGGACATAAGAGTTATTCAAATTTACTCAAACCAAAGGTTTCACAGAAAAATTGTGAAGCGCTAGCGCTAAGGCCCTACCTTGAGAGTAGAACGACAGCTGGACAAGAGATCGAGAATGCCACTGTCTACCCCTGGTTGGCTTTGCGTGGGCTGTGCCTTTGGGTCCATCCCGCCGCTGCTCTGGGGAATAAGGGGTTCAGGGCGATACGCTCCAGAATCCCTTCCAGCTCAACACTCTCTGTCTCTCTGGCCTCTGGGTCCATAAGAACAGGGTGAACATCTGGCCCATTCGGAACCTGAGAAAGATTAATGGGCCGAGACCTTGTGTTTTGCTGTACCTCGCAAATCACCACTCCGAAGGTGCAATTTTCTGGAGCAGTCATATCCAGAGATAGGGCAGGGCATTGCTGACTAGCTCTGCAGCGGTTTGAAAGAGAATATACTCCGGAATTGAAACGTACTTTAAAAAGAAGTCAGTGAAGAGGCTGAGTATTTGTTCCTTCCCCTGCGAGCCTTGATCTTCAGGGCATGGCATTCTCATGATATTTTTGGACGTGGTAATGAAGAAGCCCAGGCCTTTGAACCTACCTTGTTAACCACCTTCTCTATTCCCACCTCTTTCCCATAGCTTCTTTGCATCACTTTTGTGGGGTTTTGCATGGGAATATCCGCGTGTTTGGGTGAACTCTGAGTGTGCAGGGTTTGCAGGTGTAGGCTTGTAAGATGAGGAGTGCAGGAGGGGGTGGATGTGGTGAGGGCGGGACCAAGGATGGCACATCTGAGCAAGCTGTGGTACGCTTTAGTGGGCCTACAAATTCTGGAATGTTCTTTCTCCTCTGGGTATTTGTATCTTCTCCGTTGCAAGAACTGTATTAGGCAGACAGAAACTGTGGGAACCAGACCAGGAATTTAACAGGTCAATTAAATAGTTTGGTTTGACATTTTCATACCAATGTTGGCAATGGGACCATTCCAGGAATGGGTCTAATTGCGAAGCATCCCAAGCTCTCCTCCTCCAGAGGCCTCAGGTATGAAACTCGGCTCACGCAGGTGAAATCAACTCAGAAAAGAGATTATCGGCAGCAGAAAAGGCCATGCCTGAGGCTGACCTAATGTAACTTTTCACTTCTGGAGGCGGGAGGAGTGAATGTGCCAGGAAAAGGGAGGGAAGGCAGAGAAAGGGGGAATGGGTGAGGGCAGGCTTCTTTGAGCTTCAGCCTGTGCTGAGTGACTAAAATGAGGGTGATGTAATGAATAATCTGCAGACTTCCAACTGCTATAATTCTGTGTGAATAATTCTGATAATGACCCTTTACTCAGCAAGGGTGGCATCCAGATAAGCAGATTGCTAGAGCTTTCCTGTCAGCTTATGTTAACAGCTCACTGGATTGCCATCTGACATGACGTAAGGCACCACCGTGACTGACACTTCCTGGTTGGGCCTGCTGGGCTGTGGGAGGAACGGTCACACAGGAACCTGTTCAGGTGGGGAGACAGCTGTCCAGCCGAAGGCTCAGGGCTTGTTGCCTTCTTCTGTGTTCCCGGGCACACTCCCTCCTCCCTCCCTTTGGTGGGCACCAGGCAGCCACCATTCCCCAGACTGGAAGCAAGATCCGATGGACGGAAAAAAGAGGTCTTTCTTATAAGGGGTCTGTGTGAAGTGCAGAGAGTTGTCTTGGCAAAGAAGCTGGGCTGTGGTTTGCTCGTGCATCTGAAAGCCAAAATTCTAACACCATCAAGTGTCCTGTGTTCTACACACAGTGCCGTTTCCTGTTAGTCTTCCTAACATCCCTGTTCCTCCTTTTGGTAACGGTACTCCCAATTTCTCTTTGGGGAATCTTCACTCTATTCGTAACCCATGTGGTACACTGTCCTGGTGGCGCAGTGGTTAAGAGCTCTGCTGCTAACTAAAAGGCTGACAGATGGAATCCACCAGCTGCTCCCTGGAAACCCTATGGGGCAGTACTACTCTATCCAGTAGGCTAGTTATGAATCGGAATCGACTCCATGGCAATGGGTTGGCTGGTTGGTTGGTTTCAATCACCCTCTGGCTTTAGACGTGAGCAGATGGCCCAGGCCTGGCCAATGAGAGATATGGCCCCCCTTCCAGGGCACAGTGATTGGCTCAGGCGCGGGCCAATCAGGGCCACTCCTGGGACCTTTCCTGAAATCACTGGGAAAGAGTTGCTCTGTTTCTGCTGGAGTTGCTAAGCTTGGAGGATTTACCTGGAACGAGGCACATCCGTCAATTTGAAGAGGCTAACCAAGAATAAAGTCAACAGAGAAAAGCAGTGCTGAGGGAGAGAGAGGTTGATTTGTCATCCATTCAAGCATCTAGACCCAGCTTAGTTTGAAACTGATACCATAATTTTAAGTCATATAAACCAAAAAATTACCAATCTCTCTTCTTCCTGTTCTCTTTTATTCTACTTCCTCTTCTGCTTCTCCTTCTCCCCACCTCCTCCCCCCCTTCCTCTTCTGCGTCTCTTTCTCTTCCTAGTCTCCATTTTGGGGTGAGTTTCCATCATTTGCAACTGACAAAGTCATGAATACACAAAGCTCATTTTTTCCAAAGGCCTTGTGCAGATAGGAGTCCACCTTAGCCTCTCCCAGGCACGAATCCACTCTCTGGACCAGGAGGAGATGAGCCACCTCTAACGAGGTGCCAACGGATCTGAATTTGTGTTGACAATCTCTCCAACACGCCCCTTCTGATTTCTCTTTCCGTTCATCTTTCCCCCGGTCTTCTACTTCCTTTTTTCTTCTTTCCTTTTCTTCTACCTCTCTCTTGATTTTACCTACGATTTAAAAAGATGCTCAATATTCTGTTTTGCCAGAAAGTAACCAAGTGCTCAAAACAGGATGGGGCACAAGACACAGGAGCAGCTGGAAGGGGCTCCCACTGGTCAATTCTGGGACAACGTGAGCACCAAACTAATGAAGGACAGCAATGAGATACAGACCATTGACACAACAGGCATTCATACTGCTGATAAGTAGATAAATACCCGAGAAACCCAGCGCCGGAGAGTAGATAAATAGACCCATAGATAAATAAGCAGAGGAGACGGAAGAACTTTTGCTGACAGTAGAACGTCCAGTGCCAGGCAGTAAATGTGAAGGAAATGCTGGGGTTGAAAACTCATCGTTTTTTAAACCATCATAATAAGGATTTGTATAGATGAGAATCATCAGTGGATCAGTGGATGCTATATTTAGGGGGGGAGTTTGATGAGGGGCGGGATATTTGCACAGTCTTAGGGTGTGTCCCCATAGGTTGCTTGTCAGTTGCAAGAGAAGTAGAACTATCCCATAGAGAAGTCAGACCATGTCTTGATCAGGGGATCAAAACGAGCACCAGCAATGAGGGATAGATGGACAATGTGCTCCTCCGGATGCGAGGCCCTGAGAACACAACGTTGCTTTTGTAGTATCCTGGCATAATCTGAATCTAACCATGAGGAACCATCCAGCACACCACGAATGAGAAAGACTCTACCTTTAAAAAAGGAGCCGTGTTTTTTTTCTCAAATGTTAATGGTGTAAAAGACAAAGAAAAGATGTGGAAATGTTTCAAAGTAAAGAAGACTAAAAGGCTAGGACTGCTCAGTGCAGTCCCTGATCCTAGACTCCACCCTGTACTGCAGGGGGAAATGTCATAAAGAACTGTAATAAACCTGGAGTACAGATGATGGAAGAGGTGAAAGAATAGTATCAGTGTTAAATTTACTGAAGCTGGTAACTCTTCTGTGGTCATGCCAGAGATTATTCTTATTCTTAGGAAATATACACTGAAGTATTTAGGGGTAAAACCTGTCACCGTCAAGCTGGTTCTGACTCATGGTGACCCCATGTGTTATAGAGTAGAACTGCTCCATAGCCTTTCCTTGGCTGTAATCTTTATGGAAACAGATTGCCAGGTCTTTCTTCTGAGGTTCAAACCACCAACCTTTAGGTTAATAGTTGAGCACAAACTATGTCACCCAAAAAACCAAAATCAAACCTGCTTCCAGCGAGTTGACTGCGACTCATCTTGACCCTATAGGACAGAGTAGGACTGCCCCCTAGGGTTTTCAGGCTGTAAATCTTTACAGAAGCAGGCTGCCACATCTTTTTCCTGCAGAGTGGCTGGTGGGTTCAAACTGCCCACCTTTCAGCTATCAGCCAAATGCTTAATCACTGAGCCACCAAGGCTCTTTATATATAAAGTGAGAAATAGAGAGAGTGTGTAAATAATAAAATGGAGCAAAAACGGAAATCCCGTGAAAGGAGAGTACTGGAGCAGTTCTACTCTTTTAACACATGGGGTTGCCGTGAGCCATAATCAACTCAATGGCAACTATATATTATTTTTATTCTTTTAACTTTTCTGTAAGTTTGAAACTGTTTAAAAAATAATGTGTTGTGGCTGCCGGTTTTAAGATTCTGGCACCTGATGCCAGGGTTGTTTTTCTCTGGCTGGGGACAGTGGTCCCTGCCAGCTGCACACTTTGTTGGCGAGCCCCTCCTGCCCCCAGGTCCTGCTGTAACTGGGACAACCCATGGGAGACTTGTTTCCACATGGATTGGCGGTTTTGTCAAGTGGAATTTAATCCCCCCAGATCAGGGAGATTATTTTGGATAAGCCATTAAAATTATTAATTAGATGTTAGTGTCTGCTTGCCATCGTTCTCTGTTTGTGAGAGGTCTCTCAGAGGCTCGAGTGTGCTGACCCTCGCTCTCCCACACCCTATTTAATCCATGTTAAACCCGGCCCAGAGCCTTTGTATTTACACCCCTGAGGAACCCGCCAAAGGTGGGCAAGAGGTTTAAGAGGCTTAAGACACGCCCACAACTTTAGAGGAGATTTAATATTTGATACTGAATATTTCTAGAGCCTCTGCTGTGCGCCACTTTTATAATGAAGAAGAAGACGTGGTCACTGGCCTCAAGGAACTTACAATCTAAATGGGAAAACAAGAAAACACATAAAAATTTAGATAATAGTGACCAAAAAGACAGCGTCCAGTCTATTCCAGCTTGTGGCCACCCCATGTGTGTCAGAATAGATGTGTTCCATAGGATTTCAATGGCTGATTTTTTGGAAGTAGATCATCAGGCCTTTCTTCCAAGGTGCCACTGGGTGCACTTGAACCTCCACCCTTTCAGTTGACAGCTGAATGTATTAACCATTTGCACCATACAGGGACTCTTTAGATAATCATGTCATTAGGTGCTGTTGAGTCAGTCCCGACACACAGCGACCCTATGTACAACAGAATGAAACACTGCACTCCTGTGCCATTCTCACAATCGTTGCTATGTTTGAGCGCATTGTTGCAGTCACTGTATTGATCCATCTCGTTGAGGTCTTCGTCTTTTTCACTGACCCTCTACTTCACCATTTTTTAAAAAGACAACCTAGAAGGTGTAAATAATAGTTTCCCATGTGAGAAAGACTGTCAGGCAGTGGAAATTAATTGCCTCATCCATGGAACAGACTGTAAGGACTGACTCCAAATGTTCACAGTAGGAAAAGATTGCTGTAGGCAGAGTGGGATGAGAAGACTTCATAGAAGGAGCTGATAAGACTGAGACTGAAGGGTGGGCAGGGTTTGTAGGTAGGAGAAGAGAAGTTTCCAAGAGGGGAGAACCTGTGAACCAGAGCATGGTGATGAGAAAGCTCAGACCTGTTCAGAGAGCAGTGAATGGATTTGTTTGTCAGGAGTCAAAAGTTTGGGAAGAAGAGTTAGAAGTAAGTTTCTTTGAGTAAGTAGGCAATGAGTCATCCAGAGCCCAGAGTACCAGCAGCCCAGGCTTTGTGCATGGTGAATCAAAGAAAAGCCTTTGGAGCTGAGGCTAGAGGTAGAAGAACCCTTCAGAGGCTCTTGACCATTGTGCATCAGGTACTTAATACACTTGTCTCTGTTCCTCACAAAAACCCTGTTGTTCTTACTGCCACCAAGTCAGCCCCTGACTCATGGTGACCCCTTTTACAATGCAATGCAATGACACTAGATGGAATGCTACTCAATCCTGCGCCATCCCCATGCTTGGTTGTGGATTGAATTGTTGTGATTCATAGAGTTTTTTTCTTTTAAATATTTTATTGTGTTTTAGGTGAAAATTTACACAGCAAATTAGATTTTCATTCAACAATTCATGCACAAGTTGTTCCATGACATTGGTTACAATCCCGTAATGCATCAGCACTCCTACCATTTCCACCCCACCTGCCCGTTTCCACCCATCCAGTTTCCCTGCCCCTCCTTGCCTTCTCACCTGTGCTTTTGGGTGAATGCTGTTTGGTCTCCTATAGTTGATTGTTTAAATGAGCACATTCCTCACAGGTGTTGTCGTTTATTTTATAGGCCAACCAATTATCGGGCTGAAAGGTGAGCTCTGGGAATGGCTTCAGTTCCAGGTTAAAAAGGGCATCTTAGGGTGGTAGTCTCAGAGTCTTTATCAGTCCTGTAAGTCTGGTCTTTTTTATGAATTTGAATTTTGTTCTTCATTTTTCTCCTATTCTAACCAGGACTTACTATTGTGTCCCTGGTCAGAATGATTGGTGGTTGTAGCCAGGCACCACCTACTTCTTCTGGTCTCAGGCCAGAAGAGGCTGTGGCTCCATGGGCCATTAGTCCTGTGGACAAATTTCTTCCTTGAGTCTTTGGTTTCCTTCACTCTCATGTGTTCGACTGGAAGAGACCAATAGTTGGATCTTAGATGCTGCTTGCAAGCTTTTAAGACCGCAGATGCTACTCACCAAACTAGGATGTAGAACATTATCTTTATGAACTAAAAACCAAAACCAAACCCAGTGCCGTCAAGTCGATTCTGACTCATAGCGACCCTGTAGGACACAGTAGAACTGCCCCACAGAGTTTCCAAGGAGCGCCTGGTGGATTCGAACTGCCGACCCTTTCATTAGCAGCCGTGGCATTTAACCACTTCGCCTCCAGGGTTTCCTCTTTATGAACTAAGTTATATCAATTGACCTAGTTGTCCTGAGCCTTCAGACCCAGTAAATCAATCCCACGAGATGTTTGGATATGTCTAGGAAGTATCCCTGATGCGCCCCCATGTGCTTACTTGTATATATGAATATATATGCAGCAATACAAACACATATATGTATATGCTCACAAATGTACCTGTATATGCACACGCATACACTCTATACTGCTTCCCACACCCATACAGCATATGTGTCTACCTATACAACCACTCTCATGTTTTTCTCTTGTTATTACTGTTGTTGCAGAATTGAGTATAATATAGCGTTTACTGTAGTTGTCCTTTATTCTTGTGTGCCCCTCAGTGTCTTCATTTACCTTGGCCAACTTGTGCTGACTTCCCCCATACTGGGTACTGCCTTTCCCACCATCGGAATTAACATGTGCCTACTACCTAGTAATTCTCCCATTCTCCCCTTTCTATCCCTGGTAACCATCGAAGAACGTTGCTTTCTATGTGTAGATCTATTCTTGACTTCTTATAAAAGTGGTATCATGCAGTATTTGTCCTTTTGTGTTTGACTTATTTCACTCAGCATTATGTCCTCCAGATTCATCCATGTTATGTTTTGCAGACTCATCATTTTTCTTTATCGTTGTGATTCATACGGTTTTCATTGGCTGATTCTTTTTGAAAGTAGGTCACCAGGTCTCTCTTCCTAGTCTGTCTTAGCCTGGAAGCTCCACTGAAACCTGTTCGGTATCATAGCAAAACACAGCCTCCACTGAGAGATGGGTCATGGCTACACATGAGGTGCTTTGGCTGGGAATCAAACCTGGGTCTCCTGGAAGGTGAGCACCAGTGCCCTCATCACAAATACCCTGCAGGGAGACATAATCACCTGCACTTTAGCAGGAAGAAATAAAGTTCCAGGAAGAGCATGTACTTTGTCTGGGGCCACATATATAGTATAGGACAGAACCAGAGGTCAAATTGAGGCCTGCCTGACTTCAGGGCTTCTTTCTCTCCATGACATCATTTTCCTTCCTATTGCTGCAGTATGGATGTGGGGTCATAACGCCTGATGCAGGGCAACGGCAATGAACATGGAAGGAAAAAGAAAGGTGAGGGGAAAACACAAAGTAAAAACTAGTAAGACTGGGTGAGAAATAAATTTGGGAGATGACTGGAAAAAGAGTTAAAAAAGTAAGTGATAACTTACTACTGTACTAGCTATTTGGGGAGATCCACAAAGACTAGAGGGGAAAAAAATCTAAGTAGTAAAGCATAATAATCAAACGTCTGTTAAAGAGAACACATTTGATCTGGACTTTGAGAAATAGATACAAAGGGAATAAGCAAGAGGAACAGAAGCTAGACCAGGGTTTCTCAGCCTTGTACTATGACATTTTGGGAGGATGGTTCTTTGTTTTGTGAGGCTGTTCTGCTCAGAGATGTTTAGCAGCATCTCTGGCCTCTTTCCACTAGATGTTAGCATCTCCTCCCTGCCCCATCCCAGATTGTGATGACCAAAAATGTCTCCAGACATTGCCAGTGTTCCCTGGGGGAAAAATCATCTCTGTTGAGAACCACCGTTTCAGATTAAGAGTAAAAAAAAATGGGAAAAAGGGATATGTCTGGGGAATAAAGAGGCATCTTGGATCAGACTGTTTCAAAATGTGTTCCTTATAAAACTGGCCTCTTATGAGATAAGTGTTAGTCCCTTCAGCAGGGTTCCATGGTCAAATAGCACTGGGAAACACATTGTGTTTTTTCCCCTAATTGGAGATTTACAAGGTATAATAGTAGAGGCTCTGGGAGACTGAGTAGACAAGCTGTTTGACACAGGTTTCATTTAATTACCACAGACCATTTTTATCAATGAACAAGGATTACCTTCCTGAAGGACATGACTGTATGGAAAGTTATGGTGTGTTTGAAACGCAGGGTATATGAAAGATGTAAGGCTAGAAAAGTGCAGTTAGATTCTAGAACCAGATTCAGAGGGCTTAGATATCAGACTAGGAAGTCTGAAATTCATTGGTCGACAATAGGGAGATGTCTTAGTCAGCTAGTGCTGCCATAGCAGAAATACAAGTGGATGCCTTCAACAAACAGAAGTTTATTTTCTCACAGTCTAGGAGGCTAGAAGTCCAAATTCAGGGCCTCAGCTCCAGGGGAAGGCTTTCCCTCCCTGTCAGCTCTGGAGAAGGTCCTTGTCATCAACCTTCTACTGGTTGAGGAGCTTCTCTGCACAGGAACCTCAGGTCCAAAGGACGGCCTCTGCTCCCAGTGCTGCTTTCTTAGTGGTATGAAGTCCCCACTCTATGCTCGTTTCCCTTTCCTTTTATCTCTTATAAAATAAAAGGTGCTGCAGGCCACATCCCAGGGAAACTCCTTTTACATTGGATCAGGGATCTGACCTTAGTAAGGGTGTTATAATCCCACCCTAATCCTCTTTAACATAATCTAATCTTGCTTCATTAACCACGGGCAGAGATTACGATTTACAACACATAGGAAATTACATTAATCACAAAATGGAGGACAACCACACAATACTGGGAATCACGGCCTAACCAAGTTGACACATATTTTTGGGGGACACAATCAATCCATGATAGGAGGTAACATAATTAAGATTTTTCTTCAGTTATTCATTTATTCATTCAACATATATTACATAACATAAATGACAGCAAGCCAGAGAGATTAGAAACAGGACCCAAAGCACATTAAGTTATTGCAAAAGTAATAACTTAGAATGGTAATGATGGAAGGAAAGAGCACATGGGAATATATATTTTAGAGTATAACAGAATATAATGTTTGATTTGTTGCGGGAGGGGCACAAGAAAATGGAAGAGTCAGCAATGACTAAATTTTTAGGCCTGAACCACTGGGAGCTTCTTCGTTCCTTTAACAGAGAAAGGGTAACTAGGAAAAGAAGCAGATTTGGGGAGAAACTATCTAATTTGGGACAAGTTGAGTGTGAAGTGTTGGTAAAATATCCAGGGGCAATAAATGTTCAATGGTTTGCTGGGGTTGAGCTGAGAGAGAAAGTGAGACTGGAAATAAATTTTAGGGATTCATCTTCTTTAATGTAATAAAAAAAGTTGTAAATGTGAATGTGGTAGCCAAAGGGGGAAAGATAAGGGAGAGAAGGAAAGAAGTAGGCTTAGAATAGAGAATGGAGAACATCTACACTGAGGGAGGGGAGGAGGAAAGAGGATGCAGCCAGGGAGATAGATGGATCTATTAGAGAAGTAGGAGAACCAATAAAAAAATGATTTCAGGGAAGCCAAAGGGAGAGAGAGTGTCAAGAAAAATTGGCTATACAGAGAAGTCAAAGAAGAAGTCAACACTAGGAAGACACCATTCAATTTAGAGTTTAGGAGGTTGTCTTAGTCACCTAGTACTGCTGTAACAGCAATACCATGAGTGGATGGCTTTAACAAAGAGAAATTTATTCTCTTGTAGTCTAGTAGGCTATAAGTCCAAAATCACAGCATCAACTCCAGAGGAAGGCTTTCTCTGTCTGTCAGCTCTGGAGGAAGGTCCTTGTCATCAATCTTCCCCTGGTCGAGCAGCTTCTCAGGCACAAGGACCCAGGGTGCAAAGGATGGGCTCTGCTCCCAGTCCTCCTTTCTTGGTGGTATGAGGTCCTCCGCTCTCTGCTTGATTCCTTTTCCTTTTATCTTTTGTAAGATAAAAGTTGGTGCAGGCCACACCCCAGAGAAACTCCCTTTACATTGGATCAAGGATGTGATTTGGATAAGGGTGTTACAATCCCACCCTAATCCTCTTTAACATAAAGTTATAATTACAAAATGGAAGACAACCACACAACACTGGGAATCATGGCCTAGCCATGTGGACACACATTTTGGGGGGATACAATTCAATCCACCACAGAGATCAAAGGAGACTCTCAAAGAAGAGTGTGTGTTGAGTGACGGGGAGTGAAACTAAATTTCAAGGGGTCGGGGAGTGAATGGTTGAAGAGAAAGTTGAGACAATGAATACAGATTAATTTTTGAACAGCTTTTCATCAAATTTTTTTAGTCAGAGAAGGCTATAGAGTTGAGGCAAGAATTGTTTATTTATGGATGAGGATATTTGGGTATGTTTATTGAAAAAAATATAAAGAAACAGAAAAGGTTAAGAGATTAGAGAATGAGAACTCATCATTGATGGGGAAAGGCCTAGGAGGAGTCATGTTGAGAAGAGATTGAGGACAGAGATTCTTTGACCAAATAAGGCATATGTCTTCATCTCAGTCAGGAGTGAAGGAGGAGAAGATAGATAAGAAAACTGGAAATCTTGAGGTGGAGACTTCAGTAAGTTCAGGCCCTAATAATTCAGAGATCTAGGTCATCAGCAGAAACAGGATTGACCATCTGAGAGTGTGGGAGATGGGTAGCAGTTGTGAAGAATACAAAAGACCAAATAGACATGGCTAAAAGGTTCAAGCTAGAGTGAGGCCTATGATTTGCTACTTGGACTTATAATTGACCCAATTATTATACTTTGGTGACTTTTTTCAGGAGTGCTCAGAAGCAAAGAAAGTGAATATGAGGAGAGAAAGCAGTTGGAATTACTCAAGTCAGGAAGTGACAGCCAGATACCGTATGACTAAACCAATGGCCTTGTTGAAATTGAGGTCACTGAGGAAAGAGGCAAGTGGAACCATAATGGGATAAAAAGTTTAGACGTCAAAGGCGAATTTCCATTCCTGGCTATGACAAAGCAGGCAGTAATGGATCAATCTCCCTACTGACCACAATTAGAACTGAAAAACACAATTTTTAAAGGCATCGAAGTGGTATCAAGGCAGGCAGAATATGAGGAGCTAAGATAAAAAAGAGATGACTCCACCATTCTCCCAGCTTTTCCCCTCAAGGCATTTGCCCATAATAAATAGCACAGACAGAAAGGCAGAACGTCTTTCATTCATCTCACGGGCCTGGGCGACAGAAATCAGAAGGCTTCCAAGGCATTAAGAATGTAAGAAGTCAGCAAGCGGAATAGAAAGGAAGGGCAGAGAAGTGAGCCCAACAGTTTAAAGGCGTTTGCCAGTCTTAAACAGCACAGACCTTAAAGGCAGAGAAGCCAAGCGGAAAGTGGCTGTTAAGAGACTGAAGATACAAGCAGAACTATTGGCAGTCTCACAAGCCCTGAGAATATCAAAGTTGGAGCTCGAGGTTTGCCAAGGAGGAGGGGCCAAGGTAAATACTCTAGTTTTTCAATTGCAAATCCTAAAGGAATATACTCTAGGAGTCAGGGCAAACTAGAAATGGACCAGCCATTACAAAGAATGAAACTGAGCTTCACGTCAGATCTGATTTTAACTAAAGCAATCGGACTAAGGTGATCTGCTCCCACTCTAACTGCCTGATGAAATCTAAAGAAATCTTTTCTGGAGGAAGACAACGCCATCCATTTTTCATATACAATATCTGGTATTCAAACAAACATTACCAGACACACCAAGAGACAGAACCGAGAGAGAGAGAGAGAAAAAAAGGGTAATAGAAATAGACCCACAAGTGATCCAGACAATGGAGTTATCCGACAAGGACTTTAAAATAACCGTGATTAATGTGTCCAAGAAAATAGGTGACAAAATGAAGAATTTTGCTAGACATCTGGGATCTATAAAAAAATAACCAAGTGGAAATGATAGAACTGGAAAAGTACAATAACTGAAATTAAGAACTTAGTTGATGAGTTTAACAGCAAATTAGACACAACTGAAGTGAGGACTAGTGACCTAGAAGAGAGTTCAGAAGAAAACTAAAGGAAGGAGATAAAAAAGATTGGAAAATATAGGAAGGAATGTTATGGGACAGATGGGGCACAATACAAAAAGATCTCACAAAAATGTAATTGGAGCCTCAGAAGGGGAGGAGAAAGGGAATGGAACAGAAGCAGTATTTGAAGAGATAAGAGCTGAGAACTTTCAAGAATTGACAAAAGACATTAATCTACAGATTCAAGCTGTGTGAGCCTCAAGCAGAATAAATTCAAAAAAGACCACACCTAGGTAAAACATGGTAAGATTGCTGAAAACAAAATACAAAAATAAAATCTTAAAAACTGTATATTATACTCAAAGAAGCTACAAAAAGTGACAACTTTTTTTTTTTTTTTTTTTTTTCAGACCAGCAAGTCTGGTTTTTTTTTGTGTGTGTGTGTGTGAGTTGCAGTTTCATTCTACACTTTTCTCCAGCTCTGCCTGGGACCCTCTATTGTGATCTCTGTCAGAGCAGTTGGTGGTGGTAGCTGAGCACCATCTAGTTGTGCTGGACTCAGTCTGGTGGAGGCCGTGGTAGTTGTGGTCTGTTAGTCCCTTGGACTAATCTTTTCCTTATGTCTTTGTTTTTCTTCATTCTCTCTTGCTCCAGATGAAGTGAGACCAATGGAGTATCTTCAATGGCTGCTCACAAGCTTTTAAGACCCCAGATGCTACTCACCAAAGTAGAACATTTCTTTATGAACTGTATTATGCCAGTTGAGCTAGAAGTTCCCTGAGACCATGGTCCTCACAGCCCTCAGCCCACTAATTTGGTCCCTCAAGGAGTTTGGATGTATCTATGGAGTTTTCATAACCTTGCCTTGGACACTTCGTGCTAACTTCTCCAGTATTGTGTACTATCTTACCCTTCATCAAAGTTGCCACTTACCTATTGTCTAGTTAGTGTTTTTCCCTCCCGTTCCTCCCTTGTAACCATCAAAGATTGTTTCTTTTTATTTGTAAACCTTTTCATGAGTTTTTATAGTAGTGGTCTCATACAATATCTGAACTTTTGTGACTGACTTATTTCACTCAGGATAATGACCTCCAGATTCATCCGTGTTGTGAGATGCTTCACAGATTTATCACTGTTCTTTACCATTGTGTTATGTACCATAGTTTGTTTATCCATTCATCTGTTGATGAGCACCTAGGTTGTTTCCATTTTTTTGTCTTGTGAACAGTGCTGCAAGAAACATGGGTGTGCACATGCCTATTCGTGTGACAGCTCTTATTTCTCTAGGTTATATTCCTAGGAGTGGAATTGCTGGGTCATACGGTATTTCTACTTCTAGCTTTTTAAGAAAGTGCCGTATTGCTTTCCAAAATGGCTGTACCATTTTGCATTCCCACCAGCAGTGCATGAGAGTACCAATCTCCCTGCAGCTTCTCCAACACTTGTTATTTTAACTTTTTTTTAATACACTATTTTTTTTAGATCAGCTTCAGGTTTACAGAAAAATCGTGGAGACAGTAGAATTCCTGTATATCATCTTTCCCCTCTGCACACAGCTTCTGTTATTAGTAACATCTTGCATTAATGTGCTATATTTTTCACAATTGATGAACCAATATTGACATATTATTAACTGAACTCCGTAGTTTACATTGTTATTGTTAGTTGCCATCGAGTCAGTTCTGACTCATAGCAACTCCAGGTATAACAAAATGAGTCATTGCCCAGTCCTGCACCATCTTCATGATCGTTGTTGTGTTTGAGTTCATTGTTTCAGCCACTGTGTCAATCCATTTTACTGAGGGCCTCCCTTGACTTTACTGATCCTTCACTTTACCAACCATGACATACTGGTTGGTAGCTTACATTAGGGTTCACTCATTGTGTTGTACAGTTCTATGAGTTTTGACAAGTGCATAATGTTATGTGTCCACCATTACAGTATCATACAGAATAGTTTCACTGTACTTAAAATGCCCTGTGCTTTATTTATTCATCCTTCCCCCAACCTAGCAGCCACTGATTATTTGCTCTGTCTATACTTTTCCTTTTCCAGAATGTCATATAGTTTGAACCATACAGTAACTAGCTTTTTCTAACTAGCTACTTTCATTCAGCAATATGCACTTAGGATTCCTCCATGTCTTTTCACAGTTTGATAGTTCTTTTATCACTGAACAGTACTTCATTGTATGGATATACAACAGTTGTTTTATCCATTGACCTACTGAAGAACACTTTGGTCGCTTCCAATTTTTGGCAGTTATGAATAAAGCTACTATGAAAATTCATCTACAGGTTTTTGTGTGGATGTAAGTTTTCAATTAATTTGGGTAAATACCTAGGAGCACGATTACTAAATTGTATGCAGGGATAAATTACTTAATAAGCAAGGTAAGCATGTGCTTAGGGCATTGACAAAACAGGGGCACCAGTTGTCCAAAGCAAAGACCCTGAGATGCCAAGCAGACAGGATACAAGGAAAAGTGAGTGCCACGGTGGAAGGGAACTGGCAGGGCAGTAAATGAAATTGATACCATTTTTATGAATTTTGTATATGATAACAATTATATTTTCTTCTTTCGTTTTGGATTGAGAACTAACCTCCCAGTTCTTTCTGACCGACCACATAAGAACGTGCCAGCAGCACTATAATCACGTGACTCATGACGTATCTGGTCCTGCCCTGCACAAGGAGAACCAAAATGTGTCTTCAGATTGAGCATATCCTTGTATTTGTATCATGTTCTTTGTATCATGCCCCCACTGGGTATCAGCAATAGTACAATGAACTGTGAAGATACAGCATCAAAGGACAGGAAGTGAGTGTGTAAGTTTTTTTTAAAGTATTACTTCAAGATGAAAAACTCTTGTGGAGATCTGCGAAGGGCTGCCAACAAATGCGCTGAGTGCCTTTTAAGTACTATTTCTTTTGATCGCCTCAGACCTGAAGAACAAAATTATATGTTAAAAATTAATATTTTTACTTATTGATTTTCAAATACAAATTTTTGTGTTAACATCCAAATTTGAATGAAAATTTTATAAATTTTACTTGTTTTATAAATTTTATTTATTTTCAATTATTCAATTTTATTTGCTATGGTAGAACGAATTTAAGAGGTGGCATGATTTTAAATCCATGTAAAACGAACAACTAAGTGGAGGGCAAAAAGTAGAAGCTCACACATGAAAAAAAGAAAAGGATTTGTGAATCCCTAAAGACAATTCCAAAATTAACTTCTTTTTTAAAATGTAATGAATCAGAAGAGATTTCTTCCTTTGAATAAAAGAAAAAAAAATTTTTTTTTCTTTGAATACTCGAGTTAAATGGGTATAGTACTGAAATTACTAAGAGCAATACAAATATAACAGAATTTCTAAATTCTGTGTCCATGCCTTGCTGTAGTAAAAAAAAAAAAAATTAATAATGATGTAGAAAGTGAAACTATTTTAGAATCTGAAATTGTTGAATCTGCAGATCCCACAAATGACAGAAATACAGATCCTGCTTTGTGGAATAATTTTTCTTCTAATGGCATAAATGATTGGATTGAAAGAGGGCCAAGTGACTGTTGACATCACAGTGGACCATTTGAATATTCTTGTCGAAAAATCTGGATGGTAAACAAACAAGGTTCTGTAGCCAGAATACATTTCTAGGGTGCAAAGCTAAAGACAAAAATTATATGAAGGAGTGGCTACTGTATTCTTCATCAGTTGGCTCTGTATATTGTTTTGTTTACAAACTATTCAGTTTTAAATCATTTAATTCTCGATTTGCTATACATCGATTCGGTGATTCATGCAACTTAAATATGATTGATTAACATGAAAACAGTTCAATTCACAGAGATTCTATGTTGTCATATTTAAACTAAAGACATAGTTTTGGCTTAATTTATGAACTGGAAACAAATGAAGAACGTCAGTACTGGAAAGTCATTTTGCAATGTGTTGTTGCTGTCATTAAAACAGTTGCTGAAAGGCTGGCATTAATCCAAAAAACACAAAATAATAAATGTTGGAGAGGCTGCGGAGAGATTGGAACTCTCATACACTGCTGGTGGGAATGTAAAATGGTACAACCACTTTGGAAATCTATCTGGAGTTATCTTAAACAGTTAGAAATAGAACTACCATACAACCCAGAAATCCCACTCCTAGGAATATACCCTAGAGATACAAGAGCCTTCATACAAACAGATATATGTACACCCATGTTTATTGCAGCTCTGTTCACAATAGCAAAAAGTTGGAAGCAACCAAGGTGTCCATCAACGGATGAATGGGTAAATAAATTGCGGTATATTCACACAATGGAATACTACGCATCGATTAAGAACAGTGACGAATCTCTGAAGCATTTCATAACATGGAGGAACCTGGAAGGCATTATGCTGAGCGAAATTAGTCAGAGGCAAAAGGACAAATATTGTATAAGACCACTATTATAAGATCTTGAGAAATAGTAAACCTGAGAAGAACACATACTTTTGTGGTTACGAGGGGGGGAGGGAGGGAGGGTGGGAGAGGGTTTTTTATTGATTAATCAGTAGATAAGAACTGCTTTAGGTGAAGGGAAAGACAACACTCAATACATGGAAGGTCAGCTCAATTGGACTGGACCAAAAGCAAAGAAGTTTCCGGGATAAAATGAATGCTTCAAAGGTCAGCGGAGCAAGTGCGGGGGTCTGGGGAACATGGTTTGCGGGAACTTCTAAGTCAATTGGCAAAATAATTCTATTATGAAATCATTCTGCATCCCACTTTGAAATGTGGCGTCTGGGGTCTTAAATGCTGACAAGCGGCCATCTAAGATGCAGCAGTTGGTCTCAACCCACCTGGAGCAAGGGAAAATGAAGAACACCAAGGCCACACGACAACTAAGAGCCCAAGAGACAGAAGGGGCCACATGAACCAGAGACCTGCATCATCCTGAGACCAGAAGAACTAGTTGGTGCCCGGCCACAACCGATGACTGCCCTGACAGGGAGCACAGCAGAGGACCCCTGAGGGAGCAGGAGATCAGTGGGATGCAGACCCCAAATTCTCATGGAGAGACCAAACTTGATGGTCTGACTGAGACGGGAGGAATCCCGGCGGCCATGCTCCCCAGACCTTCAGTTGACACAGGACAGGAACCATCCCCGAAGACAACTCATCAGAAATGAAAGGGCCTGGTCAGCGGGTGGGAGAGAGACGCTGATGAAGAGTGAGCTAATTATATCAGGTGGACACTTGAGATTGTGTTGGCAACTCTTGTCTGGAGGGGGGATGGGAGGATAGAGAGAGAGGGAAGCCGGCAAAATTGTCAAGAAAGGAGAGACTGAAAGGGCTGACTCAAGAGGGGGAGAGCAAGTGGGAGTAGGGAGTGAGATGTATGTAAACTTATATGTGACAGACTGATTGGATTTGTAAACGTTCACTTGAAGCTTAATAAAAGTTATTAAAAAAAAAAAACAGTCGCTGAACATGGACTATCTTTTCGAGGAAGAAATAAAGCATTTGGATCCCCACAAAATGGAAATTTTGGGGTTTACTTAAACCCGTGGCTCAGTTTGATCCATTTTTAGCAGGTCACATCTCAAAACATGGTAACACAGGTAAGGAGAAACCTATTGTATATGTCTAAAACAACACGTGAAGAATTAAAAACATAATAAGTGATGAAGTTCGATCAATTATTTCCAGTGAAATAATATAGCTCCATATTTCAGTTTGTCTGCAGATTCAGCTCCTGATCTCTCTCATACAGATCATCTAAGCATTGTTTTGAGATATGTGTCGCCAACAGATGGAAAACCCATTGAACGATATATCACATTCATCAGCTTAAAAAGTCATACCAGTGAAGAACTTGCAAATCAAGTACTTCGCTATTTATATGAAGTTTGCAAAACTGATTTTTCTAAGCACAGAGGCCAATCCTATGACAACGCTGCCCATATGTCAGAGAATTATAAAGGCATGCAACAGAAGATCTTAGGATGTAATGAATATGTCATTTTCATACCATGTGCAGCACATTACTTTATCTGGTAGGACGTAGTGCAGTAGGTTGTTGTCCAAAAGCAGCTGATTTTTTTTCTACCGTTCAGTTACTCTACACATTTTTTGCCAATTCTACTCACGAATGGGCAGTTCTTAAAACATATTTAGGCAATGATAGAGTATTAAAATGTCTTTGTAATACACGTTGGGAAGCGCATGCTGTAGAAATGAGTGCAATCCTGGAATTGTACATTCAGATTCTAAATGCCTTAGATAATACCGCTGAAGTCCAGACACAACAAGGAGATACCAAAAGAGAAGCTGAAAACATCGCCAACAAAACGTACACACCACAGTATGTATTTATGTTGATTATGTGGGAATATATATACATATTCCCCCCATCGAACGAGTCAAGCTCTCCAAGATTCAGAAGTAAATTTCAAGACATGCACAGATCTCTACCAGTCATTAACAGGGGATTTACATAATTTAAGAGAAGATTTTGAAAATTTTGAAAACAAATACTGCCAAATACTGATTATCAAGTAGTTTGCTGCCACAGAAGCATTAGAAAGAAACAATGATGGGAGTGCTCCAGAAGTATCATTTTTTAAAATTGTGCTTTAGATGGTTTATAGAGCAAATTAGTTTCTCATTAAACAATTAATACACATATTGTTTTGTGACATTGGTTGCGAACCCCATTAAGTGTTAACACTCTCCCCTTCCCAAAGTTGGGTTCCCTATTACCAGTTTTCTATCATCTCCTGCCTTCTTGTCCTCGCCCCTGGACAGGTGTGCTCATTTAGTCTCATTTTGCTTTATGTGCCTGTCTAATCTTTGACTGAACAGTGAACCTTAGGAGTAAGCTCAGTACTAAGTTAAAAGGGTGTTCAGGGGCCAGACTCTTGGAGTTTCTCCAGTTTCTGTCAGATCAGTAAGTCTGGTCTTTATTTTTGTGAGTTACAATTTTGTAGTACATTTTTCTCCAGCTCTGTTCAGGGCCCTGTATTGTGATCCTTGTCAGAGCAGTCGGTGGTGGTAGCCGGGCACCATCTAGTTGTACCGGATTCGGTCTGGTGGAGGCTGTGGTAGTTGTGGTCCATTAGTCCTTTGGACTAATCTTTTCCTTGTGTCTTTGTTTTTCTTAATTCTCCCTTGCTCCATATGGGGTGAGACTGGTGAAGTATCTTAGATGGCTACTCACTTCAGAAGCATCATTGAGTGCTAGAGATCAGTTTTGTGTAACCACATACTACAGTCATTGATACACTTGAATCTTGCATGAAAAGAAGGGTCAAAATGTATAAAGTTCTTTCAGATAGATTTTCCTTCCTGAACAATGTGGCTATACCTGATGAAGAATGCATGAAAGCATCTAAGAAATTACAGCAGGTTTATCCCAATGACTTAAATACAACCTTTACAGAGAAGTGCAACAATTTCATTCTTACATGAGAACTAAGTTTACAGATTCAGGACAGGCAAATTTTACTTATGTAGGCATATATGATTCCATAACAGAAGATGAAATACAATGTGTATTTCCCAATGTTGAAATTGCTTTATGCATATTCCTAATTTTGATGATCACAAACTGTACAACAGAACGCTCATTTTCATCCCTAAAGATAGACTCAAAAACCCTCAGCATACAGCAATGATTCAAGAAAGACTCGATTCATTATTCTTATTACGTATGGCAGTAGATATCATTTGGCAGCTTAATTATGATGAAATCATTGAAGAATTTGTACGAACAAAGAATAGAAATGTTTTTAATTGTAACATGTTAGAGCTGAAAGATCTATCTAAAAGTAAAATACAGTAATTGGTTATAATATTTGTTTTCTGATCATTAAATTTTCTCTTATGACATCTTTCCACATGTTTATTTATAATTATAGCATTTGTTATGAAACAAGTATCAAAACTGAAGTACGAGCCATTTAAAGCAAAATTGGTGAAAGTCAATTTTTCGTTGTGGGAGATCAACAGAATTTTGAAACAACAAAGTTCACTGCCTCATTTTCTTTGTTGTAGAATATGTGGAATATCCTTTTTGTAGAAAATCTAGTATATAGTAAAAATCTTAGTATCCTACTGTCTTAGGCTGAGTTCTCTAGACAAGCAAAACCACTGAAGTGTGTATATAGAGAGAGATATTTATATCAAGGAAATTGCTCCCGCAGATGTAGAGACTGGAAAATTCCAAGTCCATGGATCAGGCTGGAGGCTTCTCCAGACTTAATGTAGCTGCAGGGGCTGACAAACCCAAGACTGGCAGGTAAGCTGCTAGTTCAAGTCCCAAGAACTGGAGGTCAGATGAACAGGAGCCAGATGCAGGAACCAAAGCAAGTAAAAGCCCATGAGTTTTGCCAGAAATTCCACATATATTGGATGTGGGTCACACCCCCAAGGAAACTCCCTTTCACCTGATTGGCTGCTCGTAACAGATCTCATCATGGAGTTGATTACATCATTGTATAGTTGCCAAACTACATCATAACTGCCAAACCACTGAGAATCATGGCCCAGCCAAATTGACATACAACCTTAACCATGACACCCATCAAAAAAAACAAACCCACTGCCACTTAGTTAATTCCGACTCACAGTGACCCCAGAGGGTTTCCAAGGCTGTAAATCTCTACGGAAGCAGATTCCCACATCTTTCTCCCGTGGAACCACTGGTAGTTTTGAACAGCTGACCTTTAAGTTAGCGGTCAAGCACTTTAACCACTGCACCCACATCGACTAAAAATTTTATAATCCAGTTCATCTCGTTCTGCTAAAATGGCATATGCTACTTTGATATTCAATTGTTAATATAGTCACATTTAAAAAGAAGTTACATCATGGATAGTTAAGACACACACACACACACACACACACACATATACATGTATATATAAAATGCATATATGCTGTGTGAGTAATCAGGGGAGAAGGCACCACAGATTATCAGTGTTTAGGGCCCTCAGATGCCTTAGTCTGGCCCTGATCGTATGGTAAGCCTATGCTTAGTTTTGTAAGAAACTGCCAGACTGTCTTTCGAAGTGGATGTACCATTTTGCATTCCCACCAGCAATGAATGAGAGTTCCTGTTATTCCAAATCCTTACCATCACTTGGTGTTGTCAGTATTTTGGATTTTAGCCATTCTAATAGGAGTATAGTGGCAACAGCTAGCTTTTTATCAGACAGAATAGAAGCTAGAAGACAATCCAGTAACATCTTTATTGTGCTGAAAAAATAAGTGCTATTTTAGAATTCTATCCATAGCAAAAATATCCTTCAAAATTTAAGGAAAAACAAAGACACTTTCAGACACACAAAAAATTAGATGATGTGTTGTCAGCTGAACTGTATTAAAGCAAGTACTTGAGAGAGTATTTGCAACAGAAGGAAAATGATCCTACATGGAAGCATGAGGACCCAAGAAAGAATGAAGAGCAACGTAAAGGACAAATATGTGGACAAACCTAAACCAGTATTAAATACTTAAAACAAAAATAAAGTCTTGTAGGTTGAAAATATATATAACACAATAGCATACTTGAATGAAGTTAAAGTATTCTGTCTTCACATTGTCTGGGAATAAGAAAAGTACCACTTTATAGTAGGGTTTAGTAAGACGAGCTTGCATGTTTGCAGTCTTTTGGGTAATCACTAAATGATTACAAAAGAACATTACTAACAATCTGATGGGGAAAATGGAATAATAAAAAAATACATGATTAATTTAAAAGAAGGCAAGAAAGGGAACATTAAAGAGATAGGATTAAAAATAGTAAGATGATATATTTAAACCAAAATCTATCTAAAGTTACATTAAATATAAATGGATTAAATATTCCAATTAAAGGACAAAAATTGACACACTGGGTAAAACAAAAATCCACTTATTACAATTTACAAGAGATATACGAATAAAGGGATGGAAAAAGAAATACCATGCAAACACTAAGATAGCTGGTGAAACATTACTGTTGTTGTTGTTGTCAGGTGCCATTGAGTCAGTTCTAACTCACAGTGACTCTGTGTACAACAGACTGAAACACTGCTTGGTTCTGCACCATCCTATAATCTTTGCTGTGTTTGAGCCCATTGTTGCTGCCACTGTGTCTATCCATCTCCTCAAGGGCCTTTCTCTTTTTTGCTGACACTATAAGTATAATGTCCTTCTCCAGGGACTTGTCCCTCCTGATCACATGTCCAAAGTATGTGAGATGAAGTCTTGCCATCCTCACTTCCAAGGAGCACTCTGGCTATACTTCTTCCAAGACAGACTTGTTCGTTCTTCTGACAATCCATGGTATATTCAATATTCTCTCCAATACCATAATTAAAGGCATTAATTCTTTTTTGGTCTTCATTATTCATTGTCCAGCTTTCACATGCATATGAGGTGACTGAAAATATCATAACTTGGGTGCACCTTAGTCCTCACAGTGACATCTTTGCTCTTCAACACTTTAAGAGGTCTTTTACAGTAGATGTGCCCAATGCAATACTTCGTTTGATTTCTTGACTGCTGCTTCCAGGGGCATTGATTGTGGATCCAAGTAAAATGAAATCCTTGACAACTTAAATCTTTTCTTCATTTATCATGATGTGGTTCATTGGTCCAGTTGTGAGAATTTTTTTGTTTTCCTTATGTCGAGGTGTAATCCATACTGAAGGCTTTGATATTCATCAGTAAATACTTCAAGTTCTCTTCACTTTCAGCAAGGAAGGTTGTGTCATTTGCATATTGCAGGTTGTTAATGAGTCTTTCACCAATCCTGATGCCACATTCTTCTTCGTATAGTCCAGTTTCTCAGATTATTTGCTCAGTATACAGATTGAATAAGTATGGTGAAAGGATACAACCCTGACACACACCTTTCCTGATTTTAAACCATGCAGTATCACCTTGTTCTGTTCAACTGCCTCTTGGCCTACACACAAATTCCATATGAGAACAATTAAACGTTCTGGAATTCCCATCCTTCACAATGTCATCACAATTTGTTATGATCCACACAGTTGAATGCCTTTCCATAGTCAATAAGACACAGGTAAGTATCTTTCTGGTATTCTCTGCTTTCAGCCAAGATACATCTGACATCAGCAATGATATCACTTGTTCTACATCCTCTTCTGAATCCAGCTTGAATTTCTGGCAGTTTCCTGTGGATGTACTGCTGTAACCATTTTTTAATTGTCTTCAGCAAAATTTTACTTGTATATGATATAAATGATATTGTTTGATAATTTCTGCATTCTGTTGAATCACTCTTTTTTGGAATGGGCACAAGTATGAATCTCTTCCAGTGGGTTGTCTAGGTAGCTGTCTTCCAAATTTCTTGGCATAGACCAGTGAGCACCTCCAGTGCTGCGTCCATATGTTGAAACATCTCATTCGGTATTTCATCAATTCCTGGCACCTCGTTTTTTGCCAATGTCTTCAGTGCAGCTTGGACTTCTTCCTTCAGTACCATTGGTTCTTGATCATATGCTACCTCCTGAAATGGTTGAATGTTGACCAATTATTTTTGGTACAGTGACTCTGTGTATTCTTTCCATCTTCTTTTGATGCTTCCTGCATTGTTCAATATTTGACCCACAGAATCCTTCAAAATCACAATTCTAGGCTTCAATTTTTAATTCAGGTCTTTCAGGTTGAGAAATGCTTAGTGTGTTCTTCCCTTTTGGTTTTCCAACTCCAGGTTAGTATTCATTGCAATACTTTGTCTTTTCGAGCTGCCCTTTGAAATGTTCTCTTCGCCTCTTTTACTTCATCATTTCTTCCATTTGCTTTAGCTGCTCTATGTTAAACAGCAAGTTTCAGAGTCTCTTCTGACATACATTTTGGTCATTTCTTTCTTTCTTGTCTTTTTAATGACCCTTCGCTTTCTTCATATATGATATCCTTGATGTCATTCAACAACTCGTCTGGTCTTCAGTCATTAGTGTTCAGTGCGTCAAATGTATTCTTGAAATTGTCTCCAAATTCAGGTGGAATATATTCAAGGTCATATTTTGGCTCTCATGGACTTGTTTTAATTTTCTTCAGCTTCGGCTTAAACTTGCATGTGAGCAATTGATGGTCTGTTCCACAGTTGGCTCCTAGCCTTCTTGTGACTGATGATATTGAGCTTTTCTGTCTTCTCTTTCCACGGATGCAGTTGATTTGATTCCTGTGTTTTCCATTTGTTGAGGTCCACTTGTATAGCCGGGTTACATTGTTAAAAAAAGATATTTGCAATGAATAAGTCATTTCTCTTGCAAAATTCTGTCGTGTACTCTCTAGCGTTATTTCTATCACCAATGCCATATTTTCCAACTACTGACGCTTTTTTCTGTTTCCAGCTTTCGCATTCCAATCACCAGTACTTACCAATGCATCTTCATTGCGTGTTTGCTCAATTTCAGACTACTGAAGTTGGTAAAAATCTTCAATTTCCTCATCTTTAGCATTAGTGGTTGGTGTATAAATTTGAAAAATAGTCATATCAAGGGGTCTTCCGTGTAGGTGTATGGATATTATCCTATCACTGACAGTGTTGTACTTCAGCACAGATTTTGAAATGTTCTTTTTTATGATGAATGTGATGCCAGTCCTCTTCAATTTGGCATTCCCAGCATAGTAGATCACAGGAGTAAATGATTCAAAATGGCCAAAACCAGTCCATTTCAGCTCACTAATTCTTAGGATATTGATCTTTTTGTGTTCCATTTCATTTCTGATGACTTCCAATTTTCTTAGATTCGTATTTTGTACATTTCACTTTCTGATTATTAATGCACGTTTGCAGCTGTTTCTTCTCATTTTGAATCATGCCACAAAAGCAAATGCAGATCACGAAAGCTTTACTCCATCCATGTCATTAAGTTTGACACTACTTTGAGGAGGCAGCTCTTCCCCAGCCGTATTTTGAGCGCCTTCCAACCTGAGGGGCTCATCTTCTGGCACTATATCAGACAATGTTCTGCTGCTATTCATAAGATTTTCACTGGCCAATTTTTTTCAGAAGTAGACGGCCAGGCCCTTTTTCCTAGTCCGTCTTAGTCTAGAAGCTCTGCTGAAACCAGTCCACCATGGATGATCCTGCTGGTACTTGAGATATCTGTGGCAAGCTTCCAGCATCACAGCAACATGCAAGCCACCATAGTACGACAAACTGACAGACGCATGGTGTAAACATTAATAATATCAGGCAAAGTAGGATTTAGAGCAAAAGTATTGCCAAAGATAAAGAGGGATAACTGAGTTAAACCACTTGGTAGATATAACAACTCTAAATTTGTATATTCCTAACAACATAGCTCAAATATATATGTAAAAATTAACATATTCAAAACAAAAAAGAGGCAAATCCACGATCATTGCAGTAGATTTTAATCCATCTCTCTCAAAAACTGGTAGAACAAACAGACAAAAGCAATCACTAACCAAACTGGTAAGGATATGGAGGATCTGAAAAACACAATAACAAACTTAACTTAATTGAGATGTTCTAAATACTGCATTCCACAACTTCAGAATAAACATTTTTTATGTTCACATAGTTCATTTACCAAAACTGACCTTAGGCTGGACCATAAAGCAAATCTGGAGGTGTTAAAGGATTGAAACCATAGAGATTATGTCTACGGCCACAATGGATTTAAGGAAGAAATCAATAGCAAGAAGGTAAGTAAATAATTCCCCAATATTAGAAAATTAAACAATATACTACTAAATAAGGTGTGACACAAAGAGGACATGTCAATAGAATTGGAATATATTTACCTGAATGATAATGAAAACATTACATAACAAAACTTGCAATACATCTAAAGCCACACGTAAAATGTATAACTTTAAAATGAGTAGTTTGGAAAAAAAGAAAGACTGGAAATATTAATCCACCCAGTTCAAGAATTAGAAGGAAAAATATCCAATTAAACTCAAGGAAACTACAAGGAAAGAAATAAAAAAGAACAGAAAATTAACATATTATAAAATAACTATACAATAAAAAAAATTCAATAAAGCCAACACTAAAAAAAACACTAGTTAAGAAAAACAGAAAGATGGCATATCCTGACAACAAAAAGAATAAAAAAGGGACATCACTCCAAATTTTATAGACATTAAAGGGATAAAAAGAGGATATCATAAACAACTTTATGTCTCTACATTTTAAAATATGGATAAAAGAAACAAATTCCTAGAAAATGACAAATTATCAAAACTCATAAAAGAAATAAAAAATCTGAATAGTTCGTTTTCTGTTAGAGAAACTGAGTCTGTTATAAATCTTCCCATAAAGAAAACTTCTGTCCCATTTGGTTTTGTGGGTGAATTCTTCCAATTTTAGGGAAAATAACTCCTATTTTAACACACAAACATTTCTGCAGAATAGAAAAAGGGGAATACTTTCCAGTCTGTTTCATGAGGCACTAGTATAACCTTGATAACAAAATCTGACAACATAGTAAAGACAGTAAAATTATAGGTTGATCTCTGTTATGAACACAGATGTAAGAATCCTAACCAAAATATTAGCAAATTGAATTCCGTGACATATAAAAAGAAAAATATATTACAACTAAATTGATTTTATCCCAGGAATTCAAGGTTTGTTTGCCACTCAAAAATGAATCAGTATGAATTACTGTATTAATAGAATAAGAGAGAAATATCTTAATCATCTCAATAGATCCAGAGACAGCAGTTAATAAAATTCAATACACTGATGATAACAACTCTTAGAAAAATTAGAAATAGAAGAAAACTTCCCTAATCTGATAAAAGTTATATTAAAAAAAAAAAAAGAAAAACTACAGTACAGCATACTTATTGCTGAGCAAATAATCCAAGAAGCTGGACTATATAAAGAAGAACAGGGCATTAGGATTGGAGGAAGCCTCATTAACAACCTGAGTTATGCAGATCACACAACCTTGCTTGCTGAAAGTGAAGAGGACTTGAAGTACTTACTGATGAAGATCAAAGACCACAGCCTTCAGTATGGATCACACCTCAACATAAAGAAAACAAAAATCCTCACAACTGGACCGATAAGTCACATCAAGATAAATGGAGAAAAGATTAAAGTTGTCAAGGATTTCATTTTACTTGGATCCACAATCAACAGCCATGGAAGCAGCAGTCAAGAAATCAAATGACGCATTGCATTGGGTCAATCTGCTGCAAAGGACCTCTTTGAAGTGTTGAAAAGCAAAGATATCACCTTGAAGACTAAGGTGCACCTGACCCAAGCCATGGTATTTTCAATCAAATCATATGCACATGAAAGCTGGACAATGAATAAGGAAAACCAAAGAAGAATTGACACCTTTGAATTGTGGTGTTGGTGAAGAATATTGAATATACCATGGGCTGCCAAAAGAATGAACAAATCTCTCTTGGAAGAAGTAAAACTAGAATGCTCCTTAGAAGCAAGGATGGCGAGACTGCGTCTTACATAATTTGGACATGTTGTCAGGAGGGATCAGTCCCTGGAGAAGGACATCAGGCTTGGTAAAGTACAGGGTCAGTGGAAAAGAGGAAGACCCTCAACAAGACGGATTGACACAGCGGCTGCAACAATGGGCTCAAGCATAACAATTGTAAGGATGGCGCGGGACCAGGCAGTGTTCCGTTGCACATAGGGTCCCTATGAGTCAGAACCGACTCAACAGCACCTAACAACAACCACAACCACAACAATGATGAGATCATACTTACTGATCCAATGTTGAAATCCTTCCCCAAGATTGGAAACTAGAAAAGGATGCCCCTCAACATCATATTGGAGGCCTTAGCTAGTACAATAAGGCAAGAAAAAAAAGTGTATAAAGATGGAGAAAAAAGAAATAAAATTAGTATTTTCATTCTGGAAAGTCAAATAGAATCTCAGACAAACTATTAGAATTGGTAAGCAAATTTAGCAAATTTGCTGGATACAAAAAGCAATTGTATTCCTAAAAATTCATAACGAACCATCAAAAAATTAAAAAAAAACAAACTTGATATCATTTACAATTGAATAAACAATAAAATATTTTGGAATAAATCTAACAAAAGATGTGCAAGATCTCTATACAGAAAACTATAAACATTACTCACAGGTATTTTTTAGAAACCTAAATAAATGAAGGGATATTCCATGTTTGTGGAATGGAGCACATAATATTGTAAAGACTTCAATTCCCCCAACTTGATCCACAGATTCAATGAAAATCTCAAAAAGATCCAGGAAGTTTGTGTGCGTGTGTAAATTGACAAGTAAGTTTTCATAAATTATATGTGGAAATACGAACAGCCAAAAATAGCCAGGACGATCTTGAAGAACAAAGCCAAAAAACTTACACTAGTTATCACAAGTTATTATAACCAAAAAAAAAAAGTTCCTGTTGAATTGACTCCAACTCATGATGACCTCATGCTTTTCAGACTACATCTGTGTTCCATAGGGTTTTAAATAGCTGATATTTTGGGGAAACAGATTACAAGGACTTTCTTCCAAGATGCCTCTGGGTGGACTTCAACCTCTAACCTTTTGGCTAGTAGCCACGTGTGTTAACCTTTTGCACCACCCAGGAACTCCCCAGTTATAAAACCAAACTAGTTGCTGTCAAGTCAATTCTAACTCATGGCGACCCCATGTGTTGCAGAGTAGAACTGTCCTCCACAGGGTTTTCAAGGCTGGACCTTCTGGGAGCAGATCACCAGGCTTTCTTCTGAGGTGCCTATGGATGGGCTCAAACCATCAACCTTTGCCTTAGTAGTCGGCCACTTAACCATTTGTGCCACCTAGGAACTCCCCCAAGTTATTATAATGCTAGGTAATTAAGACTACTGGTATCGGCACCAAGGGAGATAAATAGATCTATGGAGCAGAATACCGAGGTCAGAAACCGATGTCCCCTTGATGATAACAAAGATGATATTGTAGTTCAGTGGAGAAAGAAGAGTCTTCTCAATAAGTGGTTCTGTGCCAACAGCTATCCAAATGGAGAAAATCTCATCACAGTCTCTCCCTTATATTACTAAAAAAAAAAAAATCCAATTAGAGTGTAGATTTAAATGTGAAACATAAAACACTTTTAGAAGATAACATGTGATATTTGGGTATGCAAAGATTTCTTAAACGGGACAAGAAAATCATTAATCATAAGAGAACACATTGATAAATTAGGCTACATTAAAATAAAGAACATCTGTTCATCAAAAGATACTATTCAAGAGAGTGAAAAGGCAAGCCACAGACTAAAAGATGAGGTTTGCAACATATATTTCTGACAAAGGATTCATTTAGAATGGATAAAGAAGTCCTTTAAATTGCTAAGAAAAAAAAGGAAAAAAAAAAACTATAGAAAAATGGGCAAGAAACTTACCATGCACATCATAAGAGAATATCCATATAGCCAATATGTATCTTAAAGAGTGCTGAATCTCATTATTCATCAGGAAAATGAAATTTAAACCACCTTTTACTCGCAAGAATAGCTAATATTAAAACAACTAACAATTCTAAGTGCTGGTGAAGACATGGAGCAACTAGACATCTCACAGGCTGCTGGTGAATATGAAAATCAGTACAACAACTGTGGAAAGCTGGCAATATCTATTAAAGCTGAATGTTTGCATACTTTTGTTGCTGTTAGCTACTGTTCAAGGCAGCCCCCGATCATGGGGGTCCCAGGCATAATGGGATTGGCCTGTTGTGATCCAAAGGGTTTTCATTGGCTGACATACAGAAGTAAATCACCAAACCTTTCTTCCTAGTCTTAGTCTGGAAAAAAAAAAAAAAAAAAACAGCTCCTCTGAAATCTGTTCAGCATCATAGCAATGCGTAAGCCATGACCAACAGATGGGTAGTGGCTGTGCTTGAAATACATTGGCCAGGAATTGCACTGGGTCTCCTGCATGAAAGGCTAGAATTCTACCACTGAACCGTGACCTAGCAACTTCCTTCCCAAGTATACACTCAACAGAAGTATATATATGTGTAAACAAAACATGCATGCAGAAAAGCTTCATAACAGTACTATTTGTAATAATAAAAAACTAAAAACAACCCAAATACCCCTCAACATTAGAATGGATAAATAGTAATACATTCACACAATGAAATATAAAACACTGAAAGCTAATTCAATATTGCTATATACAATATATATACAATAACACAGATGATTCTCACACAAAAAATATTTAACAAGAGGCCAGACACTAAATAATACATATGAGTGATTCAATTTATATAAAGTTCAAAAACAAATGGGAGACTAACAGGGTGGCTGACACCAGTACAGTGGTTACTGCTGATGAGAAGCTGGTGGCTGAGAGAGGGCATGAGGGCAGTTGGGGGAAGGGGCTTGGTAAGGTTTTATTTCTTGATCTGGGAAAACGCCTTCACTTTTGAAAACTGATCAAGCCGTATACTTTGACTTGTGTCCTTTTCTATATGAATGTTTTGCTTCAACCAAAGCAACAACAAATTTCAATTTAAAAATAAGTCAAAGTGCAAAGTAGAACATGTAAAAATAGCCAGGAATTTTTTTTTTTTTAATAATGAATAATGAGGGGGTTGTGCTGTGTGCCTTGGAGTCAATTTTGACTCAGATCAAATCAAAGGGGGGAAAGATGACTTATTCATAAATGATGCTGAGGTGACTGGACAGTCATCTGGGTGTCAAGGAGCTAGATTCCCACCGTATGCCTTACACACAAGGAGAAATTCTCATAGGACAAAGAGTTACATTTTTTAAAAAGGAACTATAAATATACCACAATTATAATAATTGCATGGTTATGGCAATCATAACCCCCCCCAAATACTGATAAATTTGACCTCATTCAAGATAATACCATCGAAACAGAATTACATATTCTAAAAATACATGACAGCAAAGGGCTTATATTTCTGACATAGGAAGGACTCTTACAAGCCAAAACAAAATTAGCAACACCCTTTTGGAAAAATGGACAAAAGACATGAAAAGCTAGTTAATAGAAGACAAGCAAGTGGCCAATAAACACATAAAAAGTTGTTCAATATCCCAAGTAATCAAAGAAATGTAAATAAACACTCTCTTATGGTGTCTTAGGCTGGGTTCTCTAGAGAAGCAAAACTAGTGAAGTGTATAAATATATAATTTATATCAAGGAAACGACTCCCACAGTTGTAGAGGCTGGAAAGTCCAAAGTCCATGGGTCAGCCTGGAGGCTTCTCCTGACTCACGTAGCTGGAGGGGCTGGTGAACCCAAGATTGGTAGGCGAGGCAGCAGGCCTCTGGCTCACAGGCTGTGAAGGCCGACAAATCCCAAGACTGGCCGATAAGCTTCTTAAGTTCCAAGAACTGGAGGTCAGGTGAACAGGAGCCAGCTGCAGGATCCAGAGCTAGCAAAAGCCCACCAACTTTGTCAGAAAGTCCACCTCTATTGGATGCAGGCCACACCCCCAAGAAAACTCCCTTTCAACTGATTAGCTGCTCATAACAGATCTCATCATGAAGGTGAATACGTTATATCAGATCTCATTATGGAGGTGATTACATCATTAAATAGCTACCAAACTACATCATAACTGCCAAACCACTGAGAACAGTGGCCCAGCCAAGTTAACACACAACCTTAACAATCACATATGGGTTCATCAGATTGGCAAAGATAAAAAACCTTCTCAAAGCCCATTGTTGGCAAGGGTATGAGGAAACGGGCTATATCTTACTATTACTTTGATGTTAAGATTATAAGCTACAGGGAAGAATAATACTATGTATCAAAATTTAAAGTAAATCCCTTTGATCCAGCTGCTCCTTGGAAACCTAGGGGCAGCTCTACTCTGTCCAACAGGGTCACCGTGAGTTGGAACTGACTTGATGGCAATGGGTTTAGGTTTTTTTTTTTGTTTTGATCTAGCAATTTAATTTCTAGGAATTTGCCTTTAAGTAAATAATGAGCCCAATATCCAAAAGGTGTCCATTACAGTGTAGTTCATAATGGTGAAACATTAACAACAACAAGAAAAGAACTTAAATGTATATTGAATGGGAGATGGCTAAATGAATTATGGTACTAACATACAATGGAATATGTGAGTAGCCATGAGAAGTCAAGAGAAATGGTTAAATTTATTGGAATAGAAAGACGTGTTGGTTAGTGAAAAAGGCAGTGACAAAGAAACAAGTGGCGTATGACCCTGGATGACGATTTATACATATGTACACACACATACACATATGTACATAGATAGTGGAAAAAACGTTCACCTAATATTAACAGAGCTTGTCTCAGTGTGGTAGAATTCGACTTTCTTTTTATACTTTTCCTAACGCTTAAATTTCTTCAATGAGTAATACATCATTTTTACAATAAGAAAAACAGGAGATCAGTGGGATGCAGACCCCAAATTCTCATAAAAAGACCATACTTAATGGTCTGACTGAGACTGGAGGAATCCCGGCGACCATGCTCCCCAGAACTTCTGTCGGCACAGGACGGGAACCATCCCCAAAGATAACTCATCAGACATGAAAGGGACTGGTCAGCGGGTGGGAGAGAGATGCTGATGAAGAGTGAGCTAATTATATCAGGTGGACACTTGAGAGTGTGTTGGCAGCTCTTGTCTGAAGGGGGGATGGGAGGATAGAGAGAGAGGGAAGCTGGCAAAATTGTCACGAAAGGAGAGACTGAAAGGGCTGACTCAATAGGGGAAGAGCAGGTGGGAGTACGGAGTAAGATGTATGTAAACTTATATGTGACAGACTGATTGGATTTGTAAACGTTCACTTGAAGCTTAATAAAAGTTAATAAAAAAAAAAGAAAAACAATATTATTCACTTTTGAAAAATAAAAGATCGAGGGACAATAATGTGGTCTGTTTTAGACACTGGCAACTCTTTCATACTCAGGCTGCTCACCATCTTTCCGTCTTGTCCTACACTAGTTGCCATGGCATGGACTCCAACTCAGAGTGACCCCATGTGTGCCAGAGTAGAGCTGTTCTCCATAGGATTTTCAAATGCTGGTTTTTCAGAAGTAGTTGTTGTTGTTAGGTGCTGTCGACTTGGTTATGGCTCATAGTGACATTATGGACAACAGAACGAAACATTGCCCAGTCCCTCACCATCCTCAGAATTGTTGTTAGGCTTGAGCCCATTTTTGCAGCCACTGTGTCAATCTATCTCGTTGAGGGTCTTCCTCTTTGTCACTGACCCTCTACTTTTCCAAGCTTGATGTCCTCCTCCAGGGACTGATCACTCCCAATAACATGTCCAAAGTATGTGAGATGAAGTCTTGCCATCCTCATTTCTAAGGAGCATTTGGCAGTACTTCTTCCAAGACAGATTTGTTCGCTCTCCAGCAGTCCATGGTATATTCAATGCTCTTCGCCAGCATTATAATTCAAAGGCATCAATCTTCCTCATCCTTCCTTATTCATTGTCCAGCTTTCACATGCATATGAGTTGATTGAAAACACCACAGCTTGGGTCAGGTGTACCTTAGTCCTTAAAGTGACATCTTTGCTTTTAACACTTTAAAGAGGTCTTTTGTAGCAAATTTGTCCAATGAAATGCAGCATTTGATTTCTTTACTGCTGGTTCTACGGCTGTTTGTGGATCCAGGTAAAATGAAATCCTTAACAACCTCAATCTTTTCTCCTTTAATCATGATGTTACTCATTGGTCCAGTTGTGAGGATTTTTGTTTTCTTTATGTTGAGGTGTAATCCATACTGAAGGCTGCGGTCTTTGATCTTCATCAGTAAGTGCTTCCAGTCCTCCTCACTTTCAGCAAGAAAGGTTGTGTCATCTGCATGACATAGGTTGTTAATGAGTCTTCTCCAATCCTGATGCCCCATTCTTCTTCATATAGTCCAGCTTCTCAGATTATTTGCTAAGCATACAGATTGAATAGGTGTGGTGAAAGGATACAAGCCTGACACACACGCTTCTTGACTTTAAATCACATAGTATCCCCTTGTTCTATTCAAATGACTGCCTCTTGGTCTAAGTACAGGTTCCTCATGATCACAATTTAGAGTTTTGGAATTCTCATTCTTTGTAATGTTATCCATAATTTGTTATGATCCACACAAAACAAAACTCCACACAGTCAAATGCCTTTGCCTAGTCAATAAAACACAGGTAAACACCTTTCTGGTATTCTCTGCTGTCAGCCATAATCCATCTGACATCAGCAATGATATTCCTTATTCCACGTCCTCTTCTGAATCCAGCTTGAATTTCTGGCAGTTCCCTGTTGATGTACTGCTGCAACCACTTTTGAATGATCTTCGGCAAACTTTTACTTATGTGTGATATTAATGATATTGTTCGATAATTTCCACATTCCGTTGGATCAACTTTCTTTGGAATGGGCACAAATATGGACCTTTTCCAGTTGGTTGGCCAGGTAGCTGTCTTCCAAATTTCTTGTAGTAGGTGAGTGAGTGCTTCCAGTGCTGCATCTGTTTGTATCCGGAACATATCAGACAATGCTCTGCTGCTATTCATAAGATTTCCACTAGCCAATTTTTTCAGAAGTAGACTGCCAGGTCCTTCTTCCTAGTCTGTCTTAGTCTGGCAGCTCTGCTGAAACCTGTCCACCAAGGGTAACCCTGTTGGTATTTGAAATACTGGTGGGAAAGCTTCCAGTATCACAGCAACACACAAGTCACCACAGTATGACAAAGTGGCAGACACATGGTGGGTTCAGGAGCAGATTGCCAGGTTTTCTTCTGAGGTGCCTTTGGGAGGACTTGAACCGCTAACCTTTCAGTTAGAAGCTGAGCATATGAACAATTTGCAACACCCAGGGACTCCCTTACCCTACTAACCTCCTGTTAAAAAACAAATCTAGCTGAGAACTAAGGATAAGAGAAGGTCTTTGGGATTTAAAGTGACTGATTCATTTCTGCCTTATTTACAGTGAGTGGCATACTCAAGTGGACCACCACAGTGAATGGAATGCCTTCTTTGCACCAAGTACCTTGCAAGATTAAGGTGCTATCCTTGGACTGAAATGTGCATTTTCTACCAGCAGCTGGCAGCTGTGCCTGCTCCTCCTCTGGTCTCCTTCCAAAAGCAGAGTAGGAAATTAATGCCTGGATGTCCCCTCAGGTACCAGGTCCCAACTTGTACTCCTGTGTTAGGTTCTGGGTTGTCTCTGTGCTTTGCATTTCTATAGGCCTTTCACTAGGGATCTAAGTTCTTGGAGCCATTAATCCTCATTGCAAACTCTGGAGGCCCAAGAGAGGTTCAGGAAACGATTGGGCTATAACCCAAAAAACCCAAGCCCACTGCTGTCAAGTTGACTCCAGTCATGGAGACCCCATGTGGTACAGAGTACAACTGCTGCAACCTTTACAGAAGCAGATTGCAGGGCCTTTCTTCCATGGCATTAGCAAACTGTTTGCATCCTTTTAGGGAAGATATAATCTACCAATGACAACGTTTTCTACCAAGAGATGTTTGAAATGTTCAGTCCTACCCATACTGTCTTCTACACTTGCAAATCCTACAGAAATAGCCATAGTTTTCATTGTAATCAGCTAGGAGATGATAAACTCAGTCAAAAGAAGAAGGCAAGCAAGAGAAGAAAGGAAACATTTAAAATCTGGGCCCTAAAAGGTACTGCTTCCAATAATCACATTGTTCTGATCCAGGGAGAGTTGAGCATGCCACTTCACTAAGAACTTGAATAACTGGAAATTGTGACTTTCTCTCAAGTGGTGTCTGCCAGGACAGACATTTCAGTGCCCTGGACAACTTTCACAAGGGGCAAAGTGTGAGAGAATTTCTGATTTTAATGTCTCTGGTTCTGAGAACTGAAGATGCTTAGGGCATTGGCCTGAAGTCCCAAACATGGCCACCAGAATCCATCTGCAAACAACTCTCTTTCCTGAGCCACAAGCAAACACCTTTGCCTTGAGAGCAGCCATACCAGGAAGCCGGACATAGTCACGTGACTCACCCCATGCCAACTCCCCACTTGAGCAGGGCACCAGGCTAATCTTGAAGCTTGACTGTAAGCCAAGGGGAACGGTTATATAACTCTGAAAGCTTATCAACCAGAGTTCAGTTAAAAGGAGAAAAACCACAGCGCTGGATGCCGTTTTCCTATTTTATTGCCTTGTAAAGCAGTAACGATGTATTATTAAATCTGCTTGTCTTTATGGCTGTTCAAATGGCCATGTCATCAAGCTAATTAAAACTTAACTGCTGTCTCCCAGAGCCATCCAAATGTCACCCCCTATGTGCAAACAAGGAGAATTTGTTTTATCAATGTCAGTTGTGCTCATCTTTGCATTTCTTTCTTATGATCAGTGCTGAGGGGTGCATCTCCCAGCCCGAGAGAGTAAAGATGGCGCCTTCCCTGCAGCCCGTGTGTCTTCAAGGGCCAAAGGTGTTGAGCTCTTGCTGGTCAGAAGGAAGCACCACCTTCCCCAGGCTCTGCAAGAGCCTGAGAGCAGCTGCTGTGGCAGCAGAGTTCACTAATGGCCTGAAACTGGGACAAACTGACAGGGAAGGACTAAGGTCTGAGTGACAAGGCTTGGTCCCCAGAAGGCAGCTTTGGGCTGTGCACTTTGTTCTGCCTCACCTCCATGGAGTGCTGCAGGGGCAGGTGGGCTAGGAGGCTGGCTAGCAGCAGATGGATGCAGAAAGGAGGGGAAGAAAAGGCTCTCTCCGAGCTGAGAGGACAGGAGATTGGGCCTCAGGCTAATCCCTGTGAGAAATGTTGTCCTTGGGAGGGCAGGAGTCCAGGATCCAGGGTCCTGTGCTGCCACTTGAAAGAGCTAATTCCATCACTCCACCCTGCCCCTGTGTGGTGCGAGAGGGTCATAGATGGGTCAGGAGACAGCCAGGAACCAAGATGTGTGCTGTCCCTGGGAACATACCCCCTTCCACCAAAATGGGCACAACCCCCTTCAACACAGCCGATGCCAGGCATCTACTGCCCTGGGGTTCAGTTAACAGATTTCTGGCGGGGGAAGCAGGAATTGGAGGTCAGTGCTGATTAGTGCATTTTGCCTCAACAAAAAGAGAAAAACGAAGAACACATAGTGACATTTTCAAAAACTAAATGTACTCAATTTAAAGATTGTCCTATTCTAATTTCAGGTTCGGCCTAAATTTTTTCATTAGACTTATGGATGGTGCTAAACCAGTTGCCACTGGAATCGACTCAGACTCATGGCGACCAGCGTTGTCACTAGGGGGGTGGGGGGTGCAGACCACACCGGGTAACACTGTCAGAGGGGGTGACACCCAAATGACTGTCTATAAAAATATCCCTGTAGTTAGTTACAACAACAAAAACATTATTCGTAAGCCCGGTTTACATGTATCAGTATATCTACAAGGCTAAACCTCTCTGCTAAGTTACTTTCTGAACCTTCTAATGTGCTCCAGTCAGAGCCGTCATTATGACCCAGTTACAATGACACTTCAAATCACGTGCTTTCATCTGCACACGCTACAGGCACACGCTGTTGTTTTCATGGCTGCCGATGTCTTTATAGTCACTGATTCTGTCAAAATTTCTGGTGTTTCAGCTATAATATTGTAGTATTTGGAAACCTATATCAATAACTTTTTAAAGGATGAAGTAGTAATTAAAAGAAAAGAAGGAGTGATCGATGGAATTACAATTTATGAGTCGCATTAGTACAAAAAATATTACTACGGATTCTGTATGGTCTGGTATGGGAGGAGGTCCTTGGGGAGGGTGATACCCTGAGTCACTGCACTGGGTGACACCAACCCGTGATGCTACTGAAGGCAACCTCATGTGTGTTCTCCATAGGGTTTTCCATGGCAGATTTTTTAGGAGTAGATCACTGGGGCTTTTTTCTGAGGTACCTCTGTGTGGACTCGAACCTCCAGCCTTTTGGTTAGCAGCTGAGCATGTTAACCATTTGTACCACCCAGGGATTCCATTGAAGGTACAAGTAGGTAACCCAGGTAACAGTTGTTATTTTAATGTCCTCACTGGCCAACTCATCCATTTTTTTCCCCCTTTAATTTTACTGACCCATGAAATCCTAAACTCCACGCGTCCTCGGTTTAGAAAAACTTCAAGGGGAGAAAAGCATCATAGGAAATGCTTTTTGGGCCTGTTACCTCTGTGATTATTCTACCTGTAACTCATTTCATACTATGAAGTCCTAATAGTCATTTCATTTAGCCATTCAACAAATATTAAGTAAGCATCTACTATGTGCTGTCAAGATGTAACATTTACTCGCAGGGGAAAATAGATTTTGAATGTTTCAGAACTAAACATCATAAAACAAAATAATTAATTAGTTATCATATTTATCCCCAACATGGTTAGTTTGTGATAAACTTAACCATAGCTTAGTCACTAGACTTATACCAGTCAGCTACCATCAAACTTTCTCTTAGACCACAAAGCCTTCTTGTTTTTCTTTTCTTTTCCTTAGCATACAGTTTATTACTGTAGAGAATTTGGAATTCTGAAGTACAACACTGTCATAAAAGTTATGAATCTAATTCTCCCCAGATTAGTTTGGGGCGACCACAGTTGTTCTCCTTGTTTTAGTTGCTATCTAGATTTGCTGCTACACTTACTTTACCTGGTAGATGACTATGGTAGAGACTTCCAGAGACTGGATTTCAGGGCTCATTTGTTACTGCAGCATAACACAGCCTGTCCTGACTCATACAATGACCTACTAGTAAAAACTTCTTTTTCTTGGAGAGCTCAGTAGACTTGACCTAACTGCTGAATGAAGTAGGTTGTTTTTGAAGCTGATGTGAAAGTTTCTCACCCCTAAGTATTTCTCTCTTTGCTGTCTAAGGGTCTATCCAAAGCGATTTGACTTAAAAAAAAAAAAACAAAAAAACTATGTATTGCCCTCTCCCTTTAGTCCTCTTTTAAGATTTAAAACCTCCAGGAGCTCTGGTGGCACAATGGTTAGGTGCTCAGCTGGCAATCAAAAGCTTGGTGCTTCGAACCCACCCAGTGGCTCCATGGGAGAAAGACCTGGAGATCTGCTCCCCTAAAGATTAGAAAACCCTATGGAGCAGCTCTACTCTGTCACATGGGGTTGCTGTGAGTCGGCATGGACTGGATGGCACCTAACAACAGCAACAACAAGGTTTTGGTACCTTTCCCATAGCACTTGTGGACGTCCCTGCAGTAGCATTTACTCTGTCTGGTAGTGACCCGTAGGTGTCTCGCTCAGTGCTAAGTGTGGCTGCGCGGCAGAGTGACTGGGAGCCCAGGCTTCTGTCTTAGGTATCCTGGGCTTGAGCCCTGGCTCTGCAGCTCAGGCCCCTCCAAGCTTCACTTTAACTCTCAGAGGCGGGTAACAATAGGTCCTTTCTTGTGTAAACCACTCAGCACGGTGTCTGCCACATAGCAATAATCCAACGAGAGATAATTATTATTATGGAGGATGGGATTTTGTCTGTTGTTATTACTATCATTACTGTTTTCATCAGTTTTCTACTACTAACTTGGTGCTGTGCGTGGAGGAGAGACAGTCACCCCATGCCGGCTGCATGGCGATTTCCTCAACAGTCCCGCACGGTCCTCGGAGGCCGCTTGCAGGCGTCCCTCGGCGCGTCTCTTGGGCGGAACACGTCACCCCTCTTCCCTCCGCCACCGCTTCCACCGCAGTGAGCGCCCCTCGCCGTCACCTTGCTCCGCCATGCCTTCGCCATCTCTCCAACTTCTGCCCACCCACATCAGGGGGTGACAAGTGGGGGGTGGGGGCAGGGTCAAGGGTGAGCAGTCTGACCTCACGCGCTTGCACGGTGCCCACAACGTAATGAGACTGGCCCCGCAAACCTCCCGGAATGTGTCCTGTGGTGTAGCCACCACGCCCACACACCCACCAAACCTGCCCCACGCACACCTGTCGTCCTGGTCACTGAAGACGACTGCCGGTAGCCCGTTCCTCACACAGGAATAACTGGCTTTTTGCAATCATTGACCTTCCTAAAGGTGGTGTACTAACTTTTTTTTAAAGTCCTTTCCAAATGGAATCCTGTTTTAAATGCATGGGATGGGTTTACTAATTAAAGAGAGCCTGTGGTCTCTCCTGCTGTCAACAGGCTAAAATAACCACTCACTACCGTATTTTTGGTAAATCCAGATTTTTCTATGTCGTATGGGGTTTGCTTCAAGTATCAGGGCACCTAGGGATGGCTCCGCAGCTTAAAGACTTGGGTGTGACCATTAGTATGCAATGAAGCGATGACGGGCATATTCAGGCCATTAATTTCTGCCTTCTGTCAGGGCCTGTCTTGCAGGATCTTTCAGTACCTGGAATCAGTCTCTTCCCTCCCTGGAGGGCAGCCACAGTGGGCTCCTGAAACCTGGGATTATAATGTGGCGTCCCAGTTGGCTCCCTCCCCTGAGTTTGTGGATGTCCACGCTGTCTATGCCTCACCCTAGATCAGGGGAAACTGACTTCAGGAGCTGAGGAGCCTGCACCCAGAAAAATCTTTATGGCTGCATTTATGACCCTGTCTTTGGGTGAGAGGAGAACAGATAGGAAGGGAAGTTCTTTACCTCCATTTTACAGTTGCCAGATTTAGCCGATAAAAATACAGGGCGCCAAGTTAAGTTTGACTTGTAGATAGCAAAAAATAATTTTTTACATAAGTATGCCCCAATCAATATTTGGGACATACTTACACTAAAAAATAATTCATTGTTTATCTGAAATTCAAATTTAACTGGGTGTCCTATGTTTCACCTGGCAACCTGACCCCATTTGCCCTGGCTTATTTCATTTATTTATTTGTTCATTTGTCTTACCAGTTCCTTGTCTCTGCAAAGAGAAAGAATCCTCAGGAGAAGGGGGCCATCTTGCTCCCCGAACTCCTAGACAAGAGGTCAGCAGCCTGGGGCAGATACGCTAATAACACACGAGGTGATTTTGAGCAGCCAAGAGCCTGAACAAAGTCATAAAGCAGGGAAAGTATATCCCTGGCATTTTCTCTCTCTCTCTGTAGTGTCCACTTGTCACCCTGCCAGTGCCCTTCCAGGTCATCAACTCATCCTAGCTGAGCACTAAGTGATATATGTAAGCTGTTAGCTGCTAATAAGCTCTAAATATGATCTCCTCTCAGCCATACTTATTCCCCCCTCCCCCAATAGACTAAAATGATCAAAAAAGAAGAGTGATGACCAGACAGAGTGGCAGCTCTGAGGCTGTGGAATCCCATATGCTTGTGACCACTCACCTCTGCCAAGACTCCTCACCTCAGATCTCCTGAGGGGAAGAATTTATTTGCAAGAAACTCCTCAAGAACTCCCTTTTTAGTGGTAAATTCCAATTTCCCTTGATTTTCTATCTTTACGGCACCTAGACTCCCAGAATGGAGATTATCTGGAAAAGAAGCTCCAAAAGGAGAAGGCTTTAGAGAACAAGTAGCCCCAGTCTAAGTGAATGCAAACCACTCACAGCCCAGGTGTGTGGAGACAGAGACAAGGGGAGCTCTCTGCTCATTGCCATGCCAGAAGTCCTGGTTAGCCCTGGAAATACCTGTTCAGCTGTGGCATTCTAAGGTGCTCAGATATTAAATTGGTGATTAAAAATGTGTTGTTGTTGGTAGTTGCCGTTAAGTAGGCTCTGACTCATGATGACCTCAGGTACAGCAGAATGAAATGTTGCTTGGTCTTGTGCCGTCTTCACGATTGCTGGTATGCTGGAGTCCATTGTTGCAGCCACTGTGTATTTCGAGTGCTTCCAATCTAGGGGTTTATCTTCCAGCACTATGTTGCTCAGTGTTCTGTTGTGATCCACAGGGTTTTCACGGGCTAATTTTCAGAAATGGATCACCAGATCTTTTTTCCTGGTCTTAGTTTGGAAGCTGTGCCGAAGTCTGTTCACCTTGGGTGATCCTGCAGTATATGAAATACTGGTGGCATAACTTCCAGGATTGTAGATCACGTAAGCTACCACAGTACAACAAACTGACAGACGGGTGGTAGAACAATGTGTTAATGTCACACACACATGCACAGTCAGTTCTGACTTTCAGGGACATTTATTCCAAAGGATTGCAGTAGTCCCCAAATAAACCACACACAATAGTTTTTTTTTTTTATAATGTTAATTGAGCAGTACTATACAGCGGGCCATGTGGTAGACTCTGGAGGTATAATGACGACTATGATATGCATCCTCATGGAGACCACAGAACCACAGTCATAACACAGAGTGGTTTTGTGCTGTGGTAACGGTATGCACAGGGTGTTACAGGAACACAGAGGAGGGTTATAACCCTATCTGGCTGTGGAAGGATTTGGGAGAGCCAAAGAAGGCTTCTTGGAGGAGGTGATTCATGGCAATATCTGAGACAGCAAGTGGCAATTTGGCAAAGGCATTCCTTCTTTGGTAAAGAGTGCTCTGCAATAGGAATCCAACCCAAATCAAGGCTAATGATGAACAGTAAGAACTTGGTCTTCCACTCTTTCTGGCTCAGCTCTAGCTACCCGACTCTTCTGGCCCTAGAGTTTCTTTTGAATCCTTCTTGAATGAGTGGCGCATGGGTGGCGCAAACAGCTAAGCATTCAATTACTAACTGCAAGTTTGGTAGTTTGAAACCATCCAGAGGCTCCTCAGGAGAACTTCCAAAAGGTCACAGGCATGAAAATACTATGGATTATGGTTCTACTCTGCACACATCGGGTTGCCATGAGTTGGACTCAACGTGACAGCAACTGGTTTGGGATTTTTTTTGGTTGAGCGAGTACTACCAGCCATGAGTAGATAGAAGGTCAAATACCGTTGCTCATGTTTTCCATTTACCCACCTCAGCCAAGCAAGTTAATTAATTTTTTTAATATTCCCAGAATAATTCAAGCACTTCCATCCAAACTTCAATTAAAGAAAAGCTTCACTGAGGTTGCACTCCAGAGCATTCAGATTTATTCTTTCTTGTTTTAACAATGAATAGGCTGCCTTTCAGGCCAGCAGCTTAGGAGGGCTACTCAGTTGTTTGCTGGTTTCCACTTTATGCAACTCAGCTGTAACTAGGGATTTTGAACACCAACTGCACTTTCATTGCTACTTTTACTCAAGGACCTCGTCGCAAAGGCTGTTCTTGTCTCAGAGACCTTATCCCAGCCCTTCTCCTACAGCCTTTTCCCCCAACAATCATGTCAACATTTATTCTGTTTACCCAACTCAATTCACACATAGAGAACAGTGCAACCCAACCAAAGTATCTGAAATTGGGTCAATGATAAGATTCTCCTGGTAGGTTTACATCATAAAACCTCAAAAGTGAACCCACCAAGGATCAACGTCAGGGAGGAGACATGAGCCCAGAGCTCTCTTACACTGGGGAAGAGCAGAATGAGAGCAATTCCTACTGAGGACCTGAGGATCTCTTCTAGGTGAGGGGACCCTGCAGGCATTATACTCACCCTAATCACACCAGATACATTGAGTTTGAGGAGATTTACATAAAGTATATAGCAATTTAGATACATCAAAGGTTAAAGAGAATGATTAAGAGTTGCTTTCGGTGGCTAGAGGGTATCTTTAGACTAAGCATATCTGCATTATGGTATCAATAGCCTCTCAGAGGTTCAAGTGTAACAGGTTCTGCAATTGTCTTCTTCAGTTAATCAATCGATATAGTCATGCCTTCTCCCTCTCTCCTTTTCCTCCTTTCCTCTTCCTCTTTTCCTCCTTTCTCCTCCCGGTCTGTTCTTTCCTCTGTCACCCTACCAACTATCTCTCCCCCCACTCCCACTCACTATGGAAATGGATCACATTTTATTGTGGCCCCTGCTTGGCTTAGATTTGACTGAATTTGCCTTTATTTCATGGATCGCATTCTTGTCTACTTCACCAAGAAAATAGGACCCAGGCTCAACCATAACTCTCAGGTCAAGGAAGCCAAATTCAAAACAAGATGACCAAGGAGATCCTAGAAAAGAGGGGTTTGTGAAAGTCATCTGGGCTGGAAGAACTTGTTAAGTTTAAAAAAAAAAAGAAGTTCCTTTTTTATAGAGGAAGCAAAACACAGAATTTGGATGACTCAGAGGAAGGAGTTCTGCCAAGTGGAGAACTGAATTATTGACTCTGTTTGAAGTCTCTCGTATTCTGAAAAACAAAGCTTCACATGGTCCAATGCTCCATCAAGTGACCACTGTATCTCTTTCCTTCCTGTCATTATCAGACTTTTCAACCAGGAGGTATAGGCCCTATTGCTTCGTTGCTCTACCACCATTTCCTCTTCTTTCTGCAGCTGAAATGAACCAGCACCTTCAAGAATCACTAACTACTAGATCCTATGTTCACATTTAGACCTCATTTCTTTTCAGTTTTTTGCTCTCCTTAGTAGCAGCCAAGATAACCAACTTTTTCTTGAAGTTGTATCTTAGTCATCTAGTGCTGCTATAACAGAAATACCACAAGTGGGTAGCTTTAACAAAGAGAAGTTTATTTTCTCACAGTAAATTAGGCTAAAAGCCCAAATTCAGGGCTTCAGCTCCAGGGGAAGTTGTTCTCTCTCTGTCAGCCTTCTCATCAATCTTCCCCTGGACTAGGAGTTTCTCCAGGAAGGGACCACGAATCCAAAGGACTCGCTTTGTTCCTGGCACTGCTTTCTAGGTGGTATGAGGTACTCCACCTCTCTGTTTGCTTCCTTTTCCTTTTTTATCTCTTGAGGGATAAAAGGTGGTACAGGCCACACCCCAGGGAAACTCCCTTTACACTGGATCAAGGATGTGACCTGGGTAATGGTGCTGTTACAATCCCACTCTACTCCTCTTTAACATAAAACTACAATCAGAAAATGGAGGACAACTGCACAATACTGAGAATCATGGCCTAACCAAGTCAACATGTGTTTTGGGGGGACACAACTCAATCCATGTTAAGTTGTTTCCTCTCTTGGCCTTGTGTTAAAACCATTCTCTTGTTCTACTGCTACCTCTTTGGTGTTTCATCATTGTATACACACCCACCCACCCACTCACACACTTTTAATCAATATAGTGAACTAAACTAACAGAAATATCTACTCTGCCATTTAAAATATAGGTAGATTCCAAACTATTGCCAGCTTAAATTTATATCTGTTGTTGTTGTTGCTAGTTGCCAACAATTCAATTCTACCTCATGACGACCCCATGTGTGCAGAGTAGAACTACTCCACAGGGTTTTCAAGGCCTGACCTTTTGGAAGCAGATCACCAGGTCCGTCTTCTAAGGAACCTCTGAGTGCGTTTAAACTGCCAATCTTCTGGCTAGTACTCAAGTGCTTAACCATTTGTGCTGCCAAAGGACCCATTCAAATATATTAAAGCTTCCAGAAATAAAGTGATACCTCAAAGTCAAAATAGTGAACAGAAGCTAAAACATAAATGGCTCATAGGGGTATTAGAATTGGATTTAAGCATTAACCAATGGAAGCTGAAGTTTTAGCTCTTGCGTGGGAAGGAGTCCAAGTCATATGCCCAATGTGCAATGGGACTAGGAACTACCCGAATAAAATCAAGATTCAAAAATGGCTGCCCATTCATGAAAGAAGTAGAAAAACTCTACCCACTAGGGCAGTATCAAGGAAACTTTTCTTCCACATGGGCATGTGGGTACAAAAGTAAACATCTGCAACATTTAGAACTCATACCAATGCCATGAAGGCTGAAACGTAGGGACCCAAAACCAAGAGATTAACAGTAAAACCTGCTGTAGAATACATTAATCATATAGGATCCAAGTAGAGGCAATGGAGAAGCCAGCCTCTAAAGATGCTTCCACAAGCCAAGCCCTGTGGAACTCCTACAAAAACCATCTCTGAAGATTACCTCATGTCGATAGTTATAAACAACACAAGGAAAAAACTACTATGAAGACAGTCAACAATTATAAATAATAGAAAAAAATCTGGAAAAGTATTAAAAATTAACATATTTAAAATATTCAAAGAATATTGAAAGTCATAAGGTAAGATTTTTAAAAAGTAATGGCAAATTTTTTAAAGTAATCATTTAAAAAATACTGATATGCAAGTATCAATGGCAGATGGAAACATAGACTAGATATGGTCAAAGAGAAAATTAGTCAATTTGAAGATAAATCTAAGGAAATTGCCCAGAATGTCTCACAGAGATGGAAAAATAAAAAAATATGAAATAAAATGTAATAGACCAAGACTCTGTAATGAAAAGCTCTAACATGTTCCAAAAGGAGGAATAAAAAGAATGGAAGAGAGGTAATATTCAAATAGCTGGGAATTTTCCTGAACTAAAGATGACATTGAAGCAGCAGTCAAGAAATCGAAAGATGCATTGCATTGGGCAAATCTGCTGCAAAAGAACTCTTTAAAGTGTTGAAAAGCAAAGATGTTACCTTGAACACTAAAGTGTGCCTGACCCAAACCATGGTGTTTTCAATCCCCTCATATGCATGAGAAAGGCAGACAATGAATAAGGAAGGCTGAAGAAGAATTGATGTTTTGAATTGTGGTGTTGGCGAAGAATATCGAATATACCATGGACTGCCAAAAGAACAAACAAATATGTCTTGGAAGAAGTACAACCAGAATGCTCCTTCGAAGCAAGGACGGCAAGACTATGTCTCACATACTTTGGACAGGTTATCAGGAGGGATCAGTCCCTGGAGAAGGACATCATGTTTGGTAAAATACAAGGTTATTGAAAAAGAGAAAGACCCTCAAGGAGACAGATTGACACAGTGGCTGCAACAATGGGCTCAAGCATAACAATGATTGTGAGGACGGCGCAGGACAGGGCAGTGTTTCGTTCTGTCGTACATAGGGTTGCTATGAGTCAGAACCAACTGGATGGCACCTAACAACAACAAAAGAATACAAGAATTCTCACATTGAAAGAATGTCTCTGTTATGGGCTTTATAAATAAAAATAAATCCTTCATGTAGACACATACTATTGAAACTTTAGAACAAACACAAAGAAAACTAATAAAAGCTACCGAAGAGTTAAGACAAAGCAATTTTTTAAGAAGACGATTAAAATGATAATTGACTTTTCATCAGGGATAATAGATTCCAGAAAGCATGGAAATTTTATCTTAAAAAAAAGGAAAAACAATTGCTCAACTAGAATTCTATACCAGCTAAAGTATCATTTGAGCCTGAGAAAACATAAAGACATTTTTAGATATTTAAAGATTTGGAGAGTTTACTAATTATAGATTTGCAATTGAAGAACTATTAAGTGGTGCGCCTCAGCAGGAAAATAATTAAAATCATAAAAAAGAAATAAGAAAAAAGTTAAAGAGATTCAAAAAGTAATAATGAGCAAATAAATTGGTAACAAATGTGTTGGAAAATCTAAATAAGACTTTAAAACTAAAAACAAACAAACAAAAACTACCTTGTAGAATCAGAATTATTGAAGTCAAAAGCATGGGTATGGAAGGCAGTAGATCATAGTTAAAAGCATTCCAAGGTGGCTGTATAGTACAAAAGGAAAGAAAAGATACTTCTTAACTTTTGACTTTGCTAAATACGCTCAAAATTTTAAGGGTTTCCTCAAAAAGTTAAAAATAGAATTACCATCCTGTTGCCGTCAAGTCGATTCCAACTCATAGTGACCCTATAGGACAGAGCAGAACTGCCCCATAGACTTTCCAAGGAGTGCCTGGTGGATTGGAACTGCCAACCTTTTGGTTAGCAGCCATAACTCTTAACCACTATGCCACCAGGATTTCCAGATTTACCACGTGACTCAATAACTCTGCTCCTATGTACATACCAAAAGATTCGAAAGCAGGATCTCAAACAGATACTTATATACAAATGTTCATTGCAGCATTATTCACAAAAGCCAAAAGATGGAAACAACCCATGTGCCCACAAATGGATAAATAAAATGTAGTACATACATACAATGGAATATTATTCAGCCATAAAAAGAAATGAAGTTCTGATACAGGCTACGACATGGATGAACCTTGAAAACATTATGCTGAGTGAAGTAAATCAGACACAAAAGAACAAATATTATATGATTGCACTATTGTGAAATACCTAAAATAGGTAAATGCAATGAGACAAAAAAATTATTAATGGTTACCAGGGGTTAAAAGGCTGTGAAAATGGGGAGCTATTGCTTAAGGGGTACTGAATTTCTTTTGGGGGGTGATGAAAACCTTTGCAAATGGATAGTGGTGATGGTTGTACAACATTGTGTATGTAAGTAATGTCACCGAATTGTACACTGGAAGATGGTTAAAATGGCAATTTTTCTCTTATATGTATTTTACTATATTACATTAAAAAAAAATTTAAGGGCAACCAATGAAGGACTAGAAATAAAAGTGAAAGCATTTAAACCAGTGGGAGAAAAAATAAAGAAAACTCAATCCAAAAGAAGACAGGAAAGAAAAAAAAAACCACGAAAAATAAAAACACCACTTAGAAAAAAAGCATGAGTATAAATGTATCACTGATTATGATATCAGTGACACTGAACTTGCCAGTTAAAACATAAAGATGATCAATGGAAACAGAAAGCAAAAGAATCCATGCTCACGAAGGTACACGTAAAGGAAATTGATGGGAAATAGTTAAACACAATTGTGGCAGGAAATAGGTACAGGCAACTGCTAATCAAAAGAAAAGTGATGTAGTCCCAGGAAAGAGGCACAAACAGGATAGTCAGAGGGCAAAGGTGTGCGGAAAGCCTGAATGCTTCTGGAAGTGAAACTTGAAGCGTGACATAACAGGTACTGAGGAGGTTTTCGGTAGTCAGGCTAAAGCCACTGTGGGGCCCCTAGACTGCTTCACAGTTTATTTTCAGTGGACTGGAAGTGGAGTTTGAGTTTCAGTAGCTTTTATATCACTATCACAATTCAGTGGGAGAAAGCATGGTCTTTTCAATAAAGAGTTGTGGATATTTATTGAATATCTATATGGGAAAAATGACCTTTGACCCCTATTTAACATTTTACATAAAAATTAATTCAAAATAGATTAGAGATCTTAATGTGAAAAGTAAAACAATAAAGCTTCTAGCAGAAAACGTAGGAGAATCTTTTCATGACTTTAGAGGTAGGCAAAGATTTCTTAAACAGAGCACAAAATGTCGTCATTAGGTGTTGAGTCAGGTCCCACTCATAGCACCCCTACATACAACAGAACGAAACACTGCCCGGTCCCTCGCTGTCCTCGCAATCGTTGCTATGTTTGAGCCCATTATTGCAGCCACTGTGTCAATCCATCTTGTTAAGGATCTTCCTCTTTTTTGCTGACCCGCTACTTTACTAAGCATGATGTCCATCTCCAGGGACTGGTCCCTCCTGATAATATGTCCAAAGTATGTGAGACGAAGTCTTGTCAGCCTTGCTTCTGAGTAGCATTTTGGCTGTACTTCTTCCAAGACAGATTTGTTAATTCTTCTGGCAGTCCATGGTATATTCAGTATTCTTCACCAACACCATGATTCAAACGCAATTATTCTTCTTTGGCCTTCACTTATTGTCCACCTTTCGTGTACATATGAGGCGATTAAAAATACCATGGCTTGAGTCAAGTGCACATTAGTCCTTAAAGTGACATCCCTGCTTTTGAACACTTTAATGGGGTCTTTTGCGGCAGATTCGCCCAGAGCAATATGTCATTTGATTTCTTGACTGCTGCTTCCATGAGCGTTGATTGTGGATACAAGTAAAATGAAATCCTTAACAACTTCAATATTTTCTCCATTTATCATGGTGTTGCTTATTGGTCCAGTTGTGAGGAGTTGTTTTCTTTATGTTGAGGGGTAATCCATTTTGAAGGCTGTGATCTTTGATATTCATCATGAAGTACTTCAAGTTCTCTTCACTTCCAGCAAGCAAGGTCATGTCATCCGCAAATCGCAGGTTGTTAATGAATCTTTCTCCCATCCTGATGCCGCGTTCTTCTTCATATAGTCCAGCTTCTCATATTATTTGTTCGCATACAGATTGAATAAGTATGGTGAGATGATACAACCCTAATGCACATCTTTTCTGATTTTAAACCATGCAATGTGCCCTTGCTCTGTTCCAATGACTGCCTCATGGTCTACATACAAGTTTCACATGAGCACAATTAAGTGTTCTGGAATTCCCATTCTTCAAAATGTTATCCATAATTTATTATGATCCACACAACTGTATACCTTTGCATAGTCAATAAAGCACAGGTAACATATCTTTCTGGTATTCTCTGCTTTCAATGAGGATCCAACCGACATTAGCAATGACATCCCTCGTTCCATTTCCTCCTCTGAATCTGGCTTGAATTTCTGGCAGTTCCCTGTTGATGTACTGCTGCAACCATTTTTTAATTATCTCCAGTAAATATTACTTGCGTAATGATATTTTTAGACGATTTCTGCATTCTGTTGGATCACATTTCTTTGGAATGGGCACAAATATGGATCTCTTCCAGTCAGTTGTCCAGGTAGCTGTCTTCCAAATTTGTTGGCATAGATGAGTGAGTGCCTCCAGCGCTGCATCCATTTGTTCAAACATCTCAATCGGTATTCCATCGATTCTTGGAGCCTTGTTTTTCACCAATGTCTTCAGTGCAGTTTGGACTTCTTCCTTCAGCACCATTGGTTCTTGATCACATGCTACCTCCTGAAATGGTTGAAAGTCATCCAATTCTTTTTGGTACAGTGACTCTACATTCCTTCCATCTTCTTTTGATGCTTCCTGTGTCGTTCAATTTCTTGCCCATGGAATCCTTCACTATTGCAACTCGAGGTTTAAATTTTTCCTCATTTCTTTCAGCATAAGAAATGCCGAGCATGTTGTTCCCTTTTGGTTTTCTAACTCCAGGTCTTTTCATATTTCATATAACACTTTACTTCCTCTTCTTGAGCTGCCCTTTGAAATTTTCTGTTCAGCTCTTTTACGTGATCACTCCTTCCTTTTGCTTTAGCTACTCTATATTCAAGAGCAAAAACTACTAACCATTAAAAATAAGGTTGCTCAATTGTACTTTATTAAATTCAGGAACATTCTCTTCACCAAAAGATACTGTTAAGAGAGAGTAAAGACAAATCACAGACTGAGAGAAGATGTTCACAATACATATATTGGAGGAAGGATTAGTGTCCAGAAATATAGAAAGCCCCTACAAATCAATAAAAAAGGTAAACATCCCAAGTTTTTTTAAAGTGAGTAAAAGACTTAAAGTCTTTTCACAAAAGAAAGTAGCCAAATGACCAATATGTGTATAAAATTTACTTAACATCATTATTCATCAGGAGATGCAAATTAAAATCACAATGAAATACTTTTATACACCCACCAGCAAGACTAAAATTAAAAGGACCAATAGTACAAAGTGTCAGCAAGGTTATTGAGCAATTAGTACAGTCATACTTTACTGGTGGGAGTTTCAATTAGAACAGCCATTTTGGAAAAGTGTTTACAAATATCTGCTATAGCTAAACCATGCCTATCCTATGACCTACCAATCTTACTCCTAGGTTTATGGCCAAGAGAAATGAGCTTATCCACCAAAAGACATGTACAACAGTGTTCATAGCAGCTTAGTTTAAAATAGCCAAAATTTGGAATGTTCAGTAGAATGGGTAACTTAAGGAATATTCATTCATACAATAGAAAAACACACAGCGATGAAAAATAACTAATGCTACATATGAAATGAGAGAATATCACAGAGATAATGAGAAGCGAAAGAAGCCAGACACTGAAGAGTGCATAGTGTATGACTCCATTCATATGATTTCAAGAACAAGCAAAACTAATCTACGGCAATAGAAGTCACTGGAGTGGTTACTTTGGGGTGGTGGTTGGTGTTAACTGACAAGGGGTGTTGGAGAGTGAACATTAGAGAGCTTCTGGGATGTTGGAAATATTTTATATTTGATCTAGGAGGTCAGATATATACGTATAAATGTGTGTGTGTTTGGCATGTGTATAAAAGTTAACTGAGCTACACTCTTGAAATCTGTATTCCTCACTGTATGTATATTATGTCTCAATAAAAAATAAACCCTTTGAGACAGGAATCTATCTCACCCAGTTACTAATAATACCAGTTAGTAGTTACTAATAGAGGGAAAGAGTAGTTCTCTTCTGGAAAAGTGAAAAGAAAAATTGGAAAAATTTTCTAGGAAAAATTGGTGAATGTAGGAGCTACAAAACTTTCATTTTTAGTTTCATGTAACTCATCTCTGGAAGACTTCGACCCAAGTACAACCACAGTTTTTGGAAAGAAACCTTGTAATCTTCCCACTGGTGGGTACTAAACTGTTCTACAGTGAGGCTCCAGCTCAGTATTAGCATCAATAGCTAATTGGGCTAAATGTTTCACATGTATTTCTTATTTAATCTACAATAAAAACTAACCCTGACAACTAAGAACCCAAGAGACAGAAAGGGCCACATGAACCAGATACCTACATTATCCTGAGACCAGAAGAACTAGTTGGTGCCCGGCCACAATCGATGTCTGTCCTGTCAGGGAGCACAACAGACAACTCCTGAGGGAGCAGGAGACCAATGGGATACAGACCCCAAATTCTCATTAAAAGACCACACCTAATGGTATGATTGCGACTAGAGGAATCCCAGAGACAATGCTCCCCAGAACTTCTGATGGCACAGGACAGGAACCATCCCCGAAGACAAATCATCAGGCATGAAAAGGACTGGTCAGTGGGGGGGAGAGAGATGCTGATGAAGAGTGAGCTAATTAAATCTGGTGGACACTGCAGAGTGTGTTGGCAACTCTTGACTGGAGGGGGGATGGGAAGATAGAGAGAGAGGGAAGATGGCAAAATTGGCACGAAACGAGAGACTGTAAGGGCTGACTCAATAGGGGGAGAGCAAGTGGGAGAAGGGAGTAAGATGTATGTAAACCTACATGTGACAGACTGATTGGAATGGTAAATGTTCACTTGAAGCTTAATAAAAATAAAAAAAAAAACTAACCCTAACCCAAACCCAAACCAGTCGAGTCAATTCTGACTCATAGTGACCCTATAGGACAGAGTAGAACTGCCCCATAGGGTTTCCAAGGAGCGGCTGGTGGATTTGAACTGCTGACCTTGTGGTTAGCAGTCTAGATCTTAACCACTGGGTAACCAGAGCTCCTAATCTACAATAGTCCTACGCATATGAGGCAGTACTATCATTATCCCTACTTTACATATGAAGAAAATGAGGCTTAGCAAAGTTAAGTAACTTGCTCAAGGTCAACATGACTGGTTAACACCAGAATAGCCCACTGGTCATACCTGTCTGATGGGCCATGCCCCACTTGAAGCAGTTGGTTCAGCCCAGCAGAGGTGCTGATCCTGAGGGTGCTGCCAGGACAGGATCCTTGGACTGAGGCAGGCAGGGTAGCAAAGTTTAAGGGGGAGGGCAAGACAATGCATGGAGAGGAAGGTTTATGTTGGAAAATCCACATCAGTATTCTAACGCAGGGTGGGAGTTTAGGGCCAAAACGAGGGACCACATAAATGGTCAGTGATAAAGGAAAGAAGGAGTCGGCTAGACAGTGAGGCAGAAGGGTGACGAAAGGTGAGAAGACCATGGACTTTGCCATGAACAGAACTGAGGTACTAAGTGCTCATTTCTGGTGTTGCTTTATCACAGGATGAAGAGGGTCAGCTGGAGTGCAAGTGCAGAACTGGGATAGACAGTGCCTGCATGCATGTTTGTTTTTAACTTGCTGAATATATTTATTCCTGAGCTAGCCATTTAGCTGAATGTAATTCAGATCACAGCATGAATTATTTTCTTATCCCTATGAAGTCCTACTACCACCTGTCTGTCAGTTTGTCTTACTGTGGTGGCTTGTGTGTTGCTATATTGCTGGAAGCTATGTCACTGGTATTTCAAAACACCAGGAGCATCTGCCATGGTGGACAGCTTTCAGCAGAGCTTCCAAACTAAGACAGACTAGGAAGAAAGGCATGGTGATCTGCTTCTGAAATTTAGCCACTAGAAACGTCATGGGTCACAACAGAACACTGTCCAACTTGCTTGCTTTAGACACATCATTAGAAGGGATCAATCGCTGAAGGAGGACATCATATTTGGTGAAGAAGAGGGCCTGCGAGGGCAAAGGAGACCCTCAGTGAGATGGCTTGGCACAACAGTCGCAACAATGGACTTGAACATACCAGGGAGCATGAGAATGATGAAGGACTGGGCAATGCTTCATTCTGTTGTACATAAGTTCAAATACACGAGTCAGAGTTGACTCAATGGCATCTGTCTATCTATCTATGAAGCCCCAAGTTTAAAAAAAAAAATCCTTTTCAATATTGCTAAGAAATAACTAGATAGACTCAATCAATGTTGGGGTCCTCCAATTAGGGATAGACTACACCATTTACCCTTAAATTCAGAGACTGGAGAGGCATTCCACCTTTAAGTGATATATAACAATGATTCTCTAATGACATAAAGTCAATGATTCTCTAATGAAATAAAGTCAGTGGTTTAGGGTCCATCAATTCTGTGTCAATCAGAAACATAGAATACATTTTCATATTTCTTAAGATAAAATATCTCATTTTTTATGATGTTAGAAATTGAAAGTACAAAATAATTGTTCTTATTGTGGGGAACATTCATCACAAACTTAAAACCACTTGAACATAGAGAAAGCCTGTCACATCGATAAGGGTCAATATTTCCAAAGAGAAATTTCCACTTACAGCCACAGCCTAACCGGGACTCAACAAGGACAAATCTTTGATTCTTGAAAACCTGTTCCTATTATACCTGCTGATCTACTTACTGAAAGCTACAAATACAAATATCCTGTCTTCAAGGCAATCGAGAGTAAAAAGGAAATTGTTCATGTCAGAACACATTTTGGGAGCGGTAGCTAAACAGAATCAGGGCAAATACCAACATTTATAATTTGTCTTTCAACATCAATCTTTAGGGGCATAAAACCTCCACTCCTCAGAAATGATTTGACACTACATTTATTTAAAGCAGGTGTATTCTTTCCTCTTCCCATCCATTATGAGTGCAGTGGGGGTGGGGGTGGTGGCCATGTATATTAACTTCCCTGGTTTGCTGACAGGGCCACCATGTAAGGTTGTGTAGGTTGTGCCCTGTACAAGGGCGTCTAGCCGAAGCTTGAATGAAGACTGAAGTCTAGCCTGCTCTATGGTGGCCAGCCTGTGGTCCTTGCTGAGGATTGTGCCTGCTTGGAGGCAGAGGTATCCTATTGACTGACAGAAGCCCTGTATGCCAGCTGTTCTGTCTCTGAGTCCTGGTTCTTGAAAAAAACTGACATATTCAAGTACTAATGGCTAGACAATTCCACTTATGCAAAACATTTGTTTCTTTCTTGTACCTTAGAGGGCTACGATCACAGCCATGCAAGGTCACCTGGCTAGTTAGTTGCAGAGCTGGACTAGAATGTCTCCATTGCTGTGTCCTGGGCTTGGTTTGATAGGAGAATGAAAACAAGTGAAGGCTTGGCAATGTAAGGATGAATTTCAGATTGGCTGTCTGTGCAGTGAGCACACAGGGTGAGGCCTGTGGGAAGAAGGTATCAAGGATGGGGAAGTGACCCTGCTAAAGGGAAAACGTTCCAGCACATGCTACCTCACGTTAGCTGACTCCACTTAGAGCATCACACAGGCCTGACGAGGTGTTTTGGACACTTACGATAAAGGAAGAAATTGTTCAAAATCAAATACCGGAGAGTCCAGAAGAAAAGGCATTGGTAGGTGACAGAAAGGCTGGGGAGAGAAAGGGAAGTCAGGACAGCTTCTTCAGGCTCAATGGACCAGTTGCACATTCTCAGCCTCCCCGAATTGCTGCCTTTAGCCCAGGAAGCCCCAGACCCCCTACCTGTGGTTCCCCAGCCCCCAAACTCTCTTTACACACCCAGTGTGGAATTCACCCTAGGGAAGTGATGTAAAGAAAACTGAAATATGGGATTTTTTTTTTTTACTAGTTACCAAGTCAACCAAAAATGTTTCCCTGAATATTTGCCAGTTGTCTGCTATCAATCACTCAGCTCCTAAAGGAATCCAAAGCAAAACTATCTTTTTCTCCATGTCAGGAATGGAAAGCCAGGTTCCAAAACAAACACAGTTTAGTTTTTTTTTAATGTGTGTCTGTTGCAGCGAAATTTATCCCTGACCTCATGTTATGGGGAAGGTAAGTGGAAGGCGTGATTGTCACTGATAACATTTTTAAAAATTATATACTGGTTGCTGTGGAGTCAGTTCCAACTCATAATGGCCCCATGTGTGTCAGGGTAGAACTGTGCTGCACAGGGTTTTCAGTGGCTGATTTTTTGGAAGTAGATTGCCAGACCTTTCTTCCGAGGTGCCTTTGGGTTGATTGAACTGCCAAACTTTTGGTTATCAACTGAGCTCATAAACCGTTTGTACCACTCAGGGACGTCTTTAAATTACACACAATCCGTTAACTGTGGTTCTTCACTAACTATCAAACTACCCCCATCTGAAGGGCCTGCCCCTGGGATTACAGAGAGTGGCCGGAATTGAACTGTCTTTGAAAGGCGTCACATTCCTGCCTTCGCTCTACGTGCTTTCCCTTTCCTATCCAAGACCTACCTTTTTCTCAAGCCTCAGTTCCACCCCACCTCCTCCGTGGGACCTTCTCCAAGGACAGCATTTAATGTGAACAGCTCTGCAGTGAAGCCACAGACCAAGAAATGAAAGATGGGAAAAAAGGTTGAACAAATGGCACCTGACGGATTTGGGAAATGGTGCACTTTTCTATATGAAAATGACTTCAGTTCAAAAATAGTTAAAAAAAAAAAAAAATTAACCACTATCGCTTTTGTGACAGTAAACACAAAGGCGAACGCAGTACTAGCGTTTCTGCTGTAAGTGGCCATCAGATGATCCAGGACTTTCAAATCTTCCTAGAAACGGTGGACCCCTAAAAAATATATTTGCAGACTTCCAGCGGCCTATGGCCTACAGATCTGAAAAACACTGACCTGGGCCTCATTTTATAAACCAGCCCTCCCTCGCTACACTTACACAGAACACTATGAGGCTGGTGCTTCTGGACTGGGCAGGGTGGGGGCTCTGCATCCTCCAGGAATCCTTCTCCATTTTGCTTCTCGGTAGGGTCACATGTCTTCCTGTGGGGACACCTCCATCTCGCAGGCCTTTCCTTCTCTCTTTTTTTATTGTGGTAAATATATATGTAAGAAAACATTTGATACTTCCAGAATCTTCCCATATACAGTTGAGTTACATTAATTATGTTCATCATGTTGTTCAGTTATCACCTTCCTCGGCCCCAGATTCCACCGTCAGCCTTCGCAGAAGCTCAGCATCTCCTAAGCATTAGGCCTTCCGTTATGCTTTCCCCCCCTACAGCTTCCACGGCACTCAGCCTAGGACAAAAATTCTTCAATCTAATTCCACACAAGGAAGTAAAACCAACTATGTTATGTGGGCCTGGCTTAGAGGAAAGTTTGTCGTGTCTTCAAGTTTGAGTGTCTTATTTGTGTAATGAAAGCAATTTTATATCCTGCAAGGTATTGCATTGCTCAACAATTTTATGTCTCTTGACGAAAAAGCAACAAAATAGAAAAACATTTCTCCCAAAGTTTACGTAGACTGTCTACGTCTAGGTACCATTTTTAGTGTCCAGCTTTAACTGCCCTCCCAGCAGAGGGATCATAGGATCAGAGGCCTGTTAAGGGACCAGAGAGAATCAGCTCTTCACCCCACACAACAAAGAGTGAGCACTTTCAGGAATTTAATGTCCTGCCAGTCAGTACATTCCATTGTGGGAGATGGGAGAAAAGTGCTGTCTTGAGAAATGTGTTTGTTGGTCAACAGTATGATGACCCTGTAACCATAGCTACCTGCCCAATTAGGGTCAACACAACCACCTTCACTCTTCTGTTTAACTGTAGACACACACCCAGACTTCTCGGTCAAACTTGAGAGGATTAGCTAGGACCCAAGCATTCTTTTTTTTTTTTTAATAATTTTTATTGTGCTTTAAGTGAAAGTTTACAAATCAAGTCAGTCTCTCACATATAAACTTATACATACTTTACTACATACTCCCACTTACTCTCCCCCTAATGATTCAGCCCACTCCCTCCTTCCACTCTCTCCTTTCGTGACCATTTTGCCAGTTTCTAACCCCCTCTACCCTCCCATCTCCCCTCCAGATAGGAGATGCCAACATCGTCTCAAGTGTCCACCTGATGCAAGTAGCTCACTCCTCATCAGCATCTCTCTCCAACCCATTGTCCAGTCCCTTCCATGTCTGATGAGTTGGCTTCGGAAATGGTTCCTGTCCTGGGCCAACAGAAGGTTTGGGGACCATGACCACCGGGATTCTTCTAGTCTCAGTCAGACCATTAAGTCTGGTCTTTTTACGAGAATTTGGGGTCTGCATCCTATTGTTCTCCTGCTCCCTCAGGGGTTCTCTGTTGTGGTCACTATCAGGGCAGTCATTGGTTGTGGCCGGGCACCATCTAGTTCTTCTGGTCTCAGGATGATGTAGTCTCTAGCTCATGTGGTCCCCTCTGTCTCTTGGGCTCATAATTACCTTGTGACCTTGGTGCTCTTCATTCTCCTTTGATCCAGGTGGGTTGAGACCAATTGATGCATCTTAGATGGCCACTTGTTAGCGTTTAAGACCCCACACACCACACTTCTAAGTGGGAACAAGCATTCTTTTTAAAATCTTTTTTCGATTACCTAGATGATTGAGATACTTGAGAAAACCATTACAGTAAATCTAAAGAGTGTTTTGGGTGCTATTAACTAAGAGTCTCTGATCCTCTGTGTTGTGGTTAGAAAAATGTTGGTAGGCTTTCCATAAAAGGTGTTCTAGGCACTCAGTATATTTAATGAAGAGCAGTAAGTCAATGCCCTGGGACACCCTGGTCCTCCAACCTAAGCAGACACATACTTCAAGATGGCGAGTGTGGAGAGTGGCATCTGACACTGATATCCGGGGTTTCAACTGCATAGTCAGGATGAGAATACGATAAGAAAAGCAGCTCGTTGGCAGGAACGGAGCCAGCTCTATGCAGGTGCCTGTGTGTAGTATTTCATGTCTGATTTAGGGCCAGAGAGAAACGTCATCTCTGCACCACAAGACCAGGAAGCAGGAATATCTGGCTCAAGCTAAAAGGATGGTAGGACAGAGCCTGGGAGGGAAAGGATAGTTTTGGAGACCAGCTTGGCTACTCTGCAACCATTAAGGAGAAAGCCTGTCCACTATGACGTTTCCATCATTATTCTTTTTTTGGTGGAGGGAAGGTTATTTTGGGTTTTTTTTTTGGTGGTCAATATATATGTAACACAACATTTGACATTTCAACAATCTTAGCATGCACAGTTCAGTGACATTGATTATGATCACTGAGTTGTTCAGCCATCACCCTTATCTGTTCCCAAATTATCCCATCACCCTTAACAGAAGCTCAGTGTCCCCTAAGCAGTCAGTCCTCCTTTCCCCCTCCCTCCCACCCATCTCTGGTAACCACTAGTGAACTCTGGTCTCTACATACTTGCTTATTCTAGATATTTCATTTGTGTGGGATCGTATAAATGGGACAATATTTGTCCTTTTGTGACTGACTTATCTCACTCAGCATAATATTTTCAGGGTTCATCCATGTGGTAGAATGTATCAGAACTTATTTTCTCTTTACATTGTTGTTATGGATTAAATTGTATCCCTCAAAATATGTGTTGTAAATCCTAACCCCATACCTGTGGTTATAATCTCATTTGGGAATAGAGTTTTCTTCGTTATGTTAATGAGGCAGTGTTTGTGTAGGCTGTGTTTTAAGTCAATCTCTTTTGAGATTTAAAACAGCAGATTCAGCAAACAGCCAGGAAGCCAAGATGGGGGAAGAAAGATGCAGTACCACATGAAGATTGCCAAGGAGACAAGAAACAGAAGCTCAGAAGAGACAAGGACTTTCCTCCAGGTCCTACAATCTGGAGAGAGAGAAAGCCTTCCCTTGAGCTAGCACCCTGAATTCAGATTTCTAGCCTCCCAAACTGTGGCAAAATATATTTCTGTTTGTAAAAGCCACTCACTTGTGGTATTTCTGGCATAGCAGCACTAGATAACTAAGAGCGTTGTTGTCGTTAGGTGCCATCAAGTTGACTTTCTAGTCGTAGGGACCTCATGTGACAGAGTAGACTGGCCCATAGGGTTTTCTAGGTTGTAATCTTTTATGGCTGAGTAATATTCTGTTGTACGTATATACCGCATTTTGTTTATCCATTTGTCTGCTGGTGGATGTTTAGGCTGTTTCCACTTTTTGGCTATTGTGAAGAGTGCTGCAGTGAGCACTGGTATACAATATCCTTTTTATTCCTGCTTTAAATTCTTTGGGGTTTATGCCTAGGAGTGGAATTGCTGGATCATGTTTAACTTTTTGAGGACCTGCCAAACTGCTTTCCACAATGGCTGCACCATTTTTCATACTCACCAGTAATGGATGAGGGTTTTAATTTCTCCACATGCCCACCAATGCTCACTGTTTCCCTTTTTTTTTTATTCGTTAATTTTGATGATGGAAAGTAGAGAGAAAATGTTATGATTTCAGAAATAGTTACAGCAATAGACAGTCTGAGACTCAGAAAGAATAAAATCAGTATTCCTACTGTTAATATGCTTCAAATTGAATGTAAATCAGATAATCAAACAACCTACATAATGACAGTAGCCTCCGGATCTACAGTTTGACTTTTAAAATAGACTCTGGGTCTGTAGTAGAGCCTGTGGCGACAGTACAAGTCAGGAACAGTGGGTTGTGTGCCAAGCACTCACATAGTCAATATTTTCCATACTTATTTTTCTCATCATAAACAAATACACCAAAAAAAAAAAAATGGATAGTAAGAAAAATTAAAACCAGACTGCTAGTGTCTTAGCTTTCTCATCTCTTCCCTGGCAGACTTGGCTGTCCTCTGAAGCCTTGGGCCTGGGTCTCCAGTGATCTGGAGAGTGGGTTGTGCTGATCCCAGGGGCCCTGTACCAAGGGGCCTGGTGGACATTGGCGGCACAGTGATAGAGTTCCATCTTCGTCATGGAGGCTGAGTCAGAGTCCTATACAGACCTGCCTCCTACCACAGCAAGATGGGCCCCAGGTGGGAGCAGATGACTGTGGCTCTTCTGAACTCCAGAAAGAAAGACTTCATTGTAGATGTGGTTTTGATCCCAAATTCAAATTGGACAACTCCCTCCTCTTTCCTCACTCCCCTGCATTCTTCCATCTCTTTCTCACTCATGTTTTAAATCCTGCTAACTTGCTACCTGAAAGGGCTCTCTCATTTTCCAAACTCTCCTTGATGTTCTTCCAAACAAGCGGTGACCTTGGGCAATGTGGTAAGATAGTTAGAGTCGGAAATATCCAAATTTAAATCCTAACTTTGCTGTGTGAACTTGGGCCGTCCCTTACCCTCTTTAAGTCTTTAGTTTTCTTAGCATTAATCACTGTAAGGGCTAATCACTGTGAGAGAAGTCCTTGCGTAGTGGCAATGGTCAACACACGTGGTTGCTAAACAAAAAGTTGGTGGTTCGAATCCACTCAGAGGCACCTCGGAAGAAAGTCCTCAGAACCTACTTCTGAAAAATCAGTCATTGAAAACCCTTGGAGTATAGTTCTACTCTGACACACATGAGGTTGTCATGAGTCAGAGTCGACTCCATTGTAATTGATTGAGTCGCTATGAGCTAATGTGTGTTCAGAGCTTAGGCCTGTCCTGTACATATGAACTTCAGTGAATGGTGGCTATTAAATCAAATAGAAAACAACTGATGGTCCCTTGCTATCCCTGAGTGGCTCAGCTTTGAACTTAGCAGTGTTTCTTAGCTCTACCTGAATATTAGAATCGCCTGGAGAGCTTTTAAAAACCCTGATGCCTAGGCCTGGTCCACCCCCACTGCCCCCACACCCGGTGCCCTATTACATCAGACTGTCTGGGGGTGGGACCCAGGTATCCATCTTTTTTGAAAGCCACACAGGTGATTCCTGTGTGTAGGCAAAGTGAAGAACGATGTGAAATGAAGATGACTGGCAACCACGCCCAGGGCACTATCTCCATTTGCTATAGGGCACACACTCAGAGGGAAGCCTTCACCTCGGGGAATTATCTGGAGGCTAATTACAGTGGTACAACAGAACACATGGAATGAAGGACATCATTGCTGATGTCAGATGGATCTTGGCTGAAAGCAGAGAACACCAGAAAGATGTTTACCTACATTTTTTTTGACTATGCAAAGGCATTCGACTGCGTGGACCATAACAAATTATGGATAACATTTTGAAGAATGAGAATTCCAGAACACTTAGTTGTGCTTATGAGGAACCTGTACTTAGACCAAGAGGCAGTTGTTCAAACAGAAAAAGGAGATATTGCATGGTTTAAAGTCAGGAAAGGTGTCTGTTGGGGTTGTATCCTTTCACCATACTTATTCAATCTGTACGCAGAGCAAATAATCCAAAACGCTGGACTATATGAAGAAGAATGCAGCATCAGGATTGGAAGAAGTCTCTTTTAACAACCTGCGATATGCAGATGACACGACCATGCTTGCTGAAAGTGAAGAGGCCTTGAAGCATTTACTGATGAAGATCAAAGGCTATAGCCTTCAGTACGGATTATACCTCAACATAAAGAAAACAAAAATCCTCAAAATGGGACTAATAAGCAACATCATGATAAACTGAGAAAAAATTGAAATTGTGAAGGATTTCATTTAATCGGATCCACAATCAACGTCCATGGAAGCAGCAGTTAAGAAATCAAACAACATATTGCATTGGACAAATCTGCTGCAAAAGACCTCTTTAAAGTGTTAAAAGCAAAGATGTCACCTCATATATATGCAAAAGCTGGACAATGAATAAGGAAGACTGAAGAAGAATTGATGCATTTGAATTATGGTGTTGGCGAAGAATATTGAATATACCACTGACTGCCAGAAGAATGAAGAAATCCGTCTTGGAAGGACAGCCAGGATGCTCCTTAGAAGCGAGGATGGCAAGAATTTATCTCACATGCTGTGGACATGTTTTTAGAAGGGACCAGTTGGGTTCTGGGTTAGTCCCTGGAGAAGGACATCATACTTGGTAAAGTAGAGGGTCAGCGGAAAAGAGGAAGACCCTCAATAAGATGGATGGACACAGTGGCTGCAACAATGGGCTCAAACATAGCAATGATTGTGAAGATGGTGCAGGACCAGACAATGTTTTGTTCTGTTGTATACAGGGTCACTATGAGCCAGAACCGACTGGATAGCATCTAACAACAACAACAACGGAGTACCACATATACCCCAGAGTCAAGACGCTGAAACGCCAGGCAGCTGGGAGCCAATTCAAGCGTTTGCTGCCACAAAGGGCACTCAGACCTTCCTGGGGGCCCTTGGTCTCTGCATCCCACTCTGATATTCTCAGTGGACAAATGGAAGCAGCTGGGTTTCCCTCTGCCCTGGCAGGGAACCTAGGGGCTCTGGTCTGATTTTTGTTAAGGCCACCTCTGTTTGTTTCTCACCAAGAAGCCCAGCTCTACAGCCCCTCATAGACATCTGCCTGTGCCCGTGTTTCCGTTTTCAGACCTTCACGCTACGTTCATAATTAACCCCTGGGAAATATTGAGTAGGTCCCAGTGCTGTTTACCTTTCCGCTCAGGAAGCCCAGGGACTTCAACAGGTCCAATATTTGCTGGCCCCCAAAGGCTAATTATACAAATGATACATATTTAAAAAGAAAAACAAAACTGTCCTGGGTTTAACAGGGAGCCCAGGGATGGGATTTCCAGAGGTCACCACCACCCTGCCCTCTCCTCTCCTCTGATATTGGGAATTTTGCTCCAGGCCAGGAACCCAGAAGGCATTCCTCGATATGGAATGCGGGTGGCCCTGCCCCCAGTGCCTCTGGCAGAGAATGGGTGGGGAGAGTGGGGAGAGGAAGAGAAAGAGGAATAGAAAAGCAGAACAGGTCCTAAAAAAATATAAGAAGAGCAATTTGACCTTTGGAATGAATCTGTGAAAGCAAAAATAAAAAGTAAAAGAATTAAAAAGAGGAAATAAGGTGGGACAGGAAAATTAAGGCACAAGTGAAGAAAGGATGCTGAAAACGGTTCTTTGTTACTGAGCAGTCAGACAATAGGTACTATTTTCTATTTAAAAAATTTTGTACTCAATATAGGTTTCTTTACAAAAAATAAGCATTTTTTAATTTTAAAAAGATGGTGACTTCAGGTTGGATTATAAATTGATACAACCTTTTGGGAAAACCATTCGGCAACCCCAGGTTTAGGTATCTCCCTAAGGTGCAGATGATCCCAAACACATGACCAAGAATGTTCATAAGATCACTGTCCATTGTAGTCAAAGCCCAGAAACAACCCAAGTGTCCCCTGACAAGAGAACGGATAAATCCATGGAGGGCTAAATGGCAGTGAAAGAAGGAATCACAGCCTCCTGTATCAGCAAGGATAAATCTCACGAGCATAAGACTGGAAAACAACATCAACTACAAAAGACTGTCACAAAAGAATACATACAGTTTTATACCATTTACACAGAGATCCCTCAAAAGACAAAATACTGTTTAGTGATATCCTCTCTGAGCTGAATCCTAACAGCATTGGACAGAAGCAGTAACAACAGTCTGAGAAAACTAAAAAACACAAAATTCAGAATAGCGGTTATTACCTCTAATAGGAAGCAAAAGGGCGGAAGCGATTAGGGAACGTGTAACTGGAATATTCTATTTCTCAAGCTATTTCGTTTTGCTGTACATAAGGTCACTGTGAGTTGGAACTTACTTGACAGCACCTAACAACAGCTAACAAGCTGGATACAGTACGCTTATTTCATTACTTCTTTAGATTATACATATGCATTATACGCCCTCTTCTTATACGCTAAGTATTTCATAATAAAAAAAAAAATACTTGGGGGAAGATGATGAAGTAGCAAGAAAATAAGGAAGGAATAAAAAATAAAGAAAAGAATGAATGTGAGAAAGGAAATGATGAAGAGAAGAAAGTCATTCTGTTGAAAAGGCAGGAAGCAAACTTTGGACCTAACTGGAAAATTACAGCAGTTGTTCCAGTTCTTATGTCATTGCATAAGAAGTTGATGTCCCCGGGATCCAGTCCTCAGCTCACTGCTTCTTCCAACTGTAGACTGTCCCTGGGTGATTTCAAGTGACTTCATGCTTTTGGAACCACTGATACACTGATGGCGACCAACTTTTTTCTCCAAATAAGTTATTTTCATTGAAGCTTGGGCTCCTATATCTCACCACCTCTGGTCTTTTCTGCTTAGCCATCCACACACCCCCACACCCAAAAGGCCTGGAATCGAGCACCTTATCTTCCTTTCGACATTGTTCTTTTTCTGTGATCTATCTCCCCATAGAAAACGCACCACTGCTCACCCAGTGGTTAGAATCACAGGAGTTACGCTTATCTCCTTCCTCATCCTCAGGGTCCATATTATATCAACGCCTGAACTTTTCTGGTGCTCCTTTATGCCTCTCAAGTCCTTCCATCCGTTTCCTCCCAGCCTCGATGTTGGTACGAGAATTCAGTATCTTTCTTAGATAATTGCAACAGCCTCTTACTCGGACTCCCGGGTCCAGACTGGGTGCCCTTAACTTCTCCCTCCACCTGCCACCGGGATGATCTGGCTGGAACGGAAATCTGATCACGCGACTTGCCTGCTTACATCCTGAATGGCTATTCATCCGCCTATAGGATCAAATTTAGTAACCAAAAAAAACCCAAACCCATTGCCATTGAGTTGATTCTGAACCATAGTGGCCCTATAGGACAGAGTAGAACTGTCCCCTAGGGTTTCCAAGGAGCACCTGGTGGATTTGAACTGCTGACCTTTTGGTTAGCAGCCATAGCTCTTAACCAGTATGCCACCAGGGTTTCCAGTTCCTTAATAGCATGGGCAAAAAACTACCAAACCAAACCCCTTGCTGTTGAGTCAATTCTGGCTTATAGCAACCCTAATATGGCCCATTTTGACCTCTCCAGCCTCATCTTCACTACTCTTGCTTACTACCTGGAACCACTTGTAGTCTATCATACACATACAGATCTTCATCTTATACTATCCAATCTGAGTCCCTGGACGGCACAAACTGTTTGTATTTGGCTGCTAACTGTAAAGCTGGAGGTTTGAATCTACCCAGAAGTGCCATAGAAGAAAGGTCTGGCTATCTGCTTCCACAAGATTTTTGTTCTTGTTAGTTGCCATCGAGTGATGACCCCATGTGTGCACAGTGGAACTGCTCCATAGAGTTTTCAAGGCTGCGACCTTTTGGAAGCAGATCACCAGGACTGTCTTCCAAGGCACCAACCTTTTGTCTAGTAGTCAAGAGCTTAACTCTTTGCATCAAAACCCTATAGAGAACTACCGACTGTTTTGACCAGGAACACAACAGATGGTCCTGGATAGAATGGGAGAAAAATGTAAAACAAAACACAAATTCTTAAAAAAGACCAGACTTACTGGACCGGTAGAGGCTAGAGGAACCCCTGAGACTATCGCCCTGGGATGCCCTTTAAACTTGAAACTCAAACCACTCCTGGTGGTCACCTATCAGCCAAATGACAGAAAGGCTCATAAAATAAATATTATCACCTTTATAGATTAAATTATGTCCCCCCCAAAATATGTGTTGTAAATCCTAAATCTCTATGCCTGTAGTTATAATCCAATTTGGGGATGAGTTATCTTTGTTATATTAATGGGGCAGGACTAGCACAGGGTGTATCAGTCTCTTCTGAGATATAAAAAGAGATTAAACAAGCAAGAAGTGAGAAAGAAGGGGTGAGATAGATGCCAAGACACATGAAGATCTCCAAGGAACCAGGAAGCGAAGCTGAAGAGACAATGACATTCCTCCAGAAATGACAGAGAGAGAAAGACTTCCCCTCGATCCAGCTCTCTGAATTCAGACATGTAGCCTCCTAAACTGTGAGAAAATCAATTTCTGCTTGTTAAACCCATCCACCTGTGGTATTTCTGCTATAGCAGCACTAGACAACTAGGACATCACCTGTGAGTACTGTTCGTCTAAACAATCACCTACGTGTGACCTAATGGTCAACATTTACACTAGACCAAAGATGAGAAGGTAAAGGGGGCGGGAAGCTAGACTGATGGAACAAACGGAATGGAAATAATAACGATATATTGTGAAAAGTGTTACCAAGGTCACTGAATAATATGTATAGCAATTGTTAATGAGAATCTAACTTGCTACGTAAATTTTCTCCTAAAATTCAATATGAAAGCAAAACAAACCTTATGGATGGCGATTCTGCTCTGACACGTGAGGGGTTGCCATGGGTTGGAAATGACTCGACACAATGGTTTTGGTTTTTTTTTTTTTTCATCCCTAACTCCAGCTATGGAGCCCTGGTGGCTCAATGGCTAAGAGGTCGGCTGCTAACCAAAAAGCCAACAGTTAGAATTCACCAGCTGCTCCTTGTAAACCCTATGGAGCAGTTCTACTCTGTTGGAATTGACTTGACAGCAACAGGTTTTTGGGGTTTAACCCCAGCTATTCATCCCTTTAAGACCAACTCATCCTGTCCTGCTTCTTGGGGCCAGGGGGCAGCTTCTTCTTAGGGCCAGCAGATTGTTGCCCAAGCCAATAGACTGGCTCAGGGTTATCAGATCTTCCATTTTTTTCCCAAGAACATCAGAAATCTCAGTGTTTTTTTAAATTGAACTTTAGGTGAAGGTTTACAGAATAAACTAGTTTCTTATCAGACAGTACATACATTGTTGTATGGCATAGAAACCTGTGTTTTTAAAAATAATTTATTTTATTTTGTTGTCGTTGTTGAGAACACACACAGCAAGAACATGCACCAATTCAAGTTTCTACATGAACAATTCAGTGACATTGGTTACATTCTTCGAGTTGTGCAACCATTCTCAGCCTCCTTTTTTGAGTTGTTCCTTTCAAAGTAACATAAACTCCCTGCCCCCTAAGGTTCCTATCTAATCTTTTGAGTAGCTGCTGTCAATTTGATCTCATATAGATCTTAAAAGAGCGTAATGCTCAAGGCAGACATTTTTATTAGTTAAGCTAAATTATTGTTTGGTTTTAAGAAGACTTTAGGGGATATTTTCAGCTTAAGATTTAAATTTAGGGCAAGAGTTTCTAGGGTTCATACAGCTTCCATGGCTCCAGAAATCTGGATTCCATGAGAATTTGAAATTATATGTGCATTTTCCCTCTTTTGATCAGGATTATTCCATAGAATCTTTGATAAAAATGTTCTGGGCTCATGGCAAAGGCGGCAGCTGCTCATAGAAGCAATTAGTCACGCATTCCATTTTCTTCTCTTATTTCTGACTCTCCTTCCTCTGTTGCTCCAGGCAAATAGAGACCAATTGTTGTGCCTTTGATGGACACTTGCAAGCTTTTAAGACCCCAGGCACTAAGAAATGAACTAGTAGGTAGAACAGAAACACTAAACACATTGTTGGGCCAATTAATTGGGATGTTCCATAAAACTATGACCCTAAATCTTCAAACCAAGGAACAAAACCCCATGAGGTGTTCTGTTGTACATAAGCAGCCTCAGCAGCTATTCTTTATTTATTTTTGTTGTTGTAAACATATCTATGGCACAACTTTTACCAATTTAACTTTTTACCGGTGTACAACTTATCAACAGCAATTATATTAATTGGCTGTGCAACTCTATCTTAATCAATGTGATTTTCCATCACCATAAACTGAAACTCAGTACTCCATAAACTATAATCCCCCCCTTTCCCCTCCCTGATAACCGCTAATAAACTTTGGCCTCTATACATTTTCCTGTTCTTATCTTTTTGTTTAAGTGAGGTCATACAATATTTGTCCTTTTGTGACTGACTTATTTCACTCAGCATAATGTCTTCAAGCTCTATCCATATTGTAGCACGTGTCAAGAGTTCATTTCTCCTACTGGTTGAATAGTGTTCCATTGTATGTATGTACATTTTGTTTATCCATTCGTCTGTTGATGAACACACACACATATGTATGTAGCAAAACATTTGCCATTAGGTTGTTTCCACCTTTTGGTTATTGTGAATAGTGCTGCAGTGAATACTGATGTATAAGTGTCTGAGTCTCTGCTTTCAAGTCTTTTAGGCATATACCTAGGAGTGGAATTACTAGGTCACGTGGTAGTTCTATTTTTAGTTTTCTTTTTTGAGAAACTGCCAGTCTGTTTTCCACAATAGATAGAAATCTCAGTTTTAATGAGCAAGCTACCAATTTTTATGTGAAATTTCTGAGGTTTCAACATCACCTCAAGGTTTTTGCAAACATTGTGGAGAATCAAACAGACACATCTAGAGTCTGAATTCAGACTGTGAGCTGTCATTTTGCACATTCTGGTCAGGTGTTTCACCTAAGTTATCCAGACCCACTTTCTGATAATTCAACTAATTATCACATATTTTTATTTCTTAAAGACTAAACCTTAAAGTGGGGCCAATGTGGCGGAGTAGTCAGATGCTTCCTGTGGTCCCTGTTACAACAAAGACCTGAAAAAATAAGTGAATCTATTATATATGGCAATCTAGGAGCCCTGAACATCAAAGACTAAATTGAGGAATTGGACTGAGTGGCAGGGGGAGAGAGAGACAGTTCAGAAGCAGCGAGGAGTTACCAGACCTGACCTGGTGGGAACCAACACCATGCAGGCTGGATTGGCTGGCATGCGCAGTGAGGCAAGCAGTGGCACTTGGGATGCTTTTTGTACATTGGGAAAGACTGAGCAGTGGAGAGTCTGCTCAACCCTCCAGAACCAGAGAGAAGCGGTGCTCAATTGGCAAAAGATAAGTACATGCATCTAACCTACTGCGTGGAGCAAAAAAACACACCCTTTGGGAAGCAACTCTCTCCCATTTACTCACCCTCTACATGCTCTACACTGGGTCTGGGCCGGCATCAGTGATTGCCACCTCCCCTGGGCCAAAAGTAGGACCCATCACCCAGCCTGAGCCATTCTCCCAGCTTTGGAGAGGGTACAAATTTACCAACAGGGAAAAATAATCTGCCAGCTCCCCTAAGCCAGGAACTCAGGGAAGGCACAGCACCTTTGCCTAGGCACAGGCAAAAGGGGTCCACAAAATTTGAATGCCTTTCACCCCTGCATAAACGTGTGGGCCCATTTCAACAGTATAAACCCTTGTTAGCACAGTACAACAGGGTATATACCTGAAACCTATTTTCAACTCTATCAGCTAAAAGGGAGAGTGGCAGACCCATGACATTTAACACCACCATGCCCATTAAGCAGGAGCTGGAAGACTGGTGGCTCCATCCACACAACCTAACCACTTGTGACAGGGGTTCAAGAATAAGCGATGCCTCCCAATCCTTAGAGCCAACAGCATTGGTTGTCCATAGTCTGGCTGCAAAATCTACTCAGCTATGCACTCTAGGGGGCAGGGACATGATTTCCCCCCAGACAGAGCAGCTGTCAGCTCCCTGTACTGCTCAGTGCATGACCCCCTACTGCAGCCAGTACCTGTGCCTACTCCAGTCACCCCTGCCCATCTAGGACTGTAGGGGAGAGCCTGCACCACACACTTGGTGACCGACCACCTGAGGTAAATCCATATAAGAAAAATAAACACACTTCTGGGCTCACATACTTAATAACAGCTCTGAAGACCTGGTGACAGAAAGCGATAGCTTCAAAGATGCCAATAATCAAACTAGATCACACAACCAGCCTATTTGGGCATATCAAAACAAAACAAAACAAAACAAGAAGCTAGGACACAGTAAGCAAATACAAAATAAATAAATATAATAACATATTGATGGTTTGGAGACAACAGTCAATGTCAAATCACACAAAGAGATAGACCATGATAACTTCAGCAAGACCCAAAACAAAGAATCAAGAAACCTCCCAGAGGAATATAACTTTTTGGAAACACTGGAGGTAGAATTCAAAAGATTAATATACAGAGCTCTTCAATAGATCAGGAAGTAGATCAGGCAAAATGCAGAACAAGCCAAGGAGCACACAGAAAAACCAAAAGGGGAAATCAAGAAGGTTATACAAAATCATAAGGACAAATTTAACAGGCTGCAAGAATCCAGACAGTAAACAGAAATCCAGAAGATTAACAATAAAATTTTAGAATTAGACAACTTAGTAGAAAGTAATGGAACTCAGAATTAGTGAGATAGAAGATAAAGCACTTAACACCAACTTGTGTGTGTGACACCAACTTATTTGAGAAAAAATCATGTAAAAGAATTAAAAGATGAAGAAAACCTAAGAATTATGTGGGACTCTATCAAGAGGAATAACCTATGTGTGTCTGGAGTGCTAGAACGGGGGAGATAACAGAAAATACAGAGAGAATTGTTGAAGATTTGTTGTCAGAAAACTTCCCTGACATTGTGAAAGATGAGAAGATATCTATCTAAGATGCTCATCGAACCCCACACAAAGGAGATCCCGAAAGAAAGTCACCAAGACATGTTATAATCAGTTACCAAAACCAAATATAAAGAGAGAATTTTAAGAGTAGCTTTTTAGGGATAAACAAACAGTTACCTACAAAGAGGAGTAAATAAGACTAAGCTTGGACTACTCAGAAGAAACCATGCAGGCAAGAAGGCAATGGGATGATGATATAAAGCCCTGAAGGAAAAACACCGCCAGCCAAGAATTATATATCCAGCAAAACTGTCTCTCAAATATGATGGCAAAATTAGGGCATTTCCAGATAAAAGAAGTTTAGAGAACTTGCAAAACAAAACCAAAACTACTAGAGATACTAAAGGGAGTCCTCCAGTTAGAAAATCAATAACATCAGATAAGAACCCAAGACTAGAACACAGGACAGCACAACCAGATATAAACCCAGATAGAGAAGTCAAAAAATAAATCAAAACTAAAATGCTGAAAATAGGGAAACAGAGACATCAATATGTAAAAGATGATGCTGTTGTTGTTAGGTGCTGTCAAGTCGGTTACGACTCATAGCGACCCTATGCACAACAGAACAAAACACTGCCCGGTCCTGCGCCATCCTTACAGTCGTTGTTATGCTTGAGCTCACTGTTGCAGCCACTGTGTCAATCCACCTCGTTGAGGGTCTTCCTCTTTTCGGCTGACATTGTACTCTGCCAACCATGATGTCCTTCTCCAGGGACTCATCCCTCCTGACAACACGTCCTAAGTATGTAAGACGCAGTCTCGCCATCCTTGCCTCTAAGGAGCATTCTGGCCGCACTTCTTCCAAGACAGATTTGTTCGTTCTTTTGGCAGTCCATGGTATATTCAATATTCTTTGCCAACACCACAATTCAAAGGCGTCAATTCTTCTTTGGTCTTCCTTATTCATTGTCCCAGCCTCACATGCATATGATGTGATTGAAAATACCATGGCTTGGGTCAGGCGCAGCTTAGTCTTCAGAGTGACATCTTTGCTCTTCAACACTTTGAAGAGGTCCTTTGCGGCAGATTTGCCCAATGTAATGCTTCTTTTGATTTCTTGACTGCTGCTTCCATGGCTGTTGATTGTGGATCCACGTGTCTGTCACTTTGCCGTACTGTGGGGGCTTGTGTGTTGCTGTGATGCTGGAAGCTATGCCACCGGTATTCAGATACCAACAGGGTCACTCATGGAGGACAGGTTTCAGATGAGCTTCTAGACTAAGACAGACTAGGAAGAAGGACCTGGCAGTCTACTTCTGAAAAGCACTAGCCAGTGAAAACCTTATGAATAGCAGTGGAACATTGATATAGTGCCGGAAGATGAGCCCCCCAGGCTGGAAGGCACTCAAAAGATGAGTGGGGAAGAGCTGCCTCCTCAAAGTAGAGTCCACCTTTATGACGTGGATGGAGTAAATCTTTTGGGACCTTCATCTGCTGATGTGGCACGACTCAAAATGAGAAGAAACAGCTGCAAACATCCATTAATAATCAGAACCTGGAATGTATGAAGTATGAATCTAGGAAACTTGGAAATTGTCAAAAATGAAATGGAACGCATAAACATCGATATCCTAGGCATTAGTTCAAGCTGAAACTGAAGAAAATCAGAGCAAGTCCACGAGAGCCAAAATATGACCTTGAGTATATCCCACCTGAATTTAGAGACCATCTCAAGAACAGATTTGACGCATTGAACACTAGTGACCGAAGACCAGACGAGTTGTGGAATGACATCAAGGACATCATCCATGAAGAAAACAAGAGGTCACTGAAAAGACAGGAAAGAAAGAAAAGACCAAGATGGATGTCAGAGAAGACTCTGAAACTTGCTCTTGAGCATCCAGCAGCTAAAGCAAAAGAAAGAATTGATGAAGTAAAAGAACTGAACAGAAGATTTCAAAGGGCTTCTCGAGAAGACAAAGTAAAGTATTACAATGACATGTGCAAAGAGCTGGAGATGGAAAACCAAAAAGGAAGAACATGCTCGGTGTTTCTTAAGCTGAAAGAACTGAAGAAAAAATTCAAGCCTCCAGTTGCAATAGTGAAGGATTCCGTGGGGAAAATATTAAACGATGCAGGAAGCATCAAAAGAAAATGGAAGGAATACACAGAGTCATTATACCAAAAAGAATTAGTCTATATTCAGCCATTTCAAGAGGTGGCATATGATCAGGAACTGACGGTACTGAAGGAAGAAGTCCAAGCTGCTCTGAAGGCATTGGCGAAAAACAAGGCTCCAGGAATTGATGGTACATCTATTGAGATGTTTCAACAAACAGATGCTGCCCTGGAGGTTCTCACTCGTCTATGCCAAGAAATATGGAAGACAGCTTCCTGGCCAACTGACTGGAAGAGATCCAAATTTATGCCTATTCCCAAGAAAGGTGATCCAGCCGAATGTGGAAATTATAGAACAATATCATTAATATCACATGCAGGTAAAATTTTGCTGAAGATCATTCAAAAACGGCTATAGAAGTATATCGACAGGGAACTGCCAGAAATTCAGGCTGGTTTCAGAAGATGACGTGGAACCAGGGATATCATTGCTGATGTCAGATGGATCCTGGCTGAAAGCAGAGAATACCAGAAGGATGTTTACCTGTGTTTTATTGACTGTGTAAAGGCATTCGACTGTGTGGATCATAACAAACTATGGATAACACTGCGAAGAATGGGAATTCCAGAACACTTAATTGTGCTCATGAGGAACCTTTACATAGATCAAGAGGCAGTTGTTCGGACAGAACAAGGGGATACTGATCGGTTTAAAGTCAGGAAAGGTGTGTGTCAGGGTTGTATTCTTTCACCACACCTATTTAATCTGCATGCTGAGCAAATAACACGAGAAGCTGGACTATGTGAAGTAGAACGGGGCATCAGGGTTGGAGGAAGACTCATTAACAACCTGCGTTATGCAGATGACACAACCTTGCTTGCTGAAAGTGAAGAGGACCTGAAGCACTTACTAATGAAGATCAAAGACCACAGCCTTCAGTATGGATTACGCCTCAACATAAAGGAAACAAAAACCCTCACAACTGGACCAATGAGCAACATCATGATAAACGGAGAAAAGATTGAAGTTGTCAAGGATTTCATTTTACTTGGGTGTAAAAGATAAGAACATTAAAACAAAAAAAGAGGGATTAAAAATTGTAGTCATATATCTTTCATATGGAGAGGAAGTCAAGGTGATATAAAGAAATAAAACATTGGTTTAAACTTAGGAAAATAAGGATAAATACTAAGGTAACCACGAAGGAAACTAACAATCCTACACATCAAAATAAAAAACAAGGAAAACATAAAGACTCAGCAAATACAAAATCCACAACAATGGAAAAGATGAAAAGAAAATACATAAAAACAACTCAGCACAGAAAATTAAGAGGAACAAAGAAACTGTCAACAACATACACACACACAAAGTACATTAAAATGACAGCAGTAAACTTATACCTATCAATAATTTCACTGAATGCAAATGGACTAAATGCACCAATAAAAAGACAGAGAGTGGCAGAATGGATTAAAAAAAAAAACATGATATGTGTATGTGCTGCCTATAAGAGACACACTTTAGACTTAAGGACACACACAAACTAAAACTCAAAAGATGAAAAAAATATATCAAGCAAACAACAATCAAAAAAGAGCAGGAGTGGCAATATTAATGTCTGACAAAATAGACTTTAAAGTAAAATCCACCACAAAGGATAAGAAAGGACACTTTATAATAATTAAAAGGCCAATAAACCAGGAGGACATAACCATAAAAAATATTTACACACCTAACAATTGGGCTCCAAAATACATAAAACAAACTAACAGTATTGAATAGAGAGATAACAGCTCCACAATAATAGAAGGAGACCTCAACACAGCACTTTCAGCGAAGGACAGAAACATCCAGAAAGAAGCTCAGTAAAGACATGGAAGGTCTAAATGCCACAATCAACCAACTTGATCTCACAGACATACACAGAAAACTCCACCCAACAGCAGCCAAGTATACTTTCTTTTCCAATGCACATCGATTCTCCCTGATAGACCACATATTAGGCCACAAAGGAAGCCTTAACAGAATCCAAAGCACTGAAATATTACAAAGCATCATTTCTGATCATAAAGCCATAAAAGGAGAAATCAATAACAGAAAATGCAAGGAAAAAAAAATCAAATACATGCAAACTGAACAGCTCTTGCTCAAAAACTACTGGATTACAGAAGAAATTAAGGATGGAATAAAGAAATTCACAGAATCAAATGAGAATGAAAACACATCCTACCAGAGCCTTTGGAACAGAGCAAAAACAGTACTCAGAAGTTAATTTATAGCAATAAGTGCACACATCCAAAAAGAAGAAAGGGCCAAAATCAAAACATTAACCCTACAATTTGAACAAATAGAAAGAGACCAGCATAAGAAACCACTGGGCACCAGAAGAAAGCAAGCAAATAATAAAAATTAGAGCAGAATTAAATGAAATAGAGAACAGAAAAGCAATTAAAAGGGCTAATAAGACCAAAAGCTTGTTCCTTGAAAAGATCAACAAAATCGGTAAACCATTGGCCAAACTGACAAAAGAAAAACAGGAGAGGAAGCAAATAACACGAATAAGAAATGAGATGGGTAGTATCACAACAGACCCAACTGAAATTAAAAGAATCATATCCGATTACTATAAAAAATTGTACTCCTCACAAATTTGAAAACCTAGAGGAAATGGACAAATTCTAGAAACACACTACCTACGTAAACTAACACAAACAGAGGTAGAACAACCTATAAAAAAGAATAAACCTATGACAAAAGAAGAAATTGAAAAGGTAATTTAAAATCTCCCAAAAAAAAAAAAAAAGCTCTGGCCCTGATGGCTTTGCTGGAGAATTCTACTGAACATTCAGAGAAGAGTTAACACCACTACTACTAAAGGTATTTCAGAGCATAGAAATGGATGAAATACTCCCAAAGTCATTCTATGAAGCCAGCACAACCCTGTTACCAAAACCAGGTAAAGACACCATAAAAAAAGAAAACTACAAACCAACATCCTTCATGAATACAGACACAAAAATCCTCAACAAAATTGTAGCCAATAGAATTTAACAACATATCAAAAAAAAATAATTGATCATGACCAAGTGGAATTCATTTTATGCAGAGATGGTTCAACATTGGGAAAACAATCAATGTAATCCATCACACAAGTAAAACAAAAGACAAGAACTACATGATCTTATCAATTGATGCAGAAAAGGCATTTGACAAAGTTCAACATGCATACATGACAAAAACTCACAGCAAAATAGGAATAGAATGGAAATTCCTCAACATAATAAAGGGCATTTATTACAAAGCCAACAGCCACCATCACCCTAAATGGAGGGAGTCTGAAGGCATTCCCCTTGAGAATGGGAACCAGACAAGGATGCCCTTTATCACCACTCTTATTCAACATTGTGCTGGAGGTCCCAGCCAGAACAATTACGGCAGAAAAAGAAATAAAGTGCATCCAAATTGGTAAGGAAGAAGTAAAAGTATCTCTATTTGCAGATGATATGGTCTCATACACAGAAAACCCTAAAGAATCCACAAGAAAACTACTGGAACTAATAGAAGAGTTCAGCAGATTATCAGGATATAAGACAAACATACAAAAATCGGTTGGATTCCTCTACACCAACAAAGAGAACTTCAAAGAGGAAATCACCAACTCAATACCATTTACAACAGCCCCCAGGAAGATAAAATACTTAGGAATAAATCTAACCAGAGACATAAAAGACATATACAAAGAAAACTACAAGACACTACTGCAAGAAACCAAAAGAGACATATATAAGTGGAAAAACATACATTGCTGGTGAATAGGAAGACCCAACATTGTAAAAATGTCTATTCTACCCAAAGTGATTTATAGATACCATGCAATCCAAATTCCAATGACATTTTTTAATGAGATGGAGAAAAAAATCACTGACTTCATATGGAAAGAGAAGAGGCCCTGAATAAGTAAAGCATTACTGAAAAAGAAGAACAAAGTAGGAGGCCTCACTCTACCTGATTTTAGAACCTATTATACTGCCACAGCAGTCAAAACAGCCTGGTACTGGTACAACAACAGATACATACACCAACGGAACAGAATTGAGAATCCAGACATATATTCATCCACCTATGAGCAGCTGATGTTTGACAAAGACCCAAAGTCAGTTAAATGGACAAAAGGCAGTCTCTTTAACAAATGGTGTTGGCATAACTGGATATCCATCTGCAAAAAAATGAAACAAGACCCATACTCACACCATGCACAAAAACTAATTCAAAATGGATCAAAGACGTAAATATAAATAAAGATCATGGAAGAAAAAATAGGGACAACTCTAGGAGCCCTAATATATGGTATCAACAGAATGAAAACATCACTAAGAATGCATGAACAGCAGAAGAGAAACTAGACAACTGGGAACTCCTAAAAATCAAACACTTATGCATATCCAAAGACTTCACCAAAAGAGAAAAAAGACAACCTACAGAACGGGAAAAAATTTTTGGCTATGACGTATCTGATCAGGGTCTAATCTCTAAAATCTACAAGACACTACAAAACCTGAACAACAAAAAGACAAATTACCCAATTAAAAAATGAGCAAAGAATATGAATAGGTACATCACCAAAGAAGACATTCAGGTGACTAACAGATACATAAGGCAATATTCATGATCATTAGCCATTAGAGAAATGCAAATCAAAACTACAATGAGGTACCATCTCACCTTAACAACAACAACAAAAAAGGCTAGCATTAATCCAAAACACATGAAATAATAAATGTTGGCCAGGTTGTGGAGAGCCTGGAAGACTTATACAGTGCTGGTGGGAATGTAAAATGGTACAACCAATTTGGAGATAGATTTGGTGCTTCCTTAAAAAGATAGAAATAGAAGTACCATACTATCCAGCAATCCCACTCCTTAGAATATATCCTAGAGAAATAACACCTGTCACACGAATAGATATATGCACACCCATGTTCACTGCAGCATTGTTCACAATAGCAAAAAGATGGAAACAACCTAGGTGCCCATCAATGAACAGATGGATAAACAAATTATAGTATATTCACACAATGGAATACTATGCAATGATAAAGAACGATGATGAATCTGCAAAACATTTCATAACATGAATTAATCTGGAAGGCATTATGCTGACAAAAATGAGTCAGTCACAAAAGGACAAATATTGTATGAGAACACTATTATAAGAACTCAAGAAAAGGTTTAACACAGAACAAAACATTCTTTGATGGTTATAAGGGTGGGGAGGGAGGGAGAAAGGTATTCACTAAGTAGATAGTAGAAAAGAATTATCTTAGGTAAAGGGAAGGACAACACACAATATAGGGGAAGTCAACGCCACTGGACTAAACCAAAAGCTAAGAAGTTTACTGAACACAACCGAACAATTTGAGGGACAGAGTAGCAGCGTCAGGGGTCTGGGGACAATGGTTTCAGGGGACATCTAGGTCAATTGGCATAACAAAGTTTATTAAGAAACTTCTGCATCCCACTTTGGTGAGTGGCATCCAGAGTCTTAAAAGCTAGCTAGCAGCCATCTAAGATGCGTCAATTGGTCCCAACCCACCTGGAACAAGGGAGAATGAAAAACTGCAAAGAAACAAGGAAAATATTAGCCCAAGAAACAAAAGGAGCTACATAAAACAGAGACTCCATTAGTCTGAGACCAGAAGAATGAGATGGTGTCTGGCTACCATCAATGACTGCCCTGACAGGGAATACAACAGAGAGTACCTGATGGAGCAGGAAAAAAGTGGGGTGCAGAACTCAAATTCTAGTAAAAATGCCAGACTTAACGGTCTGACTGAGACTGGAGGAATCCTGGAAGACATTGCACCCACACTCTCTGTTAACCTAGAACTAAAACCATTCTCGAAGCCAACTCTTTGAAAAAAGATTAGACTATAGGACATAAAATGATCCTCATAAAGAGTGTGCTTCTTAGTTCAAGTAGATACATGAGACTAAATGAGCAGCTTCTGTCCAAAATGAGATGAGAAGGCAGAAAGGGACAGGAGGTGGTCGAATGGGCATGGGAAATTTGGGGTGAAGAGGAAGAGTGTGCTGACACAAGGAGAGAAACTAGGGTTGCATAACAATGTGTGTATAAATTTTTGTATGAGAAACTAACTTGAGCTGTAAACTTTCACTTAAAGCATACACACACACACACACACAGACTAAACCTTATGGCTCTCCAAAATGATTTAACCAACAGATTGACCGAAACAGCAGAAACCAAATTTAGTCCATATTTTTAGAAGAGAATAAATATATTTTAAAGCCTAATATAATTCTTTAATATTTAGAAATATACTGAACAGAATGGTGTGTTTTAAATTACTATTATAAATTATTAAAGGATGTTTTCAAGGCATGAAAATTTAAGTAATTATGAATGAAAGAAAAAAAATACTCAGCTCAAGTATCGCTTACCTTCTCCAATCCCACCTCAAGTTGAGTCTCACGTCTTTCTTGCGCTCCCATAATTCTATGGGAACAGCTCCAGCACTACATTCACCATAGTGGTTTGTTTGTTTTTATTGTGGTAATATATATGTAACAAAATAGTCACCATTTACCGTATTGTTTTATGTTTATCTCTTTAAGTGTCTTCTTCAAAAGACTATATAGACTCTCGTCAGGGACTATAATACAATCCCTACAGTATAGGAAGAAAAGAGTGATATAATTTTGCAAGACTAACAATTTCTCCATTGCAAATACCTGCTTTCACCAACATAAACAGTGACTATACACACACGGACCTCGCCAGATAGAACACACAGGAATCAAATTGACTACATCTGTGGAAAGAGACGGTGGGAAAGCTCAATATCATCAGTTGAAACAAGGCCAGGGGCTGACTGTGGAACGGACCATCAATTGCTCATATGCAAGTTCAAGCTGAAACTGAAGAAAATCAGAGCAAGTCCACGGGAGTCAAAATACAACCTTGAGTATATCCCACCTGAATTTAGAGACCATCTCAAGAATAGATTTGACACATTGAACACTAGCGACCGAAGACCAGACAAGTTGTGGAATGACATCAAGGACATCATCCATGAAGAAAGCAAGAGGTCATTGAAAAGAAAGAAAAGACCAAGACGGGTGTCAGAGGAGTCTCTGAAACTTGCTCATGAACTTTGAGCAGATAAAGCAAAAGGAAGAAACGGTGAAGTAAAAGAACTGAACAGAAGATTTCAAAGGGCTGCTCAAGGAGACAAAGTAAAGTATTATAATGACATGTGCGAAGAGCTGGAGATGGAAAAGCCAAAGGGAAGAATATGCTCAGCATTTCTCAGGCTGAAAGAACTGAACAAAAAATTCAAGCCTTGAGTTGCAATAGGATTCTAAGGTGAAAATGTTAAATGACGCAGGAAGCAACAAAAGAAGATGGAAGGAACACACACAGTCCTTATACCAAAAAGAATTAGTTGACGTTCAGCCATTTCAAGAGGTAGCATATGATCGGGAACCAATGGTACTGAAGGAAGAAGTCCAAGCTGCACTAAAGGCATTGGTGAAAAACAAGGCTCCAGGAATTAATGGAATATCAATTGAGATGTTTCAACAAATGGATGCAGCGCTGGAGGTGCTCACTCATCTATGCCAACAAATTTGGAAGACAGCTTCCTGGCCAACTGACTGGAAGAGATCCATATTTATGCCTATTCCCAAGAAAGGTGATCCAACCGAATGCACACATTATCGAACAATATTGTTAATATCACACGCAAGCAAAATTTTCCTGAAGATCACTCAAAAATGGTTGTAGCAGTATATCGACAAGGAACTGGCAGAAATTCAGGCTGGTTTCAGAAGAGGACGTGGAACTAGGGATATCATTGCTGATGTCAGATGGATCCTGGCTGAAAGCAGAGAATGCCAGAAGGATGTTTAAAAAAAAAAAAAAAAACCTGTGTTTTATTGACTGTGCATTTAACTGTGTGGATCATAACTAATTATGGATAACATTGTGAAGAATGGGAATTCCAGAACACTTAATTGTGCTCATGAGGAATCTTTACATAGATCAAGAGGCAGTTGTTTCGACAGAACAAGGGGATACTAAGTGGTTTAAAGTCAGGAAAGGTGTGTGTCAGGGCTGTATCCTTTCACCATACCTATTCAATCTGTATGCTGAGAAAATAATCCAAGAAGCTGGACTATATGAAAAAGAACAGGGCATCAGGATTGGAGGAAGACTCATTAACAACCTGCGTTATGCAGTCGATACAACCTTGATTGCTGAAAGTGAAAAAGACTTGAAGCACTTACTAAGAAGATCAGAGACCACAGCCTTCAGTATGGATTGCACCTCAACGTAAAGAAAACAAAAATCCTCACAAGTGGACCAATAAACAACATCATGGTAAACAGAGAAAAGATTGAAGGTTTTAAGGATTTCATTTTACTTGGATCCACAATCAACAGCCATGGAAGCAGCAGTCAAGAAATCAAACGATGCATTGCCTTCGGCAAATCTGTTGCAAAGGACCTCTTTAAAGTGTTGAAAAACAAAGATGTCACTTTGAAGACTAAGGTGTGCCTGACCCAAGCCATGGTATTTTCAATCACATCATATGCATGTGAAAGCTGGACAATGAATAAGGAAGACCGAAGAAGAATTGACATCTTTCAATGGTGGTGATGGCGAAGAACACTGCATATACCACGGACTGCCAAAAGAAAAAACAAATCTGTCTTGGAAGAAGTACAGCCAGAATGCTCCTTAGAAGCAAGAATGGCGAGACTGCGTCTTAAATGCTTTGGACATGTTGTCAGGAGGAATCAGCCCCTGGAGAAGGAGATTGTGCTTGGCTGAGTATAGGGCCAGTGGAAAAGAGGAAGACCCCTTGACAAGGTGGATTGACGCAGTAGCTGCAGCAATGAGCTCAAGCATAACAACGATTTTAAGGATGGCTCAGGACTGGGCAGTGTTTCGTTCTGTTGTGTGTAGGGTCGCTATGGGTCGGAACCGACTCGATGGCACCTAACAGCAATAACACAGTATAGGGTTGCTAGTAGATTAAATGATGTAAGCACAGTGCCTGGCATACAGGAAGAACTATACAAATGCTTGTTAAAAGTATGTATGTATATATATATTTACAGCATAGTATAGCATCTATTTTATAGTAATTATAACTACAGATTGAGTGGGGAAAAATGAATGAAGTCAGCTTGGGCTAAAAGACTAGTTGGTACGATAAATTTATCTCCTGGTAACAGCCCTAACCATAGTGACATCCTTTATTCATATATTCCTCAGGGATTCCCAGGCATGAGTTGAATCTAATTATAACAAACCTAAGGACTATGTAATTGCTATTGTAAGGAAGTCACCAGCTGGGACTTGGAAATGTTTTATTATGTGGAGTATTTTTTTTTTTTTGCTATACTTATGTATGCTATAATCGGATTTAATTCAGAGCTCTTCTAAAACAATCATACACTCACAAAACCCAGGAGAATTAAAGTGTGCAGGTGATAACCTTATAGTCATATTTTTCCATCACTAGACCTACCACCCACGCAGCAATCTCTAGGATGCCTCAAGGGACTTGATCCTTTAGCTTCCGACCTGGCATAACACCAAGAAGGTAATTTCTAGTTTTAAAAACTCCTTCCAAATGATTTCTGACTCTGTGGAACATCAGCCTACTTTTTGTGCCTAAAGTCAGCTCCTGAGGGAAGAGAAAGGAGAGGCATTTCAAAATGTGATTTTGAGCCCAGAGTTGTTTTGCTTAACAAATTTAACTAAAAATAATTTAGAAAACTCAGGAAAAAAAAAATTATGTACAACTGGTTGTTCCCCTGTGTGGAATCCCAGGACATTTTTCATAGAATTCTAGAACAGCCTAGAATGACGAGCTTCTCTCTTACTGGTTAACAATGCTTGAACATCCAGCCCACTAACTGTGGTTTGTTGATGAAATAACTAAGCACTAACTCTGGGTGACTTACTGTGCTAGTACTAGTGATGCAACAGTGACTAAGCACAGTCCCTACCTGCAAGGAGTTCCCTGAGGGCGAAATCCACCGGCAAACAGTCTGTTATGATATAGCGCACCCAAGATCCCACAGGAACATACTAGAGAGGACAAAGGACATCTGTTGTCTAGTTAAGTGTGAAAACCCATCAGAGCTTTCACAAGAGTTTGGCAGCTAATGTCTTTTTAGATTTGTCCAGAGTGTTTCAGAATAAGATGCAAACTTCTCTCTAAAAAGCAGAGCAAAACAAAACAAAACAAAAAATACACCACTCATCTCACTGAGATGTCTTCCCAGTTTGTAGAGTGAGTGAGCATTTGCCATTCTAAAGCATGCTGATTTTAAAAGCTTGCCATGTGGCTTTCCCTATCGGGACAAGTGTCTGATCCTGCTTTTATCCTTGCTTTGTTATTGGCTACAGTAATGACTTGTGACAGTGAGTTCTCCTGGGTTACCGTTAACTGTGAAAGGGAAAAGATGCTTTTTCTCATTGGTTTAGATTCAGGGAAGGGACCATTATGCTCCTGTTGAAAGAAAAGCTAAGTGCAAGCTGGTTAGCAGTAGCTGAAAGGGGCTATTCACTGTTCTGCTGGGGAGACAGATGAGGGAGAGGGACGGGAGTCCTGGCATCTGGTCCCAGTTCTGCATCTCTGTGCAGCCATTTCTGCCATTCAACATCCTCATCTACAAAATAAGAATAAAGCTTCTTTTAAAGTGCTCGAAATATCACCAGCGAGGTTGGCACTGGTGGCTTAGTGGTTAAGAGCTATGGCTGCTAACCAAAAAGTCAGCAGTTCAAATCCACCAGACACTCCTTGAAAACTCTATGGGGCAGTTCTACTCTGTCCTATAGGGTTATTAGAAGTCAAAATTGACTTGATGGCAAAGTGTAGTAGTAGGCTGGCTCAGGACCCCTGGTGACACAATGATTAAGCACTCAGCTGCTAACCAAAAGTTTGGAGGTTTGAACCTACAAGTGGCTCTGAGGGGGAAAAAAAGACCTGGTGATCTGCTCCTATAAATATATCAGCCTAGGAAACTCTATGGGGTAGCTCTACTCTGTCATATAGGGTCTCTAGGAATCAAATCTCCTCAGCAGCACCTAACAACAACAGGCCGGCATACTGGCAGAATGCTTCCTTCCTCTTTAATGATAGGCTATAATGTCACGGTACACAGATCTACATAGGGCCACCTCAGGGAGGCACCAAAGAGGCCAGGCACATGTGTTCCTCCCTGTATTTTTTTTCCTTGCCAACTTACTTCTCCTGGGGAAGCCTTTCTACTATTTCTAATCATTTCATTTGCCTGGTCTCTGGTCAGTCAAAGGGTTTTGACATTTCATCATCAAATCAATGTATTCATTAGGCACCTACATCAGTCAAGAAATAAATGACATGTTGCATTGGGCAAAGCTGCTGCAAAAGACCTCTTTAGAGTGTTAAAAAGCAAAGATGTCACTTTGAGGACTAAGGTGTGCCTGACCCAAGCCATAATATTTTCAATTGCCTCATGTGCACGCACAAGCTGGACAATGAATAGGGAAGACCAAAGAGGAATTGATGCCTTTGAATTATAGTGTTGACAAAGGATATTGAATATACTATGGACTGCCAGAATGAACGAACCTGTCTTAGAATAAGTACATTCAGAATACTCCTTTGAAGCGAGGATGGAGAGACTTTGTCTCATAATTTGGACAGGTTATCAGGAGGGACCATTCCCTGGAGAAGGCATCATGCTTGTTAAAGTAGAAGGTCAGTGAAAAAGAGGAAGAACGTCAACAAGATGGATTGACACAGTGGTTGCAATGATGAGCTCAAATACAGAAATGATTGTGAGGATGGTGGGAGACTGGGTAGCGTCTTGTTCTGTTGTACGTAGGGTCAGCTATGAGTTAGAACCGACTCAACAGTACCTAACAAAAGCAACACCAGGTTTCAGAGTAAGAACTCTAGAACAATAGTTCTCAAAGTGTGGTCCAGAAACTCCTGGGGGTCCAGACTCCTTCAGGGGCTCTGAAAGGCCAAAATTCATATGTGGGTAAATGATCTCTTCAAAGTGAAATATAGATAAATGCATAAAAACGTAATGGAGTATGAAAAGTTAATTGATACTGTTGTTTCAGATTTCATATTGCTATTAATCTTTACAAAAACTACCACTTGTCAAGTTTTTGCTTAGTATCAAAAAAGAATATTCACAAGTATTTGAAAAGACTATAAAAATCCTCGTCTTTTCCAACTTCAAATCTTGTTGCTGTTGTTGTTAGGTACCACTGAGTCAGTTCCTGCTGATAGCCACCTTGTGTCTACCAGAGCAAAAAGTTGCCTAGTCCTGAGCCACCTTCTGATGTTTGAGTTCTTTGTTGTGGCTATTACATCAACTCATCTCATGGAGGATTTCCTTCATTTTCGCTGACCCTCTACTTTATACAACACGATGTCCTTTTCTAGTGATTGGTCTTTACTGATGACGTGCCCAAAGTAAGAGGGCCAAAGTCTCACCATCTTTGCTTCTAAGGAACATTTTGGTTGTATTTCTTCTAAGACTGATTTGTTCATTCTTCTGGAAGTCCGTAGTATATTCAATATCCTTTGCCAACACCACAGTTAGAATGCATCAATTCTTCTTCTGTCTTCCTTTTTCATTGTCCAGCTTTTGCATGCATGTCATGGCTAGGGAGCTTAGGAAGCTAAGAATGATGTGGTAGTATATTTCTCGGGTTTTCTTTCTGCCTTATACATCCCAGACTTGGAGCTGAAGAAGCTGGCAACTCAGAAACATTGAAGGGTACAACAACAACAACAACAGCCTGATAACCTTAAAATCAGTCAATTTTTTTAATGGGTTTTAGAGAATGCACTATGTGCATAGCATTGTGCTCCAGATGATTTAGAATGTATATCTAGCAAACGGACCAGAAAAGGGGCAGCCTAGCAAGACAGAACACTTCTAGACAACAACCACTCTACTCTTTCCAAACACCACAGAAAAGCTGTGGCTCGGCAAAGCCTGAGTGGGGAGTTTAGACTTCCACCCTCAGAAGGTTGTAATGAGGTGTCCAACACTTCCACAGGGTGGTGCCAGACAAGGCCAAGTAAGGAACAGGACCTTTCATCCTTGTTGGCCCATAATGAATACCCATGGTATCAGTGAAAGCCACAGAGGGAGCTGGAACTCCCATCCCACCCAGTGGTAACGAGGATCCCCCACTTGGATGTCAGTGGAGGCTGAGTGGAAAACCTGGACTTCTAGTTCTACCTGGCAGTTAATGAGGCAGTGCCCTATTCTTCCCTGCAAGAATGGAGTCAAAGAAAACCGGTTAAAACAGAACCAGAATGCTCCTTAGAAGCCAGAACGGTGAAAATTCAACTCACTGACTTTGGACATGTCATCAAGAAAGATCAATCTTCAGAAAAGGACATCATCTAGAAAAGGACAACAAAAACGAGGGAGCCCTCAAAGAGACGGACTGACACAACAGCCACAACAATGAACTCAGACGTACCGATGCTCACGAAGGTAGCGCAGGACCAGCCCACGTTTCGGTCTATTACACATGAGATCATCATGAGTTGGAGCCGACTTGATGACGACTAACCACAACACATAAGATCCAGATGTCCTGTAACAAATGAATGACTAAATAAGCTTTGGTACAACTATGCCACAGAATACTATTCAGCAATAAAAAGGAGTAAACTATTGATACATGTAACGACATGGATGAATCTCCATCCAGTTATGCTAAATGAAAAATGCGAATCCCAAAAGATTACATACTATAGAATTCCATTTAGACAGTACTATTGAAATGACAAAATTATAGAAATGGGTAATGTGGTTGCCAGAGTTTAAGGAAGGGTTGGGGGTGGCTATAAAAGGGTAACAGGAGGGATCCTTGTGGTGATGGAAATGCTCTGTATCTTGACTTTATCTAGGCTAATATTCCAGTTGTGATGTTGAACCATAGTTTTGCAAGATGTTACCATTGGGGAAACCTGAGTAAAAAGTACATGGAATCTCTGTATTATTTCTCACAACTGCATATGAATCTACAATTATCTCAAAATAAAAAAATTAATTAAAAAATTATTGAAGACACCAAAGAGCTCATTTATGTTGGTTACATCTATCGCTATTTACTGTATTACAAATGAAAACAGAGGCATTTAAATATTTATTAATTAATTAAAATAATAATATTCACATGTTACCACAAATACCATATATTTTTATGAAAAATAACTATATTTTCTAAAAAACAAAAAAAAATGTGAGAAAAGTAGCATTGTTTTACATTTTTGCAAACCTCTTTAATGTCTGCCTTAATAGAAGACAGCAGGATTCTCATATTTGCTTTTCCATTCTATCACTTGCAATATGTTTTTTTGGTTGACATAAATGACGAGAAGCTGGATTATATGAAGAAGAACGTGCCGTCAGCTTTGGAGGAAGAGTCACTAACAACCTGCAATATGCAAATGACACAACCTTGCTTGTGGAAAATGAAGATGTCTTGAAGCACTTACTCATGAAAGTCAAAAGCCACAGCCTTCAGTATAGGTTTTGCCTGAATGTGAAGAAAACAAAAATCCTCACAAGTGGACCAATAACATCACGATAAATGAAGAAGAAATAGAAGTTGTTAATGATTTCATTCTACTTGGATCAACAAGCAACGTCCATGGAAGCAAGGAGTCAAGAAATGTAATAACCAAATGCATTGGGCAAACTGCTGGGAAAAACCTCTTTAAAGTTTTGAAAAAGCAAAGATGACCTTTGATGACTAAGGTGTACCTGACCCAAGCCATGGTCTTTTCAGTCACCTAAGGTCCCTAGCCAGACTTCCACCTTCTCTCCACCTTTCAGAGTTTTCTCATGCTTATTATATACAAAGTTCAGGGTTTTTAGTTGTGATTAGTGGGAAGAACAGGCAAAAGTACATCTACTCCATTTTCCCAAAGCAGAAGTCTCTTCAATAATTTTTAAAGAATGTTCAGGGTCCTGAGATAAAAAAAATTTGAGAAATATTCCTCTAAAGGAAATAAAATATGCAAGTCATGGATTTTTTATCTCAAGAAGTTTATAATCTTGCAGTGAATGTGACATTTTAGAAGTTTTTAACATTTAGCTCTTTATGTTAAACTATATATTTTTAATACAATAAGTGATCTCCAATTATACATTGTCAAAAAAAAATTTTTTTTCTAGTTATATTGTTATTTTAGAGGCTTACTTTCCTGTTTTTCACCCCAGCCTACCAGTGCATATCACACCACACCACACCACACACCACACACCACACCATACCATACCACATACCATACCACACCACACCACATCACACATCACACCACACCACACATATCACACACTACACCACACCACACACCATACCACACACCACACCATATACTACATCACACCACACCACACAATACAGTACACCATACACCATACCACATACACCACACCACACCATAATATACACCACACACCACACCGCACCATACACCACACCACACACCAAACACCACACTACACCACACACCACAACCCACCACACATCACACCACACCACACACCACACCACACACAACACACCACACAACACACCATATCACATCACACACCACACCATACCACACACCACACACACCACACCACACAACACTACACCATACACCACACCACACATCACACCATATACTACGTCACACCACACCACACAATACACCACACACCACTCCACACTGTACCATACAACACAGCACACACCACACCACATTGTAATGACAGTGATAGCAACAGTTTGTATTTGTGTAGCACATGACAGGTTACCAAATCCTCTCATTTATGTTATGATGTTTGATTTTCACAACAGCCATGTAAGGTTGGCAGAACTCATCATTACCAGGGCTGACATGCAGCTGGTACACACCAGGACAGTTGAAATAATGTTAAAATAACATAACACATCCATTAAAGCTGCCATCATGAAGCCTCAAGTATCCCTCCTGCCATCCTGTCAAGACCGTGACCTCAGCCGGTGTTAGACCAGATTGGCCAGTGCCTATGTCACTACTGTTTGTCAAATGACTTGAAGTTACTTCTTAGACTTTTACTCATGAGGAGACTGAGGCTCCAAGAAAAAGTGACCTGTTCAAGGTCCCCAATCTGGGTTTTCAGGAACCAAAGACCCTGATCTTCCCTGAGTCAATGAGTGGGCAGAGAAGTACAAGTAGTGGGGCCCTCCCCACGCACCCTCCTTCTTCTCCTGCCTCTCTCTGTGCCTTGACACCAGCTGTTCCCCCAAGTCACCTAGAAAGCCCTCCCAGGAAGCCATTTCCAGCCCAAGTCGCTCTTCCTCCTCTAAACTTCTTTTCAGTAGTACACTTGCACTGAACACCCACACACCAGCTTTTTTGAGGGGATACTACTACCACTACCCATTGCCTTCGAGTCAATCAGACTCATAGAGACCCTACAGGACAGAGTAGGACTTCCCCATAGGGTTTCCAAGAAACGACTGGTAGATTTGAACTCCTGACCTTTTGGTTAGCAGCCGTGCTCTTAAGCACTGTACCACCAATGGTGTGGGGGGACGGGGCTCTATATAAGTTTTATATTTTCCCCCAAAGATCATCTACTCCCTGAGGAGAAGGACCATGTCTTATTATTCCAGATCATCTGGAGCACAAGGTTGTGCACATAATTCGTTCTCTAAAACCCGTAACAAAGTATTGACTGATTGTCAGGTTATCAGACGTAGAGCACAGGACACTGTAGACACGAAGATGCAATCACACCACAGTTTCTGCTGTCTCCTTTCTCTTGCTTGTTTTCCACCCACATGAAGTTTCATACACGTATACACACCCACGAAACAAGATATGAATGAGTCCAAATTTATTACCCATGTGCCCTTGGATATGTAAGCAAAGGTTTTCACCTGACAGTTGTATGATTGGTGTGTGCTCACTCCCCATTCCATTTCTTAGGGTATGTAAGAAAAAATAATGACATAAACTTTGATGAGTTAGTGAGAAAGGGAGGCTTCTAAGTGGAACTAACTCTCCAAATCTGACCAACTGAGAATACCTGGGTTGGTGAGGTCTCCAGGGAGAATAAACAGGCCACCTCGCTGTGTCGATGGCTCTGACTGGTGTTATTACCATGCATTCCTCAAGTGATCTCCCAGGTCAGCACCGTCCTTTTCAGGAAACGTTGAATGAAATCCTATCTGTCTACGGCAACAGACCAGGTGAGGGGTGACACTAGTAAGATGAGATGGTCCCTAATTTCTGAGGTCTTACAGTCTGAGATAATGCTAACCAATCATAGCAGTTGGGAAGATCTGTGAAGAGACTCAGCGTTGGATGGAGGAATTCATCTTTACCAATGCTGGCTGGGAGCCCTGGTGGCGCAGCGGTTAAGAGTTAGGCTGCTAACCAAAAGGTCGGTGGTTTGAATGCACCACCTTTTCCTTGGAAACCCTATGGGGCAGTTGTACTGTGTCCTATGGGATTGCTGTGAGTTGGAATTGACTTGACAGCAATGGATTTGGTTTGGTTTGGTTTACATTAGCTGAGTGCCAGGGCTTGGGATGCTCAGGCAGCTTCCACCCAGCTCACTGCTCCTCTGTAGCCGCTGCCGACTCTGCCCCATGGGCTGCTATTTTAAGGGCCTTTGAGGTAAAACACATTCCCTCCATACTTGGGATTCAGAAATTACCTGTTAGTGGCCAGCTATGTACTTTGGCACGCAGTTTGCTTCTCTCTTGGGAAAGACACCGTGAGAAGTGAAGAGGAAAGTGAGAGGATTAAAAATGACAAGGAAGGAGAAAGGGGGAAGAAGAGACTGTGAAAAAGGAAGGAGAAAAGAGAAGCCAGGCCGCCTGCCAAATGCTTTGCCCATCCGTTAGCACAGAAGGAGCCCTGAGCCCTGAGGGATGCCTGCAGGGCCCACAGACACCCAGTGGGAAGGACAGGATGGCTCAGTGGATGCTTTGTGGGCCCCAGCACATACGTGTTTGCTTTTCTGGGACCTCGAGTTAAGAAAACAGCCTCAAGCATGAAAGAAACTTGCCCTCCCTGCGCTGCTGTAGGAGTGGAAAAGCTGTAGGTGACTGAAGAACAGACTTGCTCTGACAGGCCAGCAGGGCAGCCCTCAGGGACTGGGAGGGTCTTCAGGGGCCCCTAGAGACTGCTCACCTCCTGTAAACCAAGCTCTCTCTCACACACTCACATACTCAGACACAGTTTCGCACACTGTCACACTTTCTTTTACACATATATACTCTGACACACATTCTGTTACACACTTTCACACACACACTTTCTGACATACAGTTTCTGTCACGCACACACTCTGACAAACTCAAACACACGCTCTCACACATACAATCTCACACACTCTCTCACATACACACATGCTGTCATACATACTGCCTCATACACAAACACCACTCTCTCATACACACAGTCTCTCTCTCATACACACACACATGCACAAATGACTGTGTCCTGTATCCCCTTCCCTCTGGGCTTGCTCTGTCCCTCTGTCCCTCTGGGCTTGCTCCTGCTCTCAAGTTGAGGGTCTTAGGTTAGCCGCTCAGCTAGACTTAGAAACTCACCTCAGCCACTGCCTCCATCTGTCTGAACAGACCTTCTAAAGACAAGGCCATGCCCCAAGCAGCATCAGCTTCTGGTGCAGCTGGTATTGTAAGAGTGTTGGGATTTGTGCCCCTCCAATCCCACGGGCCACTGCCTGTCCCTCCCACACTCGGGGTTCTCACCCTTGCTGTTTTCATGAGGATTATAGTTATGTGAGTCTTATTTTATATAGCTGTGATTAAAAAAAAAAAAAAAACAAACAACCAAACCTGTTGCCATCAAGTCCATCCCGACTCTGTGATTATGGGTAGATTTTTCTGAAGAAAAAAACAAAATCTCTTCCCATTTTTTCCTATCATAAGCATTTTACCCCTCAAGGGTTGGTGAGCTCTAAGGAGAGTAGTTTTCCAAAAGATAATGACATCTTTAAGAAAACTAAAGCACTGTGCCTGAATTCACAATGCCCAGGGAGTTGTTTATTTTACCATAACGACACCCACTGCTTAATTATCCAACACACTCAGCGATTCCAGTGTCCAGGAGGCACCCAGCCTTGCTCCACACAAGACAAAAGCCTCAGCTGCTCAGGGTGCAAGGCATAAAAGGGCCCACTACAAGCGCTCCCTGGAGGGGACCCGCTGCTCTACCCGCCCAAGTGTGGGCGGCTCAGATGGGAAAACAATACCATCTTTCATGGAAGGCAGGTGGTTTTGTTGCAACATAGGGTAAGAAACAGCAGGCCAAACTGTGAGAAGCTGTCCTGGAAAAGTATTTCCAGAGGGAAGGAGGCTAACCAAGTGCTGTCCATGGGCCCAGCCCTCACGCCCCTGCAGGGCTGGACGCCAGTCAGATGCTCCAGCATGGCTGATTTGCTTGTGAAAATATGGAAATATTTTGGTTCTGATTGGTAAATAGCAGCTGTCCTAAGCCCCGCCATGTCCTCCATCACCTGGGCCTTCCTTTGGGAGGCCCCTGGGCCTCTCCCCACAGCCCAGCCACTGAGGACTCATGTGTGGCCTGGCAGAGGCCCACCAGGAACTTAGCTGTCTTCAAGCTGCCTCTGAAACACTGTGGCCCCATGCACAAGGGAACAAAACACTGCCTGGTCCTGCACCACCCCCACGATGAGTTGGTGATTGGACCATTGTGATCCACAAGGTATTCAATGGCTGATTTTTAGAAGTAGACTGCCTCTCTTCCTAGTCTTAGTCTGGAAGCTGCTCTGAAACCTGCTCGGCATCACAGCAACACACAAACGTCTACCGACAGACGGGTAATGGCTGCGTATCGGATGCATTGGGCAGGAATCAAACCTGGATCTCCCACAAGGAAGGTGACAATTCTATCACTGAACCACCACTGCCCCCAATGACAAATATTAAAACAGTGTGGCACCTACTTCAAAAACCTCACCCACCAACCTATCACCCAAATCAAAATTAATGGACCTTTTAAGAAGTCAGCACTTTGCTTACACGTTGGGCATTTATCATACTCTTTAGTGTTATTTCTGCTTAGTGTTATTTATATTCACCTCTATCTTCCCCTTCATACAAGTTGCCCGGCCCAGGGCCCATGTATCATTCCTAAGGGTTCCCCAGGACCTAGTACAGACTAAGTGTGCATAAATGTTTGCTATATTGGCTTGAATTCACACTGGTCTGATTGTGGAGAAACAGGAGGAGAAAGAAGTCTCTTCTCCACCAGCCCTTAAGACAAGGGACGTGTACGTGTATGCATGATGTGCATGTCAACGTGTATACATGTGTGTATGTGAGTGGTGAAGGGGCATTTCTGCCATCTCTGCTGATCTGAGTGTTGTGAACGAAGACAGGTCTGGACAGCGGTGAGGAAGCCACGAAGCAGGACGGTCTTAAAAAAGAATGGCCACACTGGAACCACGACAGGCCTCTTGCTGGATGCTGATGCTCACAAAAGCCTATTTAGCTCTACTCAATCGGAGTCTGCCTGATGGAAATTTTAGCTGCTGTTCACCAAGGCTCTGAAATAAACTGATTCAATGCAGTTATCTGTGGCCAGGAGAGACCCCAAGAATGCCTCTAATTCAGCCTTCTGCCTTTGCACACAGATGAAACAATCTAGCCTCGACCTCTCTTTCCCAAGGACCCCGGACTGGCAATTTTGCCCACAGAACCAGGAAAAGCAGAAACCAAGAGCTACCTGTAATCCTTCCTGCTCAGGCTCCTCTGAGCTTTGCTGGCAGAGGTGGGCCTGGGGTGGCATACCAGCAGCAGAGCTAGGTTTCGTGGAGCCTGAATCTTACCCAGCTTGTAAATACACTCTTGAAGAGAAAGAATACAAAATTAAAAACAAAAAATTAGATACAGAGCCTTGGAAGGAGCCCACACAAGGAAAGGGCCAGAATCTTATGGTTCATCAGCTTCACAATATACTAACCTCTGGCTTAACCTGATAAAAAAGCGAGCAGGGGTGCAGTGAGGGAAAGAGATGGTAGTGGCAGCGGTGGGAGAGCCTGGAGACATTCTGGAACCTTAGGGTTGGGAGATCCTCATTCGCTGCTTTGCAGGGCCCTCTGGGTAGGAACACATTTCCTACTCCCTCACAACCCCTCCCAACACCCTGCTGGTCAGAGGTCTTATTATTTGCATCTTTATTCCCTCAGACTCTCAGCATCACACGCCTGGTCCCAAAGAACCTTGGTGGTTTCCACCTAGAACCATTACGCCATCCCCTGTTGAACGCAGGTGAAGCACGCGCTCAGAGCAAGGCCACAGAACATAGCACAGAGACGCTCTGGTTCCCAGCACCTGGGAGGTCACAGTCTGGCCAAGCACGATGAGTGATGACTAGCCCACCAAACATGCGGATGCATCCAGAGCCACGGAACCACACACGTCACCAAGCTAAGTGACCGGCCAGACACAGAGGTGGTTAAAGCAGCAGGCAAGTGCGGCTGCAGCGTACCACTGTTTATGATTTTCTTTCCTCTAAGAGACCAGTCTCCTTAATTAGATTTTCCTTAATCTCCAGAATGAATCTACCTTCCCTGAGCACGTGGAAACACAAATGGCAGGAACAGCCTGAAGAATTCTGGATGCCAGGGAGAAGTCAGACTGGAATTAAAAATGGACAGATAATCACAACATGGTGTTCCACACACATTCAGGAAGCCCTCACCTGCCCAGCAAGATGCGCAATAAGCTGGCACCACTGCTTCGGCATTCTATCTCACTGATTGCCAGAAAGGCCAGGCCATTTTCAAGAAATTGTATTCCAGTGAAATACACTCAACACTGAAATGTTACCCGAATGGCTCCATCCATTCCAATTCAGTCTACTCCTTAGAGTCCAGCAGTGCCCTGGGTCATTATTTTGAGTGTGCATTATCCTTGGAGTTAGTGCTGTGGTTGTGAGCAATGCAGGGAACAGGCTGCATCTTGCTGGCTCTGTGAGATAACATAGAAACTGCTTCCTAATCAAAAAAGTCAAGGGTAGGAAAAGATTCTGCCTATATGAGCTTTCTGGTGGTTTGGATTTTAGATTAAGGGGCGTTGACATGCAAGCACAGCTGTATACAGAGACCGGCTTTCATTGATGGTTATCAGGAGTGGAGAGGGGAGGAGAATTTATTCTCTAGACAGTAGTCACTTTTTATTTATAGAAATGAGAAAGGTAGCACTGAATGCGGGAGAAGTGTGCACAGCTAAAGCAAGGTAACTGATGCCTCTAGATTGTACACACACACACACAAGATGTTTCAGTAAATGCAATGTTATATACAATTTTGCAACAACAACAACCAATATATGTGTGTGTATATATATGTATACATGCTTATATATGCATATATACGTGCATAGTATATGTATGTGTATATATGTATATAATAAAACAAATAAGGTTCACAGAAACGATACTCTTTAGACAAAACCACTCACCTCACAGGATTAGTTTTCTTGGCTGGAATGGTTAGAGTCATAGTCTTGTGAGACAACTTGGTCGATTGGCAGAATACAGTTCATAAAGTTTGTGTTCTACATCCTAGTCTGGTGAGTAGTGTCTGGGTTTAAAAGCTTCTGAGCGGCCATCTAAGATACAACTATTGGTCTCTACTTGGCTGGAGCAAAAGAGAAAGAAGGAAACCCAAGACCTAGAGAAGGAACCAGTCTACAGGACTAATTGTCTACATCAACCATAACTTCCTCTACCCTGAGACCAGAACTAGATGGTGCCCAGCTGCTGTTACCATACGTTTTGATCAGGAGCACAATAGATGGATTCTAACAGAAAGGGAGAAAACTGTGGAACACAACTTCAAATTTTCAAAAATTCCAGATTTACTGGATCCACTAAGATAGAAGGAATCCCAGAGACTATTACCCTGAGATATTCTTTAAGCCTTGAACTGAAACTATCCCTTCAGGTCACCTTTTAACTAAACAGCAGGTTAGCCCATAAAGTAATGGATATCACCCTTGAGTACTGTGCCCTTTTGAAAAAACATCTATATGAGACCAAATGGTCAACAAAAACTCTAAAGCATAGCTGAGAAGGTTGAGAGGCAGTAAGACTAGGTTATTGGGAACAGAGCACTACAATGGAAAGAATGAGACTGTTGACACAATGTGAAGAATGTAACCAATGTCACTGAACAATATGTGTAGAAATTGTTGAATGGGAACCTGTTTTGCTATGTATGCTTCCACTGAAAATAGAAAAAATATTATTTTAAAAAAGAGAGAGAGAGGCAATGTCATAATGAAGATTTGACTGCATTTCTATCTGAAGGCATGGAACACACAGTTCATTGATTGACCAGCTGTGTCAAGAACATGTTAGATCTTGCTGAGCAAGGAAAGGCAGGATCTGTGCCAACCCACCTCCCATCCCAGACACGGGAGAAGAAGGGTGGTCCCTCTGCCCCTCTGATGGGCCATTCAAGCCCCTTCTGGGACTCTTTGACTCTCCTTTGTACCACTTGCTGCTTGCCAATGAACGTTCACTGAATTGGAACTTCCCCTCTTTCTATCTCTTGGCCTCCCAGGCCTTAAGTCTTGTCTTTCTGTGGGGCAGCAGGTGCATGCAAAAATCAAAACTGCCTTCCAGAGTCCACCACCCACAGTAACCACCAGGCAGGCCCGCTCTCAGCTCCAGCCCCAAGGGAGTACCCACAAATCACCAGGCCACAGATGTGTGTGCACATGTCTGGTTCTTCCAAGGGTTAAATGTGTTGTGCTTCGTGGGAAACCTTTGTTGCCACCACCCCCAGACTGCTCACCAGATGAATGTTTGCAGTGGTGGATGAAGGCTGCTACAGGTGGGCCTTCTCCCTCCTCGGCTGAGGCCTTGTACCTGTCACCTAACTTTGGGCCTTTCATTTATCCTACATTTTTATCACCAAAGCCTGGCAAACTGGAAACTTCTGTTTGATTTAATTATTAATTATGTGATCCCTGGGTGGTGTAAATGGTGTGTGTTCAACTATTAATGTAAAAGTTGGTGGACTGAACCTACTCAGTGGCGCTGTGGAAGGAAGCCCTGGTAATGTGCTTTCAGAAAGATTACAGCCCAGGAAGCTCTATGGAGCAGCTCAACTCTGTAATACATGGAGTTACCATAAATCAGAGTCAACTTGATGGCAATGAATTTTTTTTTTTTTAATATGTGATCAGTAGGGACTGTGTCTATTTCTTGCTCTTATTGTAACCCAGTGGCTAGCATAGCACTAAGCACAGAGAATTTTTTAGTTGAATGAACAAGCTCCAGGTGAACCAAAGCAATCAGGGAAGTCTCCATGCAGGATGAGACTTGAGGTGGGCAGCTGAGACTGGATGGGGTTTAACCAAGTGGGCAGAGGGAGAAAGCAGACTATTCCAGTCAAAAATCTAGGGAGAAAAAGGCCTTTGCCAGTAGGGATATTGGGAGCTCAATTAACAGCCGTCATCCCGGAGGCTCAAGGTGATTATTTTTCTATGTGGCCAAGCTAGATTCTGATATGGAAGCTTTAGGAATTCAAGATCATACAGCACAGGCCAGTGGCTAGAAGCCATATAACAGTGGGTACGGGCAATAAATGTGAACACGTTTTGCAAGGCAAGGGGGTAAGTCCTCAGAGGGCCCCTGAATGGGTGTGCTTTACGCTCTGAAGGAGAAGGACTAAGGAAAGTCAACATCTCCCTCCTGCTCACTACCCTGGGCTCCTAACACTTGCACTGATAGGTTTTCCACTTGAGCTTCTTAGATTTCCCCTGAGGAAGCTTTTCAACAGCATCTCCTTCTCCTGGTGTCCTATCTTAATTCCCATGCAAACCCAATCATTCAGCACACATATATTGGTTACCTACCCATCATGCACCAAGAACTCTTCTAGAGACAGCCCAGAACAAGATAGGCATGACCCCTGCTTCCATGAAGCTGACATTCCAGGAAGGAAAAAAGACAGTAAACAAAGAAAAAGAAAAAAAAAACAACACATGTTTTTTGGTATGAAAGGTACAATAAGGAACATTAACCAGGTAACATGACAGAATGACAAGCTAGAACAACTTTAAATGTGGTGGTCAGAGAAGGCATCTTTGAGGAAATGACATTTGAGCTGAAAGCTGTAGGTAAGGTATACTTATGCCAAAAGTCAATAAAGACAGAATAGGGAATAAAGTTTTGAAATTGTATCAATCAGAAATTCAGATTAGCTGTAATTAACAAGACCTAACTGAAGCAGATTAAATAAATTAGAGGTTTAGCTGAGATAATACAAAGTATCTCCTCTGACCACAATGCCATCAAAGTAGAAATTAAAAACAGGAAGAGTAAGGAAAAAATAACAATTACATGGAAACTGAATAACACCCTGCTTAAAAACCACTGGGTAATAGAACAAATCAAAGATGGAACCAAAATATTCCTAGGGTCAAACGAGAATGAAAACATATCATACCAAAACCTTTCGGACACAGCAAAGGCAGTCCTCAGAGGTCAATTTATAGCAATAGATGCACACATCAAAAAAGAACAAAGGGACCAAATCAAAACATTAGCTACACAACTTGAAAAATAGAAAGAGGCCAGCAAAAGAAGCCCACAGTCACCAGAAGAAAGGAAATAACAAAGATTAGGGCAGAAATAAGCGAAACAGAGAATAGAAAAACAATAGAAAGAATCAACAAAACCAGAAGTTGGTTCTTTGAAAGAATCAATAAAATTGACAAAGCACTGGCCAAACTGCCAAAAGAAAAACAGGAGAGGATGAAAATAACCCAAATAAGAAATGAAATGGGGAACATTACAACAGACCTGACTGAAATAAAAAGGATCATAACAGAGTATTATGAAAAACTATACTTCAACAAATTTAAAAACCTAGAGGAAATGGACAAATTTCTAGAGACACACTACCTACCCACACTAACGTAAAATGACCTTAAAAATCTGAACAGACCCAAACACCCAACCAAATAAAAGCCCTGGCCCAGATGGCTTCACTGGAGAATTTCTATCAAACATTCAGAGAAGAGCTTTCACCAGTACCATTCAAAATATTTCAGAACATAGAAAAGGAAGCGCTATTTCTGAATTCATTCTACAAAGCCAACATAACCCTGATACCAAAGCCAGGCAAAGACACCACAAAAAAAAGAGAATTACAGACCGATATCTCTCATGAATATAGATGCAAAAATTCTCAACAAAATTCTAGCCAATAGAATTCAACATAATTTCAAAAATATAATACACCATGACCAAGTAGGATTCATACCAGGTATGCGAGGATGGTTCAGCATTAGAAAATCAATCAATGTAATCCACCACATAAATAAAAGGAAAGAATCACATGATCATCTCAACCAACGCAGAAAAGGCTTTTAAAAAAGTCCAACACCCATTCCTGATAAAAACTCTCAATAAAATAGGTATAGAAGGGGAATTTCTCCACATAGTAAAGAGCATCGATGCAAAACCAGTGGCCAATATTATCCGTTTTTTAAAATTTTTATTGTGCTTTAAGTGGAAGTTTACAAATCAAGTCAGTCTCTCACACAAAAACTTATACACACCTTGCTACATACTCCCAGTTGCTCTCCCCCAATGAGACAGCCCACTCTCTCCCTCCACTCTCTCTTTTCATGTCCATGTTGACAGCTTCTAAGCCCCTCTACCCTCTCATCTCCCCTCTAGGGAGGAGATGCCAACATAGTCTCAAGTGTCCACCTGATCCATGAAGCTCACTCCTCACCAGCGTCCCTCTCCAACCCATTGTGCAGTCCAATCCCTGTCTGAAAATTTGGCGTTGGGAATGGTTCCTGTCCTGGGCCAGCAGAAGGTCTGGGGGCCATGAACACCGGGGTCCTTCTAGTCTCAGTCAGACCATTAAGTCTGGTCTCTTTATGAGAATTTGGGCGTCTGCATCCCACTGATCTCCTGCTCCCTCAGGGGTTCTCTGTTGTGTTCCCTGTCAGGGCAGTCATCGGTTATAGCCAGGCACTATCTAGCTCTTCTGGTCCCAGGCTGATGTAGTCTCTGAATTATGTGGCCCTTTTTCTGTCCCTTGGGCTCATAATTACCTTGAGTCCTTGCTGTTCATTCTCCTTTGCTCCAGGTGGGTTGAGACCAATTGATGCATCTTAGATGGCTGCTTGCTAGCGTTTAAGACCCCAGATGCCTCTCTCCAAGGTGGGATGCAGAATGTTTTCTTAAAAGATTTTATTATACCAATTGACTTAGATGTCCCCTGAAACCATGGTCCCCAAACCCCTGCCCTGCTACGCTGGCCTTCGAAGCATTCAGTTTATTCCAGAAACTGCTTTGCTTTTCGTTTAGTCCAGTTGTGCTGACCTCGTCTGTATTGTGTGTTGGCTTTCCCTTCACCTAAAGTAGTTCTTATCCACTATCTAATTAGTGGATACCCCTCTTCCACCCTCCCTCCCTCCCCTCTCTAGTAGCCATCAAAGAATATTTTCTTCTCTGTTTGAACTATTTCTTGAGTTCTTATAATAGTGGTCTTACACAATATTTGTCCTTTCGCAACTGACTAATTTCACTCAGCATAATGCCTTCTGGATTCCTCCATGTTATGAAATGTTTCACAGATTCCTCACTGTTCTTTATCGATCCGTAGTATTCCATTGTGTGAATATACCATAATTTATTTATCCATTCATCCATTGATGGGCACCTTGGTTGCTTCCACCTTGTTGCTATTGTAAACAGTGCTGCAATGAACATGGGTGAGCATATATCTGTTCATGTAAAGGCTCTTATTTCTCTAGGATATATTCCAAGGAGTGGGATTGCTGGATCGTATGGTAGTTTTATTTCTAGCTTTTTAAGGAAGCGCCAAATCGATTTCCAAGGTGGTTGTACCATTTTACATTCCCACCAGCAGTGTATAAGTGTTCCAATCTCTCCACAGCCTCTCCAACATTTATTGTTTTTTTTTTCTGGATTAATGCCAACCTTGTTGGAGTGAGATGGAATCTCATTGTAGTTTTGATTTGCATTTCTCTAATGGCTAATGATCTTGGGGAAACCCTGGTGGCATAGCGGTTAAGGGCTACGGCTGCTAACCAAGGGGTCAGCAGTTCAAATCCGCCAGGCACGCCTTGGAAACTCTATAGGGCAGTTCTACTCTGTCCTATAGGGTTGCTATGAGTGGGAATCAGCTCGATGCCACTGGGTTTTTGGGTTTTGGTAATGATTGTGAGCATTTCCTCATGTACCTGTTAGCTACCTGAATGTCTTCTTTAGTGAAGTGTCTATTCATGTCTTTTGCCCATTTTTTAATTGGTTTTTATGTGTTTTTGCAGTTGGGTTTTTGCAGTATCATGTAGATTTCAGAGATCAGGTGCTGATCAGAAATGTCATACCTAAAAACTTTTTCCCAGTCCGTAGGTAGTCTTTTTACCCTTTTGGTGAAGTCTTTGGATGAGCATAGGTGTTTGATTTTTAGGAGCTCCCAGTTACTTAGTTTTTCTTCTGCATTCTTAATAATGTTTTGTATACTGTTGATGCCCTGTATCAGGGCTCCTAGAGTTGTCCCTATTTTTTCTTCCATGATCTTTATCGTTTTAGATTTTATATTTAGGCCTTTGATCCATTTTGAGCTCGTTTTTGTGCATGGAGTGAGGTATGGGTCTTGCTTCATTTTTTTGCAGATGGATATCCAGTTATGCCAGCACCATTTGTTAAAAAGACTGTCTTTTCCCCATTTAACAGTTTTGGGGCCTTTGTCAAATATCAACTGCTCATATGTGGATGAATTTACGTTTGGATTCTCAACTCTGTTCCATTGGTCTATGTATCTGTTGTTGTACCAGTACCAGGCTGTTTTGACTACTGTGGCAGTATATAGGTTCTAAAATCAGATAGTAAGAGGCCTCCCACTTTGTTCTTCTTTTTCAGTAATGCCTTGCCTATGTGGGGCCTCTTTCCCTTCCATATGAAGTTGGTGATTTGTTTCTCCATCTCATTAAAGAATGTCATTGGGATTTGAATTGGAATTGCATTAAATGTATAGATCATTTTTGGTAGAATAGACATTTCTATAATGTTAAGCCTTCCTACCCATGAGCAAGGTGTGTTCTTCCACTTATGTAGGTCTTTCTTGGTTTCTTGCAGAAGTGTACTGTAGTTTTCTTTGTATAAGTCTTTTAGATCTCTGGTAAGATTTATCCCTAAGTATATTATCTTCATGGGGGCTACTGTAAATGGTATTGATTTGGTGATTTCTTCCTCGATGTTCTTTTTGTTGGTGTAGAGAATCCAACTGATCTTTGTATGTTTATCTTGTATCCTGATACTCTGCGGAACTCTTCTATTAGTTTCAGTAGTTTTCGTGCGGATTCTTTAGAGTTTTTTGTGTATAAGATCATGTCATCTGCAAATAGGGATATTTTTACTTCTTCCTGGCCAATCTGGATGCCCTTTATTTCTTTATCTAACCTAACTGCTCTGGCTAGGACCTCCGGCACAATGTTGAATAAGAGCAGTGATAAAGGGCATTCTTGTTTGGTTCCCAATCTCAAGGGAAATGCTTTCAGGCTCTCTCCATTTAGGATGACATTGGCTGTTGGCTTTGTATAAATGCCCTTTATTATGTTGAGGAATTTTCCTTCTATTCCTATTTTGCTGAGAGTTTTTTTTATCATGAATGGATGTTGAACTTTGTCAAATGCCTTTTCTGCATCAGTTGATAAAATCATGTGATTGTTGCCTTTTGTTTTATTTATGTGATACTAAGTGATGGAGTACATTAATTGTTTTTCTAATGCTGAACCATCCCTGCATACCTAGTATGAATCCCACTTGGTCATGGTAAATTATTTTTTTGATATGTTGTTGAATTCTCTTGGCTAGAATTTTGTTGAGGATTTTTGCATCTAAGTTCATGAGGGATATAGGTCTATAATTTTTTTTTTTTTTACCTAGTTTTGGTATCAGGGATATGGTGGCATCATAGAATGAGTTTGGTAGTATTCCGTCCTTTTCTACGCTCTGAAATACCTGTGGTAGTACTGGTGCTAACTCTTCTCTGAAAGTTTGGTAGAACTCTGCAGTGAAGCCTTCCAGACCAGGGCGTTTTTTTTTGTTGGGAGTTTTTTTATTACCTTTTCAATCTCTTCTTTTGTTGTGTGTCTATTTAGTTGTTCTACCCCTGTTTGTGTTAGTTTAGGTAGGTAATGTGTTTCTAGGAAATCATCCATTTCTTCTAGGTTTTCAAATTTGTTAGAGTACAATTTTTCATAATAATCTGATATGATTCTTTTAATTTCAGTTGGGTCTGTTGTAATATTGCCCATCTCATTTCTTATTAAGGTTATTTGCTTCCTCTCCTGTTTTTCTTTTGTCAGTTTGGCCAGTGGTTTATCAATTTTTTTGATTTTTTTCAAAGAACCAGCTTTTGATCTTGTTAATTCTTTCAATTGTTTTTCTGTTTTCTGTTTCATTTAGTTCAGCTCTAATTTTATTATTTGTTTTCTTCTGGTGCCTTTGGGTTTCTTTTGTTGCTCTCTTTCTATTTTTTCAAGTTGTAGGGATAATTCTTTGATTTTGGCCCTTTCTTCTTTTTGGATGTGTGCATTTATTGATATAAATTGACCTCTGAGCACTGCTTTCACTGTGATCCAAAGGTCCCAATAGGAAGTGTTTTCATTCGCATTGGATTCTATGAATTTCTTTATTCCATCCTTAATGTCTTCTATAATCCAGTCTTTTTTGAGCAGGGTAGTGTTCAGTTTCCAAGTGTTTGATTTCTTTTCCCTGATTTTTCTGTTACTGATTTCCACTTTTATGGCCTTATGGTCAGAGAAGATGCTTTGTAGTATTTCAATGTTTTGGATTCTGCTAAGGCTTGCTTTATGACCTGATATGTGGTCTATTCTAGAGAATGTTCCAAGTGTACTAGAAAAGAAAGTATACTTGGTTGCTGTTGGGTGGAGTGTTCTGTATATGTCTATGAGGTCAAGTTGGTTGATTGTGGCATTTAGATCTCCCGTGTCTTTATTGAGCTTCTTTCTGGATGTCCTGTCCTTCACCAAGAGTGGTGTGTTGAAGTCTCCTACTATTATTGTGGAGCTGTCTATCTCACTTTTCAATGCAGATAGAGTTTGTTTCATGTATCTTGCAGCCCTGTCATTGGGTGCATAAATATTTAATATGGTTTTATCTTCTTGGTATAAAAAAATGGTATATTGTCCCTTTAATCATTATATAGTTTTCTTCCTTATCCTTTATGATGGATTTAACTTTAAAGTCTATTTTGTCAGGAATTAATATTGCCACTCCTGCTCTTTTTTGATTGTCGTTTGCTTGATATACTTTTTTCCATCCTTTGAGCTTTAGTTTGTTTGTGTCTCTAAGTCTAAAGTGTGTCTCTTGTAGGCAGCATATAGGCGGATCATGTTTTTTAATCCATTCTGCCACTCTCTGTCTCTTTATTGGCTCATTTAGTCCATTTACATTCAGCGTAATTATGGATAGGTATGAATTAGTGCTATCATTTTGATGTCTTTTTTGTGTGTGTTGTTGACAGTTTCTTTTTCCCATTTGATTTTATGTGCTGAGTAGATTATCTTTATGTATTGTCCTTTCTTCATATTCGTTGTTGTTGACTTTGTTTCTGCTGAGTCTCTATTTTTTTCTTGTATTTTATTTTGATGAGTAAGATAGTTTGTTCCTTCATGCTTACCTTATTATTTACCCCTATTTTTCTAAATTTAAAACTAACTTTTATTTCTTTGTATCACTGTATCTTCCTCTCCATGGAAGGTCTATGATTACATTTCTTAAAAATAAGTCTCTCTTTATTCATTTAATGTTGTCTTCTTTTATATAACATCTCTGCTACCCTCTTTTGTGCTTTCCTTTTTTTTTTTTTATAATCTTGCTTTGTTTTTTTGATTTCCCTGTCTGGGTTGACTTCTGGTTGCTCTGCCCAGGGTTCTAGTCTTGGGTTGATTCCTGATATTATTGATTTTCTAACCAAAGAACTCCCTTTAGTATTTCTTGTAGTTTTGGTTTGGTTTTTACAAATTCCCTAAACATCTGTTTATCTGGAAATGTCCTAATTTCACCTTCCTATTTAAGAGGCAGTTTTGCTGGATATATGATTGGATGGCAATCTTTTTCCTTCAATTTTTTAATTAAGTCATCCCGTTGCCTTCTTGCCTACATGGTTTCTGCCGAGTACTCCAAGCTTACTATTATTGGCTCTCCTTTGTAGGTGACTTTTTGTTTATCCCGCACTGCTCTTAAAATTCTCTTTATCTTTGGTTTTGGCAAGTTTGATTATAATATGTCTTGTTGACTTTCTTTTAACCTCTACTTATGTGGAGTTTGATGAGCATCTTGGATAGATATCTTCTCATCTTTCACGATATCAGGGAAGTTTTCTGTGAACAAATCTTCAACAATTCTCTCTGTATTTTCTGTTATCCCTTCCTGTTCTGGTACTCCAATCACTCATAGGTTATGTCTCTTGATAGAGTCCCACATGATTCTTAAGGTTTCTTTATTTTTTAAAATTCTTTTATCTCATTTTTCTTCAAATATATTAGTGCCAAGTGATTTATCTTCAAGTTCAGAAATTCTGGCTTCTACTTTCTCAACTCTGCTCCTCTGACTTTCTATTGGGTTGTCTGCTTCTGTAATTTTATTGTTAATCTTCTGAATTTCTGATTGTTGTCTGTCTATGGATTTTTCCAGCTTATTAAATTTTTCATTATGTTCCTGAATAGTCTTTCTAATTTCTTCAATTGCTTTATCTGTGTGTTCCTTGGCTTGTACTGCGTATTGCCTCATTTCCTTCCCGATGTCTTGAAGGGTTCTGTATATTAAACTTTTGTATTCTGCCTCTGGTAATTCCAGGAATGCACTTTCACCTAGAAGGTCCCTGGATTGTTTTTTTGAGAGCATGTTGAAGTGATCATGGTCTGTTTCTTTACGTGACTTCATATTGACTTTTGTCTCCAAGCCATCTATAAGTTGTTGTATTAGTTTATGTTTACTTACTGTGTCATAGCTTCTTGCTTTGTTTTGTTTTGATGTGCCCAAAGGGGTTGCTTGAGTGAGCTAGCTTGATTATTTTCACCTTTGGAGCTCTGACGTCCTGTCCCCAAATGGCTAGAGCTGTTATCAGATATATCAGCCTAGGAGTCCATTCACTTTTCTTGTATGAATTCAGCTGAGGTGTCCAGGTAGCTGATTGTCAAGTATGTGGTACGGGCTCTGTCCTACAGTCTTAGAGGGGCAGGGGTGATTGGTGTAGGTACCAGTATTTGGTTGCAGCAGGGGGTCACACTCTGAACAAGGTAGGGAGTTGAGAACTGACTCTCGAGTATCTCTGAGGAAAGCACATCCCTGTTCCCTAGGTTGTGCAGGTGGGTGGGTTCTGCAGACGGACAATTGGCACCCAATGTTTTTGGTTGTAAGGCCTGGGAGGTACCAGTTATCTTTGGACCTCTGTCGTGGGTGGCTGCGTCACCTCAGTTGAGCTACCAGTCCTTAGGCTCCTAATGTGGGTAGGTGAGGACCCTGTTTAATAGGCAAAGCCGTTTCAAATATCAAACACCCACCTATCCACCACACAGCTGAAATGGTTAGAGTCTGTCAACAAGGGCCTATTCTCCTGAATAGGCCCACGCAGGTCCATGCAGAGGGGAAAGTTGCTCAAAGTCCACAGACCCTTTATGCCTGGACAGGAGTCGCTTCTGTCCTGAGTTCCCCCGGTTAGTGGAGCTAGCAAATTATCTTTTCCCCCAAATGCAAATTTTTTCCTTCTCCAAGGCTGGGAGGATGGCTCTAGGCACTCAACAGTGCCAATATATGAGGCCCAGGGAATTCTGCCACTGAAGCCGGCTTGAGGGTGGGGGGATGCATTAAAATATACGCAAGTACTTAGCTTTTGCTGAGAGCACAGTTCTTCTCTGGTTCTGGAGGTGAGTAGGCTGTGTGGCTGGCTGCTTCTCCCTGCGGAAACTGGGGCTGAATGCTAGTACCAGTCCACCACCATGGCTCTGGGAATGGTGTCTGAGGGCTTCCTGCGATTCAGGTCCGGTAACTCCTCTCTGCTTCTGAACCGTCTCTTCCTCCCCCTACCCCTCTGTTCATTTCCTAAGCTTGTGTTTGATGCTCAGGGCTCCTGGCTTGTCATAAATATATGCATTTCACTTGTTTTTCAGGTCTTTGTTGTAAGGAGGGCTCGCCGGAAGCATCTGTCTATTCCGCCATCTTGGCTCCGCCTCCCCAACATTATTCTTAATGGAGAGAGGCTGAAAAAATTCTCTTTGAGAACAGGAACAAGACGAGGTTGCCTTTTATCACCACTCCTATTTTAATATTGTGTTGGAAGTCCTAGCTAGAGTGATAAGGCAGGAAACAGAGATAAAGGGCATCCAAATTGGTAATGAAGAAGCAAAACTGTCCCTATTTGTGGATGATATGATACTATACATAGAAAACCCAAAAGACTCCTTGAGAAAATCACTGGAACTAATAGAAAGATTCAGCAGAGTAGAAGAATACAAGATAAACATACAAAAATCAGTTGGATTCCTATACACCCATAAAAAGAATGATGAAAAGGAAATCAGGAAAACAATATCATTTATAATAGCCGCTACAAAAAATAATATACTTGGGAATAAACCTAACCAGAGATGTAAAAGATCTATACAAAGAAAACTACGAAAAAGTACTGCAAGAAACCGAAAGAGATCTACGTAAATAGAAAAACACACCATGCTCACAGATAGGTAGACTCAACATTGTGAAAATGACAATTCTACCCAAAGTAATTTACAAATACAATGCAATACCAATCCAAATACAAACAACATTCTTTAAAGAGATGGAAAAACTTATCATTAACTTTATATGGAAAGAGAAGAAGCCCTGGGTAAGTAAACCACTATTGAAGAAGAATAAAGTAGGAGGACTTGCACAACCTGACCTCAGATCCTACTATACAGCCATGGTAGTCAAAGCAGCCTGGTACTGGTACAATGACAGACACATTGACCAATGGAACACAATTTAGAACCCCAATGTAAATCCATCCACCTATGGTCACCTGACCTTCGACAGCAGCCCAAAGTCTGTCAAATGGGGAAAAAACAGTCTTTTTAACAAATGGTGCTGGCAAAACTTGATGTCCATCTGCAAAAAAATGAAACAGGACCTATACCTCGCACCATATACAAAAACTAACTCATAATGGATCAGAGACCTAAATATAAAGCCAAAAACTATGAAGTTCATAGAAGAAAAAAGAGAACCAATGCTAGAGGCCCTAATACACGGCATTAGTAGGATACAAACCACAACCAACAACACACAAGCTCCAGAGGACAAGTTAGATAACTGGGATCTTCTAAAAATTAAACACTTATGCTCATCAAAAGACTTCACCAATAGAGTAAAAACAGAACCTACAGACTGGGAAAAAACTTTTGGCTATTACAAATCAGACAAATGTCTAAAATCTACAGGAAAATCCAACACCTCTACAACAAAAAGACAAATAATCCAATTAAAAAATGGGCAAAGGAAATGAACAGACACCTCACCAAAGAAGACATTCAAATGGCCAACAGATACATGCGGAAATGCTCACAGTCTCTAGCCATCAGAGAAATGGAAATCAAAACCACAGTGACATCTTATCTCACCCCAGCATTACTGGCACGAATCAGTAAAACAGGAAATAAATGTTGGAGAGGCTGTGGGGAGATCAGAAGTCTTATGCACTGCTGGTGGGAATGCAAAATGATACAACCATTCTGGAAAATGGTATAGCACTTCCTTAGAAAGCTAAAAATAAAAATACCATATGATCCAGCAATCCCACTCCTAGGAATATATCCTAGAGAAATAAGAGTCGTCACATGAACAGATATATTTACACTCATGTTCATTGCAGCATTGTTCACAATAACAAAAAGATGGAAACAGCCTAGATGCCCATCAACAGATGAATGGATAAACAAACTGTGGTACATGCACACAATAGAGTATTACGCAATGATAAAGAACAATGATGAATCTGTGAAGCATCTCATAACATGGATAAATGTGGAGGGCATTATGCTGAGTGAAATAAGTCAACCACAAAGGGACAAACATTGTATGAGACCACTACTATAAAAACTCATGAAAAGGTTTATATACAAAAAGAAACAATCTTTGACAGTTACAAGGGAGGGGAGCAGTGGGGATGGAAAAACACTTAACAGGCAATAGATAAGTGGTAACTTTGGTGAAGGGTAAGATACTACACAATACTGGGGAAGCCAGCACAACCAGAACAAGGCAAGGTCATGGTAGCTCCATGTACACATCCAAACTCCCTAAGGGACCAAATTGCTGGGCTGAGGGCTGTGGGGATCATGGTCTCAGGGAATACCTAGCTCAATTAGCATAACATAGTTTATAAAGAAAATGTTCTATAACCTACTTTGATGAGTAGCGTCTGGGGTCTTAAAAGCCTGTGAGCGGCCATCTAGGATACTCCACTGGTCTCACCTCTTCAGGAGCAAGGAAGAATGAAGAAAACTAAAGACACAATGGAAAGATTAGTTCAAAGGACTAATGGAACACATCTACCATGGGCTCCAGCAGACTGAGTCCAGTACAACTAGATGGTGCCTGGCTACCACCACTGACTGCTCTGATAGAAATCACAATAGAGGGTCCCAGACAGAGCTGGAGAAAAATGTAGAACAAAATTCTAACTCACAAACAAAGACCAGACTTGCTAGCCTGACAGAGACTGGAGAAACCTTGAGAGTATGGCCCCAGGACACACTTTCAGCTCAGTCATGAGGTCACTCCAGAGGTTCACCCTTCAACCAAAGATTCAACAGGCCCATGCAACAAAACAAGACTAAAGGGGTACACGAGTCTTGGGGCAGGGAATGGAAGGCAGGAGGGAACAGGAAAGCTGGTAACAGGGAACCCAACCCAGGGTTGAGAAGGGACATGTTGACATGTCGTGGGGTTGTTAACCAACGTCATAGAACAATGTGCGCACTAACCGTTTGATGAGAAACTAGTTTGTTCCGTAAGTCTTCACCTAAAGTTCAATTAAAATAAATAAATAAATTAGAGGTTTATTTCTCTCACATAAAATAAGTACAGAGGTAGGCAGCCCAGGACTAGCTCATCAGGGGCCTAGTTCTTCCTAGCTTTTTGTTCCACCATTTCTAGTGCCTGACTAGCTTTATGATCACACCATGACCCAAAATGGCTCCTACAGCTCCATCCACCACATCTGTATTCCACATAGGAGAAAGAGAAAGGTGTGGTATGGGCCCTGACCAGCTATCTATCTTCCTTTGAAGGGACTTTACTGGAAATTTCACCCAGTGAACTCTTATTTACATGTCTTTGACCAGAGCTTAGTCTCATGGCTACACCAAGATGCAAAGGAGGTAGAGAGGTATAGTCTTTTAGCTGGGTACACTGCCCTGACAAAGAAAATGGGGACTCTGTCATCTCGGTAACAGGTAGATAACTAGTCATTGCTGTCACCAGAGAACAAAAGATACTTTCACTCCAGATCCAAAGAGTAGGAGCTTCTGTTGATAACACTAATGGGATAAAATTTTAAGTGGGGCCACTTCCCACAGGTGGCACTGATGTTCTGAATCAGAACTCAGAGGCTGGCTCCCCCAATCCCCATGAAGCCCACCCTCAGCATTTCCCTGACTTTTCCCTCTTGTATTAACGTAATTTGGGTATATGCTGTTCTCTTCCCTGAAGAATAAAGGATTTTTAAAGAAGTTGTACAGTTAAAAAAACCAAACCCATTGCAGTCGAGTCAGTTTCTGACTCACAGCGACCCTAAAGGATAGAGCAGAACTGCCCCACAGGGTTTCCAAGGCTGTAATCTTTATGGAAGCAGCTTGCCACATCTTTGTCAAGTGGAGCGGAGGTGGGTTCCAACCGTTAACGTTTCGGTTAGCAGGTGAGCACTTAACCACTGCACTACTAGGGCTCCTAATAGTTGTACAGTAGAACCTACAAAAGCTGGAACCTGCGTAAGGTTGAAACCTGTCAGAAAAGGAAAACTCAATTGTTTGCCTCTAAAACGAGCAATAGAAAAGTTGTAAGACAGCACCCTGTCAAAGGCAGAAAACTTGCGAGACCTGGAAAAATAAGGCAGTCCCATCGAGTTCCAGCTGTCACAGGTTCCACTGTAGTGGGTTTAATAATCGCCACCCAAAGATATCAAGCCTTAATCCTTGTAAGTGGTGCCTTATGTGGAAAACTTTTTTTTGCAGATGTGAGTAAATTAAGGACTTTGAGATGAGGAGATTATCCTGGATTATCCAGAACCAACCCACCCAATGCCGTCGAGTCGATTCTGACTCATAGCGACCCTATAGGCCAGAGTAGAACTGCCCCATAGAGTTTCCAAGGAGCGCCTGGTGGATTTGAACTGCCAACACTTTGGTTAGCAGCTGTAGCACTTAACCACTATGCCACCAGGGTTTCCGGATTATCCAGGTGGACCTTAAATGTCTTACAAGTGTCCTTAGGAGAGGAAACCAGCTGCCATCAAGTAGACCTCGACTCAGGGCAACCCCCTGTGTGTAGAGTAGAACTGTACTCCGTAGAGTTTTCAGTGGCTGATTTTTCAGAAGTTGAATACCAGGCCCTTCTTCCAAGGAACGTCTAGGTGGACTCAAACCTCCCATCTTTCAGTTAGTATCCGAGTGCGTTAACTGTTTGCACCACCCAGGGGCTCCCATAAGAGAAAGGCAAGAGGGGATTTTGAGACACAGAAAACAGGAGAAGGCAATGTGACCATGGAGGTAGAGACTGGAGTTCTGCAACCTCAAGGCAAGGAATGCTGGCGGCATCAGAAGCTGAAAGAGTCCAGGAACAGCTTCACCCTGAGGGCCTTTGCAGGAAGCACAGATCTGCCGACACCTTGATTTCAAAATTCTGGCCACCAGAACTATGAGAGAATAAGTTTCTGTTGTTTTAAGCCTGCCAGTTTGTGGCAATTGGTCACAGCACAACTAAGACACTATTCAGCAGTGGGTGATGTAAAAGGTTAAGCGCTCAGCTGTTAACTGACAGGCTGGCTGTTCAAACCCGCCCAGAGGCACCTCGGAAGAAGGCCTGGAGATCTGCTTCTGAAAGTTCACAGCCACAAACCCTATGGAGCACAGCTCTACTCTGATACACACGGGGTCACCATGAGTCAGAATTAACTCCACGGCAACTGGTTAACCAGCAGCTAGTTGAGTTAGAGACACATCTTAAACTGTACAGTACAGGATTAAAGAATTAAATTAAAAAATAATAACAATAAATTGTGGGCAAAACAGCAGAAAATGGTAAATCCAATAGATTTGTGAGAGTATAATGATGTTCTTAGTCGAAGAAACATAAGATATCACAAAGGATGTACAAATTTAGACATGTAAAATTGTAAAACCTCTGTAATAAAAACAACAGACCATAGACTAAAATATACGAAGAATTCATTCAAATTTATGAGACGAACAGCTAGACCCTAATATACAAATGAAGGGAATAAATGAACAGTTGTCACAATGGGAAACTCAGTGAATGAGCAGTGACATCATATAAAATAAAAATAGTTACTTTTTACTGCACCAGGCTCTATATTAGACCCTTCAGAAATACTATCTCAAGTCCCTACAAGAATTCAGCAAAGGCAGGTTTATTATCCCCATTTTACAAATAAGTAAACTGAGGCCTAGCGTCATGCATGGGTTGAATTGTGTCCCCCAAAATATGTGTCAACTTGGCTAGGCCATGAGTCCCAGTACTGTGTGATTGTCCACCATTTTGTCATCTGATGTGATTTTCCTATGCGTTTAAATCCTACCTCTATGATGTTCATGAGGCTGAATTAGAGGCAGTGATGTTAATGAAGCAGGACTCAATCAGCAGATTGGGTTGTGTCTTAAATCAATCTCTTTTGAGATACAAAAGAGAGACGTGAGCAGAGAGAAGGGGAACCTCATTACCACCAAGCAAGAAGAGCAGGAGCACATGTCCTTTGGACCCGGGGTCCCTGTGCTGAGAAGCTCCGGGATGAGGGGAAGATTGATGACAAGGACCTTCCCCAGAGCTGACAGAGAGAGAGCCTTCCCCTGGAGCTGGCACTATGAATTCAGACTTCTAGCCTACTAAACTGTTCGTTAAACTTCTGTCTGTTGAAGCCATCCACTCGTGGTATTTCTGTTATAGCAGCACTAGATGACTAAGACACCCAGAGAGCATGGACAAAGCTTAGAGAGATGGAATTTGAACCTAAGCCTGGGAAAATAATCATTGCAGGCAATCGTTCCTTTCATGTATTAAATTAGTACTTATTTTACCTCTACTCTGCTGGAGCAGGCAATATGCTGGGAGTGCTAAGGTATAAAGATGGACAAGATGATCTTTCCCAGGTCTTGTCCTTAGAAACCCAGAAACTAGAGAAAGTAGACAAGTGAACCAGCAATCAAAGACAGTGAGATAAATGCTGTTGTCAGAGCGCATAGAGGAGAATCAAAGAAACACCTGTTGGAGATTCCCGTTTGTATTCAGACTGATTTTTCAACGCTAACATCCAATGCTTAACACCATGCTGTAGCGCCAGTGCCGACTCTGGAAAGAAATTTTGCAATTCATAGTAGAGGCCAGAGAGATATTTATGACTTTTGATTTAATAATTCACTCCTAGGAATACATTTTAATAAACATAATTCCAAAGTGAAAAAAGAACTATGATAATATACGTTTATTGTAGTGTTTTAAAAAATAACAACAAGAAGCTGAGAGTTGGCAAGAGGCATTCTGGGATATCCTGAGACAAAGGCTTGGGTGTGTGACTGATGGAGCCACAGGACTGAAGATAAAAGTTCAGCAGGACTGATCAAGCTATTCAGTGACTGAAACTCTTGAAGCCCTGTTTCCCCCAGGCCCACCCATTGCCTCTGAGCCAGACTTAGCCTGTCCTGAGCCCAGCACGAGTCTCTGTGACCAGCTTCTGGCCCAGTCTGTACACACAGCCACAATGGCCCACAGGAGGGGAACATGTGGTAATAGATTATGGTGGGTAAAATAGGAGGAAATCTCATTCAGCCATTAAAAAATAAAAATAATCAGGAAGGCTGTGCAGAAACATGGAAAAACGTTTCACAGTAGAAACAGCCTAAATGACCGTGAGGGAAATGATTTAATGCATTATGGTAGCTCAATACAATGGAATATTGCAGTAGCTATTACAAAAGTGTAGTTATGAAGGCCATGTAGGGACATGGAAAAATGACTGATATTGTGATAAGTAAAAATAGCTGAACACAGAATTATATGTGAACAGGCTACATAAAAGTTTTCTCTATTTCAAAACTAATAATGTTATCTAACTTTTATCACTCTAAAAACGGAACGTATACAAGTAGAAACTGATATGCAGAAGCTTTGAGTTATGGTGGGAAACAAGATTAAATGTTTAATTTTTCACTAGCATTCTTATTTTGGTTTTTTTTTTTGAATAAGATGACCAAAATTTTTAAAAGACAAATTTTAGAATTAAGAGAACTCTTCAAAACCAGCAGAGAAGTAAATATTTCTTGAGTATCACCAAACACATTGTAGTAGGTTCTGGGGATAAAGGATGAAGAACAGAGACATGGTGCCTGCTCTCACGTTCCACCTTATCTGTTTCCATCCCTGTGGTAGCCTGCCCACAAAATGACTGCCAGCAATTCTTTCTCTTCCTGTACAAGCTCCTCCCATTAGGAGGCAGAGACAATTTTGTCTCCCCTGAAATCTGGACGGGTCCCATGACTTGCTTTGGCAAAGGAATGTGGTGGAGGTAATGTTGTATGACTTCCGGGCTTAGGCTTGAAAATTCTGCTGCTTCTATTTTTGCCCTCTTGTAAGCCAGCTGCCATGTAAAGAAGTCCAACTATTCTGCTAGAGAAAGAGACCTGTGGAGAGAGAAAGGTACTGGAAGATGAGAGAGTCTGAAGCGAGAGTGGTCAGCTCAGCCAGCCCCTAGCTGTTTCAGCGACGCAGCTGAGGAGCCAGATGTGAGAAAAGCTACCTGGGATCCTTCAGTTCAGGTGGGGCCACCTCAGCAAAGACTAAGTGGAGCAGAGACCACCGTCCATGCCGAACCCTGCTCAGATCGCAGAATTGTAAGCAAGTAAATGCTTATTGCTCTAAGTCACTAAGCTTTGGGATGTTTTGTTACATAGCAATAGCTAACCCAAACAACTTTAATCTTGAGTAGACTGACGCTGCATGCCCTGCCCCAGCACAGAGCCTGGGAATGAACAGCACTTCACAAATGTCAGATAATGGATTCCAGTGAGAGAGAGACGAGGAAGCAGAATGGGGATAATAGCTAAGTTTTACTGAGCATTTATAAGCCCTTTTCACAAATTGACTCGTTCAGTCCTCACCACAACACAGCTGAGGAAATGTGGCACAGAGAGAATAAATAACTTGCCATAAATTCATGTGAAGCGATATAGCCAGGATTTGAACCTGGACAGTCCGGAGCCCGGGCTGTCAACGATGTTGGTCTACGGCCTCTCAAAGTAACATGATGAAGATTAAGGAGATGTCTATAATGCTGCCTCTTGACAAGCCCCTTCTTGAACAAGCATGGAGACAACCAGGACAGGATAATTATCAGGCAAGGGCTTGCCGCTGAGCTTTGTGAGGGGCATCCCTGAGTGTGAGAGGCCATGGACTACCTCTGGTTCCTGATTCAGTGATCCCTGAGTCTGCAAGGCAGTTGTACGCACAAAGCCCCAGAACAAGCCAGGCTCCAGTGAGCACCCACAGCTGCTAGGGCACCAGGCTCACAGATTTCTGGCATTTGGATTTCTCATGGGCTTACCCATGTAGGCCAGATACACAGGAAGTTAGGTAGGTAATCCACACCTCACACTAGCTTCAGTTTTATATAAACACTATGCTGAGAAAATGATGAATCTTTTTTTTTTTCAATTGTGGTTTCATACATATATATATATATGGTCAGTGACATTAATTACATTCATGATTATCCATTTCCAAAACGTTTTTATCACCCCAAACAGAAACTCAGTACCTCTCAAGCAGTAACTGCCCATTCTCCTCCTTCCCCAGTCCCTGGTAACCTACAATAGATACCATTGTACAAGGGAAATGGTGAATCTTTGAGTAGTCTGTCTGAACCATCTAGACCAGGAATTGGCAAACTATAGCCGGTGAGCTAAATGCAACCTACCACTTGTTTTTGTATGAGCCATGAGCTAAGAATGTTTTTTACATTTTTTAATGGTTAAGAAAAAATCGAAATAATAATATTTTGTGACACGTGAAAATTTTAGTGTCCATCATGAAGTTTTCTTGGCACACAGCCACACACAGAACTTACTGGTATTGCTGCCTTCTTGCTACAACAGCCAACTGAGTGGTTGCAACACAGACCACATGACATGCAAAGCCTAAAATATTTACTAGGTGGCCCTTTATAGAAGAAGTCTGCCAACTCCCGATCTAGATAATACTTCATCTTTTGCCATGATCTTAAACAGCCTGTTTTCTAAATGATTATAAATAACTTAAAATATTATGGTATTGACAAGATCTATGAATACCAAAAAAAAAAAAAAAAAAAAAAACCATTGCTGTCATGTCAAATTCCGACTCATAGCGACCCTATAGGACAGAGTAGAACTGCCCCATAGGGTTTCCAAGGCTATAATCTTTGTGTGAGCAGACTGCCACATCCTCTCCCAAGGAGCTGCCAGTGGGTTGGAACTGCTGACCTTTTGGTTAACAGCCAAGTGCTTAACCACGGTGCCACCAGGGTTCCTGAGAGGCCTATAAAAACAAAAAACCATTGCTGTCAAGTCGATTCTAACTCACAGCGACCGTATAGGACAGAGTAGAACTGCCCCATATGGTTTCCAAGGAGAGCCTTGTGGATTCGAACTGCCAATCTTTTTTGCTTAGCGGCTGTAGCTCTTAACCACTATGCCACCAGGGTTTCCATAAATAGATATGCTAAATACAAAATACCAGAATGTTGAAGAGAGACACTTTCTCTTAGTACACAAACTTCCGAATTTGGGAATCTAAAAATAAGGTTTATAGCCTGAGCTGGGACATTAGTTGCATGACCTTAGGCAGATCTTTCAACCTCCCTTAGCTTTAGTTTCTCCATCCCTAAAACGGTCAGCTGCAGGGCTAGTCTTCAGCTGTCTGTGTGGGTACAAACTGGTTGTTAGAGCTGAAGGTGAAATATTCGGCTGTACCAGTTGGTGAATAGCTATTGTCCTAAGTCCTCAGAGGGTTCCCCAGCAGCCCTGGCCCTTCCCCCAGGACCTCTTACCCCACTTTCCCACCATCTCCCCAAGATTCAGCAACCAAATGATTTTCTAATGTTGCTGAGTTCCCCAAGATCCTGTGCCCACATTAAGGTTGGTCACAGTCAGTATTTTAAATATCACCTCTTTCAAGTGCCCGTGTTAGTACTTTATGAGAAGAATGCATGTATGTTTTTTCTAAAATACGTTTTCAACTCTTGGGTTTAAAGTCTGTCTTCTAACCAGACTTTCTGGTCTGACAGAGACTGGAGAAACCCTGAGAGTATGGCCCCTGGACACCCTTTTAACTCAGTACTGAAGTCACTCCTGAGGTCTACCGTCAGTCAAAGATTAGACAGGCCCATAAAACAAAACAAGACTAAAGGGGCACACCAGCTCAGGGTCAAGGACCAGAAGGCAGGAGGGGAAAGGAAAGCTGGTAACAGGGAACCCAAGGTCCAGAGGGGGCGAGTGTTGACATGTCATGTGGTTGACAACCAATGTCCCAAAACAATATGTGTATTAATTGCTTGATGAGAAACTACTTTGCTCTGTAAATCTTCATCTAAAGTCTGTTTTCTAAAAAAGTCATAGTCACAAGTTTCTGAGATTTTGTCAGAGCTCAGTCCCCAACTGAGCAATTAAAATGAAAAAGCAAATTGAGATATGAGCAGGGAAGTAAGAGTGTGAATATTCATGGATTTTTTTTTGGATTTTGTGACATGCAGAGCTGAAGAGGGAAGAGCTGACTAACCTGTTTGCCAGGTGAACAGCATCAATTCTTACAAAACCCTCTCCCCAGAATCCTTTCACCTGGTTCCTCCAGACAGCTCCAGGTTAATGTGTCTTCTAGAATGTGCTTGTCTCCACTGTAAGGATTCCCCTGGGAACAGGAATGAGAGAGAAAAAAGCGGCCATCACCAGCACGAAGCACGGCCAGCTGCTAGATATGGCGCAAACTGCCAGCAAGCACTGGGAACATCCCCACCAGATCACCGTGGTCCTTGCCAGGTGAACTGGATACAGCTAGTAGCTCCTCCTTCTGAAATTCAGTCCTGCCCAGGGAAGGCAACTGGGTCCTCCACTCTCTCAGGGACTCAAATCCCATTTGTTTGCGTGAAAATAACCCCTTTCCTCAGACAGGTGCCCTAGCAACTCAGTTTTTTTAGGAACTGACATGAGTCACTCCCACTGCTGTTGTTACTCTCCTGGGCAGAAGGGGCACAGAAACCGGAGCCATGAGCTTGAGTTCAAACTCAGGTTCAGATGCTCCAGATGGGTAACGTACACATCTGCTGTTGTTGTTGTTAGCTGCCGTTAAGTTAGCCCCTACTCGTGGTGGCCGCACCCACAACGGAACAAAATGCTGCCTGGTCCTGTATCATCCCCATGATTGTTTTCGGATCTGAGAGTGTTCCATACCAATCTGTAAACTAGGCTTCATGATGGTCCTGCAGCCACACAGGTAGTGTTGAAGATTAAACAGAAAAAGGAGGTAAAAGATCCCATGAACATAGGGCCTTTTTGTTGTTGCTTGTCTTTCACGTCTCTGTTAGGTTGCTGACTGGGCTCTTTGGGAATCAAGTGAGTAATGGTTAGGTCCGTTACTGCAAGAGGAAAAAGGAAGGGGCTGCTCATCTCCCACTCCCTTCCAAAAGATGCAAACTCACAGCTGTGATCAAGGCCAGTGGAGGACGAGGCAGAAGTTGATGGAGCCACAGCCAATCTTGTGTACCCAGTAAGGATCCAAGGACAATGTATTAACCAACTCTTTTGTATTGAGAAAAGTTCTAAGGATAATGCATCACGCCCTGGGCCTGGCCTATTCTGGCTACACAGAGGTGGAAACTGAGGCACAGAGAAGTTAAGTGATTTGGGTGCCAGGACCCACAACGTAAGGCTTGGGCTGCAGCTCTGAAACAGCATCTTCTTCTCGAATAGGTGGGTGTGGATCCCCTAGACATGAGAAGCTGTCTGAACAGTGTTCGTCAGAGTGTGTTCACACAAACACTATTCCTGCCAGATGCCTAACGACAAAAAGCGTCCTGTGATTTTACGGCGTTACCACCACCCAAATGGAAGTATGGAAAAATTTCATTATCCCAGGGAGTTCTCTCCTGCCCCTAACCAATCAACCCCTTCTCTCTCAGTCAATCATTGTTCTGATTTCTGTTTTGCCTGTTCTTGAACTTCGTGTAAATGGGATCATACAGTAAGTACTCACTTCTGTCCAACTTGGTACACATGTCTGTGAGGTTCATTTACACCGTTGTGTGTATCAGCAGCTCATTCGTTTTTATTGTTAAGCAGTATTTAATTGTATGAATATGCAACAATTTGTTAACCCGTTCTCCTATCGATGGGCTTCGTGGCTTATGTCCAGTTTTGGGCTATTACGGATAAAGCTGTTATGAACGTTTTCGTACAGGTCTTTTTGAGGGCACATGGCGTCATTTCTTCTGGGTAAGTATCTGGAAGTAGGGTTGCTGGGCTATAGGGTAGATATATGCTAAACTTTATAAGAAAACTGCCAGTTTCCCAAATTAGTTTTACAATTAGTTTCCAAAGTGGTAAAACCACTTTGAAAAAACGGTTTGGCAATTTCTTATACAGACTTTGATCACAGATTTGACTTCTGTCTTTTAGAAGTGAGTGGGGGATGGGTAGCCCCTTTCCCGTGTCTTCTTTCGGTTAAAGGCCTCCCACCAGCAGTGTGAGAGAGCCCTGGTTGCTCCCTATTCTCACCAACATGTGGTATTGTCAGTCTTTTGGATTCTAGCTGTTTTTGCAGGTGTGAGGAGGAATGAGGATAATATTTTCCACCTGCCAGCCATTCCCTCTTAGGCTCTCGGCTTTTGTCGTGATTTCTGTGGCAACCAGCAATTTCTCAGTGAGGACCTCAGAGCTTCCTAACCTGATCACTTCCTGCATTCCCTCCTCCAGTCTCAGCCCGTCCAAGTCATCTGAAGCACTGCTCTGATATGTCACCCACTTGTGCAAAAGACTTCACCCCACCACCACCACCACCCCCAGAATAAGACCTGAATTCCTTCACTGGACTTTCAAGAGCCCCAGTGATCTGGTCTCCACCTCCAACCTTTTGGTCCTCAGCCGTCTCACACACACCACGCCCCAGGCAAAGGAAACCACCGCTTGTTCTTTGCTGCCCCGGATTCCTTTCAGGGGCTTTGGGGGAGGGGCCATAACCCGAGGTCACAGCAGTCATCACGCTAGGCATCGCCCCCCCCACCCCCACCCCCACCCCCACTGCCGTCCCAGGCGTGAGCTGGCACACAGAGGTTTCACAGCTCTTGCGAGGTTAACCCAGGGACCCCAGTGCAGCCGGGTGCTTTTGGAGGCGGGGCCTTTGCAGCATAACAATTAGTGTCCCTCACCCCTCTGCCCTCACGTCTCCTACTCCTCCCACTTATCTGCAGATCCATCCTGAGGTAGGAATCAGGAAGCGACACTCCCTGGCTCTGTGTGTGTTTTATTTTCAGCACACGGTCACCATTTTCCATGCTGCCTGCCCCGGCCCTTTCCTAAAGCTCACACTGGGTGAAGAGTGAGCTGTTTTGGCTGCTGGAAAGGGGCTGTGATGGAGGCTGACCTCTGTCAGCTGGCCCTCAGGACCTGGAACTCCTGTCTCCACTCCCCCTGAGGCCTCTCAGCGAAGAGCTTGGCTCATGCTGCTGTTCTTGGATTCAAGCCAGACTGTAAGGGTTGCTTCTCCCCACCCCACAGACCCTGCTGGGTGTGTTCCAGGTTCCATGACAGAACCGACAAGACATCTCAGCTCCACCACACCCCACCCCAGCATCCTTCACCATACAGTTCTTGAAAACACCACTGTGAGGTGTCCCCAGGCACTTGCAGGCCTCTCTGGTGCATTATGTGGACACTGAGCCACAGAGAAGTTAAGTGATGTGGGTGCCAGGACCCACAGCTCAAGACTCAGGCTGGCTCTGAACCAGCATCTTCTCTTTCTGATAGGCGAGTTTGACTGCCCCTAGCCCAGACACATAGGAAGGAGTCTGAGTGGTTTTTCCCAGAGTATGTTTCTACAAACACTATCCCTGCCAGATGTCTAATGAAATGATTTTTTTTTAAATGTGTTCTGTGGCCAAATTTGAATATCATTGCACACAAACATAATTCATATTTAAAATTCTGAGAAGTCCTGTAGTTGAGAAAACAGTTAGTCCAGGGTTTCTCACAGTGAATTTTGGCTCTTTGGGATTGGAAAGAGGCTGATGATACAGCTCAAGAGAAGCAGAGCAAGTACTCCCAGCCCACAAAGACCAGCTCCTACCTTCACACCTTCCTCAAACCCAAGTGTCACTGGTGGACCTGTCACCCCCCTTGGCATGCCCACTGGGCCGCATCTCCTCTCAGGGGCAAGCAAGGGTCAGCTCAGAAGAAAGGAGTCCCCAAGGGCTCACTGAGGGGTAGGCCAAGCCCCAGCCCAGAGGGGAAGCAGAATGTGTGGCCATTTGCTTGTTCCTGATCACAGAGCTAGGTGTTGGGAAGAGGTGCCAAGTCACAGAGCCTGTTCTCCAGACTGAGGGAAAGAAAGAGAAATTCTCCCTTGATATTCAGCAACTCCTGAGCATTCCGGAATTCAGCTTTCTTTGTTTCTAGTATCCGAGGGGAACTGAAGCCCTGAAATATGTAGGGGTCTGTCATTTGGCCGGGGCAGGAATCTGACACCACCTGATGGGCTGTCATCTCTCTTCCCAGACACTCCGGGGAAGGGTGTCTGCTGTTCTGGTGAAGAATGGCCCTGTTGGAGCTCTCTCTTCTGATTATCCCCAGGAACGGAGGATGGACAGAAGGCTTTTTATTAAAAATGTGTGCCCAACTGGCCCTCAACAAATCACCAAATTTGACACAAGAATCTTATTAACCAGAGGCTCACTTAAATACCACAGCAGGGAGGCTGTCCAGAGATATTATTGGCACCAATGGTAACATTAAAGGGACTAGAGGTGGGGCATTTAGATGGGCCCAGAGAAACAGTGAGGTCAGACAAGGAGCTACCCTCAGGTCTGGAAGATGAAGGCCCCAGAGTGAACATGCTTAAAATTTAACAGACCATGGATACCCCAGAGAAAGAGAACATTTTGAAAAACTAGAACTAACAAATATTTCCTCAAAACTTGGCAAAAGCAGTTGAAGGGCAAATAAAAGCAAGCGCTACTTTGAGAGCAGGTCATAAAGAATTCATTAGCCCAACAGGCTGGCAATGTTACAGATAGGTTCAAAGAGATAAAACCAATGGTGGCTGATAGCTCAATCCAGGAATATATTTAGGAACTTGGGGAATATGTGGGATTCAAAATGCTGAGTATAAATTGCTCTTAAGTTTCACAAGCTGACTTTGAACTCAAAACCCAATGCAAACTCATAATATTTCCAAATATGGTTCTAACCTTTTTAGGATGTTCCTCCCCATTCCCCTCTTCTACTTTTACAACTTTTTTTCCACCTTTAACCTAATAACCACAGGAGGCATAATTTAATGGAAAGAGGACCACAGGCTTAAGAACTACAGGGGCAATTTAAGTCTTGATTTTACTTCTCGTGAGGTGACTTTAGGTGAATTATTGAACTTCACTGTCCAATAAGGATAATATTATCAGACAAGAGTTTTATGAATCAATGAGATAATTTCTGGAAAGTGCTTGGCACATAGTAAACCAAAAAAGTGAAAAATAAAAAAAAGAACCAAACTCATTGACATCGACTCATTTCCAACTCATGGTAACCCCATGTGTGTCAGAGTAGAACTGTGCTCCGTATGGTTTTTCGATGGCTCATATTTTAAAAGGGGATTTCAGGGCCTTTATTCCAAGACAACTTTGAGTAGACTTGAACTTCCAACCTTTCAGTTGCAGCCCAGAGGGTTAACTGTTTGCATCACCCAGGGACTCCATGAGTCAAAGTCAACTCAACAACTCATATGGAACCATCTCCAGCAAAAGCAGACCCTTCCTTTCCTCAGGCACACAGCCAGGATGACAAGGAGAAGCCACATGTGGGTGTCTGGGTAGGAAAGGGAACCAGGAGGAGCCATGTTAGGATCCCCTCCTCTGAAGTGCACTCTCTGGAATGGAGAGGGAGATGCAGGGGCAGAGTCCTTAAAGGTGAATCCAGTGGAAGACTAGGACCCCATGGGCCCAGAAGAGCCCTCAGAAAAACCCCAAAGCTGGAGTGGCCCTGAGGAAACTTTAGGGTGATCTGGGGCTGAGGGGGACTTGAGGGTTTCAGTGCTAAAACCAGGACAGTCTGAGGCAAACCTGAAATGGCTGGTTACCCTTGCAAACTTTCATCTTGCAGTGAGGGCGAGTGGTTGGGAAGAGGGTGGCTTAAGGAGGGTCACTCCTCTAGGATGAAGAAACATGGTTCATTAGGGCATTTAAGACAGCAAACCTGATTATCACCACCACCTGGGCCAGGGCCCAAATGGGCGGGACCTGCAGCTGAGCCTTGATTAGTGAGGACTGGGGGGTGGGGGGGGTGCGGTGCTGGGAGGTTGGGATGAGGTGGCCTGCTCTGGGGGAACTCTTTTCTTTTCCTTCTCCTGCTTTTTCATTCAAATAGCTTCTTGGAGGGAGGGAGCCTGGACAGTTGTCTCTGGAGAAGGTAAAAAAGGAATAGGACTTCCCGGAACCCCAGCAGGGAGCAGAGGATGAGGGGACCCCACACAGCTTCCTTTGCGGAAAGGGGCGATAAGGTAGGTGTATGCACACACCTGCACCATGCGCTGCAGCCTCCTGGATGGATCACTAAAGGCCAATCTTGTCCTGCCCTTTTCCTGCCTTCAGCATATTTTGTAGACAGATTTGTAGCTGGTGGAATTGGAATTGACCAGGCCTCTGGCCAGATACTGTGGGACCTGCCTGTCACAAGTGCCTGCTCTGTCATCTGTCTGCCCAGCTTGTTCTCTTTCCCTTGCCTCTTTCAACCCCTGACAAATCCCTTTCTTCTTGGCCTCTTGCCCCACTTTCAGTGCTTTCTCTTTTACTTCCTGTGGCCTCTGGATCCATCCCCCACCATAGTGTCTTGATGACTACAAGTCAAGTCTTGTCAGCTCCCCTGCTCCGGCCCTCTCTCTGCCTCCGAAATTCTGAAATGTTTACAGCTTTTCACATAGTACGTGATCATTTTATTCCTTCTCCACTGGACTGTGAGTCCCGTGAAGGCAGGACTGTTATCTCCCTTGTTCCCACTGTTCAAAGAACACGCAAATACAAAAGAAGACTGTCTTTAGCAAGGGTGGCATGTGATGATGACCGAGGTGGAGAGAACAGGAAAAGGAGATGTTCAAACTTCTTTATTTGTTTACAATCTCCTTTTCTTAAAAGTTTCAAATTTGGTCAGACATTTTAGTTAAGTAGAATGTAGCTTTGGTCATTTTCCAAGTCTTCTCAGAGGATGGTAGTTACAAGAAGGGTTGGCAAAGGAGGTCATATGAATAGAGGTAGAGAGATCAAGAAAGCAAGAAAGAGGGGCCGAGGAGCAATTTTACATTCGCTTTTCTCCATCACTCCACTTAGGCGGCATCTGTCTGTACTTTGTCCGTCCTGGCTCGGGAAAAACTAATTTCTACTCTAGAATCCTAAAGAGGGAAAAAGCTAATTTTACTGAGAATCTACTGTGTAGAATACTTTACATAAATTCTCTCACTGACTCATAAAACCTTCTTTGATATTATTATCCTTATTGAACAGATGAAGTTCAATAACTCTCCTAATATCACCCCCATAAGAGAGAAACCAAAAACCAAACCTGTTGAGAGAGAACAAGCTGGGCAGACAGACGAGGGAGCAGGCATTTGTGAAGGGCAGTATCTGGCCAGAGGCCTGGTCAATTCCAATTCCACAGGCTACAAATCTGTCTGTCTACAAACCATGTTGAAGGCAGGAAAAGGGCAGGACAAGCTGGGCCTTCGGTGATCCGCCCAGGAGGCTGCAGCCCGGACGCAGGTGTGCACACTCACTGCATTGCCCCTTTCCCCAAAGGAAGCTGTGTGGGGTCCTCTCATCTTCTGCCCCTTGCTGGGGTTCCAGGAAGTCCTACTCCTTTTTTACCTTCTCCAGAGACAGCTGTCCAGGCTCCCTCCCTCCAAGAAGTTATTTGAGTGAAAAAGCAAGAGAAAGAAAAAAAAAGAGAAGAAGCCCCCCGCCCCGCCCCAGCAGGTTACTTCTTTCTGACCTTCCAGCCCCCTTTCCATCTCCTCTGAGTGAGTCCTCAGTGGTTTTGTCCCACCCATATGAGGTGTGGCCCAGGTGGTGGTGGAATCAGGTTTGTTGTCTTAAATGCTATGGTGCAATGAGTTTCTCTTATGTGGCCTTTCTGCTGTGGGTTTGCAATTCTCCAAAAACAACTGGTTGGACTGCAGTCAAGTGAGTGATTGGTTGGATTACTATCCCCATAAACAGTTTGTAATCCACCCAGTAAGATCCAGTGGCTCATGGTCCACCTAGGGGATTGGTCAGTTGCAGCACTCCTGGGAGAGCCATGCCTTGAGATTGACGGGGAATCTTCCTACATAACGGGCCAATCTCACAGAGGTTTCTCGGAACCTGAAGACCATCAAGAGCTTGGAACAGATCATGTTCTTTGGACCCATTGTCCCTGCACTGAGAACTGCTTAGACTCAAATAAAAGCTGTAATATGGATCAAGTGCTGTTACCACTGAAGACAGAGAGTGACTGGGCTAGTTGGCCCACTGAGAGAAGCTGGGAACCCCCAGGCAGGACGTAGGCATTCCTATGCAGGGATTACTTGCAGAGGCTCAGAAAATCCTCTGCAGGGGTCTTCTTACAGGCAAAACCAGTGACACCAGGCCCAGGGTGGCCCAGCGAGGCTCAGTGAGGCCTAGCAGCAGAGCAGAGCATGGTAGGAGCCAGTGGGGCTCGGGCCGTGTGGCAGAGCCAGAGGCAGCAGTGATGTGAAAACAGCACTTGACCTGAGCCATGGCGCGCCTGCTGAGTGAGATAAGTATGGACATGGGTAATCTGAGGGAAGGATAAACTGGAGTTCCCCTTTGAGACAAGCATGTTCCTCTCCTACAAAGTGGATTGCGTAGGAGGGCAGGACTGGTTCATCATAAGCAACCTATTTCTATTGTTTACTGTTTGCTTTCTGTAAATAATAATGGCTTTCACTTTGCCAGCACTGTGTGTCTCTTGCGTACACTTTGAACATAGTGAACGGAAATCGCGCCCAGGAGTGGTCAGTGCCACTGAGTGAAGTTCTCATTTCTAGCAGTCTTATTCCTGCTTGGAAGTCTGAGGCACAGTCTAAGTGTGCAATGCAGACAAATGCCCTAATGAACCATGTTTCTTCATCCTATAGGAGTGAAGCTTCTCAAGCTGCCCTCTCCCCAACCACCCACCCCTCAGCAAGATGAAAGCTTGTGAGGTGACTGACTGTCCCAGTTTTAGCACCGAAAGTTCCGAGTCCCCCTCAGTCCCAGGTTCCTCAGGGCCAGTCTAGCTTTGGGGTTTTTCTGAGGGCTCCTCTGGGCCCATGGGGTCCTAGTCTTCCACTGGATTCATCTTTGAGGACTCTGCCCCTGTGGCTCCCTCATCATTCCCGAGGAAGCCCCTAAGAGGGGAGGGGATCCTAACATGGCTCTTCCTGGTCCACTTTCTCACCCAGACACCCATCTGTGTCTTCTCCTTGTCATCCTGGCTGTGTGCCTGAGGAAAGGAAGGGTCTGCTTTTGCTGGAGATGGTTCCATATGAGTTGTTGAGTTGATTTTGACTCATGGAGTGGCTGGGTGGTGCAAAGGGTTACCTGCTGGTCTGCTAACTGAAGGGTTGTAAGTTCAAATCCACTCAGAAGCTCCTTGCAATCCACTTCTAAAATATGAGCCATTGAAAACCCTATGGAGCACAGTTCTACTCTGACAAACATTGGGTCACCATGAGTTGGAATGGACTCCATGGCAACTGGTTTTATTACATACCAGGCATATATTATCTCACATGGTTCTCCATACCATCCTGGGAAGGTGAAAAAATGAGGAAAACGAGCAACAAGCAAGTGGTGGATCTGGGATTAAAACCTAAGCCTGGCAAACTCCAGAGTCCATCCTCTGAAAAACAAAAAATAAGGGTGGCATGCTGGGGAGACTGACGCATTGAGACAGTTGGAGAGGAAGACCTGAGAATCCTCCCTCAACCAGTCAACAAGTCCTCCCAGGAGCCTTTTCTCAAAATTCCCAACTCCACTCCCTCTCCCACTCTGTCTTCTTCAAAGGATTAGAACGGTTTGCTAGGTGGTGGAGGTGATAAATATATTTTTTAAAAAAGCTCTCCAGGTTGTTCTGACACAGCCCCACCCCCAACACCCATGAGGACCACTAGGAAGAGCCTGACTCTTAAAAACCGAGGGATGGGGAAAAGAGAAAGCCTTGAGCTCTTGTAAATGCATTGAAACTTCCAGATCTCTCAATCTCTCAGGAACAGTCCTCCAGCTCCCTTGGGGTCACAACTCCTCCCTTTGCATCCCCCCTCCCTAGGAGGGGTGTGGCTGGGAGGGTGGAGTATTCCAAAGACAGCTGTTTGTAACCTTTCTCTGGGCACAGCTTGGAGTGGTCACCCTTGAAAATAAACCAATGCCTGAAAAATCCCCACGAGCCTTTAAAAGTCGGAGTAAAGGGCTTAGCCCCACCACCCCCTGCCCACAACTAAATAATCTATTTCTCACTTTCCTTGTGAGTGCATCAATGCTTTATTTACCCTGGGATTTTTAGGGAACCTTGGAACATAACTGCCACCCACAAAGGCTTAGGGCATTGTTGAATGGTTCAGAACCTCAAGCCAAATTTTCCCAAGACTATCTCTCATGCCCAGCTGTAAAACTAACACACTGCTGGTCCCTTCTGTAAGTCCAGGAAAGTTTTTCCTTTGGTATCTCCTAATCTCTTTTAGTTGTGAAATGAAGAAATCTCTAGTCTTCTGTATAATACCAAGGAAGTAGCTCCTTGGGCTATCGGGAGGAGAAGAAGGAGGCAATCTCTTTGGCTTCCAGGCCCCAGCCTTCCTATTCAGCTTTAACCTGCATTTATTGGATGTGTACTATGGGCCCCTGCCAGGGACCTTCACATACAAATGTGCTCCTTGAGGTCAATTCATCTTAGTTTCCTCAGGCTGGTCACAGCCTGGCACATAGCCCCTATTGGAAGTGTGGTGGTTGTGGCTGATTTTTTATTTATTGTGGTGTAAAAAAAAAAAAAAAAGTTTTCACTTTTTTTTAATATATATATAAAAATATATATATCATAAAATTTGCCGTTTTAACCATTTTCAGTGTACAATGTGGTAGCATCAATCACATCTGTAATGTTGTGCAACCTTCAGAACTTCTCTTCCAAAACTTTTCATCACTCTAAGCAGAAACTCAGTACTTAAGTAACAACTCCCCCTTCCCACGCCCCCAGCCCCTGCAAACTGTCTTTTATTATTGTACTTAGCGTTATTTCACTTAACTTTCACAATAACCCTGAAATGGGCATCCCTCTGTTTAACAGGTGAGGCTCTGGAAGGTTCTCTGGCTCTCCCAGGGTCATGTGGCCTGAAAGTGACATTGAAGGATCTCCCCGCTCTAAGCCCGGCTCTAAGCCTGGCACTCCTTCCAACCCGACTCTGCTCTTCACAGGTGACTGGCTTTCCTCACACAATAAACTTGTATTGGGTTTCCGTCCAGCTAAGTTCCAGGGACACAAAGATTTTCAAGACACTGACCCAGTGCAAGAAGGACGTGTGAAGAGATTGTTTAATCTCTGAGTGGCAGCTAGCATGGAGACGTGTCCTGCTGCTGGGAGAGGTAACACAAAAAAAGGGCTGGGTCACCTTGCTCAAGTGTGTGGTCAGGCCAGGTTTCCTGGAGGAAATGACCCTTGACTGGTGTCTAAAAGGCCAATAGAAATCTCCAGGCAGCTAGGGGGAGCAGGAGGCAGCTGGCCTGTCCAGACCTAAAGAGTTTGGTTTGCTTGGAAACTGAGTTGGTTGGGGAGAGGGAGTAGTTAGTGACGGAAACTGAAGGCCCCTCTTGCCCTTCACCTACCTCAATCATTTGCCTTTGCACAGATACTTCTCCCCTCTCCAGACTTAGGAAGAGATTTTGCCAAATGAGCTGCAAGTGGCAGAACTCTGCCGGGATGGGGTGCAAAGACAGAGGTGTAGGATGGAATCCGGAAGGAGTTAATTTTGCATTGTTTCATAATTCATAAACTTCTTTCTCACTGTGTGCCCAGTCAGAGTGGAAGTGCTGGAAGCCCCAGGGCCACGACATACTCCCACAAGATGCCTCCCACCTCTGGTCATTGGGCAAATCTGCAAGGCAGTTGTGATATCTCGCTGGGACCCCAGTCCTGAAGAGCACCCACCATTCATCTTCCCACAGTAAGTGGGAGACATTTGAATGGATGTCAGATTGGCAGAAAGATGGGCAGTGCAAAGAGGCTTAACTCTGCCCTTCCCTAGAAACTGTCGTCAAGCTCCGAGTCCAGTTGTGTCTGTTGGTACCACCAGCCCTTTGAATTTGCCGTGAGAGCAAAAATGACTCTGGCAGAAAGGCAGAGGTGGACAACTGTTCTCCAGCTTACTGGAAGGTTTGATTGAGCAGATGGGGCTTGGCCATTGGTGTGGCCAGGCAAATTCCCAAGATTCTTCACCTTGCAGGAAAATTTTGGACGTGTAAAGGTCCCTGCTGACCCTTCCTCCCCTGGGCCCCCTCTCCCTTTCTGCTTCTCCCACCTGGTACTCCTCAGGAAAGTCCCAAAAGGGGCTACTGAGCAAGTAACCCTGCTCTTTACGTCTAGGCCAGCCTGACCCAGGCTTCTCTGATGTCCTGGGAGGACCGTCCCTGGGAGGCATCCTCCTCATGTGTCCAAGGCTTGGGTCTGAAGGTGGAGGTTAGTACTGTCAGCCTCTTCCATCATTTCAGTCTACCCAGCATGCCTGTTTCCTGATGTTCTGACTCCCGTGAAGATTTACAGCCTCAAGAGCGTGAACAATTGCGTGTCACAGGAGCCGTGATATATGAGTTGGGTTGATTGGCTTGCTTTCTTGTACTAAGATGTTATTCACCATTCCTATGCCCATGGCATTATGGATAAGCATGAATGAGATTGGCGAGAAGGCTCAGAGGAGCCCTCCTTTTGTCCCCTAAAGTAAAAGCCTGACAGCTATTGTCTTTATAGGTGTGTGTCAGTCCCTTCCGGCTAAGCTGGGAAACCCTCAGCATAGACTGAAGTTCGCCATCCTATACCTGTTGGAGTCCAAAAAGCCCAGGGCCCCAGACCCCTGGGAGCTGTGCCCACTTTCTAAGTGACATGTGAACCTTTGAATTAAAAAAAAAAAATTGTATGAGTCACTGCACCTTGAGGCAGAAGGAGGAGATCCTGGTTCTCAAGAGCTGAACTTGTCCTCTCTACAAAGCAGGCTTTTCTTGGTGGTGCCTGAACTCAGTCCCCTTTGGGCTGGCCCTAGAGAGCGTTTACAAACCAGATGTACACACCCTGTTTGTGGCAGAACCATGCCAAGGGGGATTAACTTGGTGGGGCTGGTATATGATGAATGGCCTGGAAGACTCTGGTAGATGTGCTGTAGCTGGGGGCTCTGGTTCCCAGCAGCCTGTGAAGCTCCTGCTGTTCTCACTGCCCGCCACTACTGAGACATTCTCCTCTGCCTTCTTCTCCAGGTCTCTCAGCGTCGTCTCTGGCAGCCATCCTTCACGGCTACATGAACCCAGCTGCCCCCGTGCTCTCACTTCCAGAGAACCACCTGCCCTTCCTACCACCTGGGCTTTCAGCAAAGGCCCAGAGAGCACTAGGCCATTTTGTACTTGTACAGAATGTATTGTTTTAAAGGCTGGCTCCTCTTCCTACTGTTTTGTGTTCCCCAGTGCTTATTTGGTGAAGGATTTTGATGTTTGATGAAGGACTTTAACAAAGATCTCCCTTTTAGAGGCCACAACCACAGCAAAGGGACGGACTATGGGAAGAAAGATTCGAAACATTGTGTTTAAACCTCTGTATGCTCTTTTTATGGACAGAAGGAGACTCAAGGTGACCTGGTCCAACATCTTCATCGTATAGAGGAGGAAACTGCAGTCCAGGAAAGGGAAACGTCTTGTCCCATGTCACACAGTTAGTTCATGGCTGGACCAGAGCTGGCCCTCAAGTCTCCAGGTTCTCAGTGACCACTCCAAGGCACCCTCAGCTCACCGGAGTGTGTGATCCATATGCAGTTACCAGTATCTAAATCTCCTTACATGTTTACCTGCTTATTCTCTGTCCTTCCTCCACACACACACTTCCACTAGCACCTAAGCTCCTTAAGGGCAGGGACTTCATCTCCCTCATCTCCACTACACCCCTGCCCCTGGACAGTGTTTGACACACAGTAGGCCCTCAGTAAATTTTTGCTGACAAACTGGCAGACTCTTGTCCGGTGTACTTTCCACAGCTCTGGTCTGCCTTGAGTAGCCCTATAAGCCCAGTGTTGAAGAAGAAACCCCAAACAAGAGACTTGCTCGGGTAGAGAGAATGGCTTATCCTTACCAGTCTTCTTTTACTTAAATGGACTGGGCTCATCACAAATTGGGCAAATGAGGAGATCAGGGCTGTGAATTACTCTCTTAGCACTTGCCTTTGGCACCGGATGAGGGAGGCTACCTCACCTCACCTCAAGGCAGGAAGAGCGACTGGATCAGTCACTGCCAGGAGGGCAGAGCCTAGCTACAAGTCCTCCCTGGTATGCATTAGGCAGTGGTGAGAACCAAAGCAAGTGGCAGAGCAGTATGTGTGGTATGACCCCACCGGGTAAAAAGGCACATACATATGGCCTGTGTATGCGTTCAGAGAAAAAGAACCTGAGGCACACACTTTCCAATGAGCACCATCAGTAGTGGGACCCTGAAGCACAGGGTTGGCTTTGCAGTAGGGGTGTTTGGGGAGGGTGGTTCTTACAGTATAAATTTTTATAGCATAAGTATTTGGGGGAGGGGGCGAAACTTGTGAATATTTAAAAAAAAAAATTACCACCTGAAAATCCAAAGATATCTGTGGTGTCCTCACCTTTTTTTTTTTTTTTTACCTCATCTATCTTTTCTCTAGCCAGGAACTCAGAAATCTGGCCTAACCTTAGCGAAATGGCTGAATTCAAAGACACAGAGGAAGAGCTAGGCTCCAAATGTTTAGATCCCTGAGGAATGAGGTCAAAGGTTTCATTGACCAACAGGCCAAATAACTTGCTGGATTCCATGGACACAAATTGCCCCTTTAACCCTAACTAACAACCTCCTTTTTTTCTATCCACTTTCCCAGACTGGTACTCTCTGGAGACACATGCCTGGATTTAGCATCTAAAATGACACCATCCTCTCCTATCAGCAAACACTGCAGGAAGGATATACGAGGTGGCAGCACTTTCCAAACTCTGGGTTGCATCCCAGTCCCCTGGGGAGCTTTCCCTGTGATCTGCACCCACTGCGACTCCTCAGGGTCTACCTACATACAGGTCAGGTAAAGTAGGAAGTGAGGGAGAAGAGGAGGAAACCAGGGAGTTGAGGAAGGAAGGGCCATTGGGTGAACTTTCATTTTTTTTAATCTACCACATTTATTATTTTTCCTTAAAAAAATAAGCTCCCAGGTGATCTTCATGCCTTCCAAAGCAGAGGTTCACTGCTGTGTGCCACTCTAACCAAGCTGACCTGAAAACTTCCCCCACTCCTGTTTCCATGATCTGCTGAGAAAACTTGGGCCTCCTTCAGGAAGAGCATGAAAATGCTGGAGGGCAGCAAGAGGAAAGTCTTTTTGACTTTGAAATGACAAGAGAGGCCGCTTTTTGGCACCATCTCTAAGTGTAGGGGGCTCACTTCTGCCAGGAAGCTGGCTGTAACCCCGGGGTTTTCCTGGTCTGAAGGGGCTCTGCTGACAGCAGCTTTCACAGCCCTGGGAGGGTCCTCCCTGGCCTTGCCGTCTGCTGAGAAGCCCAGTGCTGGGAGGGCCAAGGGGAAGGAGGACAGCAGAGTTTGCACTGGGTTTCAGCCTGGCCACCTGGCACTAGATCTGAGGTCAGGGGACAAAGGAGAGGTTCAAAGGAAACAAACAAACAAACTGAGCTGTTGAGGGGTAGGGTGGAGTGGGAGGAGCAAGAATAAAGACCTGAAGGCGCCTGTAACCCCCAAACACTTTCCCAGAGAGCAGCAGAGCCTGAAAGTCCAGTTGGGTGAATGGGTGGAGAGGAAAAGAAAATTTCTCTTCAGCAAAGTGAACGTTGAAGTAAGCAGAAAGATAATTATTTCTCTCTCAGGTAATGAGGCTTCCTCAGGATGGAGTAGTCAAGATGGTCCTAATTTAAAAGGCTATTTTTAGGTTTCAGTTTCAGGAGAGGAGAGAGAAAACATTCTCCTCTAATGGCCTGTGAGCACAAGACAAGGAGAGGCATCCCCACATCTGTGGGAGGCCAGTGCTCCACCAGGGAGCTGCCTCTGCCCAGTGGCTGTGCCTATGTCTGGAGGATGAGGGCCGTTATGAGCCTGGATAATCTTGCCTAGGGTTTGGGTGGTGCAGGGACATGTCCCCCTCTTCCAAGCAACGCTGAACAATTTGCCAGTAATCATTTCTTTTTCTGGAAAACAACTTTGCCAATGTTGTTTGCTTTATGAGGCTACCAATTGCCATCGAGTTGATTCCGAATAATTGCAACCCCACATGTGTCAGAGTAGAACTGTGCTCCATGGGGTTCTCAATGGCTCATTTTTTGGAAGCAGATCACCAAGCCTCTCTTCTGAGGCACCTCTAGGTAGACTCAAACCTCTAACCTTGTCAGGTCCCTGTCTCTGTTTACTCCAATGAGACTGTACCCTCTAGCACCTTGGGTGCCTTGGTTCTTCTCTGGGCCTCACTTTCACTCAGCAAATGTGGCTAAAGTGCTGACTTGGGCTAGTCCAGCTTCTTTTCTGAGCTCCAGAAGATCCAGTGCTCACCCGCATCTCAACTCAAATGACCCACAGGCCCAAGACTCACTGGGGAAATCTTAACTTGGCCTAGGCCCTTCTCCCCTCCCTGCATTGTTCATCTGCATTCACCACCATTTTCTCAGGTCAGAGTCTCCTCTCCTCTTTCCTCAACCAAAAGAACAGCCTCACACTTCTTCATCTGCCTTCAGTCTCCTACCTCAAGAAACACCATAGTTGTTAGTTGCCATCGAGTCAATTCTAACTCATGGCGACCCTGTGTGTGCAGAGTAGAACTGCTCCGTAGAGTTTTTAAGACTGGCCTTTCAGAAGCAGATTGCCAGGCCCAACTGCCAACCTTGTGACTAGGAGCTGAGCGCTTGTTTGCACCACCCAGGGACTCCACCCTCACAAAATGCCTCTTGAGAAACTTCTGAAGGGCTATTCCCCTGCTTACCATCCTTTGATGGATCATTGCCTCCAGGATATAGCCCCCTGGCCCCTGAGGGTCTGGGTCCCTCTCCTCTGAAGCTTCACCTCCTTCTTCTGGACCTGGCTCCCTGCCTCCTAGATGGAACCTCATGCTCCAGAAGCAGAGACTCCCAAGATGGCTGGAGACCTTGTGTGGTTCTGACTCAGGCCTTTGTGCAGGTTGTCTCTGCTTAGAACACCTTCTACCCACTGCATTCTTCACAAAATTTCACCCCAAGTGGACCACCCACTTCTCTGGCACCATCATCCTGAGCGATGACTTTTTAAAAACTCATCTCTATGCATTATAAAAGGAGCCTTGGTGATGCAGCCAAAGGCTCGTGGTTAAAATCCACCAGCAACTTCTTGGGAGAAAAGACCTGGCAATCTGCTTCTGGAAGGATTACAGCCTAGGAAACCCTATGGGGCAGTTCTACTCTGTCCCATGGGGTTGCTATGAGCTGGAATCGACTCAATGGCACCTATAAATGACAGCAACAGGCATTATAGTGATTTATTTTCACGTCTACCTTCTCTACTAGACAATGAACCTCTTGAGAGCTTCCCTACCCTGGCCCTCTCACAATGCTGGGCACAGAGTTGATGCTCAATGAATGAGAAAGGAAGACAGGGAAGAAGAGAAAGGGAGAGAGGAAGGTACTAGGTTAGATGCTAAACTTGAGGTCAAAAGCTTTTCTGAGGCAAAAGTTTGTTTGAGGTTCAGAGCTGGGTCCAGAGCAACGCAGCGGAGGCTCCTCAGAATGACTCATCCTTGGGGCTGAGCGTGCACAGGGCTGGCACCTGCCCGTGAGCAAGCAAGCAAGCGAGGGGTCCTTAAGTTCTGCACCCTGTGAGTCTGTCTTCCTTCACCCTAGCCCTGCTGAGGCTTTATTTGTTTTCCTCACAGAAGCTCCCCTGGGGAGCTTTTATTTTTTAATTTATTTGTAAAATAAGTTCTTCCACCGATTTACAAATTCAATAGCTGTTTTCTGGACATCTTTTTTTTTTTTTTTTTACTTATTAGCTCTGTCTTGGGCACTGGGCATAGTATGACTGTGGATGAGAAAACATCATGCCTGCCCTGAGCGAGCTTACAGTCTAGGAAGAGGGTCAGCTATCAAATAATAAACCAACTCACATTAAATCACACAGCATTATGTGGGCTATAGAAAAAAAATGAGGAAGGTGAAAATAAATAAATACATAAATAAGTAAAATTAAAATTTTATTTTTTTTAGAGGAAGGTGCCACAAGGATCTTGAGACAATCAGGGAAAAACATGCCTTTTCCAGATAAGAGGATCTACAGCGGCATCAAACAACTCAGCGGGACAGCCGCTCTTTTCAGCAGCCCTTCCACATCCTCGGTCTTCCCACGCTGTGCACTGGCTTTCACCGTCTGCACCCCCAGAGAGACCTGGCAGCCCCTGGTGACAATGAACACGCTGAGTACACTTTCTCAGGCAGCAGTTCCTGAGAGACACTCCTGAGGGTCCTTAAAGGGGTATAGTAACAGTGTCACTGCTATGAGTTGTAACAAGGTGTCCATCAAGGGGAATAGATAAGAACACTGTGGTGACCACATGCTAGGGAATCCGTGCGTCAGTAAGAATGAACAAGCTGAATGTTCACACAGCAACAGGGAGCATCCATGAAAACAGACAGTACAGAGTGAAGAAACGGTAGGAGGTTCATAGCACATTATCACTTACGTAAATTTGAAGTATACACCCAAAACAATGCTACATATTTTACAAGGATATATACGCACACACACACAAATACGTGTGTATATGTATATATATGTGTGTGTATATGTAAATTTAAAAAACCCATTGCAGTCGAGTTGATGCCAACTCATAGTGACCATGTGTACATATACACACACACACACGTATGTCGTTGTTGTCAGGTGACTTTCAGTCAGTTCTGACTCATAGTGACCCTATGTACAACAAAACAGAACACTGCCCGGTCCTGCACCATGCTCACAATTGTTATACTTGAGTCCATGGTGGCAGCCACTGTGTCAATCCATCTCATTGAGGGTCTTTCTCTTTTTTGCGGACCCTCTACCTTTCTAAGCATGATGTCCTTCTCCAGGGACTGGTTCTTCCTGACAACATTCCCAAAGTACATGAGATAAAGTCTCACCAACCTCGCTTCTATCCAGCATTCTGGCTGTACTTCTTCCAAGAAAGATTTGTTCATTCTCTTGATAGTTCATGGTATATTCAATATTCTTCACCAACACTATATTTCAAAGGCATCAGTCCTTCTTTGGCCTTCCTTATTCATTGTCCAGCTTTCACATGCATACGAGGTGATTGAAAACACCGTGGCTTGGGTCAGGCGCACCATCCAGCAGTAGAGGAATGGACAAGAACAGTGTGGTGGCCACATGCTAAGGAATCCGTGCCTTGGTAATAATGAACAAGCTGGATGTTCACAGAGCAGCAGGGAGCATTCATAAAAACAGAGAGAGCAGAGTAAAGAAACAGTATGAGATTCATAGCACATTTTCACTTATGTAAATTAAAAATATACGCTCAAAAACAATGCTACATATTTTACAAATATGTGGGTATATGTATATATATATGTGTGTGTGTGTGTATACAGACACACACACGTATATGTTATTTGATTTTGTTTTATATATATGTATAGCAACTCATAGAGACCCTATAGGACAGAGTAGAGCTGCCCCATAGGGTTTCCAAGAAGCAGCTGGTAGATTTGAACTGCAGACAATTTGGTTAGCAGTTGTAGCTCTTAATCACTATGTCACCAAAAAAAAAAAGCCAAACCCATCGCTATTGAATCAATTCTGACTTCTAGCAACCCTACAGGACAGAGTAGAACTGCCCCATAAGGTTTCCAAGGAACGCCTGGTGGATTCGAGCTGCTTATCTTTTGGTTAGCAGCCGTAGCTCTTAACCCCTACGCAACCAGGGTTTCCCACTATGCCACCAGGGCTCCAGATTATATTTGTGTGTATACATATATGTACATGTGTGTTATATATGTATATATATATATACGTGCACATACATGTATATATACACACACATACGCATCTCTAAAAATAGATTTCAGACACATTATGTTGGGTCAGGGTCAGATTACCCAGTAAGCAAGGTAAGTACTGGCTTGCTTACTTACTAATCTGAACCCCATGTGAAATTGATCACTACATATTAGTAAGCAAGCACAAGTAAACCCGTGCTTACCTTGCTCACTGGGTAATCTGTCCCTGTCAGGGACTGCAAACTTGAAAAGAGGCTTGGATTCTGTAGGAAGATGCTGTGGGGTTGGGAGAGAGACAGATGCCAGCCATACCTAGAAGCAGAATCTTTGCTTGGTGAAAAACTGTGACATTGCTCACTACAGATGATCTAGTAAGCAAGGTAAGCACTGTGCTTTTCAGGGTTGAGGAACATAAGGCCCAGAAAGGGCATGTGAGCTGCCTGAGTCCCACAGCCCCCTTGGTTGGAGAGAAGTGCTTGATGCAGGTTCTAACTCCCAGCTGGAACTCACTGTGGCCCACTCTCAGCTTGGACCCACTTTCTGGCCACTGAACCCACCCTCCCCACCATGTTTGCTTAAAGGGCTTGGCCATGTTTATCTCAGCACCTGGCGCCCAGTCTGAAGTAATGCACCAGCATTAAGCAGCGCTTCCTATGAGGAATGTAAGGTGAAGACTTCATAGGGAAGGGGGAGGCTACTTTATCTTTGTTGGTTGGTGTTTTTCTCTTTCCAGGACAACAGCCTCAAAGCTCAGATGAGCTCATTGACTCACATGGGCAGGTAAGTGCAGAACCTGGACAGGGGTTGAATGGGGCTGAATGCTGGCTGGAGGAAATGATGTCATTGGTGGTGCTGAGAGCAGGAGTGGTGAGTCTTTAAGGCCCTGTCTTTCCCACAGCCCGTTCAGCTCTCGCTCTGACTGTGGCACGTCCAGAAGCCCTTGCAGTGTGGGCACAATGTGTTGATGTCAACAGTTTAGCAGGAACCCACAGACCCATAAAATTGCTGATGAGAAAATTGAACAGAGTATTATTGTGGGTAGTTGGTAAAGTCTCAGGACGGTAACTATCCCGAGAGAGTGCTATGAACAATAAAAGCGTCAGAGAGCCTCTCAAAAGGAGCTGCCTTCGAGATGGGTTTATATCATGCCCCCAAATTCTGCACGGCCCACTTAGCTTTTATTATTAAAGTACAATATACATATATATTGAAAACTGAACATACCATAAGGATGAATTTTCCCAAATTGCACCCACCCAGAGAGTCAACAGCTTGAGCAAGACACAGAACATTCCCAGACTGCAGAAACATGTCCCTGAGAAGAACATTACAGACTGGCATCCCTTTTAGGTCACTACCTGCCCTGCTAGGTGTGACCACTATCCTGACTTCTAACAACATGGATGAGTTTTGCATCCCAGTTTTAATCCCACCAGCAGTAGGGTCAGTAGGTGTCAGCAGACCAGAAAACCTGCCCTAGTGGATACTTACCCAATTCAGCTCCACATACCTGGGATTCCAACTAGCCCGGAGTGAAGCTTCTAGAAAGCCCTCCCTGAGATGGATGGGTTGCACCACCATCCTGTTACTAGGCTGAGATGCAGCTGTCTGGCCAAACTAAGAAACAAGGAGGTGACATTTTTTCCTGATGGCTGTGTTTGTGTTAAGGTGAATCTACAGCAAACTGTCATTCAGAGTTAGCTCCCGAGAAGAATGTCTCATAGTTAAAAATGGAAACTAACAACAACAAGGGCTGCTGTAACAAAGTAGATGGCTAGTAGATGTCATTCAGAGTTAGCGCCTGAGAATAATGTCTTGTAGTTAAAAATGGAAACTAACAACAATAACAAGGGCTGCTGTACCAAAGTAGATGGCTAGTAGATGCCACTTTGCATGGCCCTCCTTCCTCTGTTTCCCTGAGTCTCTTTTATAGGACATCGCTCAGAGTGGATTAGAAACCCTATCCCCGTATGAACTGAAGTTAACTGATAACATCTTCAAATATTCTATTTCCAAACAAGGTCATGTTCACAGATACAGGGGTTAGGCCTTCAACATAAATTTTGGAAGACACAATTCCATCCATCACACCAACCCAGGAACTGCTGAGACACAAAGCGAATTAAGAGACTTGCTTAAAGCCCCACTACAAGTCAGCAGAAACATGCAAGGGCAGCCTGGGCCCTGCCTGGCTCCTAGCTCACCGTGTACCATCTGACGCCCACGGGTATCCTCCAAGCAGCTGCAGCTCTTTGCCGAGCCACTTGGACTATGCTACAAGGGCCACATGGTTGAGATGTGACGCAGGCATCTGTAATGAGCTCCTGGCACTGCCCTCCCAAGAGGCCTCAAGGATGGCAAATCTTGGCCTTAAAGACGTATTGGGTTCTTGGAAACAGCCAAACCTTGTAGCCACACGTGAGAAGCAATGGTCTGGTATGCACAAGTCACTCTTAGAAGTCCTCTCTAGGACATCCCTTTGAAGCTGGATGATAAGCCATACTTCATCTTATGGTTGTATTGCATTTGTGGTGAAAGATAGGTATAAGCCTATTTGACGTCCCATTATTTTTCTCACATGTGTTTCCATCAGAGAACAGAGCCCCAGACAATTGTCACTTAACATGTTACCATCGAGTTGATTCCGACTCATAGCGACCCTATAGGACAGAGTAGAACTGCCCCATAGGGTTTCCAAGGAGCACCTGGTGGATTCCAACTGCCAACCTTTTGGTTAGCAGCCATAGCTCTTAACCACTACACCACCAAGTTTTCCAGTTGTCTCTTAGGACACAGGAAATGTTCACAGCACAGATTTCCCTGATAATCCTGTTTATTGAGCACCTTCTATGTACAGGCTTTGTTTCAATTTTAATAGCAACCCTGAAAGGTAGGCACGATTTTCCCGTTTTATAGATGAGAAACTGAGACTTGGCTGATAAGTGACTTCCCAAGGTAACTCAGTTAGTAAAAAGCAGAGTTGGGATTTGAACCAGGTCTGTGTGGCTCCAAAGCCTATGCTATCATTTCTTAGGCCCTGCACAGGTCCTCAGAGGCCCTGCAGTGGCAACTGTGCAGACCAGCTATGAAGGGGCCTTTAATCCCCTTTGAAGGAGATGGTTAGAGGCCATTGGTGTAAGATGTGAGCAAATTCAGCAGAAGGTGGGCTAGCGTGTGGCCTCAACATTCTAACACTCTCACCAGGAACTATACTATTACAGAACCAAAGACCTTTCAGCCCTGATGAGAACCCGGAGGTCATGGAGCCTCACCTCCCTTGGAGGAATGAGGAAACAGACATGAAGAGAAGATGTGGCCCAGGGTTACCCAGGACAAGACGAGGGGACCCAGGGCTCACGAAATCCAGGCCTCTGCTCTCTCCTCAACATCCTGTGGCATTTCTTTCGCCAGTGATTTGCAGATGTTGGGGTACTGGATGGCTTTTCCCACTTCTGTATTGCCTTCCTTGCAGCCAGGATGGCTGGTTTTGTGTGGGTGGAGAACACACCACAGGGAAGCAGGTGATACCAAGGTGGAGTCAGGAAGGAGTGTGCTGGGCTTCGGAGACAGAGCTTTCCAGTTGCTTGTCCTTCTGCTGGCTTTGTTGACCTTGATGGAGAGCTCCGGGCACAGCGTGTTCCCTTGGCCTTTCGCTGAGTGACACAATGCCTGTTGCTATGGAGAGAACGCCTTCCGTCCACGGAAGTGTTGGGCAAACATCTCAGAGAGAGGGACGCCAGGAGTCAGGTGGAAGGGGAGGAGTCCCATGGAGACTTTGGCCTCAAGGGTGAGATCATGGGCCTTGGGAACAAATGCATTTTATAGATCCAATAAATTAGACCCAACTTGGCTATTTCTGTACTGTCAGGTGTCATGGAATCCTCCTTGCCATTGGAGAAGGAAGCAGAAATAGAGGCACATGTGGGTTGAGTGACCTGCCAGAGGTTACCCAGCCAGATAGGGACAATGTCAAGGTGAGGAGACAATGCCTGAGTCATCAGGCAGCTGTACAGCCTGTAGGCCTCCCTGCCTGACACACATAGGTCTCTAAAGCCTTCCCCTTCCCAGGGCAGAGCTTGGCCAGTGAGCTCACATCACTCAGTTTCCCTTGCAGGGGTGCTGTACCAGTTGAGAAGGTGCCTTGTCTGAGCCCCAACCTAGAGTAATACTAATGGTGAATACGCTGCTTTACAAATATTTAATTATTTAACCATCTCAACAGTCTTGAATTACCTGTGGCTGGCTATTATTCCCAACCACAGATGTTAAGCCATTTTCCCAGAGCCACACAGCTAACAAATGGCGGAGCTGGCAGCGGTCTAACTGTCCGTGGAGGGCAGGCACCCAGCCTGTCCATCTCCCCACCAACCTCTGAAATGTGCAGGGGCCCTCTGTGAATCAGGGGTGTAGTGGTCATGCTTGAAATGTCCCAGTGGCTGTTCTTCCTCTCTCAGTGCTGTGGCAGGGGGTGCCCAGGACAGTGGTAGCAACTCTGCAGCGGGGCTTTGGCCACTCTGGAAGCAGCTGCCCTCCAGCGGGCCCAAACGTCTGCATGTTGTCTTAAGTTTCACATTTTTCTTACTACAAAGCATAGACCCAGTGCCTGGGGCACTCAGTGCGGTCCTTGACTTTGTTCTCCATCCCTTTTCTGGCTTCTGAGGGTCCTCCCCAGCCAGATTCCTTTGTTTCCTCCTCTGGGCCTTCAGATGTGAGCTCTGAGAGCCACCACCATTACCCACTTAGGCCAAGCCCAGGCGGAGGCAGAGACGGGGGCTGGGGCGCGGGGTCCCTTGGCCAGTGGGTCTTGCTAATGTGTTCCCCTGGGGCACAGGAGATGCCCAATCTTCCCTTCTTCCATTCAATTCCATCAGCTCACCCTTGCTGATCGCCTACTTTGTGCCCACTGGTACTGGGTACTGGGGGGCTCTACAGATGAAGGAGCATTCCCCTCCTTCCCCAACACACACACAGCCTGAAGAGGTCACGGCCTAGGGAAGAGTCAGACGGACACAAACAGCTGTTCTACAAGGCGGGCAGGATCAACACTAGAAGCTGAAGTCCATGAGAGTTCAGGAGAGGAAAAAGTCAATGCCAAAGCAAAGGGTCAGAGGAGAGTTTATAGAGGGAAAGAAGTATTTGCGCTGGCTTTGGAGGATGGTTGGATTCTGAGGAGCCATTGGAAAAGCAAGCCTGTGCACTTCATTTTAGAATCCCTGCAGGGCTCAGAGCTTCCCAGAATCACAGTCAGGCAAACGGACCCTTAACTCTCACTGAGGGTCTGCCATACGGTGACTGTCCTCTTGCTCCCGGGCCTGGCCATATGGACAAACCCAAGGGGAACAAGCAGATGTTGCCATGGCAACAACAGGCCTTACACCCAGGGGACACTACTAGGTGTTCTTTGGTGTGATGATGGTGACTGTCATGAAGCATCTTCTCAACATTCAGGTGCAGCGGGGGTCTCCCAGCGGGGTTGCTCCTGCAAGGGAAAAGTGGCTTTCAGGGGCAACTGAGTCTGGGGCAGTCATTTCACAGGTTCAGAGCCTTTCAGGTGAAAGAAATTTGAGGGGACTCCAACCCAACCTCCACCCCAGAAGAGGGACACGAAACTTTGGCATGAACCCACCTTATAACTGAGGACTTATCTCTGTTTTGCTTTGGAGTGGCACAAAATAAGATCAATTCTTTTTCTGCCTGAAAGCCCCTTACTTATTGAAGGTTTTGATGGTGTCCACCACCAGATCCTTCTTAGCCTTTGTCTTAGTTTCTTGGTGCTGCTGTAACAGAAATACCAGGCATGGGTGTCTTTAAAGAACAGAAATTTATTTTCTCACAATTCTGGAGGCTAAAAATCCAAGTCAGGGTCTCGGCAGTGTTGATTCCTTCCTCGTTAGTAACCCTGAGCATCCCTTGCTTCCCCTGCTTGTAGACATCCTCACAGGGCATCTGTCATCCCCACTGTGTGCGTCTCTGTGACTCTTTTTATAACTTAGAAGGGATTAGATTTAGACCCTACTCTCCTCGGGTCTGACCTCATTAACATAACAAATACAACCCTCTTTCCAAACATGATCACATCCATAAGGCCATGGGGCAAGTCTACTCTGTCCTATACGGTCGCTATGAGTAGGAATTGACTCGACAACAGTAGGTTTGGTTTCGGTATTGTTCAATCCGTAACAGCCTTGTTCAGTTTAAACAGTCTTGGTTGCCTCAGCTGCTCATCCTCAGGCATGGTGTCAGACCCTTGGGATGATCCTTCTCCTTTGTCATGTCCCACTCATCAAGGTTCTTCCTGAAAGGTGGTGCCCAGGGATAAAGGCAGTACCAGGTGTGGACTCAACAGCTGGACCTCACTCTGGACACCATTGCTCCATGAATGCGGCCAAAGATGGTGCTAGGCATTTGGGTAGTGACGTGAGGCTTTGGCTCACAGGCTCCCCTTTCACCTTTCCCAGAATTAATTACTCTACCACTGAAAAGTGGGAATGACAAGTTTTCCCTCCCACTCGGTCCCTGGAGTTGTGAAGTATGCCGAGTAACTGTCCAGACCGTGAGCTTCTTGGAAGAAAAGCAATGCTGAATTTCAACCACTTCTTAGCTGATTGAGAAAAGCAGGGGCTTGGGAAAGGGCTGAGAGCAATTAGGCACCTTATCCAGCTGCTTATCTAGTGACTCTTACTTCTATTGTGTTGGAGCTGAACTTGAAGTTGGGAGTAGGAGGCTCTGTGGGGGCGGAGAGGCTGTTCTGCTGTCTGTCTCTCAGCAGTCACCAAGAAGCCTGCCTGGCAGGCAGCCCACCTCTGCCCTCAACTCATGGTGATGAATCAGCTGATGGGAACCACTGGTGCCTTGGGAAGGAAGAAAATAAAGCTGACCAGCACAGCTGATGTCTCCACTCAGCCATGGGTGAATGGGGGCACTGTTCTCTCTGCTGGGGCAACTTCCAAAGCTGAACCATCCTTTTCATCCAAATATAGCCCAAACCTCTTTGCTGCACTTGCCCAAATGAGCAAAATGGCTGTCCTTTAAAGTGGCAGGACTGACAAGATTGTTCTGGCAACTTTCTCAGACTAATGGGGGCCCATTGACAGCACAGAAGTGGTGAAGATGTCAATTATTCTCTGCCGACGGCTTTGGAAAGAACCAGTGCCTAATTCTGGTTCTCCCTGCAGGGAGGACTTCCACACTCTGAAATGGGTAGGGCTGTCTTCTAGGCTGCTTCCTCTGCCAGTGTTCTGAATGTACATGGCGGGGGACACACATGGGTCCTGTCTCTGTGCTGAGTCAGCACCCTGGAGAGCTGCACCCACCCTCTTCCTGCCTGGTGAGGTCAGCCCAGAGCGAAGGGGAAACCAAGACTGTAGAGAGCTCTGGGACCCCAGGAGCCTAGGGAGTCAGGTCCCAAAGAGCAGCACTGCCCACAAAATCTCACTGTGGGCACTCAGATGGGTATGTGGCATGGCTCAGCATTTATATTATTAGCAAACTGCTTCACAGACATTAAATTATAAGCCTTCTAAGGGGCAGTCATTGCAAGAAGAGAGAAGAGGCACAGTAAATGCCTCTGCATCACTTGCTATGGGGAAATGGGCTCCGCATTCACTCCACAGAAGTTCTGAGAGGGTCCGGCCCCGAGAACAGCTTATGAGCCCCTCCAGAGCCCCAGCGTTCTTACCAGCCAGGCTTCAGGCCTCTCTCCAGCCCACTGATTCTCAAAAACAGGGTGAAAAATGAACCACTGGGAACAGAAGCAAAATGTGGCATACACATACAATGGAATAGTATTCAGCCATGAAAAGGAATGGCCTTTGGATACATGCTACAACATGGATGAACCTTGAAAACGTTATGCTGAGTGAAAGCAGCCAGACACAAAAAAATATTGCATGACTGCACTTATTTGAGGTATTTAGATTAGACAAATTCACAGAGACAGAAGTAGATTAGAGGTTACCGGGGGCTGGGGGAGAGGGGAATTGGGGAGTTATCCCTTAGTAGGTACAGAGTTTCTATTTGGGGTATTGAAAAACTGGTGATAGTTATACAACTTTGTGAATGTACTGAATGCCACCAAATTGTACACTTAAAAATGGTAAAAATAGTAAATTTTTGTACATGAATTACAATAAAAAATAAATGAATCACTGAGGAGTTTTTAAAATGCAAATTTGGGGCCCCAAAGGTCACACAGGGGGTCCCCTGCAGCCCCTGCCATCTTCTCCTTGATTGTCCAGAAGGATAGAGGATTATGGCTGAATCAACCCACATCCAGCCTCCCTCCTGGAAAATCTAAAACAGAGGGCATGCACTCTTCTGCTGGGCTAGAACAGACAAAAGGTGGTTCCAGATATAGAAATGGCCCACGTTTACTGGAGTTGTCCTAGGAGACTGGAGCCCCTGTGTCTGCCCCTGCTTTCAGCCTGAAGGATGGACCTCTAGAGAGGAGAGCCCTTTTCTTATCAAGCAGTGGAGAGTGAACATTACTGCTGCCCTAAGACTCAGTGCCTTAGACTACTTGACTCCATAAGGTAGGGACGAAATGTTCCTGGCATCCCTGGCATTGTCTCCTAGAAGCATTGCTGCAAGTGAAGTTCTCTCTTCTAGAAACATTAGTACTACAGTCTACCCACTGCTATTGCTAGCTGCCATCGAGTCAGCCCCCAACTCATGGCAACCCCATGCACAATGGAACAAAACTCTGCCAGGTCCTGCTCCATCCCCATGATCAATTGTGGATCAGACTGTTGTGATTCATTGTGTCTTCACTGGCTGATTTTTGGAAGTAGATCGTCATACCTTTCTACCTAGTTCGTCTTAGCCTGGAACTCCACTGAAACCTATTCAGCATCCTAGTAACGTGCAAGCCTCCAACGGACAGGCGGTAGCTGTGCATGAGATGCACTGGCTGGGAATCGAACCCAAGTCTCCTCCATGGAAAGCAAGAATTCTACCACTGAAAGAGCCCACCCATAGATGGGTTAAACAGGTTTCTAATGGGCTGTCCTGGAAACATGCCTATAAAGCATAACATGGTTGCTCTGGGAAAACACGTTTTGAGTTCAGGCCTAACTGCAAGCAAACTTGGGGAACGTTATCTGCTTATGAGTTAGGGGTTGCCTGCATAACTCAGTCCTTGAATGCTTCGAGCAGGCCAGGGGTAAACCCCAGGACCTGATTCCAAGAGCCTGGCATGCATCCGTCAATGGGAATTCCAAGCCAGCCCCTCATTGAAAGGCATCAGGTGCTTTCCCTCCCTCTGCAGGCTGACGGCTAGGTCATGCCAGGCTCCTGGTGGGTCCTTGGTAAGGAGCCCATGAGTGAGTAGACTGGGAATGCTTCTTGGGGCCATGGCCCCTCTTGCAGTGGGGGTCAGTTATCCTACTGACCAATCAGGAAGCCAAAAGCCCCATTGCAGAGACAGAAAAGCCATTTTCTTTAACTACAAGAATGTTACTCCTGTCTTATCCAGTGAGGACATTTTACTGGAAGATATTTTTGGATAAAAAGCCCCCAGGCAGAGGTTGGGCTGGGTTATTTTTCAACCCTGCCACAGATTCCATCTGAGGTCTAGGCTGTTACCTCATTGATGAGCAGACTGACTTTGCAGGCCTCCTGTACTCCATTTTGTTTGTGCTCATGGCCCAAATAATCTTAAGAAATACTTACCAAATGACCAGATGCAACACCCCTTATTCAAATTTGGTTTATACGCTTGATGCTTACGTGTGTTTGGGGACACACATCAAAATAAAAGTCTTCTCCCTTTGAGGGGGGAGGGAGGGGCAGGGTTGGACCATGAAGCAAAAAAATATAATGAAGAATAAATAATAGTTTACATTTCAATGGAAAATCCTGGAACATTGCAAAATGTCACATCAGCAGATAGAAGCGGGTAGGGAAAAGGTGTTGTACTCTTAGAGGCATAAGTTCATGAATTTGTACAACCTTGGAATCTGAATTAATAGTTCTACCAAGCTATCCCAGAGCCTCTTACCATAAAACATAAATAAGATCTTAAGGTGAGGCGGGGCCAAGATGGTGGAATAGCCAGATGCTTCCAGTGACCCCTCTTACAACAAAGACCCAAAAAATCAAGTGAAGCAATTATATTTATTACAAGCTAGGAGCCTTGAACATCAAAGGCAAACTTAGAAAACAGACTGAGTGGCAGGGGGAGAGAGAGACCGTTCAGAAGTGGACAGGAATTGCCAGACCTGAATCACTGGTATCCCTCAGGCACCATTCCTGGAAGCGCTGTGGTGGGCTGGTGGTAGCTTTCGACCGCAGTTTTCTCAGGGAGAATCAGCCAGCTACACAGCCCACTCACAACTCCGGAAGCAGAGAACGGTGTTCTCAGCAAAAGCTAAGTACTTACATATATATTTCACCATGATCCCCGCCCCAAGCCAGCTTCAGTGGCTATTGATTTCCCTGGGCCTGACATAGTCCCATTTGAGTGCCCTCAGCCATGCTCTTGGACTTGGAGAAGGAATAAATTCACAACAGGGGTAAGAGATAATTTGCCAGTTCCACTAACTTGGGGGGCTCAGGACAGAAGCAGCTCTTGTCCAGGCATAAGCAGTCCATGGACTTTGAATACGTTTAACCCCTGCATGGACCCACAAGGGCATATTTCAGGAGAATAGGCCCTTGCTGGCAGACTACAACTGTTTCAGCTGTGTGGTGGAGAGGTGGGTGTTTGATATTTGAAACGGCTTTGCCTATTAAACAGGGTCCTCACCTACCCACATTAGGGGCCTAAGGACTGGTGGCTCCACTCAGGTCACCTAGCCACCCAGGACAGGGTTCCAAGGATAACCGGTACTTCCCAGACCTTACAATCAAAAGCATTGGGTGCCCATGGACTGTCTACAGAACCCACCCACCTGTACGATCTAGGGAACAGGGATACACTTTCCTCAGAGACACTCGGAGGACAGTTCTCAGCCCCCTGCCTTGTTCAGAGCATGACCTCCTGCTGCGACCAGATACTGGTACCTACACCAATCACCCCGCCCCTCTAAGACTGTAGGACAGAGCCTGTACCACGCACTTGATGACCAGCTACCTGGACACCTGAGCTGAACCCAGACAAGAAAAATGAATGGACTCATAAGCGCATATACCTGATAACAGCTCTAGCCATCTGGTGGCAAGACATCAGAGTCCCAGAGACAAAAATAATCAAGCTAGCTCACTCAAGCAACCCATTTGGGCATATCAAAACAAACCATAGCAAGAGGCTATGATACATTAAGCAAACATAAAATAAACTAATACAATAACTTATAGATGACTTGGAGACAAGAGTCAATATCAAGTCACATAAAGAAACAGACCATGATTGCTTCAACAAGTTCTCAAAACAATCAAAGGATCTTCTGGATGAAGGTGCCTTCTTGGAATTACCAGATGCAGAATTCAAAAGATTAATATACAGAACTCTTCAAGACATCAGGAATGAGATCAGGCAATACGTAGACCAAGCCAAGGAACACACAGATAAAACAGTTGAAGAAATTAAAAAGGTTCTTCAAGAACATAATGAAAATTTTAATGAGCTGCAAGAATTCATAGAGAGACAGCAATCAGAAATTCAGAAGATTAACAATCAAATTACAGAATTAGACAACTCCATAGAAAGTCAGACAAGCAGAATTGAGCAAGTGGAAAGCAAAACTGGTGAGCTTGAAGATAAAGCACTTGGTACCAATATATTTGAAGAAAAATCAGATAAAATGATTTTAAGAAATGAAGAAATCTTAAGAATCATGTGGGACTCTATCAAGAGGAATAACCTACGAGTGATTGGAGTACCAGAACAGGGATGGATAACAGAAAATACAGAGAGAATTGTTGAAGATTTGTTGGCAGAAAACTTCCCTGATATTGTAAAAGATGAGAAGATATCAATCCAAGATGCTCATTGAACTCCACATAAGGTAGATTTTAACATAAAGTCACCAAGACATATTATAATCTAACTTGCCAAAACGAAAGATAGAGAATTTTAAGAGCATCTAGGGATAAATGAAAAGTCACCTACAAAGGACAGTCAATAAGAATAAGCTCGGACTACTTGGCAGAAACCACGCAGGCAAGAAGGCAATGGGATGACTTATGTAAAGCATTGAAGGAAAAAATTGCCAGCCAAGAATCATATATCCAGCGAAACTGTCTCTCAAATATGAAGGTGAAATTAGGACATTTCCCGATAAACAGAAGTTTAGGGGGTTCATAAAAACCAAACCAAAACTACAAAAAATACTAAAGGGAGTTCTTTGGTGAGAAAATCAATAATATCAGGTATCAACCCAAGACTAGAACACTGGACAGAGCAATCAGATGTCAACCCAGAGAAATCACAAAAATAAATCAAGATAAAAAAACACTCGAAACAGGGAAACAGTGATGTCATTATGTAAAAGAAGACCACATTAAAATAATAAAGAGGGACTAAGAAATGTAGTCATAAATCTTTCATATGGAGAGGAAGACAAGGCAATACAAAGAAATAAAAGTTAGGTTTAAATTTAGAAAAATAGGGGTAAATATTACGGTAACCACAAAGGAGACTAACTATCCTACTCATCAAAATAAAACACAAGAAAAAAATAGAGACTCAGCAGAAACAAAATCAACAACAATGAATAAGAGGAAAAGACAATATATGAAGGTAAACTACTCAACACAAAAAATTAAGTGGGAAAAAGAAACTGTCAACAACACACCAAAAAAAGACATCAAAATGACAGCACTAAACTCATAAAAACCCATACCTATCCTTAATTACGTTGAATGTTAATGGGTAAATGCACCGATAAAGAGACAGAGAATGGCAGAATGGATTAAAAAAAACACGATCTGTCTATATGCTGCCTACAAGAGACACACCTTAGACTTAGAGACACAAACTAAAACTCAAAGGATGGAAAAATATATATATCAAACAAACAACAATAAAAAAACAGCAGGAGTGGCAATATTAATTTCTGACGAAATAGACTTTAAAGTTAAATCCACCACAAAGGATAAGGAAGGACACTATATATTGATTAAAGGGACAATATGCCCAGAGGATATAACCCTATTAAATATTTATGTACCCAATGACAGGGCTGCAAGATACATGAAAAAATCTGCATTGAAAAGTGAGATAGCTCCACAATTATAGTAGAAGACTTCAAACACCAGTTTCTGTGAAAGACAGAACATCCAGAAAGAAGCTCAGTAAAGACACGGAAGATCTAAATGCCATAATCAACCAACTTGACCTTAGAGACATACACAGAACACTCCATCCAACAGCAGCCACGTATACTTTCTTTTCTAGTGCACATGGAACACTCTCTACAATAGAGCACATATTGGGTCATAAAGCAAACCTCAACAGAATCCAAAACACAGGAATATTACAAAGCATTTTCTCTGACCATAAGACCACAAAAGTAGAAATCAACAACAGAAAAAGCAGGGAAAAGAGATCAAACACTTGGACACTGATCAATACCCTGCTCAAAAAAGACTGAGTTATAGAAGACATTAAGGATGGGATAAAGAAATTCATCGAATCTAACGAGAATGAAAACACTTCCTATTAGAACCTTTGGGACACAGCAAAAGCCGTGCTCCAAGGTCAATTTATATCAATACATGCACACATCCAAAAAGAGGAAAGGGCCAAAATCTAAGAATTATCCCTACAACTTGAACAAATAGAAAGAGAGCAACAAAAGAAACCTTCAGGCACTAGAGGAAAGCAAATAATAAAAATAAGAGCAGAATTAAATGAAATAGAGAACAGAAAAACAATTGAAAGAGTTAACAAGGCCAAAAGCTGGTTCTATGAAAAAGTTAACAACATCGATAAACCACTGGCCAAACGGACAAAAGAAAAACAGGAGAGGAAGGAAATAATTCAAATAAGAAATGAGATGGGTGATATTACAACAGACCCAACTGAAATTAAAAGAATCATATCAGATTATTATGAAAAATTGTACTCTAACAAATTTGAAAACCTAGAAGAAATGGATGAATTCCTAGAAACACACAACCTACCTACCTAACACAAACAGAGGTAGAACAACTAAGACCCATAACAAAAGAAGAGACTGAAAAGGTAATTTAAAAACTCCCAACAAAAAAAAAAGCCCTGGCCGGGATGCTTCACTGCAGAGTTCTATTAAACTTTCAGAGAAGAATTAACACCACTACTACTAATCGTATTTCAGAGCATAGAAAAGGATGGAATATTCCCAAACTCAAGAATCCAGCATATCTCTGATACCAAAACCAGGTAAAGACACAGCAAAAAAAGAAAATTATAGACCTATATCCCTCATGAACTTTGATGCAAAAATCCTCAACGAAATTCTAGCCAATAGAATGCAACAACATATCAAAAATATAATAATAATAATTCACCATGACCAAGTAGGATTCATACCAGGTATGCAGGGATGGTTCAACATGAGAAAAACAATCAATGTAATCCATCATGTAAATAAAACAAAAGACAAGAACCACATGAGAGGCAAGCAGAGAGACAGGGGGACCTCATACCTTCAAGAAAGCAGTGCCAGGAGAAAAGCATGTTCTTTGGACCCAGGGTCCTTGTGCTGAGAAGCTCCTGGTCCAGGGGAAGATTGAGGACAAGGACCTTCCTCCAGAGTCAACAGAGAGAGAAAGCCTTCCCCTGGAGCTGACACTCTGAATTTGGACTTCTAGCCTACTAGACTCTGAGCGAACAAACTTCTGTCTGTTCAAGCCATCCACTTGTGGTATTTCTGTTATAGCAGCACTAGGTAACTAAGACACCCACTATGGGGGAAAAAAGAAATTTTGTGTTTCTGTGGATCACTTCTCGTACAGCAGAGTCGAAGGTATAGGGAGGTGTCTAGTGTCCCAAATTGCTTATTAAAACACGGGCAAATCCAGATTCTAAGTGTCCAGGGAACAAGCAGAACTCACACGAACATTATCAACACGCCCATTCTTTGGTGTCAGGAAATCCACTGACCCCGTGATACTCTTCTCGTCCACTTCTAAATACAGCAGAAGAGCAGCTAGGACTAAAGCTTGATACGGAGACCCTGAGGTACGTTCGAGATGCATCTTAAGAAACAGTCTCTTTAAGCGCCAACACTGCATTTCAAACAAAACGACACCTCCCTCCCTCTCTACTCATTCCTGAGCCAGCCACAGAGGTGAGCTGCGATTTCCCAATCGTGTCCTGAGCCAAAACTCATGAGGACACACAGAAGCAGATCCAGACTTGCCGGCCTCACGGAGATTACACAAAGCTTGGCCCCAAACATGGAAGAGAATGAGTGTGTGTGAGGTGCTGAACATTCCACCGTGGCTGACTGGCTGCCAGAGGCCTGCTGCACTCCCACTGCTCCACCGCCAGGGCCCCTCCCAGGGCCCCAGTTAAACGTGCAGGTCCTGTGTGACCAAGAAGACAGGGCACTAAGAGCCTAATTTGGCTCTTAATCCTTTTGAGGACAAGACTGCTGTATCCCAACCCTCCTGCATCTCATCCATCCTGCCTTCTCTCTGTGCAGGAAATCGAAATACTCGCTTGCCAGGGTCACGCAAACACGTCAACAGAAAAAGCCAAGGCTGTAACACAACTCCCGTAAACAGGAACTTTATTACGCTACATGTTATGTAAAAGAACATATAAATGGACCATTAAATACATTCAGTTCATCTTAAACAAATTTATATAGAAACATATTTACATTACTCCATTATATACTTAAATTATTTTTCCAAGCTTACTACCGATAAAAGGTAATAGAATGATCACCTGCTCACACAGATGTACACACAGAAGTTGCACACGGGGTAAGTACAATACCTCTTCTGGGAAACTCAGCTGACCACTGGGTTTTAAAGCAACAACCCACTGTGAAGGCGCTTTCTTCTGAGCAGGCCTTTAAGTAAGGCTTTTGCTTTAAACACGCTGGGGGCTGGTTCTGAGAAGCTGATCCCAGGGCAGAGGAGGACTGTTGGAGTTGGAAAGGGCCATCACTGAGGCTGTGCCCCCACTTCCGTAGACTGGGGAAGAGAGGCTTGTGGAGAATAGATGACTTTCCACAGTTAGACAGCCTCAGCAACGAAGTGGGGCCCCCACCCTTTCACTATCCACAAGTCCATGAACCTATGACCTCATTCGTTCATTTCCCACCACTCATGGAGTCTATGTTTTAAAAGTTTTTGTCTGCCTGGTTAAATATATGAATTCTTAGGTTTCTTTAGATAGTGGATATACCTACACAGGGCTATTCTACAAGAGGTATTGTGATCGGGTGTCTTACTTCTTCAGCCAAAAAGTTTTACCTTTTCAACTTAGCTGACTTAGGGAAGCTGAAAGTTTCCAATTCATTTATGTGGAAAGCAACATTCTGCAGGAGAAAAATCATGACACCGGCCACACGGATGCATCACAAATACACCAGATTTGCTTAAATCCATCTACCGCTGTTGGATCTAAACCGAGGTTTCACCAATAAATGAACCAAAGTGAGAAAAAACGGGTAACTTAAAAAAATTTTTCTCCCATTTACCAATTATTCTCAGAAGGAATAATTCCTTTTGAATGGAACCTGACTTCTTTCCAAAAATTTTCTGATATAAATTCAGCTAAAAGTAATTTTATTTTTAATTTAAAAACTGCATTTGGCTTGTCTTAGGATTTAAAAACCACTATATACCAAGGAACAGGTCCCTAAGTGACGCAAACAGTTTGCTCTCTTACCAAAAGATTGGCAGTTCAACCCCCCTGCCATAGCACCCTGAAAGAAAGGCCTGGCGATCTGCTTCCATAAAGATTTTGTCCAAGAAAATCCCAGGGAGCAGTCGTACTTTGTAACATATGGGGTTGCCATGAGTCAGAATCAACTCAACAGCAATGGGTTTGGTTTTTTTGGTACCAAGAACAGATCCCTACATTAAAAAGCATCACAGTTAAAGAGAGAGTCCCCAGCTCCAGATCATATGAGAAAAGATGAAGGAAAGGATGGGTAGAAAACAAAGAGAGGTGAGAAGGAGAAGAAAGACTGAGTGAGAGACAGGGTTTATCCTTGCCTGTAACCAGAGCGAACACAAGCCATAGCAGCCACCTCTGAGTTTTAAAATAGATACACAGACAGGAAGACAGGGACTGGGAGAGAGGTGCTCAGGTGAACTGCCTTGGATACCTTTCCATTAAAATATGGCACTTGTAAAATACAAAAAACCCAACATTCTACCAGGGGCCACCACCTGTCTCTAGGTGAGGACTGCCCTGCAGCTAGGGGTCCTGGGCATCTGGAACGCCACCATGCACCCCGTGTGGCCCACCCGCCCCCCATGCTCACGGTGCTGCCTCGACCACACGGGAGGGAGCATTCCATTTCTACCCCCATGGTCTGACATGCCCTCCTGGTCCCGTGCAAACCTTTACCCAGTTACACAAGGAGAAATGAGCAGGCCAGAGATTCTTCACAGAGATAGAGCCAACCACAGAACCCCCAAGGGCTTGCAGGGAAGTCCAATTGCCAGCAATGGGCAGCGTGAGGGCAGGTAGGACTCTGAGGCCAGGGAACAAAGAAGATAAAAATACCTTCAACTAAAGGGTATTTTTTTTTCTGTCTTTTTTTTCCCCCCTTGGAAGCATATCACTCTGCAAAAGGAACCAATGAAAACATCTAATTTTCATAATATTAAAATAAGTCTTTGATATACAAAAACTGGCCAAAAATTTTTACTTGTTACATAAGAATGTCCTTACACTCTAAGTCTTCCTGGGACCTTTGTGCTGGGGCTGGGCGGGCTCACACACACCCTCAGACCCGCCACCCGCTGTGGGCACGGGCGAGGGGTGCTGCCCTGGCACAGTAGTGGATGCACATTCAGATTTTACAGCAGGAGGCTCCAAGATGGCACCTTACAGACAATTGTTAGCAGGTGGTACCAGGGGTTGCTGTGTGTGGAACAAAGACGTTCAGTGCTGGCCTCTTTCTGCCCTCATCCCAGAAGCTGTCCTCACCATCCAGTCCAGGGCGGTGAGAGAGGAGGACACGACCCATCACTTCCACAAGGGATTCAGCATCTTCCCCAGTGTGGTCCGATTTGAGCCTTTCGGTTGGAGGGAGGCCCTCTTCCCGACTGCTCTGCCCTTCAGAGGGGCCTCTGTGTTGGCACTGGGCCCCTCAGCAGACTCTGGGCACTTCTTGGGGGTGCAGGTGCTACTGGCCCGCCTCAGGGTGCTGCTGTCCTTGGGGAAGGTGTCCTCAGGGCCACCCTTGACCCTCAGCTGCCGCTGGGAGACTGCCCGGGTGAGGCCGGGGGCTTTGGTCACAGGAAGGGAGTCTGTTCTCATGGACCGCGACGAGGAGGCCACAGTGTTTCGGGCAAAGCTGGGGACGGAGGCCGGGACACGGAGCAGGCTGGGGGCCGGTGAGGTCTTGGGATCTTCTTCGGGGCTCTCAGGGCCCTGGGAACTGGAGCGGCAGACCTTGTTTTCCTCAGGCTTCTGCCGGAGCACGTTCCTGAGTGGTTTGGCGCTGGGCTTCTTGAGAGAGCTTCTGTGCTGCAAGGGAGGCTCCTTCCCCAGCCGGGTGCTGCTGAACCGCTGCAGCTTCTGCTCCTCCGGGGTTGTGGCCACCGCCACCGCGGCGGGCCTCCTGGGCGAGGTGTCCGAGGTCCCTCGCATAGAGCCCCGGCGCAACAGCAATGTGTCTGTGCTGCTCGGGGCCCCCCGGGGTGCTGGCTCGGGCCTTTTCCAGCCCCCAGGCCCCCCGCTTGACTTGGAGATGGGCACGACCTTCCGAATGCTTTCGTTCTCCGAGGCGTGCAGGACTCGCACAGGCTTGGGAATGGCCCCCGGGCTCCTCCGAGCACTGCCGGGCTTTGGGGCCCCTGGGGAGGCCTCTTTGAGGGAGCTTCTCTTTGGGGCTAAGACATCTTTACCTCTGGGGGTTCTGTCCCTGGGAGGGCCATGCTTGCAGCTGGGCTCACTCTTTTGGGAGACTGGAGCGGGGGCCTCCTCAGGGGGGCTGGAAGCAGGGTTGGAGGAGACCTGGCTGCCCCCAGTCTCCCCAGCCCCAGAGGACACAGAGCCATCCCTGTCCCCACTCTCCTCTGGGTCCCTGCCCCCAGGCCTGGAATCAGTCCCCTCTGAGCAGTCCAGAGTCAGGGAGCAGTCAGTGGTGTCCGAGATACAGAACAGAGGCCCAGCATCCTTGTCCTCAGGGTCACCGCTACCTACAGAAACCTGAGCCACACTGCTGGGTTGGTCAGGGGCAGCCCTGTCATCCTCCAGGGCTAGACCAAGGCCCTCCCAGGAACCTCTGCCCCCAGGGGTCAGGCTGCGATTGCCAGTATCGAGAGCCTGCAGGTGGCCATCCTGCAGAGATGCCTGTTTCAAAGGGCTGACGTCATGCAGGGGCAGCTGGGACATCTCCTCTGGGCCCTTGGGACCCTGGAGGTCAAACTGGGCCAGCCCCGTTACCAGCTCATGCTCCTCAATCCCTAGAACCAGTGCTGAGAGTGGAGGGGACCGGCTTGGAGCCAGGCCCCCAGGCTCACTGTGCCTCTTTCGGAGGATGCTGACTCCGCTGCGCCCTGCTCGGGGGAAGGCAGAGTCAGGGCCCCCAGGCCGGGGGGCTGAAAGCTGGCTCTGCCAAACTGTAGATGGGCTGGGGGCCTCCACCCGGCCCTCCAAGGCCTGAGGTCTGTGTGTAAGTTTGGAACTGAGGTTTCCAGCCTCCAGCCCAGCTACTGTGGGCTGGGCCTGCCGGGGGTTGCTCTTCCGGGGCAGGCTGTGGAACTTGGTGAGCTCCTCGGGGCTGCTGACGGAGCTCTCCAGGAAGGTCAGCAGCTCCCGGTCAGCGAAGGCGCCCAGGGAGAGGCGGGAGCGGCGGGTGTTGGGGGGCCGGTAGGAGGGGCTGATGGGCCTCGGGTGCAGGAAAGGAGGTAGGTCCTCTGTGCCCTTCTTGGTCAGCAGCTCCACGTCATTCTCACTGCTGCTCCGGCCAAAGCCCCCAAGATCCCCTGCCATCCAGGAGCTTCGCTTCTGCTCCAGCTCCCTCAGCCGCTGCTGCTGCCTCAGCTCCTGCACCTCCCGGTCCTGGTTGTCCTGAACAAAGCGTGGAGAGAAACCCACAGAGGCATAAGCCACATGGGAGTCATATGTAATTCCAGCCACCTGTCCTGCAACCAGAGTGCACGCACAGAGGGGGCCTCGCAGCCTGCTTTGTCTGGGAAAGAGTGTGTGTGTGTGTGTGCACACTGGTCTGTGTGTGCCTGCAGGTGCGTGCACGCACATGTGTGCGTGCAGAAGGGGGTTAACTTTCCCACAGCTACCTGGGGATCTGGAGCACACTAGGCCTGTCCCAACCGTCTGTCTAAAGTTGTCATCTGATCCCTTGGACCCAACCTTCAGCTCTCCAGTCAATGCGTTCTCCCTTCAGTGTGGTCTGTGGTTCCACGCAGGCTTGTCGCCTCAACTCCAGGGAAGCCCACGTTGGTGTCTAAGCAGAGCAAGACAGAGAAAACTGCCAGGAAAGTGCACTGCTATTTAGGCAGTGGCAGAGAGAAAAACACAATGGTGTCCAAAGGCTGTTAAAACTGTACTTAGGTATCGGCATGGATATGTGCGCGCACACACACACGTACCTGCACACGTGCTCATGTGCAGGACATTTTACTTAACAACCATTTGGACGTACAAAGATATACCCAAGACATTAAGAGATGCCTTCCAAAGCCCTGCTCTCTGCCTGCTGTCTGGTAAAGAAACACCACAAACGCCAAGGTGGCTCGGCCAGCTGCCCACCGCAGCAGAGGGGCTAAGCCCCTCATGCCCACCCTGGACTACGGCTCTGTTCTCATAATCAGAGAAGAGGAAATGGAGCAGGCGTGCTTTACAAATCCTTCCACCTTTCCGCCTGCTCCAAACACTCACCCCTCCTCAACAAAACTGATCCAAAACAAGTGCACACACCAAAAGCAGCCTTTCCCACCTGGCTGTGCACTTTACATATACTTGTGTCATATAAATACGTGGCTCTCACACACAACCCAAATCTGTTATCACGAGCACTTTATACTTGAAAATCAATTGCCTCAAATAGTGGAATTTCCCTCCCAAGTTTCCATGAGGCTCTGGCTGGGCTTCCCTGGCTGGGCTCCCCTCGCCTGACTCCTGGCTCCTCTGGCAGTTCTGGGCTCCCCCATCCTCCCCCAGTCTCTCAGGCCTTCTCCTTTCAAGGCGGCCTGGAGGGGGGCTCCTGGCTCTCAGGGCAGCTGTGCTGACAGCATCATGCAGGTGGCCTCCTTGGCCTTAGAATTCTGACCGGGAGTGAGGGCCTCAGGCCGAGCCAACTTGGCCTCTACCAGGCCACCACCGCCTCCCCAGCTGAGCTCACTGCTTGGACAGAGGAGCGTAAACGTGGCCACAGACTGAGCCTCCGTCTCTTAGATGGATGGAAAAAGGAGAGCAGAGAACTCAGAGTAACCCTGGGTTGCTCAGTTAGGCTCAAGAGAAAGCAGACGGTCCTAAAAGGAATTCCACTATGGACAGACCTGCCTTTAAAACACAGGGGAAGAGAAGCCACTAGTATTTGCTCCCTCCTCACCACTGGGAATGAAGGGATGTGAGTTATTTTGTTTTGTTTTTAATAGGTAAACATGTTTTTCCCCACAAAATCAAGCAACCCAGAGAGCTTCCTGGCTTCTGCCCTAAACTTAAGAGATTACTCGAGTGGGTGGGTGAAGGGCAAGAAAGGTGTCTCTTTGCTCAGCACCAGACATCTGAAGATGTCAAAGTCTGCTCTGGCTGCAGACAGCATGGGTCCCATGTGCTAACACCGCACCACGGCTGTGATGCTCACAACAGGAAAGAGCAGGCCTTCCAATTGTCCCACTGCAACCAACCCCAGAAAGATGAAATTCTCCGCTGGGGAGGGAGGTCATAAAGACATTTAGAATCTTCAGAGAGACTTTTAAATATCTTTATTGCCTCCACAAATAAACTTTACTAACAAAATGCTTTTAGGGAATTGGCCAGAGAGCTGGTATGAGGTGCAAAGTAACCGAGACAGCCACACACCAGACTCCTGGTGCTGTGGAAGCCCATGGGGCTGGGACCTCAGGGCCATGTCCCAGTAATCACAACCGAGAGCCTGGCAACGCTACCTGGGCCAGACCTTCCTGAAACCAGGAAATGCTCAACCATCTGTCTGCCGTGGCAGAGGAGTGGGTAGGGAAGAAGAAAAATAAAAATCCAAATAACCGTGAAAACAGAGAGGTGCCATGGGCCATACCTTAACTGCCTTGTTGAATTTGGTACAAAAGTCTCTAAATATCTGGAGACATTCATCCAGCTTCATGGTTTCTTTGTCTTCACAGAAAAAATCTATAAGGGTGTGGGCCTCGTCCTGGAGCCTCTGTTTCCAGTGTTCTAGTTCTGTCAGCTTCTCTACGGCAAACTGCAGAGAAACAAACACACGCTGAGGTAAACAGGGCCAGCAGATGGGGCGCTGGACGTCTCGTCTGGGGCCTGGGAAGACACGTTCCCTGGGTTCAGTTTCAGGTCTCAGAAAAAGGCTTATTGACAGGCCAGTACACTCAAAGCCAAAAAGAAAATAACCCAAGCAAAACTTCAGGGAAGCAAGGTAAAGCCCTTCTGTGGGAGGGTTAGATGCAACGAAATAGATTTAAGAGCTTTAACCTGTAGAATGCCATTCACAAAATCTTTATCTTTAATGTCACCGAAAAAATTACATAGGTGTACAGCTGTTTATTTTTTAAGGCAGGTCTATCCTCTAGACTTGAGCTTTATACGTAAGCCAAAGGTCCCTGCGTAGTGCATTCAGTTTGTGCTCAACTACTACCCTAAAGGCTGGCAGTTCAAAAGAAAGGCCTAGCAATCTGCTTCCATAAAGATTACAGTCAAGAAAGCTCTATGAAGCACAGTTCCGCTCTGTAACACACGGGGTCACCATGAGTCAATGACTCAATGGCAACAGGTTTGGTTTTTATACTGACCAAACCAAAAAACCAAAGCCAGTGCTTTCGAGTAGATTCCGACTCATAGCGACCCTATAGGACAGAGAACTGAGTGACCCTATAGGACAGAGAACTGCCCCACAGAGTTTCCAAGGAGCGCCTGGCGGATTCAAACTGCCGACCCTTTGGTTTGCAGCCGTAGCACTTAACCACTACGCCACCAGGGTTTCCTTATACTGACCAAGAGGGTCCAAAAGTCAGCTGTCCTACTGATAAGCCACTTGTCTTATTGACAAGTTGTCAATGTTGCCAGGGTGAGAGGGAGTTTAAGCTTGATCCTGAATGAAGCCCTGGTGCCTAAACTAAGGCCCCAGCCAGGGTTTCCTAACCAGGGGTGCTTCCCAGAGTCAGCAGTGACACTTCCTCGATAGTCACATGCTTGTACCCCACCCACACAGCTTAACAGGTTTGGTGCATACCCAGGAGATTCTGGTGGGTAGCCACGGTTAGAAACTACTACTTTCCTATACAAACCCACCCCTCTTTATTTATTTTCTCTGAATTCTTCAAGTATAAATAAATCCACAAGGACTTTACAGATTCTGGTACTGTCTCCACAAAGATGTGGGAATCAAAGAGGTTTGCCTTCCTCCAATGAGTTCCCAACCCTTTTAGGATGGAGAGCTACTATGTCCACGGGTCACAAACACATTTCCCTGGACTGAAGTTCAGTGGCATTGAACTTGTTGAGCTGTACTGAGGAGGCGTGGCGGTTACAGGGAGAAGAACACCACAGCAGCCACAGCCCCCTGGGATACCGAAGTCTTCTTATGTTGCTGTCTTTTTCATTGTGGGATAGGACTTATATGAAGGAGGAATGTATGAAGTATTTTATTTTATGAAATCTCATCTGACTTGTTAAAAAAGGCTTCTCTTTGAAAAACATTTTGAGTAAGGAAGATGTGCCCAGGACATGGTAAAGTTATAGGTCGTCTCCTTTGTGGACTTGCTGTTTGAATGTCCTGGGAGAGCTATAGCCCCCAAAGAGAAATCCTGGTAAGACTCACCACCTCCCACCCATTCTAATACACATTCCCCCTTAAAAGCCCTTTTCTTACAGCAAATACATTCAAGAGGTGGTAGGAAACCAAAACTATTTAAGAAACCAAATACCAGAGAAAGTAACCATCTGAGTCAGTAGCCCAAGGCAGTGTGTGCATTCATGATATATTTTTCTTTATGGAGAGAAGGGTATTAATGCAAGGATAAATCTTTGCCTGTCATTCTACCACAGAAGTGAAGGACAGATTCCAGCCAAGAACAGCTCAATTGCAAAAAAATAGGACCCCTGACAAGAATCTACACGGAAGCTTAGATTCACCTCATATGTCTCAGTTTGAGATCCTATGGGAATCGGTAGAATACCAGGAAGGAAAAATTTAAGGCACTGAAGTCTACCTTAGCACCTGGGAAAACGAAACATTCTGAATATGGATCTGAACAACAACCAATCTCAGAGTTATTTGCTAAGAGTTTTTTTGTTTTGTTTTGTTTTTGTTTTAACCTCTTCCACCTGATTAGGGCCACAAACTAAAAAGTCCAAAGCTACACCAGCAAAACATGAATGACAACAGACTAGCAATTGAGGCATCAAATTCAACTTTACATCTCTAATTTGCCTGGTAGGGACCAAAGTTCCAAACCAATTCATGAAGCATTTCTTGCCCAAAGGGTTAAAATACTGAAAACAGATCTGTAAAAATGTGTGCCTGTCATTTTTCTGCTCAAAAACCTTCAGTGATTTCCAAGTACTTACAGCATAAAGTCCAAGGTTTTCCAATGGGCACTGGAATCCCTCGTGGCCTAACCCTAGCCAACCTTAAAAAGTTTTATCTCACTTATTAAAAAAGAATAATAATAATAATAAATTAAGAAAAATAAATAGTTCTGTGAAACATTTTATTTAGAGATATAAAAATGGCTACAGGAAGACTTTCAAAAGCTAAAAACATGTTGCCTTTGAGGAGCATTCTAGAGGTGAGGCTACAGCAGAGCTGCTTTATCACTAACCTTTCTCCATTAAGACTTAGTGTAAGATATTAGCATTTAATACAAGAAACTTGTGGAAGATGAAACATCCAGAACTCTAATCTTGACGTGTGATGGTTCTCGTTCTTGAGCTTCTGAATTTGTTTTATGCACCTGGATGTGCTTACTGTTTAGGTGTTTGTGGTGGTCGTGCTGGCTTTGGTGTTTCTCTCTGAGAAAAATCTGTGCACTTTTGACGGAAAATTAGAGTTTGGATATATTTGAAATAAAATACAGAGCACACACTTAATAATAAAAATAAACTCACGGCAGAGCCAGAGCAAAATCAAATATTTGCTGGTGAGAGCTAACGCTCAGAATATTTTGATGTAGCTTAGTTACCAGTAAAGGCTCAAGTCGGTGCAGCTCTGGAGCACCCTGTTCCTTCCTCGTGCCACAGGCAGCCCTGTCACACGCATTCCACCTCGCAAGCCTCAGAGCACAAACAACACTTTAGAGAGCACACGGTTTAACTGAAGGCTAAAAGCGTGAAACGGTGCCACTTTTTTTTTTAATAAGGATGATAAAAGAAGTATGTCAGACTGTGTAATTAGTGAGTCACAGTGAGCTGTCACCAACATGTCCACTCTGCTGTTTTTTGTTGATGTTATTCGGAGCAGCTCCTGACACACCCTGTGGGGCGAATGCATTTCGGGTGTTGACAGGCACAGCTATCGCGTGGTCTACCACTGTCATTATAAAACATGACAAAACGTAGCCTGTCTCTTCAGTAAAAAACAACTGAAGGAGCAACAACCCAAGTTCTAAGGCATTTTTCAGGTTTCTGTGGAACTTCACTCTGTCGTCCAAAAGTCTGACAGGAGGCAGGAACTCCTAAAGTGTGGCTTAGAACCAAAACTTGAGTTACCAGGCATAAGCACCATATGTTGATATTATTTCACGCCGGCGAACGTGCAAATTCAACAATGATAAACAGAGGCCCAACCCCTAAACAAATTCCTTAGTTTTAGACCATATTCAATATCCTGTTTAAAAAACAAAAAAACAAACAAAATCCAGCAATGAATGGCCAATAAATTATAAAGTTCCTTTTACTGACTTAGAGGAAAAATATGAATGGGAGCCTACTTCTCCCACAAACACACCCATGCAAATTTAACCAGCCTTGGTCTTATTACTGGAAGATGAAATCAGAGGGACTGACTTGAATCACCTACAGACCTGAAGGAATTCTTCCATCTGCTGACAAAGTTCTCTATCCCGCTGGATGTTTTCTTTGAGAGATCTCGTCCTGACAAACATTGAGTGCAGCTCTGCCTCCGTGTTATCCAGAGATAATCTAAAAGAAGAAAGGAAAGAGTGGGCACTCACACAAGGAAGCCGTGTGTCTTGTGGGTACATTACACAAGATCAACCGTTGGCCACCCTTAGAACCAGAAAGGGAGGGTCACTGCGACTATATTTATCTACCTTTGTGCTCAGATCCTGTGAGATTCTCTTGATGTTTTCTTAAGAGGGGGTTTCCTCCATAAAGACATACTCTGGTTCAATGAAAGCAGGCAGTAACTTTGCCCTTGCTGGTGAGATAACCCAAACCAGAGGACTTACAAAGCTTTTCATAAACTAGGTCTGAACAGCATTTAAAACCAGCAAGACTCTGAGAGATTTATACTTTTCTCCAGCCACGAAACACAAAACAAAGCTTTAACTCAAAAGAACCAGAAGTCAGGGCAACATATGCGGATCAGATACGAAGGGTACTCCAGACTTCCCCTCACTTGCCACGGACAGCCAGAGCCGGCACTCTGTGTTCTACAGAGAACTAACACACAGCTAACCATTCTGCAGAGAAATGGTGGGATCGACTGCAATGCTTTTTGTTCATACGCTAAATCAAGATCAGTTGATGTCTCTGTCACCTGGTAAAGTGAACAGGTGAAACCTAAAATCCAGGTGAAATTCAAGTAATGAATTCATAAATTAGGAGGCTTTCATGCTCCCATTGTCAATTCTCATTTTTCTTTGTACAAAAAACGTTTTCCACCTTTGTTGGTCATTGGCACCCACCTGTGACCTGCTTGTACTTCGCCTTACATTTTGATCAAGCAAACTTTACTAATAGTTTTTCTAATAGGATATGTAGCTACACCTCCCACATTTAACTCTAACCAGAAATGCCAGTTTAAAATTTTTTAATAATTATTTCTCTTCCTTACATTTCTTATACTCTACGAGTCAAGACTAATACCTACATATATTTCCTTTAGTAATTTGAAAACAAAACAGTTCGTATCTAATTAAATGCCAATACTTTTTGGAGAAGATTTTGAGTCATCTGTAAACATGAATTTTGAACTCTTTACATCTTTGAAACGATAATCACACTTTGGGACAGACATGGAATCTGTGGTCAAATGTGTACAGAGTCACTAATATCGAGACACTGGCCAACAACGGAGTCCCTGGGTGGTGCAAACAGCTAAATATTGCTTCGCCACTAACTGAAAGGTTGGCAGTTCGAGCCCATCCAGATGCACCCTGGAAGAAAGGCCTGGCAATCTACTTCCGAAACATCAGCTATTGAAAACCCAATGAACCACAGTTCAACTCTGACATACATGAGGTTGCGATGAGTCAGAATCAACTTGATGACAATGGTTTTGGTTTTTGGCCAATGATGGGGAAAGGTTTGAAAAGCTATGATTCATATGGCTCATATTTGTTCATGACCATATGTGGGCACACAACTAATAAATACACGAACTGAGTTGACACATGGAGTGGTGTGCTGAAGTCAACTCACAGTAACCAACTATGGGTATCTGTTCCCACCTCTGCATTCAGTAACATCACTTTGGTAGCTTGAAATCAGTCACAGTAGCAATATTTACACCACAGAAATTAGCAAATGCTACAGATCAGGGCTTTTTTTTCATTAGGAGAAAAAAAAAGCATTTACCACTGGATGTATTATAAATTTTAAAAAGCAGAATTCAAAATGTCAAATACCCATAGACTGTAACCACATTAAAATATGCATCTTTATTAAGATCAGAAACAAATTAGAGTGATATAAATAGAGCTTTATGTTTGGTACATACTTTCTCTGTAGAGCTGAGTGACTAATCTAAAAAGAAATCCTTTCACAGCTCTTGGCATGGTTTCAACTCCTTCTAATTTAACAGAAAATAAATGTACCATGTTAGACTCTACAAGGAAACAGTAATTGATAGCCCTGGAAGGTTGACTGATTTGTAACAGCTCCCAAGGTTGTGTTGTTAGAGCTCTATCTTTTGCGTGTGGAGGGATTTGAAGTTCTTAATCCATCTTTTTTTTTTACACTGATGATATTCATTAGAATAGACTGCAATCATTTTTTTAGACTAAAAATAAAGATTAATTTTTCAAAAACCTCCAAATTCCAAAGGTGCACACACACCCCTGTAAGCAAATGAAAAGGCCTGAAACTTCAACATGATAAAGCTTTCTAAAGTTCCAACTTGAATCAAAAAGTTGTCAATATTCTTGCACTTTCCTAAGAAGGCAGTTTTAAAAAACTCTTGAGTTCTCACCATTCGTCTTTCTTGCTTACCTAGCAGCCTCCTGAACGTGATGCAATTTTTCTGAAAAGTTTAGAAGAATAACATCTTTCTTTTGGGCTTCCTAGAACAAAAACAGAATTTCCTCACTATATGGATACAACGGGAAGGAAAACAATTTTCCTAGGGCTTAAAAAAAAAAAAAAAAAAAAAATTTTTTTTTTTTTTTTTTTTAAAGGAGCCTTAAAATCACCCGTTTTTATGCCTGATGTATCCAAAGTAATTCACTGAGACACGAACTCTGACATTCTTGGTAAGATTTACCAGAACTCCCCTACTCTCATGATACATCTAACTTTCCAGAGCAATTTATCCTTACATGAAATACAACTGGTGTGCTTGAAAACTCAAGCGAAGGAGGTGGCAGCTTAGCAGGGCCATTGTTTCTAAGAGAACCCAATATATCCTGCTTAAATACCCCATACCTACAAGTATGCCTTTAAACGATCGAGAAACCTTCAGCTGCTAAACCAGTTTTCGAACTGAGTTTAATCAGAAGGTGCACATGCCGTGGAGGTGCTTGTATTCTTCACCTGTTCAGAGGGTGAGAGGAAGGCAGGTGGGAAGGGAACAATTACTGACTAAGAAACCTTCCCCAGATGGACAGGGACCAAGTGACGCAGAGCAACTGGGCACATGGATCTAAACACGCTCTGTCAGACAAGAATCTGCTATCCACTCTGGATAAGGAACACACTTCCTGTTTTAACACTCTGCAAATTAACTTGGGAGTTAAGTACCGAGCTAAACGTGTCATCTATCTTCTGAAGATTATTCTGAAGTAATAATATCACATATTGTTTATGGAGAGCTTACTATAGTCCAAACATTCAACTTTATGGCATTATTTCCTTCAGCCCTTTCATTTCTCTTAGCTACGTATCACTCTCCCCAGGAGCCCTGGTGGCACAGTGGTTAAGCAGTAGCTAACCGATAGGTCCGTGGTTGGAATCTACCAGCCACTCCACGGGAGAAAGAAGCAGTAGTTTACTTCTGTAAAGATTTACAGCCTTGGAAACCCCATGGGGCAGTTCTACTCTGTTCTATAGGGTCACTAGGAGTAGGAATCGACTTGATGCTCCCCTGGAGTCCCTCTCTGTGTGGTGTAAATGGTTAACATGCTCAGCTGCTAACCGAAAGGTTGCAGGCACCCAGAGGTGCCTCGGAAGAAAGACCCGACGACCCACTTCTGAAAAAGCAGCCACTGAAAACACCACAGAGCGCAGTTCTACTCTGACACACGCAAGGTCACCATGAGTTGGAATTAACTGGACAGCAAGTGGTAGTGTCACTATTCCCATTGTTATATGTAGAAATTGAAGGTCTTAAAGTTTAAGTGACTTGTCTGAGGAAGCGCAGCTGATAAAGGACAAGTCAAAATCTGTTTCAAGTTCTGTTCCATTGTAAAGCCCACACTCGTAACACCCATACCACACCGCTTCCTTCCCAAAAAAAGCTAGGTCTATGTGACTAATGTCACAACAACACGTTGAGTCAATGAGGGGGAAAAAAAATCAGTAACATTAGTTATTTGAGACTATTTAACAACAAGGCTATAACTGTCTTTGGCTAATTTTTCCCTTGGTAACTAGCTATTTTTGTGTCACACAGGCCTTGTCAAAAGAAGGAAGGGATCTTTTTCATTGCTCCGACTCCCTCACTCTTTACATAGAACTCATCACAAATCTAGTCAAGTGGGCATCATAAGCATTCTAATAACCAGTCCTCTTCTCTCCATCACTATGGCCATTACTCATTTCATGCTTGCCAAACAACTAGAGCCAACTTCCACTGAGTGGTAGCCCTATTTCTAGCTCTCACTCTACCCCAACCCATCCTCCACACTGCCTCATTTTCCTAAACACAAAAACGAACCTAGTCGCGCCATTACGCTGTGCTCAAACCTCTGCTGACTCCCAGTTGCTAAAACATGAACTCCAAATGGCCCAGCTTTGGCACATGAGTCCATCATAATCTGGTCCCACCAATCCCTCTGCCCCAATTCCCCTCCTCCACTTCTCTCCACCCCTAGAGCCCAAGGCACCACTCAACCCTGGAACGTGCAAATAGTGCTTCTGCAAACAGATCCTGCTCAGAACACGCCAGGCCCTCTCCTAACTGCTTGATGCCACCTCACACCTGGGAAAAAGTCCATCATCTCCAAGGAGGATTCGCACACATCTCTCTCCGTGTGAATCACTTTCACATACCTGTGCGACAAAGTGCAGAAGATTCATCCCAGGTTTGTTTGATTTTGTGTCTGCCAATTTGAGCAAAGAAGACAGTTTAAATCCCACTGCATTGCCAGCATACCCTCCCTAAAGAAGACAAAGCAAGAGAAAAAAATAAGCATATGACTATAGACAGACAAATATAAATGTGAGAAAAGTTCCTACTTTTTGAATTTTACTCACTGCATTCATGATATTCCCAGCCTGGAGCACCAAGTGTAATATAGAATGTAGCTCCTCACATGACATCAGCTCTGTCAAGAAGAACACATCATAGTAGCTTAGAGAAGGGTTCAACTCAAAAGGTACTAAAGACAACTACCACATCCAAGCTTACTGTGTCTGAAGCAAGCACTGACCTCAAACCGTCTACGAAGTCTGCACAGACAACCAAGTAGCATATTCTGCAGTATATCTAACGCAACATTTAGTACTGGAAATCCTCGTCCTAGTGTTTAACTGGAATCAAATGTGCATGACAGTTACAAACCACAAAATACTTCAAAAGAACCCCTTGCCGTCGAGTCGATTCCAACTCATGGTGACCCTGTAGGACAGAGTAGAACAGCCCCATGGAGTTTCCAAGGAGCACCTGGTGGATTCGAACTGCCAACTTTTTAGTAGCAGCCACAGCACTTAACCACTACACCACCAGGGTTTCCAAAGGGGACAGTGGGCTGCATGGGCCGGGAATTGAACCTGGGCCTCCTGCATGGCAGGTAAGAATTCTGCCACTGAACCACCCATGTGCTACAAAAAACTTCAGTGAAGGGAATTTTCAAATACTGAAAAATACTAAAGCCTAATGAAAAAGGGATAGGATGTGTGATAGAAACAACTGCCTTCTTAGCAGTCATTTCTTTAAATTTTCCCTTCATAGCCACTAACCTCTGATATTATATTTATGGAGTATGAAAACTGATAGAGAGCAACATTTTGTTTAGCCAATGAGCAGTAAGTTGGTTAAAAAATAAATAAATAAACAGGCCAGGACGACATGTAAATAACTTGCAAAGTACCAACCCTGGGGACCAGGGAACCTGTCTATTTTATTCAAAGCTACTTATTTCATTTGGATTGGCTTAAGGCTTTAAAACTTTTTTCATTGTAATATATTGGCAAGCTAGTTTTTTAAACACCAAATTTTTTGAACACCTATGTAACAAAACAGTAATATTGCTTTTTTTATGTATTTGACAAACTAAAAAGAAAAACCGATTATTAAAAATACAGTATATACAAATAGTAATACGTCACCTATGATTTTTTAAGTTAATATTCCCTTTAAGCCTGGTATTACTTCTAAAAATTTTTGTTTGGATCATTGCCTATATTATGTTATCTAAGAAGGCCAGTTTTTGAAGGGTATCCAGATAAGAAACATTTCTGCCATGCCCACAAATTTGCATTGCTCAATGTGAAAACACACGCTTCCACCTGTGTTTGAACAGGAGGAATGACCCTTCTAAGGTGCTGCATAAGCCTTGGTATAGGAAGAAATTTGAAAAAGCCTTTATATTGAAAGAAGAAACATTCCTACTTCTTTGTCTTCTCTCTTAAGTGAAGAAAATATGACGAGCTACAGAGGAAAACCTCATCTCAACACAGGACAGAACAAAAAAACAGAAAAACCAAGTAAGAACAAACAATCCTACAATGACTAGGGGAAATGAGGCTGACACTGATGAACACTGGAGCCTGTGAGGGTCATTGAGGGCCAGGGAATTTGCCTTGGAGATGAGAAGGAAGCGAATGCAAAGGAGCTGGGCCGGCACTCTCAGGGGTGTAAAGGGCAGGAAGCAAAGCTCCCGTCCCTATGTCCCTAGGAGGAAGGCACTACAGCGAGTCTGAGAGGCGTCTGTCTAAGCTGGGCAGGCGAGCATTTAATGAGTTGTTCAAAAAGAAATGAAAATTACCCACTTGCCCCTCTCAAACTTAAACAGCCCACCAGATATTAGAGACAAGAGGAAGCGGGTGGGAGACAAGACCACAGAGGGGAACCATCGGGAACCCTGGCAGAAGAGTCACACTGGAGCACCTGTGAGAAGTCAGGGGGAAAGGAAGTCAGCCTTCTGTAAAAACAGCATCCCAGCCACCCAGAGAGGCTGGAGCACGGGAGGAGAGAGGACGGTGGCTCAGGAGCTCAGGCTTTGTGACTGCATTTGTTTTCATTAGCTGCCCTCAGTCAGCCCTGACTCATGGTGACCCGAGGCACAATGAAACGAAATGCTGCCTGACCCTGCACCATCCCCATGGTCAACTGAGAAAAGGACAGTTGTGATCTATACAGTTTTCATTGGCTGATTTTCAGGTCTTTTTTCCCTAGTCTGCTTTAGTTTAGAAGCTCCGCTGAAACCTGCTCAAGCAACATAGCAACACGCAAGCCTCCACTGACAGCAGGTGGTGGCTGCGCATGCGGGGCATTTACCGGGAATCAAACCTGGGTCTCCTGCATGGAAGGTGAGAATTTTACCACTGAACCAAATCCCCCATTCTGTGTACATGTACACCCCCACCCACAGCGCGCCCGTGCGCGCACACACACACAAAACACTCAAACAGAAAGCTAGCCTAGGGCAGAAGCAAGAAAGAGCCACAATCAGCAAGCTTACTCCAAAGCTTGAGATAAAAGAAACCTTCGTGGAAGGATAACATGTAAATTAAAATTCGGTAGGCAAAAAAAAGAAAAGTAAATAGAAATAAATCTTAAATGCCATCCCTGATGACATCTCCTATCTCCTCTTAGGATGTATCAGAAATGGGACTTTCCATGTCTAATTTTAACTGAATAGTCTTTTCAACAAACTGCTACCACAACTAATAACAGCAAATGCATGTGAGATCATGTGTTTACTTACCTTTTGTAGCAGTTCTTAACATTGTTATATCTGTGTATAGAGAAGAACAAGAAGGTAAAAATTCCTTCTTTAGCACCATGGCTTCAATCCGAAGTGAGTAGCTGGAAAATGAATAAATAAACTGTAGACTGCAGTGTCAGTAATGTAAAAGTCACGCTCTGCACAGAACAATGATCAAGGATGATATCCTTACTTTGGCACCTGAATTAAGCAGTGCATAAAGGAGTCTGCCAGCGACAGCTTGGACACATCACTACTGAATGCTTTTAATTTCTTTACCTAAAAGACAAATAAAAAGGAGGCAGAGAAAAAAAAATATTTAGGATTAAAATTTAAGATTATTAGAAATTTCATTTTAGAATTCTTCTAAGAAAATAGGACTTTGTTGCTAAATCAAATTAATAAAAATGCAGAACTAAGAAAAGACAGAAAAGGAAATCATCACACCTACAACTTTGTTTTTTTTTTAAAGGAAAAAAAAAACTCACAAACTCGAAAGAGAGGAGCTAGTGTCACTTCTATAGATGTACCCGTACCCATTGCCATCGAGTCAATCTGAACTCATAGTGACCCGGTAGCAGAGTAGAACTGCCCCTTGGGGTTTCCAAGACTGTAAATCTTTATAGAAGCAGAATGCTGTATCTTTCTCCCTCAGAGGTGCTGGTGGGTTTGCAGCTGAGTGGCTAACCGCTGGGCCACTAGGGCTCCAAACCCACTAACCCATTCCCCTACGAATCAGAGAGGTGGAGCCACTAGAACCCTTAGGGGCATTACTACAGGGAGACTGAAAAAGGATCAGCTGTAAGGATGAACATTTTCTGTAACAGTCTGCAAGGGGAGATCACTGTTTTGGAGAAGAAGGAAGAGACTGGATAGTCATTACAACATGATTCTTCGAGTTATAAGTGAAAAAAAAAATCCTAGCATTTTGGACATAAAATACTTAGGCTGGGTAAGGTCTAAGACATCTCCTCTCTATCAAATTCCATGTCACTTATAATAGCTTCATTGGAAGGGACTACTGTATCTGGCTCTCCAGCAGGAAGATAGAAAAGAAAAACTGATAAAACAACTGTAAGACCAATGCCAAGACTTCCCCCTCTGAAAAGAGCAGGTAATAAAACAGCACATACAGCAGGATCCCATTGCTGTACATTTTTAAAAGCGTCTATTGTCCCCCAACCCTCCCACGCACACACCACACACACAACAAGACGACTCAAAGGCCAGCCGCGAGTACACCAGGTGATAGGACTACAAGAGGCTCTTCTTTTCTTCCACCACTCATTTGTAATTTCCAAAATGTCCGCAATGAACATGTATTTATTCCTCTTGTAAATAATTAAACTAAACTAAATGTTATGAAACACATACAAATATTCCTTCAAATGCAGTAAAAAAAAAAAAAGTTCTGACAGATATATCGCCAAACAGCTAACAGGTGGGTGTGGGGGCAAAGAGGTCCCCACATTCCACAGAACAAATTCTCACACAGCATCACATAGAAACTGGATCCATCCAATGGCAAGAGCGCTTTAAGTCTACCGTAACAGCGAATCTTCCAACAAAACTACGTCACAGTAAATAGTGCCTTAATCATACCAGTAAATTCTACAGCCTATTGTTACAGCTAATTGTTGCCAACAAGCACTTTCCACTTTTTATTATTCTTTATAAAGCTTACCCTCTTTCCCATAAAAATAACACGATTTTTAAGTCTCTTGAAAAATCAGAAATGACACTTGAAAAATATAAAGGAGGAAGTATTTGAAAAGATCCACAAACTGAAGTATGTGAATTCCCTGAAAATATAAAATGTAACAGTGCAAACTCACACCCTAGCATTAAGTCTAGTCCTTAAAACTACTTTTTTGGTTTTTTTTTTTTTAATGGGCAGAAAATAGCCATGTATGGAATTGTATTATTTCCCCTACCTTTAAGGTCCAAGAATGAATTCACCATTTTTAGCTTTACTAAATTCATGGGCAGATGGAACTTCTAATTTAGATAAACTCAAGTCAGTGCCACATTTCTGAACTGAGAAAATCATGGGCTGAATTCTGATCCCTTCTGAACTAGAGTTTCACTATATATGGGCAGGGGCACAGTGAGGGTGTACCTTTTATAAGACCATATATGCCGCATGTGGAAAGCCTATGAAAGCCACAGCACAGTTCTCAGTCTGAAGTATAAGAACAGGTCATGAGAGGGAAACTTGGTAAATATTTCTATTAAACATCAGACTAAACTGTAAGTGAGTGATGATTAATATCCTTCACTTATGTAAAGGGCTAAAAATGTTTATGGATTTCAAGAGAATGGCAATGGAAAGATACTACTGAATTTAAATGCCATGTATACAGTTCTTAATTCTTATTTCAAAATGAGATTTGTGTTCATTAAGAGAGATTACTGTACCTTTGCAGAGCAGAGAAGAAAGAGAAGTGAACAAACCCTATAATTATTATACAGTCTCAGCATCATTATCAACGAGCATTTATTAAACATCGTTAGGCACGATTTGTTGGCTGAGCCAAGTGACTCTCATTACAGCCCTGGCTGTGTCGGGTTTCTGTCTTAATAGCAAACAGCAAGCTCCTTAAGACTCACACATTCTGAAGGGCAGGCCGCCTTCATTCTCTAAGTCCATTCACATGGCCTTGACATAGCAGGATTTCCCACAAACATACCCATCCAACAGAAGACCCTGAGCTTCCTCTTTGTCATTCCCCTTTGGGAAGGAGAGTAAACAAAGATGGCAGGAAAAAAACAAAAAAACACAACTGCCCTCAAGTCGATTCTGATTCATGGTGACCCCAAGTGTCTAAGAGTAAAACTGTGCTCCATAGAGTTTTTGATGGTTGATTTTTCAGAAGTAGATCAACAGGCCTTCCTTCTGAGGTGCCTTTTGGTTAGGAGCTGAGCATGTTAACTGTTTGCACCACCCAGGGACTCTGAAGGCAGTAAAGTGGTAATAAAAACGTCCAGAGGAGGCAAAGCAACCTGCTTCTAGAGAGAACAGAAAATTTCTACCATCTTCTAGCCCTGTATCCATGCCACTAAGACGGCAAGTAGACATAAGAGAATAGAAGGAAGAGCTGTTAGGCTGGGGTGAAGGTGAGCTGCTCCCTTTGACCTCTACCTGGCTCCTATTCAAGCCTCTTCACACCCAGGCCCCCTGTGACCTGAACACTTTGCTGTATTCACAACACACTCCCAGGGCTCTCATTTCTGGGTGCCTCTTCCTCTGCAAGTTTTAACCACGCATTTGAGGAAAGATGAACAAACACACTAAAGAAAACATTTGTGGTGGAGGAGGGCAGAGAAAGTCCTGAAGACAAATTAACCTTGAGTTGGATCATCAGCTGGGAACTCAAGAGAGAAGAGGGTTGTTTCCGTTCGTATTTTTCTGAGTGCTGATAAGATTACAGTATTGCTCCAGTGACACTTTTTCACACCAGTACTCTGTGATAGCAGAGGCAATGAAAAGGCTGTGAGGCCAGCCTGCCGAGAGGCGCAGTCTTGACAACCTTTGCCCTTCCTTCCTCAAAGGGAGGAAGTGGAGTGGAGCAGAAAGATCTGTTCTGGGGTTAGACAATTCAGGGTTCAATTCCAACCCTCTCCTTTCTCACCTATCAGTCATGGGATGCTAGGCAAGTCATAGCCAACCTACGTAAGCCTCAGTTTTTCATCTGCAAAATGAGGAACATCTTATGTTGCTGTGAGGATTAAATGAAAAAACACGAAAAATAATAGCTACGGTTTATTAACTTCCTGTGTACCAAGCATTTAAATACATTATCTGGTTTAACTTAATTTTGCCCTGTAGAGTGCCCAGAACGTGGGGGTCCTTGATAAATGTTTAGTCCCTTCTTGAGCTAAAAATGAGCACAGAACATTAATTACATCACAGGCTTAATGTGGTTACATCATACGCTTACGCATTTATTAGCATATTTTGGCCACATTCCTAAACCTCTCTTCCTTGGCCCCGCCTCCTCCTTGGTTCCGTCCCCACCCGCCATCCTCCACCAAGAGACCCAAAGACTCCTTGGGTCTGGTTGGTGCCAGAGGCCACACAGCCTCACAACACAGCCAATTTGTCCTTGCAGCAGGCATTCCTCCGTAGGTGGCTTCAGCCTTCCGAGAGGTCCTTTGATGGCAGGATTCCCAGAGAGGGCAGGGAGGGGCACCCGGCTGCCCTGGGGACTGCCAGGGTGTTCCTGCTGGAGGAAGCTCCCAGACGAGTTTGGAGGGCGTGGTGCTCTAAAGCCCAGAGTCAGTAATGTAAACAAGGAGCGGTGTGACCAAGCTTGTCAGATATTCACACTGAGGATGACCTCGCCGCAGGAGGGTGATGGGAGAAACAGCTGTGGCTGCTCAGTGGCTGGGAAGGCATTTCAGGATCCCACGCCAACGGTTCATCTCAGTGGGACACTGTCTCTGGGCTTAGCTGATTGTCTGGGTCAGAGAGTGCCTCAGGACTTGGGGCATCGCTTGGGTGGGTTTCAGTCATCTGGCCCTTCACATTCTTCCCTTTGAGTCCCGCACACAGCTCAGCACACAGTTCTTTCGAATGGGATAGATTTGACAGCTAACTTGCTTTTCTGAAAGATCCCTTATTCTCCCACAGTCTCTGCATTCCCTAAGCACCTCTGGGTTTTAAATAAGAAATGAAGACATTAAGAAAACCGCATTCCACCTTCTACCTCTCCACTGTGTGAAGCTGGCGGCCTCCCTCCTGCCTAACCTGCTTGTAGTTAGAAATCCAGAGCTTTGAGAGCGCTTGGCCGAGCATTATCCAATCTGAGGCTTACTCAGAAAGGATGAGGTCAGTGAGGAGAGGGGACCAAGGGCGGTCCTATGGAGAAGTCCCGGGCAAAAGCCCAAGCAGGAAGAAGGTTCCAAGAGCCTCTCAGCCTTTTTCAGTGCAACTCAAATTAAACTCAAGAGATCCTAATTAAAGATTTTGGAACTCCCACTCTTCACATAAAAGAAAGATTAAGGACTGTTCAGTATGTAAGATCCAGGGTAAATTATGATTTAATGTACTTTTCCCTTGAGGCTCTAAGGCCTTTTACTAACACTAACAAATGCCATTAATTCACCTTGGCCTAGGTAAATTACACTTAATTTGCAAACAGAAAACTCAAGGTAGAGAGAGCCTCGGGTTATTAAAAGTACTCAGTATATCAGTAATATACTAAGACCCTGAACTTGACTTCTTGAGTTTAATACTAACCAATATAAAAGAAAAGGTATAAATACATTTCTCTCGCATGTGATTAAAGGTGCTGAAAATCAGGTTCCATTTATTACCTGTGGGAAGAGGATGAGGATGGGAAGGGCCGGCAGTGCACGTGAAAAGGAGGCCTCACACTTTTTACTCTGTAAGATTCTATTATTTAAATGTGTACGAGCATGTGTATTTGTATAATTTCTTACTGAGTTTTTTCAAGGGTTGCTTGGTTGAGAAACAAAGGACAACATAACAATTTTGGAAGGTTTTATAAAATTGTTATTCTGTTTTTCCTACTGAGCTTCTAACCATTCGGCAATTCGGTTAATTACGTCTAGAAAAACCCGGTAAGTTTTATTATGCTACTGTGTTACTACAACAGAAATTTCTAGTCTTTAGGCAATTGTGTCGACAACAGTTACTTACAGTTTACCCACCTCTTCAAATTTTTGGAGCAACGAAAAATGGTTGTTTTCTTTTTTTAAAATACATAATTCAAAATAACCTGGCTTCACCCGAGGCAGAAACGGTCATTAGAGGATGGAAAAGAGAACTAAAACTTATTAAGCCCCCATGTGCCAAGTACCATGTTAGATATGTAACTAGGATTTAATCATCTGACAACCCAATGATGTAAGCATCATTATCCTCACTTTACAGGTGAGGAAAATAGAGTCCACAGGAGTTAAGAAGCTTGTCCGCGTTTCTCTGGTAAGGGTACGATGGCTCACATTTGCACATAGATTCTGACTCTTAACCCATGCTCTTTCTAGTGGGTCACCTTTTACTTTTACGTGAGAAAATTCAGGGGTCTGGATAGGCCAGTGCCTTTCCAATGTCAGTTTTGACACTCCTAAAAATATTACACTTTGATCATCACTTCTCACATCTAACAAGCGTGTGCCAAATTCCTTACCTCTTCTGACTCTGGCAAAAGCTTAAGCAACTCTCGCAAGGTCTCCGATCCATAGTGCTCACTCCTTCCTTGATGGATATCTTCCACAACAGACTGAGGAGACCTTGAAAAGATACAGATTCCAGTTCACGTTTACTGGAGTGGCAACAGAAACTAGCCGGTGGGGATGAAAACAAAGCACCTCCACCTTCCTTTCCACCCACCTTCTCCCCAGCCTGACCGGCAGTATAGGGTCAACGCTCACATCAGCACCACTGAAGGGAAACTTGGGATCCTGAACACCCTGAGACCCCTTCACAACATGGGATCCTGAACACCCAGAGACCCCTTCACAACATGGGATCCTGAACACCCAGAGACCCCTTCAACCAGAAAACCAGCCTGGGGCATCCCAGAAAGGCTTAAGGCAGGAATAGCCCCTGGGACTCTCCTTTGAGAGGATAGAAAAATCATCTTCGGTCTCACTGGAACTCCTGGAGAGCCTTCTCCTTTCCACTTAAAACCCTCAAATTTAATAGCTGTTTAACTTACCAGTTCCAACCTATACTCAAGGGGCAACGCTAAAGATGAATCTATAAATTTCCTGGCATGACAGGCTTGAATGGACACCCCAGGGCCATTCTCGCTGTACTTGAAGCCACTGAATTATGTTTTCCTGAAGGAAAACAGCAGAACATGACAGACCCCTGCAAATTCATCAAGGCATGCATCTAAAAGGGATTTGAATGCATGAGGAATGATTTTCACTCAGAATTGGAGTTTCGGCTCAGTCACACCCAGGTGACGCTCAGAGCATGGATATAACCAAAGTATACAAAAATCTTACTTCTTAAATTGCTTAAGAAATATCCCAATGTTCATGCTCCGCTTTGCATCCAAGATAGTAATCTGGAAAAAAAATGTAGAGACAGAAGATTATTAAAGTACAAGTAAAAAAGAGTTAGAGGAAAGAAGAAAAGTAAAACCCATCAAAGTACAAAACTAATTTATAAGAAAGTAATCTCCACTGTGCAAATTTTGGAAACCCTGATGGCAGACTGGTTAAGAGTTTGGCTGCTAACCAAAAGGTTGGCGGTTTGAATTCACCAGCCGCTCCTTGGGAACCCTATGGGGCAGGTCTATTCTGTCCTATAGGGTCGCTATGAGTCGGAATCAACTCGACAGCAGCGGGTTGGCTTTAATATAATTTTATGAACACTAAATTAAAATATTATTATCTCCCAACTTTCTTCAATATTATAGTTCCTTAACTGTATAGTTATATATGTTTTAAAATAGATGTGTACTTAAATCTTTTTAACTTAGCAATTTCCTCTTAGAATAATATAGCCCACACTTAAAAGCCATGATTTGGACACAGATGTCTTAGCCTAGAAAGAATCATATGAGACTTGAACTGCAAAAGGAAAAAAAAAACTGTAAAGACATTGTACAACCCCAATTTAGGGATATTAAAGGACATCTCCTGTCATCTTCAGAAACATCATAAAATGCTCAACTGTTTTCTAAAAGCAAACTCACATTTTTTTGAAAAAGTAAATATATGTCCAATAACACTTTTAGAAAGAAGTAAGAAAGCATCGTGTATCTTATTTACTCAGAATTAAAAAAGGAAAACCGGTGCTATAGTTCACCAAGTCTAAGATGCACACTTTGCACTTTAACATCTCTGGAATTAGGATGTGTCTTACAATGTATGGCATCTTAGGTCTGATGAAATATGGCAGCTATTCTAGTGGATCATCAAAACCCAGATTTTGATTGCAACAGGTTTTTACGGCTCAACAGTAATAATCTGGAAGGGTTTTATCAGCCTAGGAATTATACTGAACTTATTACTTTTTTTTTTTTTAATACAGAAGCTTTTTATTTTTCTGGAAGTAAATATCCAGGATGTATGGAGGAAAGATAACGTTAAAACTGCTGCAATTTTTTCCACTTGTTTTTTGATAAAGAGAGCCTAGCTATAATAGGAATGTTGTTATAATGTCCTTCCCTTCCAAATGTATGTTATTCATTGTGAACAAAAGGGAATCAGGTTTCAGACTAAATTCCTGATCTCTGGGCCTGCTTCAAAGTTTATAAGAATGCTTAGAAGCAGCAAGACTGTTAACCGATGTTAATGTCACTTCCTGGCTATGAGGTTAAATTTTTACAAAAGTATGGTTGCCTTCTTTTGAAGACTAATCTTAAACCACCACATTATTTACTAACCCAGAGCTTTTTTTCATATTAATACAATCACCTGCCAGCCATAAAATAAACTCCCAAAGCTAGAAGGGCAGGCTTCTTATTGGAATCCTACCCAGGGATTTCAGTTCAAGTTCAGTGTGAAAGGAGGGGAGAGAAGGAGGAAAAGAAAGGGTGAGAAGAAAACAGGTCAAACTTAACACGCTTTGACAAGGAAAGCTCACCCTAAAAAGAGGAATCTAAATTTATTAGGACAGAAAACTATGTGCTTTTGGTTAGCAGCCAAGCTCTTAACCACTGTGCCACCAGGGCCCCTAGTGGTATTCACAGGGGGATTTTTTTTAGGAATGGGGGGCAGATTTATAGAAAGCCATCTGCAGTGCCTGGCCAAGTCCCCTGGTAGCCCTAGAGTTGTATCTGTGGGAGGATGGACAGAAGTCATTTTCCTACCAGTTAAGACACCTGCCAGGAGCCTAAGGACTTCCTTAGCCCTAAAGGAGTAGCCCACCACATTCAATAAAGAGGCAGCCACAGCCTCAAGGAACTGCTGTTCACAGCTTGAGGTGGGGCCTCAGAAACCATTCACCAATTTAAGGAAGTCAGTAATATCCCCTAAGGAAAAACCTGGGCACTTAGAGGGAAATCAAAGCCCAGAACCTTGTCCAAACCAAAGAAAACGAGACAACTGATAACGTGGGGACAGCCCACTCTTTCCTGATATCCCTAGACCTCCTCTGCATTAGGAGCCTCTTTCTCATAGTTACCACTCTTGACCCTTCTACAGAGGTGTTTATAGAGGTGGTTGTTGAAGTCCTTTAAAGACAGTTGTCACTACACATGCAAATTAGCTTATCTTACTTCCCAAATGCTTGCAGCCTCAAAGCTGGGCAATTGAGAAACGAATCTGTGTGGGATTGGGTGGTGCTTTGGAATCACTCAGGGCAATGGAATTTGCACATAGGATCTCTGGGGACTCACTGGCTGCCCAAGCTTGGAAGTCATAGACATCTCGCCTGAAGAAGAACAGGATGAACCAACCTGGCTCATGAATGAGCCCGGGCCACCCCGCCCCCCTTCCCCTCTAGTCAATCCATAACCCACTCTTTCGGACAGCCCAGGACCTGTAGGCAGGCCCACCACTGAAGTCAGTGTCTGCAACAGCAGATGCAGCCAATGGACTACAGAGTTCACCAGCTTTTCCGCTGTGTACCACCGAGTCAATTCCGATTCACAGTGACCCTAAATGACTGGTGGAACTGCCTCATAGGGTTTCCTAGGCTGTAATCTTTACCAGTGCACATTGCCAGGTCTTTTCTCCCAAGGAGCAGCCAGTGGGTTTGAACCACCGGCCCTTCAGTTAGCGGCTGAGCGCTTAACCATTACACCATCAGGGCTCCTTCTATTACAAGCCTACATTCTCCTACCAGTTGTTTGTTGTCGTTAGGTGCCGTCAAGTCGGTTCTGACTCACAGCGACCCTATGCACTACAGAACGAAACACTGCCCGGTCCTGCACCATCCTCACAATCGTTGTTATGCTTGAGATCATTGTTGCAGCCACTGTGTCAATCCACCTTGTTGAGGGTCTTCCTATTTTCCACTGACCCTGTACTCTGCCAAGCATGATGTCCTTCTCCAGGGACTGATCCCTCCTGACAACATGTCCAAAGTATGTAAGACGCAGTCTCGCCATCCTTGCCTCTAAGGAGCATTCTGGCCGCACTTCTTCCAAAACAGATTTGTTCGTTCTTTTGGCAGTCCATGGTATATTCAATATTCTTTGCCAACGCCACAATTCAAAGGCGTCAACTCTTCTTCAGTCTTCCTTATTCATTGTCCAGCGTTCACATGCATATGATATGATTGAAAATACCATGGCTTAGGTCAGGCACACCTTAGTCTTCAGGGTGACATCTTTGCTCTTCAACACTTTGAAGAGGTCCTTTGCAGCAGATTTGCCCAATGCAATGCGTCTTTTGATTTCTTGACTGTTGCTTCCATGGCTGTTGATTGTGGATCCAAGTAAAATGAAATCCTTGACAACTTCAGTCTTTTCTCCGTTTATCATGATGTTGCTCATTGGTCCAGTTGTGAGGATTTTTGTTTTATGTTGAGGTGTAATCCATACTGAAGGCTGTGGTCTTTGATCTTCATTAGTAAGTGCTTCAAGTCCTCTTCACTTTCAGCAAGCAAGGTTGTGTCATCCGCATAACGCAGGTTGTTAATGAGTCTTCCTCCAATCCTGATGCCCCCTTCTTCTTCATATAGTCCAGCTTCTCGGATTATTTGTTCAGCATACAGATTAAATAGGTATGGTGAAAGAATACAACCCTGACGCACACCTTTCCTGACTTTAAACCGATCAGTATCCCCTTGTTCTGTCCGAACAACTGCCTCTTGATCTCTGTAAAGGTTCCTCATAAGCACAATTAAATGTTCTGGAATTCCCATTCTTCGCAGTGTTATCCATAGTTTGTTATGATCCACATAGTTCAAATGCCTTTGCATAATCCATAAAACACAGGTAAACATCCTTCTGGTATTCTCTGCTTTCAGCCAGGATCCATCTGACATCAGCAATGATATCCCTGGTTCCATGTCCTCTTCTGAAACCAGCCTGAGTTTCTGGCAGTTTCCTGTCGATATACTGTTGCAGCCATTTTTGAACGATCTTCAGCAAAATTTTGCTTGTGTGTGATATTAATGATATTGTCCTATAATTTCCACATTCAGTTGGGTCACTTTTCTTGGGAATAGGCATAAATATGGATCTCTTCCAGTCAGTTGGCCAGGAAGCTGTTTTCCATATTTCTTGGCATAGACAAGTGAGCACCTCCAGCGTTGCACCTGTTTGTTGAAACATCTCAATTGATATTCCATCAATTCCTGGAGCCTTGTTTTTCGCCAATGCTTTCAGAGCAGCTTGGACTTCTTCCTTCAGTACCATCGGTTCCTGATCATACGCCACCTCTTGAAATGGCTGAATATCGACTAATTCTTTTTGGTATAATGACTCTGTGTATTCCTTCCATCTTCTTTTGATGCTTCCTGCGTCATTTAATATTTTCCCCACAGAAAATATTCACTATTGCAACTGGAGGCTTGAATTTTTTCTTCAGTTCTTTCAGCTTGAGAAACGCCGAGCGTGTTCTTCCCTTTTGGTTTTCCATCTCCAGCTCTTTGCACGTGTCATTATAATACTTTGTCTTCTCGAGAGGCCCTTTGAAATCTTCTGTTCAGTTCTTTTACTTCATCAATTCTTCCTATTGCTTTAGCTGCTCGACGCTCAACAGCAAGTTTCAGAGTCTCCTCTGACATCCATCTTGGTCTTTTCTTTCTTTCCTGTCTTTTCAGTGACCTCTTGCTTTCTTCATGGATGATGTCCTTGCACAACTCATCTGGTCTTCGGTCACTAGTGTTCAATGCGTCAAATCTGTTCTTGAGATGGTCTCTAAATTCAGGTGGGATATACTCAAGGTCATATTTTGGCTCTCGTGGACTTGTTCTGATTTTCCTCATGTTCAGCTTGAACTTGCACATGAGCAATTGATGGTCTGTTCCACAGTCGGCCCCTGGCCTTGTTCTGACTGATGATATTGAGCTTTTCCATCGTCTCTTTCCACAGATGTAGTCAATTTGATTTCTGTGTGTTCCATCTGGCGAGGTCCCTGTGTATTTTTTTTTTTTTTTTTTTAAGTATAGTCGCTGTTTATGTTGGTGAAGGAAGGTATTTGCAATGAAGAAGTCGTTGGTCTTGCAAAATTCTATCATTCAATCTCCGGCATTGTTTCTATCACCAAGACCATATTTTCCAACTACTTATCCTTCTCCTTTGTTTCCAACTTTCGCATTCCAATCACCAGTAATTACCAATGCATCTTGATTGCATGTTCAATTGATTTCAGACTGCAGCAGCTGATAAAAACTTCTATTTCTTCATCTTTGGCCCTAGTGGTTGGTGCGTATATTTGACTAATAGTCGTATTAACTGGTCTTCCTTGTAGGCGTATGGATATTATCCTATCACTGACAGCGTTGTAGTTCAGGATAGATCTTGAAACGTTCTTTTTGATGATGAATGCAACACCATTCCTCTTCGAGTTATCATTCCTAGCATAGTAGACTATATGATTCACAATGGCCATACTGTTTTCAGTATTGTTCCTCCTCAGTTCGGCCATTCCCAAGCTCAAACTTCTCCTATCTGCCAACAACTTCTCCTTTTGGGGTATAATGGAACTTACTTATAAGACTTTATAAGACCTTTAAAGTCAATTTCAGCTCACTAATGCCTAGGATATCGATGTTTCATTTTTGACAATTTCCAATTTCCTTAGATTCATACTTCGTACTTTCCAGGTTCCGATTATTAATGGATTTTTGCAGCTGTTTCTTCTCATTTTGAGTTGTGCCACATCAGCAAACGAAAGTCCCAAAAGCTTTACTCCACCCATGTCATTAAGGTTGACTCTACTTGGAGGAGGCAGCTCTTCCCCAGTCATCTTTTGAGTGCCTTCCAACCTTCGGGGGCTCATCCTCCTGCACTGTTTCAGACAATGTTCCACTACTCTTCATAAGGTTTTCACTGGCTAATGCTTTTCAGAAGTAGACTGCCGGGTCATTTTTCCTAGTCTGTCTTAGTCTGGAAGCTCAGCTGAAACCTGTCCTCCATGGGTGACCCTGCTGGTATCTGAATACCAGTGGCATAGTTTCCAGCATCACAGCAACACACAAGCCCCCACAGTACAAAAAACTGACAGACATGTGAGAGAGTTAACCCATTCCTGGTGAGCAGGGGAGCTACAACGTAAGGTAATGCATTCAACTCAATCCAAGAATTTCCCACTGGGATGTGAGGGAGACCTGCCGGTGATGACAGTCACCCCACAGACTGCTGGATGGCCTGTGGTTCGGTGGCCCTTGGGAACATTAAGACAGAGGTACTACGCTCCTTAGAAGAGGGTGTGTGAACGCCTGCACCACCCCCTCCCTAAAAACTCCCAGAAGCTCTCCTAGTTTCTTCCCTACAATTCTTGTTCCTTCACCTAGTATCAATTCACCTCAAAATTTGCCTTTCATGTCCTCTAAAGGAAGAAAACTTTTTAAACCATGTTCATTTCAGTATACCTACTTAAGTAACACTAAAAAGTGGTTATTTCAATTCCACTTCATATTCTGAAAAGCAAAACAATCTTCCTGTAGCCTCCAACACGAACTTAGCTTTTGGTTTTGGGTGGTTTTCCTTTTTTAAAATTTTGATTGCCTGTCAGTTGGGAATTGCACCCACTCCCACACATTAGAAAGAAATGAAAACCCAGTTCAAGTATATTATTTTTTAAAATACATTTTAAACACTCTATTATGGCCATGTCCCATAATTCTAGAATATATGGGATCATAACATTAGCTGGGATAGACTGATACCTGAAGTACCATGTAGGAAAGGAAAACATCATCTCTCATAAATTTAGCAAAAGCAGTCTTCCTTCCTTCCATTCTTCCTTTCTCTCTCCCACTCTCCCTTTTTTTCTAATAAGCAATTTTAGTTATTTCCTATCTGGTCAATGTAATATTGCTATAGCCATCGTGGTAAATGATTTCAAATGTTAACAACTGTGTTTTTGTGTGTGTGTATGTGAATCTCAATTTTGATCTTTTGATACCTCGTAAGACCTTTTGCTCCCTTGGTTCAATTTTGTCCAGTTGAGTTACATTTACTTTTCTCTGGAGGATAACAGGTCCTACGGCAGAAAGAGACACATACAGACCCAACCAACATTAGTGTGTGAGTCTCTGAGGAGGACGGAGGAACACTGGTAACAGATCGGCAGGCACCAATGGAACCTGAGGGGTGACATCAGTGAACTCTGCAAAGAAGGTGGAGTTGCAGCTAAACCGTTTTTTTTTAAATCCCCAGTAGTATATCTTTGCTATTTCTAATTACCTTATTATGGTTTAATCACTATTGTACCATCACATCTGTAGTTTCTTCAAGGTAATTTTTAGGTAACAAGGGTATAAGCCTAGTAAAATTTTATAACCTTTTTGTTTTCCCTACTAATTGCTCTAATTTACTGTTTTCAGTATCGTTCCTTCTCAGTTTGGCCATTCCCAAGCTCAAACCTCTCCTATCTTCCAACAACTTCTCCTTTTGGGGTATAATGGAACTTACTTATAAGACTTTATAAGCCCTTTAAAGTATAAGCCGGCCACATACTGCCAGGCCATTTCTGTAGGCGGTTATTACGTTTTAAGGGGACAGAATCTGATCCTCAGCACATCTCAACCTCCAGAATTACGGCCTGAGTTGTAAAGTGTTGATGTCATGCATCCAGGCTCTGGGTCTGTCCTTCCGCTGAACATGCTGTTCAAGGTGTTCTCCAGGCCACATGGAGGGCTACTGCTTTCAACCTTGGAATTTGCTTACTCGAGAGTGAGCTGGAGGATTCATTACTGACCTTTCTTAGACTGTAGCTCTAAAGAGTTATAACTTCTTTAGAAGAAAATCTAATGAGAAAAGAAAATAGCTTGTACTATATTCTTTTTTTTTTTTTTATATTCTGTTATGGAAAAAATATATATATATAATACTTCTACCTGTGTTGGACACAGCAGAAGAAACTGAAAATAATTCTGGATGACCTCTGTTATGTGACAATATCACCTAAATCTATACCTGAACTACTTATCATAACCTGAATATTAAACAGTTGAAGAGTTAGATTAGTTATAATACATAATCATGGGGATTTAATATTTCTTTCTATATGCTATTTCTAAGATCAAGACCTACAAGTTCTAAAAGTAAAGATCCAGCTGGGTACAGGACAGGAGAAAGATGAAGGGAAAGTTTTTTTTTTTTTTTTTTTTTAAGGAAATGGATATTTTTGTTTCTGCCATAGCCAGGAAAAGGTGCCATACCCCTGCCACTTCCCTCCCCCCCGAGTGATATTCCCCCCACCTGGGAAACATATTTATTTTTCTTATGGTACTTTAGATGAAGGTTTACAGAACAAACTAGTTTCTCATCAGTTAGCATACACATTGTTCTATGACATTGATTAACAACCCAACAACATGTCAGCACCCTCCCTTCTCAACCCTGGGTTCCCTATTACCAGCTTTCCTGTTTCTTCCTGCCTTCCAGTCCCTGCCTCAAGGCTGGTGCACCCCTTTAGTCTTGTTTTGTTCCCTGAGTGATTCTTAACCTCTCTTTAATTCAAAAACATAAAGCAGCAAGTTCCCTGTACACCCTTAAACTACCAATTGGTAAAATAAATGTCCACCCTTCATAAAGGATGCCACCCGTTGTCATGTGGCTTGCTGCCACCCCAGCGGCATATAGGCGGGTCTCTTCTATTACAGGTGCTCTCCTGGGACATGCACTCCAGCCCACGTCCATTCACTCTTGCCTCCAATACTCTTGGATCTCAGTGAGTAGTAGACATGATTAGAAATGACCTACTGTACAATAAGGAACCTCTGTTGGAAGCTGGGGCAAAGGCCAGGATACTAAGGAAATGATTTATTGCTCCTTCCAATACTGAAAGGATACTTGAAGGGAAAAAAAGGTCTTTGTGAAAAAGAAAGAGGCAGAGAAAGCCTGTTCAGTACTGGAGGGCCCTAAGGTTTCTCCTGAAGACTTCCTTCTCAGATTTATTTCATTGTTTACACTAAAGCAATTCTAATCGCGCTGCTCTCTGCATCTTATTTTATTTTTTTTAATTAGTATTTTATTTTACTTTTGGAGCAAAACCAGTGCCCACTCCACAGCTTCCAGTCATAATGACCAGTGACATTGGTTACATTCTTCACATTGTGTCAACATTCTCCTTATTTCTGTTCTAGCTGTTTCACTCCCATTGACTTAAACCCCCGCCCTCTAGCCTTCTCTGCACTTTATAATAAATAGCCTCTTGGCTATTTCAACAGGGGATCATGCAGCCAGCTTTACGGGTCCCCAAGTGAACTGATGGAGAGGAGCTGACATGTTCCTCAGCCAGAAAGGGAAAAGAGGACAAGATTGTTGGCTCAAGGAGTCAATAATGCATAGAAGCTACTTCTTCATTCCAGGGCCCTGCCCATTTCCTTATCTAGTCAACTCCATCTTTGGCCTATTTTCTCTGCTCCTTCGCAGCAGATTTAAAAAAACGATGGACTTCTGTTGCTGCGTGTACGTGCATGTGCACATGCGCACACAGGAGCACAGAGCATTCTTTCCTTTTAAACCCTGGCTTCCTAATTATTTCTTCTAGCAAGTAGAGGCTTCTCTATTTTCGTGTTTCTAAACTAAGAGTACTTAAAAGTGCAGTTTTTTATTCAGTTTCCGCAATATTTGACGACTTGTAGCTCTGGGGTCTTGCTTTCCATTAACTTCTTATCAACTGCTAGCTTTATTTTTTTTTTTAAGTAACACATTTAGTGTTACCTGGGAAATACACTTCCTCTCGTAAAGTCTATCTGGAAACAGAGCGATGCTTCGGCTCTCTGGAAATCTTTGTTCCACAATGGCCATAATTTAGTTCAGAGGTCTGAGGAATGAAGGCCACCTCAAAAACACTTGCTGAAGGAAAACTGGAGGGGGAAATAAGGGTAAAGTCCATAGGATGTATATTAGTTGATGACGTGATTTAACAAAAGGCGTTTTGTCCCAGACAGCCTAGTTAACCCCAGATAGCTACCAGTCTAGTTCAGAAACTCAGTTTTTGTTTCAACGGAGACTAACATTACTGGGCTTCAGCAAAATTCTCCACCAGGGAAACCACACAGATGTGCTAGAGACAGGACAGGGCTGAGAGGCCAAGAGCCATGGCCCCCAAGTAGCATGTTCTCTACATGAGGTCATAATCCACAGGGATGTCTGGGAGAATGCAGCACGCACACTTTGTATTACTCAGCTCGAGCCCAGCCTATATAGCCATTGCTATCATTTCCAGGGCACATTCGCTTGCATTGTCTTTTTTCTTAGTGAAGTTTAGCAATTTTTTGAAATGCCTGCACACCCCAAACAGAGCACAATGCACTGTGTGGAAGATGACCCCTTCACACCCCATTCTTACCTCTTCTCGAGCATCCCTGAAGGATGAGTTTAGAGCTCCTCCTCTCCTGGAAACGGGAGACTTGGTGGTGTCTTCTTGCTGCCCAAACAGCTCCTCGATGGTCTTGGTATCGATTTGATAGTGATGCTGTTGCCTGGCTGCCAAGGTCCAGATGTTGGTTTTGCCACGGACTTGCTCCTCTGGAATGGTTTTCCAAAAAAAGCTTCTCATCCGCTTCTTCTTCCCAAGGTGACTGTATCCGTTCACGTGAGAAGGTGGGGGCAGTCCTGGAGGCGGAGGAGGGACTGGAGGTCCCCCAGGTAGTGGAGGTGGTGGCGGGGGAGGAGGAGAGGAAAGAAACCCTTCTCCTGAAAACGGACATGGTGGAGGTGGAGGGGGTGGAGGAGGAGGTGGAGGAGACACTGGTGGTGGCGTTTGCCCAATCATGAATCCACCTGCTGTGGCGATATTCCCATTTTCTTTATCACTGCCCAAGGAGACACAATTCATAACATGCATAGTACTGTTGTCTTCTAAGGAGATAATTTCTTGACCTTGAGAAAGCAGACACAAACATCAAACTTGTGTCATACTTTTTCACCCACGGGTCTGCCACCAGACAAAAAAGGCACTTTTGCTTCATGTCATATTCCAAACCTACAAAGAGAAAACAACTTGAAAGTCAGTATAAGCAACATCAGTATAGCTTTTCCCTCCAGAGGCAACTGTAAGGTTCTCCCACATTAGTTGGATATTAAAATCAATGAGGGTTAACACATCCAAAAGTGCATGAAAAGAGACTAATACTTTCCTAAATACCAACCAGATTTTACTACTTGGAAATGCTGTCAAATAAGTAACACTACGCCCAATTAGGAAACCTTTTCTTAAACAGTAAAGTGCCTATTTATTGAAAATCCACTAAGGTTCAGCAAATATTGCTCATTTTATGAGTAATCTACATGCTTACTAACTGGTTCCCTCTCTTTGGGCAATGGATGCGCAGCCCTAGGGAAGAAAATTGCTGAAATGTAAGGCACGAATGACCCTGCCTTTCTCTAGTCTGGGCACATTCCCTACCAATCAGTGGGTCAAAAGGCATCTTCCATCTTGTTCGTAGTAGGAGGACATTTGGAGATGACAAAATAATGGCGTAACTCATTTCCCTGGAGTTGGGGCCACCATGTTCTTGCTCTAAGTGGTGATGTGGCTTCCTTCAGCATAGAGAAAAGAACACTAGATGTGAAGTAAAGGCTCCAGCTCTAAATGAAGCTTTACTGTTTCCCATTTTAGAGGTCTTCTGGCTCCCTAGACTTCACTTTTTCTCATCTATGAAGTCAGGAGGCTGGGATACATTAAACGACCTCTATCGTCCCTTCCAAAGCTATCGTTTTGACTCTAGTTAAGCCACTCTTTGGAAACCACGAGAGCTTTCCTCACACCCCCCTCTTTTGCTTCTTCTGCAAGACAGTTCTGCAGTGCAGTGAATTACTTCATATGGCCCTTCTAGCCATAGTTTGTGGCTCCCACCAAATGACTGGGTGGGACTAAGCAAATGAGTGCCTGTGGCTCACCAAGGGGACAGCTTGCTAATAATATATATAAGGTACAGGGCACCCTCCTGGGGGTGGGACCATACAAATAAGGTTTCTCAAACCCTGACAAGCGGATTGGTCAGTTTTGCCATCCCACTAGGTTTGAAGGGAAACACAGAGAGGGAGCGAGAGGAGAGACAGAGAGAGAGAGGACTTTTAATACTTCCGTATTACAGTGAGAGAGGGTGCAAGACGGCTGTGGTGGGGCTTGCCGATCCTCAGAGCTAAGAGGTGCGGCACTTGCCCAAGAAGGCCCCCAGCAGGGCCCGGTGGCAGAGGGCGAGGAGAAGCTGTCCTGATTGAGGAACTGCGTCCTGAGTTGTTCCTGTCACTTCCAAGTTGATCTCGATCCCGAGTTGTACTCTGTTACTTCCCTAATAAACCACTTAACTCTAAGTATGGTTCGTGAGTTCTGTGAGATGTTGCAGCGAATTACGAACCCAAAGACGAGAGTGGGAGTATTGGGGTTGGGGCGGGGGAGTCACTGACGTTAGAGATGATGGAGTGGAACAGAGGTTTGGAAAAATTCGACATTTGGAACATGTTTAACCTCCGCCTTGGAACCAGCTTTGTGCTGATCCTTATAAAAAAAAAAAACTATTCATTTAATTCACAAAGAAGAGTACACACACACAAAGGCACACTGCCCATATCCTACCTAAGGCCACATATCTATCCCTTATCCACACAGTCAATAACTTATTTTGGTGGCCTGTGTTTTTATTAAATTGAAAAAACTTTTTTTGGTGTTGGGTTGTGACAGGCCTGATGGAAAAACAGGGACCAAACAACTACATTTGTTTAGGCATAAGAATAGGCAAGTGGGGATGGGAGGAAGAGACCCCGCGCAGGATGCCAAGTGGGTGTCCACGCTAGTGTGAAAAGGGGCTGTTCCCTCCAGATCACCAAGTGCCACATGTCGGGCGTATTCCTGGACTTCCGAGCGTGCTTATCCTTTGACAGCATCGTTCATGAAGGCCCATACTTACAAAGACAGACTGGTCAAACCATACTGCCTCATTACCTGGGTGTACACCAGTATCATTCATTCCAATATTATGAAATGCTTTCTACAGAACTATATACGAAGGCATGATTGCCTTGGGATGAAGAGGTGGAGATTCCAGGCTCCTTTGTCTCAGATCCCAGTTCTGCAACTTCCCAGATGGGCAACCCAAGGTAAGGTAGGTTATTTTACCTATGTTTCAGCACCCTCATGTATAATATGAAAATATACCTGTTTCACTGGTTTGTATAAATATAAATAAGCTAATACATGTAAAGTCTTTATCAAGGTGCCTGCAACACAGCTATTATTAATAGCAACAACAAACTGGTGTCCCATGTATGTGATCTCCCTTCATTTTCACAAGCATTATACTTGCTTTAAAATATGTATTCGGTTCATAAACAAAATGCCAAGTTGCCCCTGGCTGCTGGAAACATACCTTTAATATTTCCATTCCCCACTTCCTAAATAATGAGGTGTGTGAGATCTGTCTTTTCCAACACCCAGTGATTCTATATCAAATTATCTCTGCATTACAAGAACAAATGTTACTACGAAACATTCGAATATTTAAGTTTTGAAAATTGTCTATGTGTGGATAGGGAATGGCATTTCCAACTGTTAATTGGATAATTTTTTAAATAAGTAGAAATGGAAATTTTATCCAAGTAGGTTTATAGTTCATTTGCGAGCCAACTGGCTTTTAGAAGGAGTTTTCGTAAGTATCATCAGGGCATAACTAGGCTGTTTTCAGAGTTGGCCTCCCTAAAGCAAATGACTCATTGTCAATTACAATTTATAGTTATATTTGAACTCTTCTTTTTTCAAGACTGTACAGGTAATTCTGGCAGTTTACCCTTACATATTTTAAAATACTTGTGTACGTTACATATCCCATTTATAGAAGAGTTGCTAGCTCTCCATTTCACCTCCAATTTCAGATACGCTGACTTGTTCATCCCTCTTGAGAACGATGATGAGCAAAAAAACATTTCCAACCTAGAAAGCTAGAACTCATCCAGTGCTGTGTAAGTATATGCACAGAAGTGCCATTAAACTTCACAAAGAAAATGTAGAGATACTAATAGTGAGAAAGGGTATACCCTCAGAGGGTATGCAACATCACCATCTTCTCATACCAAAGCCCCAAAAGAATGCAATTCTTCCAGATAAAGGCTTGTTAAAATAAAAAGTGACACATGTTAGCTACGCAATCACATGATTCTAACCACTGCCCTATTTGAAGAAGGAATGTTCTTCAAAAAAAAGTTAAGGGAACAAAAGAAAATTTACAACACTACCCCCGGTATGTTGTCTGACTCATTTTCTCCCAGGGTAACAAGAAGCAAGGATCCTAGCCACCCAACAGCTTCTAATGAATCAGTTCACCAGCAGTGATTAGCCAAGATGTCAATGCTTTCGCTACCAGCACGACTTCAGTGGGGCTTCCCCACGGTCCAGAATTTCCAAAGTCTGAAGAGACGGTAGGAAAAGGACAGTGCAAACAGACATTCTAACCCGTTCCACAGCCCCATGAGATATTTAAAGACAGGATACAAAAAGAACATTGGATTTACTATGGTACTGTCCACCATAAAGATGGAAACGCATAATGCCCGCCAGGACAACGGAGACTGCCTTGGCTCTGTGTGGAAAATGTCAAGTGTCCCATCAATCTCCTCTGGACAGACAGAGATGGCTGGTATTTAACATCTCACCTACAGACTGGGGACCTCAGCGGTAGGAAAGAAGGCTGCTGAGGCTGATCTCTAAGAACAGATGCCCGGCCCTGGACAGAAGGCAGAACTGCCACTGTTAGGCTCTGAAGATTCAAACTTCTCTTCAAGTCCCCTGAGTGCTAATCAGGGTCCATTAGAGGTGTGTCTGATGCTGGACCTTCCTGGTTGAGTATCTTTTAACTACGTGAAATTTTAATAAGTGAATACTGTGGTCATGTAGTCTGGTTGGTCCACAAGCAAAAAGTCTTAGAACGAGAAAGTTCATAAAAGTCTTCAAAGAAGCCCCTGAGGCCCTTCCCCCAAAGCTCTCTTGCTAAACAGCCAACACTGCTTTACCCTTGGTCAGAAACGTCCCTAAAGCGCCACTCTCTTGAAGGGAGTGCACAGGAGGAAAGAAAAGAGCCTTTGTACTTCATCTCACAGGGCATTTAAGAGAAAAACATGTTCCTGAAAGTCAGTTTAGAGCCGTGGAATTTTGGACAGAAAGTCAGTGGGGCCTGGTTGTTCAGCTGGTCACTCACCCTGCGGGTGAGCAATAATTAAAAGTAACTCCAAGAAAAATCTGCCAGAAAACCTTTCTCCCAGATTTCTGACATGTGTCACAGATGAGGTGGGGTACAGAAAGACTAGCCCACACCCTTTGGATGATAAACAGGTTTGGAGAGAAGAGGCTGAGGAACACAAATCTCTATTTTACTTTTGGGAGAAGAAAGGGTGGGAAAAGCACAGGCAATTCTAAAATATGGAATTTTTGCTCTCACTCCACTACTTGAGAAAAGGCTCCTCCACCACCCCCACTTATCTTTCAAATTTTTCCTTGATTATTAAATATAGAACGTCAATCAATACAACCACACAGTGAACCAGCGATGCCGACTTCCAGCTATTCCCCTTGGCACTCCACTCAGCAGTAAAAAGGCCCAAGACACGGTGTTTCCACTCAGCGCGCTTAATCTGTGGCACAACATAAACGTGTCACATGCCTAACACCCCGAGAGCAACACCCTGAGCGCGGAGGAAGAACGCCTAGTTTTCAGTGTACATTTTCACTTTCTCAGTGTCTCATCACCAAGGGAAATACAAGCACATGGGCGCCAAAGGATGCTCTAGAGGGAAGGCAGGCAAGCGTTTGCTACTCTTTCCAGGAAGCCAACTGTGGGCCAGCAGAGGGGGGTCACAGACGGCCGGGCTCTAGGGGTGATTTCTGTCCAAACAGATGTTTAAAAACTGACCACTAAGTTCTGAAGACATTCGGTGTGTAGGGCACCAAGGGCACTGCTTTTTTTTTCAAGTTGGTCTGGGCATATAGCAGTTTCCCAGGTCTTTGCATTGCTAAGCCCACTGCCTCTTTCCGCCCCCAACCCTGCGCCCGGCATCCCGCACCAGCCACTCACCAGAACGCCACCAGCGCGGCCGCCTCCGCCGCAGGAGCCGGCGGACGGCCGCACAAAGGGCTCTTAGGGGTCGCGAGTCCCCGCCGGTGGCGGCCACACGGCCGCGTCCACCCAAATCCCCGGGGGCCTGTATCCAGCGCCCGGCGGCAGCCAGAGATGCGCGAGTGGGAGGTCCCCGCCGGCAGCCGCAAGCCAGCAGCCGGCGTTTCTTATCTGGGCCGAGCCGGAGCACTCCGCGGGCGGGCGCAGGGCCGGGGGCGGGGGCGCCGGTGCTCTGCGGAGATAGACGCCCACAGGCGCGCGCGGGCTCTGCGGCCGACGCAGCGCAAGACAAGGGCACGCTTGGAGCCAGGCCACCCGCCGGCCATGCGGAGACAGCGGCCCCGAGCGGGCCGACGCCGGGGTCCGAGCGGGCCGAAGCCGGGGTCCTACCGAACGACGCCTGGGAAGGGCTGAGCCTCCGGCTCCCGGGAGCGCCGTGCGTCCTCCCGGTCCTGGCGCAGAAGCGGCTGGAGCAGCCGCCCCGCCAGCGCATCCCTCCCCCGGCTGATTGGGCGCTCCCGGCCCCTCCGCCGGCGGGTCAGCGCGGGCAATGGGTCGCTTCGGCCCCACCCCTCGCCCCGAGGGGCCCCTGGTTCAGAACCCGCCCTCCCCCCCCCGCCACCCCAACCCCGGCGGCCGCCCCTCTTCGGGGGCCGCTGCACAGAAGCGGGGAGTTTGAGGGGTGGAGGTGGCACGCTTGAAACGAAATGGGGATCTCCGCGTTCGCGGACAGGGTGTCTGCTACTGTCGCCCGGTCTCCGCGGCCCCGCGAAACCTCCGCGGCGGCCTCTTCCCACGTCCCCGATCGGTGTCCCGGGCACAGGCGAGAAAGCCCCGCGGCCGCACTGCGGCTCCGCGGAAACGGAGCCGAGACGAGGAGAGAAAAACATACGGGAGACTCCCGGTGTTTTAAACGGAGGTTGGGGGATTAAACGGGGAGTCCGCTGTCCCCGAGCTGGTGGCACCGCAGCGCCGTGTGGGTGACTCGCCAGTCCACCCCCTTCTTCCTCAAACTTCTACAGGAGCGGGGCGCAACTTCTAACCTGAACTTAGCAGGGCCAGAAGGAGTGTGAGAGAGCAGCATCACCTGGCCCTCGGTCCGTGTCGTCCAGCCTCAGTCCCCGCCAAGCCCGCACCACTGTCAGGAGGGGAAGTCGTGGCTCCTCACCCGCGAGGGTCCGCAGCGCGGCGCCTCGGGTCGCGCGTTCTGTACTAGGCTCCTGCTTTCGGATGGGCCGGGGACAAGCTGGGGACGCAGTTAATCTACAAGTCTTAGCATTTAAAGCTAAACCACGTCCAACCCGGAGACGGCCCGCGACGGAGCGTGTCTTCTCCTCAGGGGGCCGATCACTGCCCTCTGCGGCCGGAGAGTACGGCCAACAAAGTCGCCGGAGTGGGGGCGCACACCTCCTCCCCAGCCTTCCCAGCGAGGCCACTGGCCGCTCTTCTCGGCGCTGCCGCCCGGCTCCTGACCGATTCCCCCCACCCAGGCCCTCCGGAACCGGGAGTCTCTGCTCCCCGCGCCCCAGCGCCGCGGTCTCCCCTGCCCAGGCCCCGCGGCTCCCACTCACCCGCGGCTGGCGCTCCCCGGCAGCTTCCCGCTCCCGCCTCGCAGACTGCCCGCAGCTTCCAGCCGCGCACCCTAGCCGGCCGCCCGCTGTCTCCCAGCGCCGCGCCTCTCTCCGGTCACTGCAGCCGGCACCGCCGGAGACCGCGAGGGGGCAGGGCGGCGCGGGGCGGGGCGCAGCTGCCGCCTCAGGTAACAATGCCGCAGCCGAGGCTGCTCCCGGCGCCCGCCGCAAAGGGCAGCACGCCCTTTCCGTCTCGTCCCAGCCCGCCCCTTCCACTCCGAGCGCCGCGGGCGCCGCGCTCGCCTCCACCTGCCCGGGGCCCCAGGGTCTGCACGCCGCCGCGGGGCGCGCTGGCTCCCGCACCCAAAGGCTGGTGCGGGCCCAGCCGTCCGCTGCTGAGGGAAGTAAGGGCGGCGGGAGACGAAGAAAACCCAGTTGTGAAGAAGGACCAGGTGTCCTAGTGGAACAAGCGAGGGGAGGGGCCCAGCTGGCTTCTGAACAGGCAAGTGCCTTCCACAAAGGAGCCTCTGCTGCAGCGTCCGGGGCACCCTCCCCTGCGCTCACGCGCGCACGCACACACCGCACACATGTGCGCACACGCTCACCCATACACATGCACACGCCAGGCCACCCCTCTGTCTCACACTTGTTTCTCCCTGGAGCGAACTGTCCCAGCCCCTGTAGCCCAATCCTAGCCCGGTCGAAGATTCCTAAATGTCAGCTCCTCCCAGGTACCTGCCACCTACACGTTTGTTACTTCTTTTTTAATCTCCTCAGTGACGGTGGTAACAGAAACCTTTCAGATGTTTGAAAGCAAAGAGAAGTCCATCCCAGGCCTGACGGCATGAACGGACGCTATCGGGGAAAGGCTCCCAACAGGAGGAAGCTGGGGAAACAGTTTAATCGTTATTCACAGTGATTAGTGACGCCAGGCAGTGAGCAGCGTGCAGTCTAAGACAACCTATCCTGGGCAAACCTGCTGATCGGAAATAACTGCTGGGGCGGGGAGGCGCCCTCTGCGAGGATGAAGTCATTGTTACCTTTGCCTCGGTCTCGGTCCTGGTAATCCCAGACAACCCACCAGGGCTTTCTCAGCCTCTGGTGCGTGATGACTTCCGCCTCTCCACCCTGGTCCTCAGCCCCTGAACTCCTAGGACAAAGTTTCTCGGCTTCCGTTTACGAGTCTTGCATAGGAAAAGAGAAGCTATTAGGGTAAAAACGAAAACTATGCCAGCGTAAAACCCACATCTTGGCCACTGATCACACATACAATCGTTTGCCATGGAGAAAAACAGATACACGACTAAGGTCACAGAAAATCTCAAGAGTGGGAAAATGTAATACAGGAGCAACACAGGCTCGGCAACTTAATATCAATCCCAAAGGAATATTAACTGCCAGGGCAAAAGTTAAATTACACACACAGCACATCAAAAGTGAGGGGCAGAAAGGAATCCCCTCCTTTTCTTTTACCACCTTGTCAGATGAGGAGCCTACATCCACCACACAGTGTCCTCTCAAGGCTTGAGAAGCTCCCCTTTCCCCGCCCCCCCCCCCCCCCACTGTACTGAGCATACCATCTAGAATCAGTCACTCTTGAGGGGTGGGGGTCAAATCTAGTGACCCGCCCTCAGCCCCTCAGTGCCTTTGATCTCCCTGCAGCATCCCGCCCTGTAGACCTTCCCTCTGCTTTTCTGGCCTCCTCCGCTGACCCTTCTTTTCCTTTGAGGATAGTAACAAGGCTCTTAAAACTCTTTCTCCTGTGCCTGTGGGTACTGCCTTCTGACTTCAGTCTGGGCAGGTCCAGATTTTGTGGACCTGTGTAACTTGCAGGGGAGCTTTTAAACAGAAAAAAAAAAAAAAAATTACAAATGTAACACCAGGTACCTTTCCTTGGAAGGAGCCGGGGAAAGTGAGTGGCATGGAGGCTTGGGCTTGGAGGTAAATCTATTTCTGAATTCACTTCTATGTCAGGACTCTTGAATCCACATTATTGCTATACTACCTCAAGTCCAAATGCAATGTCCAAAGGTCAACTTATCTTTCTCTCAAAACTAGTACTGTCCACCTGTTGTGGATTGAGTTGTGTTCCCCCCAAACAGATGTTGAAGTCCCATGTGTAAATGTGACCTGTTCGGAAATTGGGTTTTTGACAGTGTTATCAGTTATCAGGGTCACAATAGATAGGTCCTGATAGAAAAGAAGAAAAATGTGGAACAGAACTTCAAATCCTCAAAGAATCCAGACTTACTGGACCCATTGAGATTGGAGAAATTCCTGAGACAACTGGCCTGAGATATTCTTTAAACCTTGAACCAAAACTATTTCTTGAAGTCAGCTTATAACTAAATAGCAGGTTAGCTCAAAAAGTAAAAAATTGTCAACCTTGAGTACTGCACTCTTAAAAAATTACCTTTGTCCAAATGGACAAAAGTGATTCTAAAGCATAGATGAGAAGGTTGGGGGGCAGTGAGACTGAGTTAATGGGAGTGGAGCAACTAGAATGGAAATAATGAGAACGGTGACACAATGTGAAAAATGTAACCAATGTCACTGAACATTATGTGAAAAATTGCTGAATAGGAACCTGTTTTGCAGTGTATACAAAATACAATAGAATGATTTTTTAAAAAATGTTATCGCTTATCATGAGGCCATACTGGAGTAGGGTGGGTCCTAATCCAATATAAATGGTGTCCTTATAAAAGAGAGAAGAGACAGAGGGACAGAGGGAAAATGGCTATGTGAACACAAAGGCCATGTGACATGGTCTACAAGCCAAGGAGTGCCAAGGATCACTGGCCATCACCAAAACTAGGAGAGAGAGGCATGGAATAGGTTTCCCTCAGAGCCCTCAGAAGGAATTAGCACTGCCAATAAACTAATTTTGGTTTTCTGGCCTCCAGAACGGTGAGACAAAAAATTTCTGTTAAGTCACCCAGTTTGTGGTACCTTGTTATAGCAGTCCTAGGGAACTAGTATGCCCTCCACCCCTTTACCTAATATCTGGTACTTTATATTTGAAAGCTTTTGTTTTGTTTCACTTTCTCTCCTAAGTTCCTTATATCCAAGTATTTTCCAAATTCGTCTATTTTCCCTCAAGTAATATCTCTTTCATCGTAGTTTATATTCACTGCTGCCACCACCATACTCGCCCCAATTAGAGGAAGGTGGAACTGTTAGTATTTACTGTTGGCCATGTGTCAAGCATTATTATCCTTTAAAGGTAATCCAACAGAATGTGGACATTTTGAAACAATATCATTAATATCACAGGCAAGATAACTTTTGCTGAAGATAATTCAAAAATGGTTGTAGCAGTACATGGACAGGAAACTACCAGAAATTCAAGCCGGATTCAGAAGACAACGGAGACTGAAGGATATCATACGGATCTTGACCGAAAGCAGAGAATACCAGAAAGATGTTTACCTGTGTTTTATTGACTATGCAAAGGTGTTTGTGTGGATCATAACAAATTATGGAGAATATTGCAAAGAATGGGAATTCCAGAACTCTTAATTGTGCTCCTGAGGAACCTGTACATAGACCAAGAGGCAGTCCTTAGAACAGAACAAGGGGATACTGACTGGTTTAAAATCAGGAAATGTGTTTGTCAGGGTTGTATCCTTTCACCATACCTAGTCAACCTGTATGCTGAGCAAATAATCTGAGAAGCTGGACTATATGAAGAAGAATGGGGCTTCAGGATTGGAGGAAGGCTCATTAATGAACTGCATTATGCAGAAAACACAACCTTGCTTGCTGAAAGTGAAGAGGACTTGAAGCACTTACTGATGAAGATCAAAGACTGCAGCCTTCAGTATGATTACATTTCAACATAAATAAAACTTGCAACTGGACCAATAAGTAACATCATGATAAACAGAGAAGATATTGAAGTTGTCAAGGGTTTCATTTTACTTGGATCCGTAATCAACGCCTGTGGAAGCAGCATTCAAGAAATCAAACTGTGTAGTGCACTGGGCAAATCTGCTGCAAAAGACCTCTTTAAAGTGTTGAAAAGTGAAGAAGTCACCTTGACGACAGAGGTGCACTTAACCCAAGTCATGGTGTTTTCAACTGCCTCATATGCATTTGAAAGCTGGACAGTAAATAAGGAAGACTGAAGAACTAATGCCTTTGATTTGTGGTGTTGGCAAAGAATATTGAATATACTGTGGACTGCCAAAAGAACGAATAAATCTGTCCTGGAAGAAGTACAACCAGAATGCTCCTTGGAAACAAAGATGGTGAGATTATGTCTCACATACTTTGGGCACGTTATCAGGAGGGAACAGTCCCTGGAGAAGGACATCATGCTTGGTAGAGGGCCAGCAAAAAAGAGGAAGACCCCCAACAAGATGGATTGACACAGTGGCTGCAACAATGGGCTCAAGCACAACAATGATTGTGAGGATGGTGCAGGACTGGAAAGTGTTTCGTTCTGTTGTACATAGGGCCACTGTGAGTTGGAACAGACTTTACGGCACCTAACAACAACAACATATGCATGCAAAAGCTGGATGATGAATAAGGAAGACCGAAGAAGAATTCATGCCTTTGAATTACGGTATTGGCGAAGAATATTGAATATACCGTGGAATTCCAGAAGAATGAACACATCTGTCTCGGAAGAAGTACAGCCAGAATGCTCCTTAAAAGGGAGAATGGTGACACTTTGTCTCACGTTCTTTGGACATGTTATCAGGAGGGACCAGTTCTTGGAGAAGGACATCATGCTTGGTAAAGTACAGGGTCAGTGAAAAAGAGGAAGATCCTTGATGAGATGGACTGACACAGTGGCTGCAACAATGGGCTCAAGCATCGCGACGATTGTGAGGATAGCGCAGGACTGGGTGGTGTTTCGTTTTCTTGTACATGGGGTCGCTGTGAGTCAGAACCGACTCCCCAGCACCTAACACCAACATCGCTTACATCTGTACTTTATATGCGCTGTCACCACCAACATACTTGCCCCAGTTAGAGGAAGGGGGAACTGGTATGTATTTACTGCTGCCCACTTGTAAGTATTATTACCCTTGATTCTTATAACAACCCTAAAACCTGGCACTCTCTATTCTCCAGCTCAGAGAAGTTCAACTGGACCCCCGTATCCACCAGCTCAGCATTCCCTCTGCTTCTCCTCTTTTCTCCCTAAATCCATCCTGGAATTCTGCTGTCAGATTAGTGTTTTATAAATCTGACTTCATCACACTACTTACTTATTGGAGGCCTTCTGTAGCTTCACGTAAGTGCCTACTGGAATAAGGCGGGATTCTTTAGCCTGACGATCTGTCTGCCTCCTGCCTTCATCTCCCACGTTTGCCCAACAGAAACTTGACGTTTCACCCAGGCACCACTGCATGATGCCCCTGAACATGCCATGCTTATTTTGACTCTTATTTTCTGCCTTGTACATGCTAACATGTTGCCATTGAGTTGATTCTAACTTACAGCGACCCTATAAGACAGAGTAGAACTGCCCCATACAGTTTCCAAGGGGCACCTGGTGGATTCGAACTACCGACCTTTTGGTTAGCAGCTATAGCTCTTAACCACTACACCACCAGGGCTCTTTGTACACATTAGAGGGCTAAAAAGTACTTAAATGAAGCTGAGCACAACTCTAAAATACGGTTAATGCCTTGTCGAATTAGATCTCAAACTTCAAATCTAGAAAACAACCAAACAAAAAACACACCACCAAACCCATTGCAGTCTAGTGGATTCTGACTCCTGGCAAGCCCACGTGTGTCAGAGTAGAAATATTCCATGAAGTTTTCTTGACTGTGATCTTTATAGAAGCAGGTTGCCAGGGCTTTCTTTTCCAGAACTGCTGGGTGGGTTCAAACTGCCAACTTTCAGGTCAGTAGTGGAGGAAACTATTTGTGACACCCAAGCAGGGGGCTCTTGAGCAGTGGGCAGTGCGTCCAGCTCTCACCAACCATGACAAACCTCTCAGAGAATGTGTGAGTAACTTAGTGTGGTCCAGGCAGCAGGCCAGCACCAAGCCCTACAGGAGAACTTTTTTTTTCCCTCTCTGTTTGCAGTTTGCTCTTCCCTCTTCCCAGACTGTCCTAGATTGCCTCATTTTCTTCACCCAGTTCAATTTCTTTCTTCATGCCTTTTTTTTTTTTTTTTTTTTTTTTGCTACCTCCCTCAGCCCTAAGAAGCTTTCAGTTCCTCCTACAGCGAGCATTCTCTATTTGTACCAGCCATCAGGGGCCACTAAGTGAAGCCTGAGGAGCCCTGGTTGCAAAGTGGTTAAGTTCTTCGCTGCTAGTCAAAGGGTCAGAGGTTGAATCCATCAGCAGCTCTGTGGGAGAAAGATGTGGCAACCTGCTTCCTTAAAGATTACAGCCTTGGAAACCCTATGGGGGCAATTTTACTCTGTCCTATAGGGTCACTATGAGTCAGAATCGACATGATGGCAGTGGTTTGGATGGGTTTTTAAGCAAAGCCTTCAATTCAAAATGAATCAAATTTCAGGATCGATTCTAAAGAATACCTTGCATTTTTAAAATAGGGTTATTAGTGTGTCTGAAATTTGCTTAAGGAATAAGTCTAATCCATGAGCTGACTTCATGGGTCGTTTAGCGAGCCATGATAGACACATTGAAATAAGTGCCCTCTGGCATAGAATTGAGGCATCACACTGATTTTAAATCTTTGTCTCTTTGTTTCTATGATACAGACTGAGATTTACGTAATCTTTATTCTTTGTTAAAATATGTATATGGTGAGATCAGTTATTAAGTATTTAGACTTTAAACTGTGTCTTTGTCTCTTAAAATTGGAAACTGCAAAAAGAAACACACTCCAACTATATATACATTTAAACAGACTTGCAGACAAACGCAAAGACTCACCAATCCTTCTATTTACAGCCATTTCTGGGAGAAATTGCTAGTTCTTGTTTCCTTTAAAAGGTAGAAAGTATAAAATAAAATTAGCAGAATCGTTATATCGCTATCCATATAATTTACATCAAATGCCTTGTGGGCAAAAGGCAAACATTATATTAATTTTCCAAACAACTTTTGAACTGACAAGGAGATATTTTATTTTTCTAGACTAAGAAATTTAAGTAGTAAGTTGCCTTTACATATAGAAAGTAATGACTAAGCTCTGATCATGAAGAGGAAGAAACTTTTTTCTGGATGCCAAGTAGTGATTTCTAAAAGTTTTAATAGAAAATGCTTTCACATGTGATGTTAATATCCATGGCAGATCAACGGTGCTTAGACCTTGCCAGAAGTAAATGCAGGTACTTTGTCAGTAACAGTGCCTACAATTGTTTGAGGGTGGTTTGAGGGTAGGAGAGATTAAAGACACTCTCACCCAACATATCCGATGAAGTAATTAGATACTCAGTGACCCTAGCCCCGGGCTGCCTATACGTCCTTGAAGCAGATGGCCCGTTTTCTTCCTTTTAATGTATGTGTATGAGTTTTTATGAGTGTGTGTGTGTGTTTTGGAGTCAGGATGGGAGAGGAGACGAAGAAAAGAGAAATACTGTGTGTCACTGAGTTTTCACCTAGAAAACCTTTTTAGCCTACAATTGATTCAGTGCCTAGGGAAAAAAAAAAAAAAGGAAACTGGTTGGTATTAGTTACAAGTATGGGGTCTGGCTGTTTATAACATTTAAATCTTGAGGGGGGAATAATAACTTTAAAATGTAACACGAAAAAATATCACTTCTTTCCATTACTTATCATCTTCACAAGGACATGCCAATGCCAGTCCTTAAAAAACCACCACTACCACCAAAACCAAAGATGTCTCAGCAAGAGGAATTGAATACAAAAGGGTGTCAGCTGCCAATTTCTTTTGCTACTGGTTTTAACTGTTTTCAAATTGTTTACCCTTCTAAGAAGTTAGAAGAGCAAACAGTAATTGAAACCATAACACACACAGAATAGGCAGTCCCCAAACAGAAACCCAGTGAATCAACAATATTGGGGGTGGTGGTGGTGTGTGTGTGTGTGTGTGCACGTGTGCGTGTGTGTGTTTTCCTGGGAAAATACTAAGGGCATGTCCCATGCAAGACTTTGTAGGGACTGTAAGGTGGTAGAAAGGACATGTTGGTGACTTAGCAATTTGTAAAACCCTTTTGCTCCCCTTGGGTATTGGGTATGTACTTAATTTAATGGGCCAGCTATGGACAATCACTTTGTGCTTAGCTTCTATTTTTAATAAGAAAGTAAATACGTGGCTATGATAGCAAATACTAAAACCAGCCTATAATAATCAGTATTTTAACATTTCTCAAGCTAGATTTATTGGAATAATTAGATTGGACCATTTTTTTTGGAGAAAGTAAAAGGTGACAAGCTTTTTGGTGGAAAGGCTATCCTTCAAGTCTTGACTGGCCTTAGACCCAAAGAAGAGACCTGTGAAAACACTCAGCACCACAATTAGCTCCCATTTCCATCCCTTTGTGGGCTTGACTGAAGGAGTCTGGTGGGCTTCAACCTAGGATTCCTCTTTTCATCTGCACTTCTAACTTGCTGTCCCTGAAAAAAAGAAGGTCCTGTATTTATTCTGACTCAGAGGGGTGGTTCTAAACATTCAATCATTTATATTTTAAAATGGATGGAAAAATTTCCCCTCACAGTTCTGAATCCCTTTTATCTCGTGTTTTTGTGCATATGATCGACTTTTGTGTGTTAAATAATAAACTGTATATTAGATATTAAAATAGAGTAAAATTTATCTGCAGAATGTGTTCTATTGGTGGGGATTTCTCAGGGTTGGGCTAAAGAGCAAATAGTTTTACATTTAGAATTAGTTTTTCTTAAAATGTAGCTGGTTTTTTAAGTGAAACCGAAGGCTTCCTCCTCACCCCACCCCTTTGTTGAGGCTCAGGTAAAGGAATTTCTGAAATCTCAGGTTTGAAGTTTGTGTTGTCCTTCCCGTGGGGTGACTGATGGGCAGTGTTGCTGGAGGTCTCTGGGGCAGGGGTGGTGGTGGAGGTTGCTGGGCAAGCACACAATTAAACCCAGGACATTAATTTCTACTGTAAAATGGAATTCATTTTATGCTGGAAATGGGTTCACAAAAAATAAAGCAACTTCCCTTCCCAGGAGAATCCCAAAATTATTCACTGAGGATTTGCTCAAAGTTTGATGTCAAAAGGACACATTTATAATTTTGAAACCCATTGTCTTCAAGTCGATTCCGACTCATAGCTACCCTACAGGACAGAGTAGAACAGCCCAATAGTTTCTAAGGAGTGGCTGGTGGATTTGAACTGCCAGCCTTTTGGTTAGCAGATGAGCTCTTAACCACTGTACCACTAGGGGTCCATAGTTGTAAAAGGAGTATAAATAAGGGAAAGCAGAGAAAATGCTAGTTCCTTACATACCTGCATTTCCCCCTCCATGTTCACCATTATAAAAAACTTGAACACGTTTTCTTTTCTTTATAAGCTTTCCTTCTTCAGTTTGTCTCAATAAGGAGACTAGTTTCCAAGATGGGCAGGCATGCTCACGTTAAACCTTGTCTACCTGAGGTTACTGCAGAGGAATGAATTCTACCCCAGCAGGCCCGCAGTGCAGGAACTCTGATCCCATGCTCAGGAACAGAGCCTGCAGAAGTCACTCGGGGGTTCAAAGACCTTTGTCCTGTGTGGTAGGCTGGGTAGAGACATCATGAAGAAATCAGAGGAGCCCTGATGCCGCAGTGGTTAAGCGTTAGGCTGCTAACCAAAAGGTTGGCAGTTTGAATCCACCAGCTGCTCCTTAAAAACCTTCTGGGTTTACTCTGTCCTACAGGGTCACTATGAGTTGGAATCAACTCAGTAGCAACAGGCAAGTCAGAAAGCAAGGAGCTCTGGTGGCACAGTGGTTAAGTGCTTGTCTGCAAACCAAAAAGTGGGCAGTTCAAACCCACCAGCCTCTCCATGGCTTCAGTAAAGATTACAGCTTTGGAAATTCTGTGGGGCAGTTCTACTCTGTCCTATAGGGTCACTATGAGTTGGAATTGACAGTATGGTGAAGCCCCCCCCTTTTTTTTTTTTGCAGGGGATTAAGTCAGAAGGCTTGAACAGGAATAGGGGTGTCCGGGGAAAAAGTGAAGCCATTCATGGGGAGATTATGAATCATCTCCAAATTTTTATTAGCATCCAGACTTTAAACAAAAGTCATATTCCTTTTGCCAAAGCTCTTAAGATAACCAGTGAAGACATGTTTTGCATGTGTGTGTGTATGTGTCTAGCCTGTCACAGTATGACCATTTCTTCATCAGGAAGCAATAATTGATACAGCCATAAAGGCCTTATCTGCCACAATTGTTTTCAAATTCCAGAAAGCCATTTTTACAGATTCCAAGGCCCTCCTGGGTGACCTTGAAACACCCATGCACCATGGCTCTTAAGTGCCTATAGTTACTACCCACGCACTTAAGCAGCTAGGTAATTAGTTGTTACTTTTTTTTTTTCCTTCTAAAAAAACTGCAGTACTCAGGCTGACCTCCAGTTGGAAATGAAGGTCACATAGTAAACTGCTAAGCCTTCTCATCAACAATTCTCCACTGACGACCTACAAGCTACAGAGGAATTCTGCTTCTTTAACTGGCCAAATGTACTCTATTGCCACTAGGTAAAAAGGGATCAAACATTCTATGTTGGACCCCCCGATGGGGGAAAAAAAAGGTGCCGAGGTTAAAAGCTTACAAAGAAATAATATTGTGTAATTTGTAAGATTTGATTTATGTGTGGTTGACTGAGCTGCTAGGATAGGACGGTAAAATGCACCCTTTCCCACCCAACACACATGTATGCACAGAATCGAGACGTTCCAATTTGGAGCCAAAGGGTAGCTGCTTTCACACTCAGCCACAAATGGTATGTTCTCCATACTGGTTGCCTCCCTTACCCACACCGTTGATATTTATGATTTGTGTAGACCTTCCTCCCCTTTAAACTAAAGTGTTTGAGGGCAGGGCTGTCTTATTCATCTTCATATCTGAGTAGTACCTACCTACCTCCAGGGCTCTGACAATAGTTGGTAGTCAATGTGTCTGCCAACTAAATGTGTGATCCTTGCCGCCAGTGACTGACACCAGGGGGCCTCTATTCATCAAGACTAGAGGCTCCAGCAATAATCGTCATCATTACTGACAATACTAAATGTCCTTTATGTGCCAGGCACAGGGAGGGCTACACAAATGTCCAGAACAGTTCCTGTCTTCAAGACGATTATAGCCCAGAAGGGAATCCACCAGATGACACTCAAGCTCTTTGAAGCAGAATATATGAGTACGTGAAAAAAATAGCCAGATACCATAACATTTTATGGTGAACCAATGAAAGGCAGGTGTGTGCAGGCCAGTCAAGTGAAGCCTTTCAGGGCACATGCTGACGCTCAACCCAAAGCAATGCAGTCTAGTTGTTAGACAGAAACACTAGTTTAACTTTGACATGGTTTAGAAAGAGTGTGAGTTCTCTCTTCTGAAATTTGATAATGTGATCAGGCAAAGGGGACTGAGAACGGAAGCGTGTAGCTTGGAAAAGGGGTGAGGCTTCCTGATTTCAAATGAGAACAGACTCCTGCTTCAACAGACTACACATAAGAAAAGAGGCTACCATGAGCAAAAAGATGTATTACGATGGTGAAAAGACACCAGACTAGAAATTAAAATCTGCATGAATGAGGTTTTTCTTGATTGGGTAGTCTCAGTTCACCACTGGTGAACAGAAATTCACATAAAAATGAGCTACAAGGATTGAACAGGCATAGTTCTGCCTAGAATAAATCGAGGTCAGTGTTGAGGTCACTGACGAGGAAGTGTGGAACAGCTTGGACTGAAGCTGCTTGTGTTTGGGGGAAAAAAGACTTGTTTTCATTGCTCTAGTCATGAGCATAAATAGTGACTCTGAAAGCTTGAAAACCCAAAGGCAGCACAAGAGCCTCTGATTACATCACTGCATTTTTTTTCCAGAAGGACAAAGAGGCAAGTTAAGACCAGTGTCGGCTCTGAAACCTTTATACTTTCTCTTCCCTTGTGAATTCAAGCCATGTCTCCTATATTAAAATTTCTTTTGTTGTTAGATTTATAAGCTGTTCATTCCTAACTTCTACCCTGTTTCCCTTGTTTTATGGCCGCCTTAACCGGATAGAAATGCTAACTAAGGCTTACACAGATAGTATGTTGATTGAGCCTCAATGAAGTTTAGAGAAAACAGACAATCAGGATATTTATTGAAGGACCGTAACATAGAAAATCTGAATGATGAGTTAAAGGTATGCCCTTCTCAGGGGGCTAACAGCAATCCAAGAAAAATTGTTAGCGACTTCAGGAAACCCATCTGAACATTTTCAGGGTGTTAGCAGTCAGGTGATAAAAGTCAACATGGGTAAGTTGACCAGTCATTCAGCAAATACTCATGACCGTTTAAACTTACACATATTTTTTCAACTCACTTGATAGTACCAGTGATTATATAGTAACCATTGCCATGGTTAAAATTCAGTTCTTGAAACATGGTCTGGGTTGTTTGCTGCTTCTATTACTGATGTAAACTAGTCAGAAAATTTTAAACCAAAGGATTTCTCTTGTTCTTACCTGAGGTAGGGGTGAAGGAATAGAAAACAGAATTTGAGAATAAAGCAGATATCCATTACTGATTTGGGGAGTACTTTGAAGATTAAGCTACTTTATTAATTTAAGAAGTGTGAGTTAGGGATAACTTGGTCAGCTCCTAAAGTATCTTTAGGTTGAAAATAAATTATTAAAAATTACCAATGTAAAAATGTAATTTATCTTAAACAGTTTAAGTTGTAACTAATGAAGCTATAAGCAGCTAAAACTCAAAATTTAAGAAATCTAGAACAGTGGTATATGTTTATTCATGAGAGGAGGACACAACAGTGAGACAGAAGAGCCATCAGTATTCAGTGTTTTATTTTTGGACTTCACTTCCCTCCTAATTTCAAATAGCTATTTAGAAAGCATTAATTTGGAAATGGGCTGAGGAGAAAAGGAGAGAAAAAAAAAATCTAGTTTAGTGAATGCATGTTTTTCTACATGGATTCTTTTTTTTTTTTTTTAAACTAGTCTCATAGCCTAAGCCATTTCTTCTTTGGTTGTCCTGTTCCTGCAATCTTAATTGATGAAGAGAAAACTGTTCATATTCATGACTTTCTGTGTTTCCAAATGCAAGTCAAAATTTTTTTTTCACATGCTACTGGAGAGATTCTGGTATTTGCAGGAGTGGAGCCTGTGGGTCATGATACCAAGAAAAGCTTCCCAATTGCCATGCTGGTGCAAAAGGGGACAGGCTTAGAATCTCACCTGCATTTCTGAATTAAGTATCCTTTTACAAAAATTGCATTATAAAAAATCAAATGAAGAAAAGTTAAAAAATATATAGTTCCATGAAACCCTACATACCTGCATGCTTGTTTCAACAATAGTTAAAATTTTGTCATATTTACTTCGACATCTTTCTGTCTTCCCGCTCTATGTATTTATGTCTAAAGGCATGTGTTTTTGCTAAACCATTTAAAAGTAAATTGCAGACCTCACGTCACTTCACCTATAAGTGCTTTAGGCGTGCCTCTCCTTATAGGGATATTCCCCTCTATGACCCCCAAACCTAATATTCTACCTAAAATAATTAACAAAAAATCCCTAGTAATATCAAATACACACCCAAATTACCCAGTTATCTCCCAAATGTCTTACGTAGCTATTTTTTTCTTTTGTGACTTACTTTTTTTTTTTTTGCAGTTTTTTTTTTCCTTTTTTTTTGAACTTTAGATGAAGGTTTACAGAACAAACTAGTTTCTCATCAAACAGTACACACATTGTTGTATGGCGTTGGTTAATAAACCCATGACATGTCAGTACTCTCCCTTCTCAACCCTGGGCTCTCTATTACCAGCTGTCCTGTTGCCTCCTATCTTCCAGTCCCTGTTGTGACTTAGTTTTTGAAGAGACCAAGCCAATTATCTTGACTCCGCATAGTGTCATCTAACTTGTTCCTTAATCCCCTGTATTTTCTGTACACTGACAATTAAGGCAAAAAGCTTGATTAGATTCAGGTCAAACTCATTTATGAATATCTCATAAGTGATTTTGCATAATTTATATTGCATTATATCTGGAGGCACATGATAGCAGGGTATTACTGATACTAAATTTTATTACTTGGGTAAGATGGTGACAAGGCAAATCTCTTATTAATAATATTCCTCCTTACAGGAGTCCCTGGGTTAAGCACTTGGCTAGTTTTTTTTTTTTTTTTTTTACTAACTGTAAGGTTGGCAGTATGAATCCACCCAGAGGTGCCTCAGAAAAATGGCCTGGCAATCTTCTCCCAAAAGATTCTGAAATAACAGGCAGTTCTTGGATTAGGAATGAGTTCCGTTCCTAGGTCTGTCTTTAAGTTGAATTTGGAGGTTAAGTTGGAATAGTCAGGTAGGATTCACATCTAATGTCAGTTAGCCACGTTTGTCTTGGTATATAGTATATGGTGTACCTTTCTATACATAAAAAACATTAAAGAAACACTTCCAGATACACTGAAACATCTTTGACATAACTGTAATAATAATATGTTGATGCATGTCGCAAAGTAGCGCCCGTTCGTTATTACGAACCATTGTATGTACCTCAAATTTTTTATAAAACAGGCTTTATGAGGGGTTGGTTCATAGCTGTGGGTTGTGTGTAAGTCAGATGTTTGTAACCCGGAGACTGCTTCTACATGAGGTTGCCACTGAGTCACAATTGACTCAGAATTGACTCAGTGGCAACTGGTTTTTTTTTTTTCTTCCTATCCAAATAAGTAACATGTGGGCTAATACTATAGTTGTAGTTTTTGTTGTTAGTTGTCATAGAGTTGACTCCAACTCACAGCGACCTTATGTAAAATTAGGGATCCCCTCATTTTCCCTGACCATCTACTTCACCAGCCACGATGTCCTTTTTTAGTGATGGGTCTTTCCTGATGATGTGTCCAAAGTAAGCAAGCCAAAGTCTCGCCATCCTCGATTCTAAGGAACATTCAGTTGTATTTCTTCTAGGACCGATTTGGTTGTTCTTCGGGCGGTCCACAGTATTTCCTGCACTCTTTGCCGGCACCACAGTTTGAACGCATCTTCTTTCGTTTTCACTGTCCAGCTTTTGCATGTGTGTGAGGCAATTGAAAAGACCGTGCCTCGGGTTAGGTGCACCTTAGTCATCAAAGTGACATCTTGGCTTTTTAAAACTTTAAAGAGGTCTACCACAGCAGATTTGCCCAATGTAATCTGTCATTTGATTTCTTGACTGCTGCTTCCCTGAACGTTGATTGATGAGTCAAGTAGAATGAGATCATCGACAACTTCAATTTCTTCATTTATCATGTTGTTTATTGGTGCAGTTGTGAGGATTTTTGTTTTCTTCACATTCAGGTGTAATCCATACTGAAGACTATAGTCTTTGATCTCCTTCAATAAGCAGGTTTATTAATAAGTCCTCCTCCAACCGATGCTACGTTCTTCATATAGTCCGACTTTTTGGATTATTTGTTCAGCGTGTAGATCGAATAAGATGAAAAGATACAACCCTGCTGCACACCTTCTCCAATTCTGAACCAAATACTATGGTATTATGGGATGTTCTGTTTTCCTTCAGCCTTTCAGCTAATGATTTCAGTATCCTTGATCCTGTGTGAACCAATTATTTCAATGGGGGCTGCAAAATGGCAATTTTTCTAATTCTGTCACTCTTTCTACATTATTAACTGGTGATTCTTCTGCAAACGACCTACTATCTTAGGCAATACCCCAACATTGATTTAGAATTGAAGTTTGTAAGTCATTCAATGAAACAGCAGTACAACTACCAAATATTTTTCTGCATTTGAATTTTGGATTAGAAGAGTGAACACATTTTTATTACACAGCTCCTTTGAGCTAAGAATTATGCAAAGAGTTGGAGATTCAGGGTGAAAAAAACAGCATGCGCTGTGCCTTTCTCATAAAGCTTTCTCTCATTGCCCTCGAGTCTATTCCAACTCATGGTGACCCCATGTGTTACACAGTAGAACTGCTCCATACAGTTTTCTTGGCTGTAATCTTTATGGAAGCAGATTGCCAGGCCTTCTTTTGTGGTGCTGCTGGATGGGTTTGAACTGCCAACCTTTAGTTGTTGAGCACAAACTGTTGTGCCAAACCCAGGGATCTATGCCTTTTTAATAGAATTTAGAGTCTAGCTATAATATGTACATATTAAAAAAAAAGTTATCATGGATTGAATTGTGACCCCCCAAAATATGCCAACTTGGTTAGACCATGATTCCCAGTATTGTGTGATTTTCCTCCATTTTGTGATTTTCCTATGTGTTATAAATCATAATCTTTGCCTGTAATTAAAGAGGATTAGGGTGGAATGTAACAGCCTTGTGCAGGTCACATCCCTGATCCAATGCAAACGGAGTTTCCCTGGGGTATGGACTGCACCGCCTTTTATCTTACAAGAGATGAAAGGAAAGTGAAGCAAACTGAGAGTAGGGGGCCTCCTACAAGCAAGAAAGCAGCGCTGGGAGCAGAGCACATCCTTTGGACGCAGGGTTCCTGTGTGGAGAGCTCCTAGTCCAGGGTAAGATTGATGAGAAGGACTTTCCTCCAGAGTCAACAAAGAGAGAAAGCCTTCCCCTGGAGCTGACACCCTAAATTTAGACTTCTAGCTTACTAGATTTCGAGAAAATAAATTTCTCTTTGTTAAAGCTATCTACTCATGGTATTTCTGTTATAGCAGCACTAGATAACTAGGACAAAAGTATATATTCCTCAAAGGAAAGAATTACAACAATCTGTCTAAAACTGCAGGCAGCTTTTTATAAAAAGCTTCCTAATGTAGAATTAGAAATCATTTAAGTCATTTAGGGGGGCAATAAAAGTAAAGTAGCATATATAAACAATTTATCTTGAGTACTTTATTCATTACCCTAAAAGCACCTTCATAACTTAAAATCTTATGAGGAAAGCCAATAGGATCAAAAGGTTACCTTCCCTCACCCTACCCCATAATACTACCCACCTATTTGAAAAAATTTTTTTTTACAAGAGTTTGCTTTTTCATTTTTTCTTATTGTACTTTTGATGAAGCTTTACAGAACTAGCTTCTCATTAAACAATTAGTACACATATTGTTTTGTGACATTGGTTACCACCCCAACGGCATGTCAACACTCTCCCCTTCTCAACCTTGGGTTCCCTAATATGAGCTTTCCTGTCCCCTCCTGCCTTCTAGTCCTTGCCCCTGGGCTGGTGTGCCCCTTTGGTCTTGTTTTGTTTTACGGGCCTGTCTAATCTTAGGCTGAAGGGTAAACCTCAGGAGTGACTTCCTTACTGAGCTAAAAGGAAGTCCAGGGGCCCTACTCTCGGGGTTTCTCCAGTCTCTGTCAGACCATAAGTTTGGTCTCTTTTTTGGGTTAGAATTTTGTTCTACATTTTTCTCTAGCTCTGTCCAGGACCCACTACTGTAATCGCTGTCAGAGCAGTCAGTGGTGGTAGCCGGGTACCATCTAGTTGTTCTGGATTCAGTCTGGTGGAGACCGTGGTAGTTGTGGTCCATTAGTCCTTTGGATTTATCTTTCCCTTGTGTCTTTGGTTTTCTTCACTCCACCTTGCTCCAGACATAAGGCCAGTGGAGTATCTTAAATGGCCGCTCAGAAGGTTTTAAGACCTAAGATGCTACTCACCAAAGTAGAATGTACATTTTCTTTATCAACTATGTTATGCCAATTGAGCTAGATATTCTCTGAGACCATGGTCCCCACAGCCCTCAACCCAGTAATTTGGTCCCTCAGGCAGTTTGGAAGTATCTGTGGAGCTTCCACAACCTTGCCGTGGACAAGTTGTGCTGGCTTCCCCAGTATTGTATACTGTCTTACCCTTCATCAAGGTTACCAGTTACCTATAGTCTATTTAGTGTTTCTCCTGCCCCACCTGCCCCCTCCCTCATAGCCATCAATGACTATTTTTTGTGTGTAAACCTTTTCAGGAGTTTTTATAGTACTGGTCTCATACAATATTTGTCCTTTTGTGATTGACTTATTTCAGTCAGCATAATGCCCTCCAGGTTCATCCATGTTGTGAGATGCTTCACAGATTCATCATTCTTCTTTATTGTTGCATACTACTTACTCCACTGTGTGTATGTACCATAGTTTGTCCATTTTTCTGTTGATGGGCATCTAGGTAGTTTCCATCTTTTTGCTATTGTGAACAATGCTGCAATGAACATGGGTGTGCATATGGTTACTGGTGTGATGGCTCTTATTACTCTAGGATATATTCCTAGGAGAAGGATTGCTGGATCATATGGTATTTCTATTTCTAGCTTTCTAAAGAACTGCCATATCATTTTCCAAAAAACAGATGTACCATTTTGTATTCCTACCAGTAGTGCATAAGAGTTCCAATCTCCCTGCAGCCCCTCCAACATGTTATTTTCTGTTTCTTTGATTCATGCCAGTAATGCCAGGGTGAGATGGCATCTCACTGTGGTTTTGATTTGCATTTCTCTCACAAGCATTTCCTAATGTGTCCGTTAGCCACTTGAATGTCTTCTTTTGTGAAGTGTCTGTTCATTTCCTTTGCCCATTTTTTAATTGGATTATTTGTCTTTTTGTTGTAGAGGTGTTGGATTTTTCTGTAGATTTTAGAGATTAGGCCTTTGTGAGATTTGTCATAGCCAAAAAATTTTTTCCCAGTCTGCAGTTTCTCTTTTTGGCAAAGTCTTTTGATGAGCATGAGTGTTTAATTTTTAGAAGATCTGTTATCTAGCTTATCTTCTGGAGTTTGTGTGTTGTTAGTTATGGATTGTGTTCTGCCAATGCTTGTGTATCAGCGCCTCTAGTGTTGATTCTATTTTTTCTTCTATAGTCTTTATAGTTTTGGGTTTTTATCTCAGTCTTTGATCCACTTTGAATTAGTTTTTGTGTATGGTGTGAGGTATGGGGTCGTTTCATTTTTTTTGCAGATGGACAGCCAGTTTTGCTAGCACCATTTGTTAAAAACACTGTCTTTTCCGCATTTGATGGACTTTCGGCATTTCTTGAAAATCAGCTGACCGAAGATGGATGGCCAACGTATCTGTCGTCGTACCAGGACCAGGCTGTTTTGACTACCGTAGCTACACAGTAGGCTCTGAGGTCAGGTAGTGTGAGTCCTCCTACTTTATTCTTCTTCCGTGGTGTTTTACTTCTCCAGGGCCTCTTCCTTTCCCATATAAATTTAATGATTAGTTTTTCCATCTCATTAAAGAATGCTGTTGGTATTTGGATCAGGATTGCACTGTTTTTGTAGATTGCTTAGTGTGATGGTTAAGATTATGTGTCAACTTGGTTGGGCCATGATTCTCAGTGTTTTGGCAGTTGTATAATGTGATTACTTTTCTGTTGAAATTTGATATGTGATCGCCCCCATGGTGGAATCTGCTGAGTGGTACCGGTGGGGGTGGGGCCTGTGGTGGCTCACTGCCCCCTCAGCCTTCATCTCTCCACGTTCCACTGCCTACTTCCTTCCTGCTCACCTTGCAAAGGCGGTTGGCTTGTTCTGTATTCAGCAGCTATCTGTTGTCTGACCTCTGGTTCTTGGGACTTGAGCTAGCAGCTTACCTGTCCATCTTGGGATTCGCTGATCTTCATGGCCTGCACGCAAGAATCTTGCTCCCCGACCTGCCTATCTTCAGTTTGCCAGCCCCTGCAGCTAAGTGACTCAGGAGATACCTTGCGGCCTTGCCTACCGACCTTGGGGAATCCTCAACTGGCACAACCTGTGAGCAGGATCCCTGCTCCCCAACCTGCTCATCTTGGGTTCACCAGCTTCTGTGTTTCTGTGAATTGGGACTCTACTCTGATCCAAGGACTTGGGACATTCCAACCCCTACAGTCTTGTGAGCTGTTTCCTTAATGTAAATCTCTCTCTATATATTTATACATATTACTGGTTTTGCTTCTCTAGAGAACTCAGCCTAAGAAACAGGGTAGAACTGACATTTTCACAATGTTGAGTCTACCTATTCATGACCATGGTATGTATTTCCATTCATGGAGATCTCTTTTGGTTTCCTGTAGTTTTTGTAGTTTTCTTTGTATAGATCTTTTACATCCCTAGATTTATTCCTAAGTATTTTATTTTTTTAGAGGCTATTATAAATGGTATTGTTTTCCTGATTTCCTTTTCATCATTCTCTTTATCGGTGTATAGAATCCAACCGATTTTTGTGTGTTTATCTTGTATTCTGCTACTTTGCTGAATCTATTAGTTCTAGTACTTTTCTCCCAGAGTCTTTTGGGTTTTCTATGTATAGTATTTTATCATCCACAAATAGGGTAGTTTTATTTCTTCATTACCAATTTGGATGGTCTTTATTTTTTTGTTTTGCCTTATTGCTGTAGCTACGACTTCCAGCACAATGTTAAATAGGAGTGGTGATAAAGGGCAACCTTGTCTTGTTCTGTTCTCAAGGGGAATGTCTTCGGCCTCTCTCCATTAAGAATGATGTTAGCTGCCGGTTTTGTATAGATGCCCTTTATTATATTGAGGAATTTCCCTTTACACCTATTTTATTGAGAGTTTGCTTCTTTTTTAAAATAAAACTTTAATAATCAAAGTTCCAAGATATAATGAAGACTTTTATGACTCACATTTTTCTTCCTTATGTGTCTCCATGCTAGCTGGTATACAGTTTACCCCTAAATATTTATATAAACAGTACACCTGTACCAAGAGCAACGTAATTTGAAAGTCTAAGTCATGGAAAGGACTTTTGCCTAAGGTCAACAAAATGGTATCTTTTCCTCTTTCATCCTCCTCATGAAGCAACAATTCACAATCAACAACAGTTGAAGAAAGCCAGAACTTCTGCATCGAACTCTTTGATGGGGGATGCTTTTGGCAAAGCCTAGCTTAGGCTCAAACAAAACAAAATGCAGTTTTTTTTTTTTGTTTTTTTTTTTTTTTGTGGAAGTTTCATTTGTGAAAGTGTCATTGAGAGCCACTGGTCTGGCACGATGTGAATTAAATGCCCAGAAATAAAGTTAAGGTTCTTGTTATTGTTGTGTGCTGTTGAGTTGATTCCGACTCACAGCAACCCTATACAACAGAGTAGAACTGCTCCGTAGGGTCTCCAAGGCCATAATCTTTATGGAAGCAGAATGCAACATCTTTCTTCCTCAGAGCAGCTAGTGGGTTTGAATCACCAACCTTTCAGTTAGCTGCTAAGCACTCAACCACTGTGCTACCAGGGCTCCTTATTGTGTCTAATTTCCTTTTCTCATGTGGACAGTTGCCTCTTTCCCTATCGGAGTTAACACCAGAATAATAGTGTTTATTTAATATACAGAAACTACTAAGAATCAACCTTTATTTCACAAAAACAAAGCTGAACTTCATAGTTACCTGTACATTAAGAGTGCCACTTGGCAATTTGTTGTAAAGGTCCATTTATGCCAGGAAACCTGTTGAGCAGGAAAACTTTGAGTGGGAACACCCAACAGAACTTAATGAAAGTCCTCAAAAGAGGAAAGTGGTTTGCATTGTCATTCTATTTTAATAGGTCTTGCTATATTTTAAAATTAGTAAAGGAACTTGTGCTCTTGGAAAAGCTTTGCACTAATGCAAAATGTAACTGGCCTTTTGAACAGCCTATTCCCAACTGGATAATAATGTTGGCCAATATAAAATTCTGTAATCTTATGGGGGGAATTAGGTTTTTTAAATGCCAAAATATGGTTAGAATTGAATGATAAAGGATCTCAGGTGGTCTCAACTCTCCCAGGCAACTGGATCAAGAAAGGGGTGATAAAAGATATTTAGGAATATGATCACAAAGCACAGGCATTCTAAAGAATACTTACAAAAAAAAAAAAACTAGCACAAATTATATACAAATGTACCATGAACTACCAACTTAGATAATTTGCTTTTATTTTCCACACGTAAGGGCAGTAGTGGTTCAGTGGCAGAATTTTCATCTTCCAATGCATCTCATGCACAGCAACCTCCTGTAACTCAGTGGAGGCCTGCATGTTGCTGTGATGCTGAACAGGTTTCAGTGGCACTTCCAGACCAAGAAAGACTAGTAGGAAAGGCCTGGTGATCTACTTCAGAAAAACCAGGCAGTGTTTCATTTCATTTTGTATGGGGCCAGCTTTACAGCAGCTAACAATGTGGTCACTTCCAGTGAAGGTTAACATAACAGAGATAGAGCACATTCTGAAGTGGATACATTATTCTCCAAATTAACAGTCCCATGAATACAAAAAAAAATGTCTTCAAATTTTTGGATACACATAATTTTACTTTATATAGCATTTTTCAGAGTCAGGTGAAGTCTTTCGGAGAATACTTAGAAGTTAAAGATCAATGGCTAACAGAATTCAACAGCATATCAAAAAAATAATACATCACGGATCAAGTGGAAATCATTCCAGGGATGCAAGGATGGTTCTACATTACAAAGTCAATGTAATTCACCATATAAATAAAACAAAGGAAAAGAATCACATGATCATCTCCATGGATGCGGAAAAAGGATTTGATAAAATCCAACACGTTTCCCTGATAAAAACTCTCAGCTAAATAGGAATTGAAGGGAAATTCCTCAAGATAATTAAGGGCATATATGCAAAACCAAAAGCCAAAGTTATTCTCCAATGGAAAAAGACTGACACAATTTTTCTTGAGAACAGGAATGCAACAAGGATGCCCTTTACCATCACTCATACACAATATTGTGCAGGGAGGTGAAGCCAAGGTGGCGGAATAGACAGATGCTCCTGGTCAGCCCTCTTTACAACAAAGACCCAAGGTCCATCTGCAGAACCCACCCACCTCCAGGGAATAGGGACACACTTTCCTCACAGACACTCGGGGGATGGTTGTCAGCCCCAGCCTTGTTCAGAGTGTGACTCCCTGCTGCAACCAGATACCAGTACCTACACCAATCACCCCTGCCCCTCTAAGACTGTAGAACAGAACCTGTACCACACACTTGATGACCAACTATGTTGACACCTGAGCTGAATCCATACAAAAAAATGAATGGACTACTAGGCTCATATACCTGGTAACAGCTCTGGCCATCTGGTGGCAGGACGTTAGAGCTTCAAAGGGAAAAAAAATTAAGCTAGTGCACTCAAGCAACCCATTTGTGCGTAACAAAACAAAAAAAGCAAGAAGCTAGGATATAGCAAGCAAACATAAAATAAACTAATACAATATCTTATAGATGGCATGGAGACAACAGCCAATATCAAATCACATAAAGAAGCAGATGATGATCGCTTCAACAAGCTCTCAAAATAAAGAATCAAGGGATCTTCTAGATGAAGGTGCATTCCTAGGATTACTGGACACACAATACAAAAGATTAATATACAGAACTCTTCAAGACATCATGAAGAAGATCAGGCAATATGCAGAACAAGCCAAGGAACACACAGATAAAGGAGTTGAAGCAATTGAAAAGGTTATTCAAGAACATAATGAAAAATTAGATAAGCTGCAAGAATCCACAGAGAGACAGCAATCAGAAATTCAGAAGATTAAAAATAAAATTACAGAATGAGACAACTCAATAGAAAGTCAGAGGAGCAGAACTGAGCACGTGGAAGGCAGAATTGATAGGATTGAAGATAAAGCACTTGACACCAATATATTTGAAGAAAGATCAGATAAATGAATTAAAATAATGAAGAAACCTTAATCATGTGGGACTCTATCAAGAGAAACAACCTACAAATGGTTGGAGTACCAGAACAGGGAGGGATAACAGAAACTACAGAGAGAATTGTTGAAGATTTGTTGGCACAAAACTTCCCTGATATGATGAAAGATGAGAAGATATCTCTACAAGATGCTCATCGAGCTCCATGTAAGGTACATCTTAAAAGAAACCACCAAGACATATTATAATCAAATCTTGCCAAAACCAAAGATAGAGACTTTTAAGAGCAGCTAGGGATAAACGAAAAGTCACCTACAGAGAACAGTCAATAAGAATAAGCTCAGACTATTTGGCAGAAACCATGCAGGCAAGAAGGCAATGGGATGACTTACATAAAGCATTGAAGGAAAAAAACCGCCAGCCAAGAATCATATATCCAGCAAAACTGTCTCTCACATATGAAAGTGAAATTAGGACATTTCCAGATAAACAGAAGTTTAGAGAATTCATAAAAACCAAACAAAAACTACAAGAAATACTAAAGGGAGTTCGCTGGTTAGAAAATCAATAATATCAGATATCAACACAGGACTAGAACAGTGGACAGAGCAATCAGATATCAACCAAAAGAGGGAAATCACAAAATAAATCAAGATAAAAAACGCTCAAAACAGGGAAACAGTGATGTGATTATGTAAAAGAAGACAACACTAAAACAATAAAGAGGAATTAAAAAATGTAGTTATAGATCTTTCATATGGAGAGGATGATAAGGCGATACAAAGAAATAAGTTAGGTTTAAACTCAGAAAAATAGGAGTAAATATTAAGGTAACCACAAAGGAGACTAACAATCCAAATCATCAAAGTAAAATACAAGAGGCAGGGCCAACATGGTGGAATAGACAGACACTTCCAGCGAGCCCTTTTCCAACAAAGACCTGAAAAAACAAGTGAAACGAGTATATTTATGACAAGCTAGGAGCCCTGAACATCAAAGGCAAACTTAGAAAATGAACTGAGGGGCAGGGGGAGGAAGAGACGGTTCGGAAGTGGAGAGGAGTTACTGGACCTGAATTGCTGGGAGCCCTCAGGCACCATTCCCGGGAGCGGCTGCGACAGGCTAATACTAGGATTTGGCCGCAGTTTCCTCAGGGAGAAGCAGCCAGCCACACAGCCTATTCACACCTCTGGAACTAGACGACAGCACTCTTGGCAAAAGCTAAGTACTTGGGTATATTTTACCACATCCTCAAGCCGGCTTCAGTGGCTGTTGACTTCACTGGGCCTAAGATAGGCCCTGTTGAGCATATACAGCCATCCTTCAGGCACTGGAGAAGGAATAAATTCACAGCTGGGGAAGAAGATAATTTGCCAGCTCTATTAACCGGGGGAGCTCTGGACAGAAGCGGCTCCTGTCCAGGCATAAATGGTTCATGGACTTTGAGTACCTTTCCCCTCTGCATGGACCTGTGTGGGCCTATTTCAGGAGATTGGCCCTTGCTGGCAGACTACAACTGTTTCAGCTGTGCAGTGGAGAGGTGGGTGTTTGATGTTTGATGCTGCTTTGCCTCTTAAACAGGGGCCTAAGGACTGATAGCTCTACTCAGGCCACCCAGCCACCCGCAACAGGGGTCCAAGGATAACTGGTACCTCCCAGTCCTTACAGCCATAAACACTGGATGACAATGGTCCATCTGCAGAACCCACCCACCGGCACGCTCTAGGGAACAGGGACAAGCTTTCCTCAGAGACGTGTGGGGTGATTCTCTGCCCACTGCCTTGTTCAGAGCATGACCACCTGCCACAACCAGATACTGGTATCTACACCAATTACCCTGCCCCTCTAAGACTGTAGGACAGAGCCTGTACCGCACACTTGATGATCAGCTAACTGGACACCAAGGTGAATTCATACAAGAAAAGTGAATGGACTCCTAGACTGATACACCTGATAACAGCTCTAGCCATCTGGGGACAGGACACCAGAGCTCCAAAGGTGAAAAAAATCAAGCTAGCTCACTCAAGCAACCCATTTGTGCATATCAAAACAAAGCAAAGCAAGAAGCTACGATACAGTAAGCAAACATAAACTAATACAATAACTTATAGATGGCTCGGAGACAATAGTCAGTATCAAGTCACATAAAGAAACAGACCATGATTGCCACAACAAGCTCTCAAAACAAAGAATCAAGGGATCTTCTAGATCAAAGTGCCTTCCTGGAATTACTGAAGGCAGAATACAAAAGATTAATATACAGAGCCCTTTAAGAGAACAGGAAGGAAATTAGGCAATACGAAGAACAAGCCAGGGAACACATAGATAAAGGATTTGAAGAAATTAAAAAGGTTACTCAGGAATATGATGAAAAATTTAATAAGCTGGAAAAATCTATAGACAGACAGCAATCAAATTCAGAAGATTAACAATAAAATTACAGAATTAGACAACTCAATAGAATGTCAGAGGAGCAGAACTGACCAAGTGGAAGGCAAAATTTGCAAACTTGAAGATAAAGCACTTGGCACCAAAATATTTGAAGAAAAATCAGATAAAAGAATTTAAAATAATGAAGAAACCTTATGAAACATGTGGGACTCTATCAAGAGAAATAACCTGCGAGTGATTGGAGTACCTGAACAGGGAGGGATAACAGAAAATATACAGAGGATTGTTGAAAATTTGATGGCAGAAAACTTCCTTGATATCGTGAAAGATGAGAAGATATCTATCCAAGATGCTCATCAAACCCCACATAAGGTGGATTTTAAAGAAAGTCACCAAGACATATTATAATCAAACTTGCCAAAACCAAAGATAAAGTGACAATTTTAAGCACAGCGAGAGATAAACGAAAAGTCACTTACAAAGGACAGTCAATAAGAATAAGCTCGGAGTACTCGACAGAAACCATGCAGGCAAGAAGGCGATGGGATGACATATATAAAAACTTGAGAGAAAAAAATTGCCAGCCAAGAATCATATATCCAGCAAAACTGTCTCTCAAATATGAAGGTGAAATTAGGACATTTCCAGATAAACAGAAGTTTACAGAATTCGTAAAAACCAACCAAAACTACAAGAAATACTAAGGGATTTCTTTCGTTAGAAAATCAGTAATATCAGGTATCAATGCAAGACTGGGACACTGGGCAGAGCAATCAGATGTCAACCCAGACAGGGAAATACCAAAAAAAATAAAATTAAATTAAAAAATTCTCAAAATAGGAAACAGCGATGTTATTATGTAAAAGAAGACAACATTAAAACAATAAAGAGGGACTAAGAAATGTAGTCACAGATCTTTCATATGGAGAGGAAGACAAGGTGATACAAAGAAATAAAAGTTAGGCTTAAATTTAGACAAATAAGGGTAAATAATAAGGTAACCACAAAGGAGACTAACTATCCTACTCATCAAAATAAAATACAAGAAAAAAATACAGACTCAGCAGAAACAAAGTCAACAACAACAAATATGAGGAAAGGACAATATATAATCCACTCAGCACAAAAAATTAAGTGGGAAAAAGAAACTGTCAACAACACACAAAAAAAGACATCAAAATGATAGCACTAAATTCATACCTATCCATAATTACACTGAATGTAAATGGACTAAATGCAACAATAAAGAGACACAGAGTGGCAGAATGGATTAAAAAACAAGATCTGTCCATATGCTGCCTACAAGAGACACATCTTAGACTTAGAGACACAAACTAAAACTCAAAGGATGGAAAAAAATATAGCAAGCAAAGAATAATCAAAAAAGAGCAGGAGTGGCAATATTAATTTCTGACGAAATAGACTTTAAAGTTAAATCCATCATAAAGGATAAGGAAGGACACTATATAATATTAAAGGGACAATATACCAGGAGGATATAACCATATTAAATATTTATGCACCCAATGACAGGGCTGCAAGATACATAAAACAAACTCTATCAGCATTGAAAAGTGAGATAGACAGCTCCACGATAATAGTAGGAGACTTCAACACACCACTTTCGGTGAAGGACAGGACGTCCAGAAAGAAGCTCAGTAAAGACATGGAAGATCTAAATGCCACAACTGACCATCTTGACCTCACAGACATATACAGAACACTCCACCCAACAGCAGCCAAGTATACTTTCTTTTCTGGTACACACGGAATATTCTCTAGAATAGAACACATATTAGGTCATAAAGCAAGCCTTAGCAGAATCCAAAACATTGAAATACTACAAAGCATCTTCTCTGACCATAAGGCCATAAAAGTAGAAATCAATAACAGAAAAATCAGGGAAAAGAAATCAAACACTTGGAAACTGAACAATACCCTGCTCAAAAAAGACTGGATTATAGAAGACATTAAGGATGGAATAAAGAGATTCACAGAATTCAATGAGAATGAAAACACTTCCTATCAGAACCTTTGGGACACAATGAAAGCAGTACTCAGAGGTCAATTTATATCAATAAATGCACACATACAAAAAGAGAAAGGTCCAAAATCAAGGAATTATCCCTACAACTTGAAAAAACAGAAAGAGCAACAAAAGAAACCCAAAGGCACCAGAAGAAAACAAATAATAAAAATTAGAGCTGAACTAAATGAAATAGAAAACAGAAAAACAATTGAGTTAACATGACCAAAAGCTAGTTCTTTAAAAAAAATCAACAAAATTCATAAACCATTGGCCAAACTGACAAAAGAAAAACAGGAGAGGAAGCAGATAACCCAAATAAGAAATGAGATGGGCGATATTACAACAGACCCAACTGAAATGGAAAGAATCATATCAGATTATTATGAAAAATTGTACTCTAACAAATTTGAAAACCTAGAAGAAAGGGATGAATTTCTAGAAACACACTACCCACCTAAACTAACACAAGCAGAGGTAGAACAACTAAATAGACCCATAACAAAAGAAGAGATTGAAAAGGTAATCAAAAAACTCCCAACAAAAAAAAGTCCTGGTCCGGATGGCTTCAGTGCAGAGTTCTACCAAACGTTCAGAGGAGAGTTAAGACCACTACCACTAAAGGTATTTCAGAGCATAGAAAAGGACAGAATGCTACCAAACGCATTCTGTGAAGCCAGCATATCCCTGATACCAAAAACCAGGTAAAGACACCACAAGAAAAGAAGGTTATAGACTTATATTTCTCATGAATATAGATGCAAAAATCCTCAACAAAATTCTAGCCAAAAGAATTCAACAACATATCAAAAAAATAATCCACCATGACCAAGTGGGATTCATACTAGGTATGCAGGGATGATTCAACATTAGAAAAACAATTAATATAATCTATCATACAAATAAAACAAAAGAACATGATTTTATCAATTGATGCAGAGAAGGCATTTGATAAAGTTCAACACTCATTTATGATAAAAACTCTCAGCAAAATAGGAATAGAAGGAAAATTCCTCAACATAATAAATGGCATTTATACAAAGCCAACAGCCAACATCATCCTAAATGGAGACAGCCTGAAAGCATTCCCCTTGAGACTGGGAACCAGACAAGGATGACCTGTATCACTGCTCTTATTCAACATTGTGCTGGAGGTCCCAGCCACAGCACTTCTGCTAGATAAAGAAATAAAGGGCATCCAGATTGGCAAGGAGGAAGTTTTGCAGATGACACGATCTTATACGCAAAAAACTCTAAAGAATCCTAAAGAAAATTACTGAAACTAACAGAAGATTTCCGCAGGTAATCAGGATACAATATAAACATACAAAAATCAATTGGATTCCTCCACACCAACAAAAAGAACATCGAAGAGGAAATCACCAAATCAATACCATTTACTGTAGCCCCCAAGAAGATAAAATACTTAGGAATAAATCTAACCAGAGATGTAAAAGACTTATACAAAGAAAACTACAAAACACTTCTACATGAAACCAAAAGAGACCTACATAAGTGGAAAAACATACCTTGCTCATGGGTAGGAAGGCTTAATATCATAAGAATGTCTATCCTACCAAAAGCGATCTATAGGTTTAATGCAATTCCGATCCAAATTCCAAAGACATTTTTTAATGAGATGGAGAAACAAATCACCACCTTCATACGGAAGGGAAAGAGGCCCTGGATAAGTAAAGCATTACTGAAAAAGAACAAAGTGGGAGGCCTCTACCTGATTTTAGAACCTAATATACCACCACAGTAGTCAAAACAGCATGGCACTGTACAACAGATACACAGACCAATGGAACAGAATTGAGAATCCAGACATAAATCCATCCACTTATAAGCAGTTGATATTTGACAAAGCCCCCAAAACAGTGAAATGGGGAAAAGACAGTCTTTTTAACAAATGGTGCTGGCATAACTGGATATCCATCTGCAAAGAAATGAAACAAGACCCATACCTCACATCATGCACAAAAACGAACTCAAAATGGATCAAAGACCTAAATATAAAATCTAAGACAATAAAGATCTTGGAAGAAAAAATAGGGACAACGCTAGGAGTCCTAATACACGGCATAAACAGTACACAAAACAGTACTAACAATGCAGAAGAAAAAGTAGATAACTGGGAGTTCCTAAAAATCAAACAAACACCAATGCTCATCCAAAGACTTCACCAATACAGTAAAAAGATTACCTACAGACGAGGGAAAAGTTTTTAGCTATGATATTTCCGATCAGCGCCTGATCTCTAAAATCTACATGATAATGGAAAAATTCAACTACAAAAAGACAAATAACCCAATAAAAAAATTGGCAAAAGATATGAACAGACACTTCACTGAAGAAGACATTCAGGTAGCTAACAGATATATGTGGAAATTCTCAGGATCATTAGCCATTAGAAAAATACAAATCAAAACTACAATGAGATTCCATCTTACTCCAACAAGGCTGGCATCAATCCAAAAAACACAAAATAATAAATGTTGGAGAGGTTGTGGAGAGACTGGAACACTTATACACTGCTGGTGGGAATGTAAAATGGTACAACCACTTTGAACATCGATTGGGCGCTTCCTTAAAAAGCTAGAAATACAACTACCATCTGATTCAGCAATCCCACTCCTTGGAACATACGCTAGGGAAATAAGAGACTTCAAATGAACAGATACGTGCACACCCATCTTCACTGCAGCACTGTTTACAATAGCAAAAAGACGGAAGCAACCAAGGTGCCCATCAAGGGATGAATGGAATTCACACAATGGAATACTAGGCATCGATAAACAATGGTAAATCCATGAAACACTGCATAACATGAAGGAATCTGGAAGGCATTATGCTGAGTGAAATTAGTCAGTTGTAAAAGGACAAATATTGTATGAGACCACTATTACAAGAACTCGAGAAATAGTTTAAACAGAGAAGAAAATATTCTTTGATGGTTACAAGAGTGGGGTTGAGGGAGGGAGAGGGGTTTTCGCTAATTAGATAGTAGATAAGAACTATTTTAGGTGAAGCGAAAGACAACACACAATACAGTGGAGGTCAGCACAACTGGACTAAAGCAAAAGCAAAGCAGTTTCTTGAATAAACTGCTTTGAAAGCCAGAGTAGCAGGGGTGGGGGTTTGGGGACCATAGTTTCACGGGACATCTAGGTCAAGTGGCATAATAAAATCTATTAAGAAAACATTCTGCATCCCACTTTGGAGAGTGGTGCCTGGGGTGTTAAAACTAGCAAGCAGCCATCTAAGATGCACCAATTAGTCTCAAGCCACCTGGAGCAAAGGAGAATGAAGACACAAGGTAATTATGAGTCCAAGAGACAGAAAGGGCCACATAAACCACAGAGTACATCAGCCTGAGACCAGAAGAACTAGAAGGTGCCTGGCTACAACCGATGACTGCCCTTAGAGGGAACACAACAGGGAACCCCTGAAGGAGCAGAAGAGTAGCACATGCAGACCCCAAATTCTTACAAAAAGACCAGACTTAATGGTCTGACAGACTAGACTTATACAAAGAAAGGCCTTCTGTTAGCCCAAGACAGGAACCATTCCCAAAGCTAACTCTTCAGACAGGGATTGGACTAGACTATGGGGTAGAAAACGATACTGGTGAGGAGTGAACTTCTTGGATTAAGTAGATACATGAAACTGTGGGCTACTCCTGTCTGGAGAAGAGATGAGAGGGCAGAGGGGGTCAGAAGCTGGACAAATGGACGTGAAAATAGAGAACAGAAGGAAGGAGTGTGCTGTGTCTTTAGAGGGAGAGCAACTAGGAGTATGTAGGAAAGTGAGTATAAGTTTTTGTATGAGAGACTGACTTGGTTTGTAAAGTTTCACTTAAAGCACAATAAAAATTAAACAAAAAAAAAGCCTTTAGTAAAAAAGTAAGAGAACGTACAGACTCAGAAAAATCTTTGGCAAGGACATATCTGACAAGGGTCTAATCTCTAAAATATATAGAAAACTTTAGTAACTCAACAACAAAAAACAAACAATCCTACGAAAAAATGGGCAAAGGACACGAACAGGCATTTTACCAAATAGGACATTCAGGTGGCCAACAAATATATGAAAAAATGCTCATGATCATTAGGCATTAAAGAGATGCAAATCAAAACTACAGTGAGATACCATCTCACCCCTGCAAAAACAGTAATGATAAAAGCAACAAATAAAAAACCCAGAAAACAACAAATGCTGGCAAGGTTGTAGGGAGGTTGGAACTCTTACACACTGCTGATGGGTTTTAAAATGGTATGAAACAGTATGGTGGTTCCTCACAAAGCCAGAAATAGAAGCACCTTATGATCCAGCAACCCCACTCCTAGGTATAAACCCAAGAGATATAACATCAGTGACATGAATAAATATGCACACCTATGCTCACTGCAACATTATTCACAACAGCAAAAATCTGGAAAAAACCTAAGTGTCTATCAACGGACGAATGGATAAACAAACTGTGGTACATACATAAATGGAATACTATGCAACTATAAAAAATAATGAGTCCGTGAAACATAACATGGATGAATCGGTAGGACATTATGCTGAGTGAGATAAGTCAATTACAAAAGGACAAATATTGTATGGTCCCACTATTATAAAAAGTCAAGAATAGATACACACACGTAAAGTAATGTTCTTTGATACTTACCAGGGATGGGAGGGGAAATCACTTTCTAGACAGACACTTGTTTTTTTGGTGATAGGAAAGGCAATGCTAAATATGGGTGAAGTCTTCACAACTTGACTAAGGTAAATGAAGACATTAAGAAGTACACAAGATAAAGGGACAATTTCTATAAATGCTATAACATACAATTTTGCAACAACAGTAATAACAATTAAAAATGTGTGTGGTTACATAGGTAGATATAATGCGTATGTATATAGGAAGGCATATGCAAGTAAATGCCCACGGATGTATAGGTGTAACTATAGGCATGTGTATATACATGTTTGTGTGTGCTACATCTATATCCATATACATAATAAAGCATATAGGGTGAACAGTTACAGAGACTTCCTAGACATATCCAAACAACTCACGGGATTGGTTTACTGGGTTAAAAATGCTTAGGACCACAGTGTCATGGAATAACTTAGTCAACTGGCATAACATAGTTCATAAAGATAATGTTCTACATCCTAGTTTGGTGAGTAGCATCTGGGGTCTTAAAGGCTTGCGAGTGGCCATTTAAGATACAACTATTGGTTGCTATTCATCTGGAGCAAAAGAGAATGAAGGGAACCAAAGAATCAAAAAAGAAACTAGGCCACAGGACTAAGAGCCCACATGAACCACAGAAGGACGAAATGGTGCTCGGCTGCGACTACCAACCATTCTGACCTGGACAGAATGGGAGCAAAATGTAGAACAACATTCAAATTCCTAATTCAAATTCCCAGACCTACTGGACTGATAGAGCCTAGAGGAACTCCTGAGACTATTACTATAAGATACCGTTTGAACTTGGAACTGAAGCTATTTCTGGAGGTCACCTTTCAGCCAAAAAACAGATTGGCTTATAAAACCCGTGAGGAATGTGCTCCCTTAAACAATCAACTATGGGAGATCAAACAGTCAACATCTACCCAAAAGCAAAGATGGGACGCCAAGGGGGAAAAGGGAGTCTATATCAATGGAAACAGAATGGAAATAATGAAAATGTTTTATACTGTGAAAATTGTAACCAATGTCATGAAAAAATATGTATAAAAATTGTTAAGTGAGAATCTAATTTGCTGTTAACTTTCACCTAAAACAGAAAAAATATATTAAAAAAAGAAAAAATATATAACAATATTTCAATTAAAAAAGGTCAGTGGATAGAAAGGATGAACATCTTGCATATTTTGAAATGTATCCAATATAAATCCATTTGCGGTAGATGGATTTTTTTTTTTTTAATAAGCTGAAAGACATTTAAATACACATTGTACTTTAGTAGAAGAAATTTGACACTTTTGACACATTGACTTAATTATGCAGTGAAATGGCAAGGCTTAAAGGGGAATTCATGTACTTCATTGCAAATACTCATCTAGCATTATACTTGGAGATGGGGGTTGGCTAAGTCAAGCTAATATATTTTTGGGTGTTGGTGTCTTCATCTGTTTTTAAAAAAAAGGTGTTAAACAGGTAATTTCTAAGGAATTTTCTAGTTTCACACTCTAGGGATAAGCACCAATAACATTATCTATCAATGTGTTTCGAATGTCTAGATTTCAGCTAAATTGCCTATGTTCTTCCTGGACCCTAAGACTTGGGAGTTTGGGGATAAAGAGTTCAATTTCACAGGCCAGCTATTTTTGTCCTTTAATAATCTCTAATGAGTGAAAGCCATTCTCCTCCATCCTCTGCCTTCCATCCCACAACGTTCCAGATCCTGATTGCTCAGCCTTTGCCTTCCTTTTCAACCCAAAACATCTATTAAGTGGTGTTCTGCTGATTATAAACATTTCCTTTTATGCATTCTGGCTTTAAAAATATGCTAAATAGACACTTGTGTATGCTGCTTTTGGAGGTATAAATTGGTACAATCTTTTTTGAAAGCAAACTAGCAATATATAACAAAGTCTTAAAAGTGTGTATGTACTTTGAGGGTCCATTTTCACTTTAGGAACATAACCTAAGGGAGTAACAAGGTAATGGTGGAAAGATGAATACATACATATTAATGGATATTCAATACACAGCTTATGATACAAAATAATTACTAACTAAAATACCTGACTTCAGGGGATTCACTGAAGAAATGTGGTTCTGTGCAGCAGCTTTTGACTTGAGAAGGTATTTGTTATCTTTAATGAGGAGAGGTGGTCATTTCTATAAAATTGTATATTTTTGTAGAGACATTCATAGAAAAATATGTAAGGACATTACAGAAAAAACTGTGGTAACATTGTCTTCAATAGTGGATTTTTTTTTTTTTTTTGGCCTATTAATTTTCTAATTTTTCTACAATGAGTATGAGTTACTTTCCTTACAAAGTAAATGTGTCACTGGTTAATAATTCGATTTTTTAAATTTCTTTTGTGCTACTGAGAATCACTGATATATTTAGTTTACTATTTAATCCCTTTGGTGCTGTAATTGTTACTGAAATATGGTAAGGCTGGACATGTTCAACTCCCAACAGAGATTGCAATTGCAAGGAAAGAAAAACTTACTGAGATAAAACAAGTGACAGAACACAATTTTTTGTTATTTTTAGAGTTTGAAAAGACAAATCCTATGTCTTCAGAAAACCTAAATAGTTGCTTATTATTTTAAACTATGAAGAGCCAGGGAAACAAGGTACTGCAGTAAACACTTTTAATAAGAATACAAAATTCACACCAGAGGCACATTCTGGGGAATGTAAATGAACTATCGCAAGAATTCTGCTGGAAGAATAAAATAAGGCTCTCTCAGAGTACAAATATACAGGAAGGAATGATTTAAAATAAGTTTATAGTTTATAATCATATTACACTGTATTAAGCACTGAAAACAGGCATAATAATTAAAAAGCCAGCTAAAAGGCGTCTGAACATATATAACAAATCTTACAGTCCACAAAATTTGTGTCTAATGGTAATTTTAAGTAATTCATTTCAACACAGAAGAAATGAACCGGTTAAGAGAGAACTCTCAAAATATTAATTTATGTCTATGACAAAAATTAAGAAACCTTTACATTTAATAAAGATTATATTACTGATAGAACCACACAGTGGACAAGCCACCCACATAACACATAATCAACACTGCTCAGCAACTAAAACAGTGCTGGCCTTTCCAATCTCCCTTCTTCCTGTACCACCACACTATCCTACATACCTCTTCATTACCCACACAAAAAAGCCCCTTCCAGTTTCCATTCCTCAAAAGGAATTAAGAAAAACAAAAAAGTAAACTCAAAAGTTGATTTCACCATGAACTTTAAACCTGGTTTAATGAGTACAAAGAAACCCAAAATTTATACACAGTATTCCTTTCCAAAAAAGGAACAGATACATTAAACATTATCTGAAAGGGGTTTCTTTATGGGCTATGTACATAGGCTAAACAAGAATTACTGTATCTGAGAAGGCACATATCTGTGATTTAAGGCTTAAATGGTATTGTTATATACGGAAGTCAATAAAAGCTGTCAAGGAATTCGCTTCTATCAAAATGGAATTTACCCCAAAACTAACTTTGCTAACTCAAATTTCTACTCCAGAAACTGTCAAGAATCTATTCCTAAGTCCTCCTGTTAAAAAATTCTCTTAAGAAGGTTTCACTACGAATCAAAACAAATTGGTAACATAACTGCCCAGTGGCTTTGGGTAATGCAGATTCACAAGCTGAAAACACCTCACGAAATGACAGTGTGACTCCTGCGTCTTTAGAAAAAGTGTAAACAACTTACACTGGTACAGATTCGTTTTTAAAAAGGTATTTGCCACAACTCCACAGCCAACCAGTCATTCATGAGGGCTGTTGCCTCTGTGCGGGTGCTGCAGGAACACCATATAATTTTATTCTGCAAAATAGTTTCTTTTTTCTTTAATACATGAAAACGAATCTCTTAAAGATGTTGAATATATTCTTATATAAAATATCTGATGTTGATATAAATCATGTAAACCTCCCTTTGGAAAAGTTACAACTGGCCCTCATTTCCAGGACCAAAAACCTCGAATTTTTATCTTGTCAGTGCAAATCTATGTTAGATGTTTTCAAACTAAAGAAATAGCCATCAATCCTCACCATACAAGAGGATTTCTCAAAAAGGAAAATTACTGTGTCCAGATTATAGAAATTATGTTTACATTAAAGCCACCCACATTCCCATTAAATTTAGCAGTTTAATTGTTAAAAGTATGAAAAAGGGAAAAATTAAAGCTGTTTGTACAAGAATCACTACAATGGTTGTCACCCCTTCCCACTTCCCCCAACTCTGCTTAATTCTTATTAGGTTTGTTTAGAAATATAACAATGCAACTCTTCCCCAGAGATGTGATTACTGTTCTTCCAGCCAAGATGGGGCATCCACTCCTGGAGTTTTCAACTTGATATGGAACTGTTTAAGTGTCTGTTCAAGCTGCTTCTGATTCCCAGCAAAGTAAGCGGCAATGGCATTGTGGAAAAGGACCAACTGATTGTGCAATACTTTAACCTGTGGACAGAGCAGAGTCATAAGACCAAGCATTAACGCCAAGGACAATGAGATATGAGGTGATTCGTTACATGCCTCAATTAGTGAATCTCTCCTCAAGAAAGGCTGTTTTAAGAATATAAAGTATTTCACACACATCAAGTGCACATTGCCTCGCAGGGTCTCTGAGTGTTGATGACTTTCTAATGCTCCCCATCCCCCAACCTCCACTGAGAGAGAAGATACCTAATAACAGGTCAGTTTATGAAGCTAAATATATACTCTGCTAACCAATTTCAAATATTATTATCATTAAATTCTCCCCCAAGGTAAGTATATTAAAAATCATGAGATATCAAACAGGGAATATCTGATATAAATAATCCCTATATAACATATGCCAGATACCAAGTATGGACATACTAAGACTATGCTTTATGTAAAACTTAGTAGGTTGGATACTTTTAAGTGTGGTATTTGTAAAGAATCCCCAAGTGGCAGCAAGTGTTGTCCAGAAAATCAATTTACTTTAAGCTCATATGATTCTCAGTTATTCTCATCTGCTTATTACTTCTGATATCAACAGTATGTTTTAACAAAGCAACACTATAAATCTTTCTTAAAGAAATCAGCAAAGCAGCACAAAAAGTTAAGAATACAGTTGTTTTCTGTGGTCTTATATATGACAGCAAAATATTAAACAAGAAAATATAAAAAACCACATTCTGATTTACTCATCCAATACAATATTATTTATCATGAAAACTGAGGTTTAAACATGTTTAATGATATGAAAATGTCTAAAATATGCTAAGTGAAATATAGGATATAAAATTTTATATACAGTACAATACCTGTGTTCATTACACACATATTCTCGCTAGTCGTTTCTTCCTCAGTAAAGGAAACAATAAAACCAATTATATTAGCTATTTTTATTTGTAAAGCCTTTATTTTTTTTTAAATTAAAATATCATAAAAATAAAGCACGCTCAAGATTATGAAATTCAAGCAGCACTGACGAGTACGATGGGAAAAGTAAACGTCTCCCCATTTATTCACCACACTTACTCCCCGCCCCACTTACTTGATACGTTAATATAAAAAATTCCCAAGCTCAAACCCATACTGTCAGGAAAAAAATGCCATTTAAAAAATTTTTAACTACCGAACAAACCCCTAGATGGGTGAAACTCAGAAGCATGAAAAAGAAAAAAAATAGTATCTGCTAAGGTATAGTCTGAATGTAAAATTTCAAAAAACAAGTTACCAAAATGTATAGCTTGATCTCACTTCTGTGTTTTAAAAGCATGAGTGTGCACATGCTTCTGTGCACAGGAAATACGTCGAAGGACAGCCATTCACTTGAGAGGCATATAGGACAGAGGGCAAAAGCACAAGCTCTGGAATCCTGGGCGAATCACCTACTGCTTCTGCACCTCCACTCCCTCATCTGGAAAACGAGGACACTAACAGTGCCTGTGGGTGACTGCAGGGTGGATAATGTAATTTTTAAAAAGCTACCTACTATGTGGAGAACGAGCCTAGGAGGATCAGAGTGGAAACAAAGCAACAGTTACGAGAGTATTGCCATGGTCCAGGCGAGGGAGTCCACGGCTTAGTCTAGGGAACTGGCAGTGGATAAGGTGAAAAGTGGATATATTTTGGTGGAAGAGCTGACAGCAGTTTTTTTTTTTTAGTGGTTAAATTTTGAATGAAGGAACTATGGGTATTTTTCTTCTTCATACTTTCTTAAGATCCTTAAAAACAGTAAGTACACATTTTACAATCAGAAAAAAAGATACTTCCATTAACAAAAGGGTAGTATTTCAGTAAAGAGCACTAATATTGGCCACTACAATTTGCAAGCAATATTAAACTGTATAAAGATTAGACATAATTTAAATTTGGTTTCATTTGTGATTTTAATCAGCATTTAACTAAGTTACATGAAACACCAAGAATCCACCGTGACCACTAACATTTTTAAACGTCTAAGTCACCTCACCAGACCAGATGATTTAGCAAGTAGAACTAAGAAATCACAAAGGAACAAACAAAGCTTCTTTCCTGAAAAAGAATCTTCCTGAGTCTGCTGTTATAAAGTGGTGTGGAACGGCACAGGGCAGTACACTGTGTGTGCCAGTACATAACTGTGTGAGAGTGAGATGGACAGGTGTAACATCTGTGAGGGTAACATTACTGCTTACAAAGAGGCAGAGCCTACTTGTTTCCCACTCTAACACTGGAAGAAGTATTTAGCTGAGAATAAAATCAGAGAAACTTTAAATTACAGGGATCCTTACAGATTATCATAACCAACCATCCGGTTTTACATATGGAAAGCTGGGACTCAACTGAGTATTAAGTGATTCACTCTGTGTCATGGGATGAGTGAGTAGCAGAGTTAGGACTGAAATCTGAGTCTTGTGACTTCTTGCCCAGTGCATCCTCCTCCGCACAGCCCTGCCTCCCAACACTGCAAGAGCGATCTGGGCGGAGAAGCAGAGCTGCATTCTTCAGACTCCAGGGAGATAACTGTTCTGACTGGGTCCTGGGCACTTCCAGATCCATCGCTCTCCTGTGCACTGCATGCAAACTCTGCATGCTCTTCAGAACAGCAACAGAATTGAAAAAACAAATAACGAGCACAGCTCAGAGGCTAGCCGACTCTTCTAGTAACAACCCAGGGCCAGGCGCACATACTTTGAGACTGTTTAATCAGAGATCAAGGCTTGCATCACAGCCCAGTGTAGCCACATTGTAAACACAGCCCTGCATGGGATCCTCTTTTAATTGAGGTATTCACCCATATGAACTTTTTGTGGGAAGAGGGAAAAATCAAATGTCTTTGATCCTATGATGGCAAAAATCAACTGGTGAAGAAGTAAATATGATTTCTACCCAGCAACCCAAACAGTACTGACACCCCAGGGAATTAACATCTCAAGCCTTGAGAACGAGTTGGGTTACTTCTCTAACTATTCAAACCTTGGGGCACTGGCACTACTGATTCACCCAAAAGCTGTTTACAACAAAAAGAATTTTTCTTCTTCCTCTGACACAGACGAGAAAGTTTAAGAAGACCAAATAGCATGAAACAATGAAAACTAAGAAATGTCTGTACAAACTGAAAGAAGTCCATCTTGAATTTATCCGTTCAGACATTCAAGGCCTGCAAATCTTTCCAAATGAAAACCTTCGGTGCTGGGTGCAAGGGTGACAAAAAAACATTCACCACTTACTATGTGTCAGGCGCTGTACTAGGGATACTAGGGTAAGTAAGGCACAGGACAGCAGAAAATGGCAATTGGCATGATAAATTGGTAGAGGCAGTGAAAATACACTGGGTTATAAAAAGGGCTGGTAGGGAGAACAGAGTTTTTTCAAAAAAGGTTGGAAGAGAGCATTGGTAGAGGAGAGCTCTCACTGCCTTACCCTCTACTTCTTAGATATGGCGGATATATGAAAGGATAAGGAGCCTCATCCTAGAGGTCATCACTAGGGAAACAGGGTAATCACATAAAGGCAGGTTATAAGAAGGCAGTTTAGAAGATGAGGTAAGTATTCTATTGTTGTGAACTGTTACTATAATGGCCCCCAATGAATCACCCCTCTCAGTATCCACGCCCTACACATCCTACAATGAAAATGGGCTTGGCAATGTAACATAAAAAATGAGACCTGATAAGCAAGTGCATGACCTCTTGGACTACTGCTGCCACCTTGTGAGGAAGCCCAGTTAGCCTCCTTCAAGATGAAAGCCCATAGGGAGAGAGGCCCAGTCATTCTAGCTGTGCCCAATGCCCAGCAGGCCCTACAGCTGCAAGTGAAACCAGCAGAACAACCCACCTATCCAACCTACAAAATTGTCAGAAATAATGTATCACTGTGGTTCTAAGCAACTAAGTTTTGAGTGGTTCGTTACGCAGCAGAAAATTAGTGGTACATCTACGAAAAAGGTTAAGAATGCAGGGCCCCAGCAATTAAAAAAAAAAAAAAAGGCTACAGAAACTAGAGTGAAAAGGAGGAAAATCAGAAGGGGTAGCACAGGCTTGGGAAGAAGAAAGGCTAAGCTGGATGAGAAATAAAGGAACAGAAGGCAGGGCCAAGATGGCAGAGTAGTCAGATGCTTCTGGCGATCCCTCTTACAACAACGACCCGAAAAAGCAAGTGAAGCCATTATATGTATGACAAGTTAGGAGCACTGAACATCAAAGGCAAAGTTAGGGAATCAGATTGAGCAGTGGAGGGAGGGAGAGATGATTCAGAGGCAGTGAGGAGTTGCTGGACCTGTCTTGTTGAGAACCAGCACACCTCAGGCACTTTCCTCTGAAGTGACTGTGGCCAGGCTGGTGGCTTTCGGGATGCCAGTTCCTCATGGAGAGATAGCAAGCCGCACAGTCCACTCAGGGCTCCAGAATCAGAGAACAGCATTTTCGGCAAAAGCTAAGTACTTGTGTCTAATTTACCGTGTCCCCAGCCCCCATGCCAGCTTCAGTGGCGGTCAATTTACCTGAGCCTGAGATAGGTCTTGCTGCGATCCCTGAACCATTCTCCCAGCCTTGGAGAAGTAATAAATTAACAACTGGGGAAAAAGATAATCTGCCAGCTCCCCTAAGCCAGGAACTCAAGGCAGAAGCAGTTCCTGTCCAGGGACCAACAGTCCATGGACTCTGAATGCCTTTCACCTCTGCACGGACCTGTGTGGGACCATTTCAGTAACGTAGGCCCTTGTTGGCAGACTGCAGCGGAGTATGTGCCTGAGATCTGACTTTAACTGTTTCAGCTGTATGGTGAAGAGGCAGGTTTTTTGATGTTTGACACTGCTCTGCCTATTAAACAGGGTCCTTACCTACACGCATCAGGGGCCTGAGGACTGCTGACTCCACCCATGGCACCTAGCCACCTGCGACAGTGGTCCAAGGATAAGTGGTACCTCCCAGTCCTTACAACCAAAAGCACTGGGTGGCCAAGGCCCGGCTGCAGAGCCCACCCACCTGTGCGCTATAGGGAACAGAGACATGCTTTCCTCACAGACACTTGGGGGAAGGTTGTCAGCCCCCTGCCTTGCTCAGAGCGCAACCCCTACTGCAACCAATCACCCCTGCCCCACAGGGCCTGACCCACCCATGTGGTGACTGACTACCTGGATACCTGAGCTGATTCCATACAAGAAAAGTGAATGGACTCCTAGGCTCATATACCTGGTAACAGCTCTAGCCATCTGGGAGCAAATAATCAAGCCAGCTCTCTAAAGAAGCCTATTTGGGCACATTAAAACAAAACTCAGCAAGAAGCCAGGACAGAGTAAGCAAACATAAATTAATGCAATAACTTATAGATGGCTCAGAGACAATAGTCAACATCAAATCACATAAAGAAGCAGACCATGATGGCTTCAACAAGCTCTCAAAACAAATAATCACGAAATTTCCAGATGAGGATGTCTTCCTGGAATTACCAGAGGCAGAATACAGAATTCTTCAAGAGATCAGGAAGGAGATCAGGCAACCAGAAAGGAGAATAACAATGCTACACATCAAAAAAAAAAAAAAAAGAAAAACATAAAGACTGAGCAAAAACAATATCAACAATAATGAAAAACAGCCAAGAAACACAAAGGTAAAGCAGTGGAGGGAATTAAGAAGGTTATTCAAGAGCACAATGAAAAATCCAACAGGCTGCAAGAGTCCACAGAAAGATAGAAATCAGAAATTCAGAAGATTAACAATAAAATTTCAGAATTAGAAAACTCAATAGAAAGTCAGAGGAACAAAATTGAGGCAATGGAAATCAGAATTAGTGGGACTGAAGATAAAGCACTTGACATGAACTTATTTGAGGAAAAATCAGATAAAGAATTAAAAAAAATGAAGAAAGCCTAAGATTTATGTGGGACTCTAACAAGAGGAATAGCCCACACATGGCTGGAGTACCAGAACTGGGGGGTGGGGGGGTGGGGGTGGCGGAAAACAGAAAATACAGAGAGAACTGTTGAAGATTTGTTGGCAGAAAACTTCCCTGATACCGTGAAAGACGAGAAAATATTTACCCAAGATGTTCATTGAATCCCACATAAGGTAGATCCCAAAAGAAAGTCACCAAGACATATTAGAATCAAACCTGCCAAAACCAAAAATAAAGAATTTTAAGAGCACCTAGGGATAAACGAAAAGTCACCTACAAAGGAGAGTCAATAAGAATAAGCTTAGACTACTTGGCAGAAACCATGCAGGCAAGAAGGCACTGGGATGACTTATAAAAAGCATTGAAGGAAAAAAATTGCCAGCCAAGAATCATATACCCAGCAAAACTGTCTCTCAAATATGAAGGCAAAATTAAGATGTTTCCAGATAAACAGAAGTTTAGGGAATTTGCAAAAACCAAACCAAAACTACAAGAAATTCTAAACGGAGTTCTCTGGTTAGAAAAGCAATAACATCAGATATCAACCTAAAACTAGAACACTGGACAGAGCAACCAGATACCAGCCCAGTTAGGGAAATCACAAAAATAGATCAAGATAAAAAAAATGCTCAAAACAGAGAAAGAGCAATGTCATAATGTAAAAGATGACAACATTAAATCAATAAAGAGGGACAAAATGTAGTCACAAATCTTTCATATGGAGAGGAAGTCAAGGTGACATAAAGAAATAAAAGTTTGGTTTAAACTTAAAAAATAAGGGTAAACATTAAGGTAACTACAAAGGAGACAACAATCCTATTAATTAAAATAAAATACCAAAAAAAAAACATAAAGATTCAGCAAAAACAAAAGCAATAACAATGAAAAAGAGGAAAAGACAACATATAAAGAAAACTACTCAGCACAAAAAATTAAATGGAAAAAACAAACTGTAAACAACACAGTAAAAAAGACATCAAAATGACAGCACTCAACTCATACCTTTCCATAATTACACTGAATGTAAATGGACTAAATGAACCAATAAAGAGACAGAGAGTGGCACAATGGATTAAAAAACACGATGCGTCTATAGCTGCCTACAAGATACACACCTTAGACTTAAAGGCACAAACCAATTAAAACTCAAAGCATGGAAAAAAATATATCAAGCAAACAACAATCTAAACAGAGCAGGAGTGGCGATATTAATTTCTGACAAAGTAGACTTTAAAATCTACCACAAAGGATCAGGAAGGACACTATATAATGATTAAAGGGACAATACACCAGAAGGATATAAGCACATTAAATATTTATGCACCGAGCAACAGGACTTCAAGATACATAAAACAAACTCTAACAGCATTGAAAGCGAGATAAGCAGCTCCACAATAATAGTAGCAGGCTTCAACACATCACTTGTGGGGAAGGACAGAACATCCAGAAAGAAGCTCAATAAAGACAGAGAAGATCTAAATGCCACAATCAACGAACTTAACCTCACAGACATATACAGAACACTGCACCCAAGAGCAGCCAAGTATACTTTCTTTTCCAGTGCACATGGAATGTTCTCTAGAATACACCACATATTAGGTCACAAGCAAGCCTTAAGAGAATTCAAAACATCAAAATATTACGAAGCATCTTCTCTCACCATAAAGCCATAAAAGTAGAAATCAATAACAGAAAAAGCAGGGAAAAGAAATCAAACACTTGGAAACTGAATAACACCTTGCTCAAAAATGACTGGGTTATAGAAGAAATTAAGCACAGAATAAAGAAATTCATAGACTCCAATGAGAATGAAAACACTTCCTATCAGAACCTTGGGGACACAGCTAAAGCAGTCCTCAGAGGTCAATTTACAGCAATAAATGCACACATCCGAAAAGAAGGGCCAAAATCAAAGAATTATCCCTACAACTTGAACAAACAGAAAGAACAACAAAAGCCCTCAGGCACTAGAAGAAAGGAAATAATAAAAATAAGAGCAGAATTAAATGAAATAGAGAACAGAAAAACAATTGAAAGAGTTAACAAGGCCAAAAGCTGGTTCTCTGAAAAAGTTAAAAACGTGGATAAACCACTGGCCAAACTGACAAAAGAAAAACAGGAGAGGAAGGAAATAACTCGAATGAGAAGTGAGACAGGTGATATTACAACTGACCCAACTGAAATTAAAAGAATCATATCACATTACTATGAAAAACTGTACTCTAACAAATTTGAAAACCTAGAAGAAAGCGACGAATTTCTAGAAACACACTATCTACCTAAGCCAACACAAACACAAGCAGAACAACTAAATAAACCCATAATAAAAGAAGAGATAGAAAAGGTCATTAAAAACTAACAACAACAACAAAAATGCCCTGGCCCTGATGGCTTCACTGGAGAACTCGACCAAAGTTTCAGAAAAGAGTTAACACCACTACTACTAAAGGTATTTCAGAGCATAGAAAAGGACGGAATACTCCCAAACTCTCTCTATGAAGCCTGCATATATCTGATACCAAAACCAGGTAAAGACACCACAAAAAAAGAAAATTACACACCTATATGAACTTAGATGCAAAAATCCTCAAAAAATTCTAGCCAACAGAATTCAACATTATCAAAAAAATAATTCACCATGACCAGATGGGATTCATACCAGGTATGCAGGGATGGTTCAACATTAGAAAAACAATCAATGTAATCCATCACAAAAATAAAACAAAAGAAACACATGATCTGATCAACTGATGCATAAAAGGTATTTGACTAAGTCCAACACCCATTCATGATAAAAACTCTCAGCAAAATAGGAACAGAAGGAAAATTTCTCAACATAATAAAGGGCATTTATACAAAGCCAACAGCCAACATCATTCTAAATGGAGAGAGTCTGAAAGCATTCCCCTTGAGAACAGGAACCAGGCAAGGATGCCCTTTATCACCACTCTTATTCAACGTTGTGCTGGAGGTCCTAGCCAGAGCAGTTAGGCTAGATAAAGAAATAAAGGGTATCCAGATTGGTAAGGAAGAAGTAAAAGTATATCTATGTGCAGATAACATGACCTTATACACAGAAAACCCTAAAGAATCCTCAAGAAAAGCAGATTATCAGGATACAAGATAAACACACAAAAATCAGCTGGATCCCTCTACACCAACAAAGAGAATGTCGAAGAGGAAATCACCAAACCAATACCATCTGCAATAGCCCCCAAGAAAATAAAATACTTAGGAATAAATTTAACCAGAGACGTAGAAGACCTATTGAAAGAAAACTACAAGACATTACTGCAAGAAACCAAAAGAGACCTACATATGTGGAAAAACATACATTGGTCATGGATAGGAAAACTCAACATCGTAAAAATCTCTATTCTACTCAAAGCAATCTATATTTACAAATTCCTATCCAAGTTCCAATGACATTTTTTTAATGACATGGAGAAACAAATCACCAACTTCATATGGAAGGGAAAGGGGCCCCAGATAAGTACAGCATTTCTGAAAAAGAACAAACTTGGATGCCTCACACTACCTGATTTTAGAACCTACTATAGGGTTGCTATGAGTTGGAATCGACTTGATGGCACTGGGTTTGGTTTTAGTTTATACCACCACAGTAGTCAAAACAGCCTGGTACTGGTACAACAGATACACAGACCAATGGAACAGAACTGAAAAACCAGACAAGACATAAATCCATGCACATATGAGCAGCTGATATTTGACAAAGGCCCGAAATCAGTTAAACTGGGAAAAGACAGTCTCTTTAACAAATTGTGCTGGCATAACTGGATACCCACCTGCAAAAAAGTGAAACAAGACCCATACCTCACACCATGCACAAAAACTAACTCAAAATGGACCAAAGACCTAAATAAAAAATCTAAAACGATAAAGATCATGGAAGAAAAAATAGGGACAGCATTAGGAGCTCTAATACATGGCATAAAGAGTATACAAACCATTACTAACAATGCACCGGAAGAGAAACTAGATAGCTGGGAGCTTCTAAAAATCAAACACCTATGCTCATCCAAAGACTTCACCAAAAGAGTAAAAAGATCACCTACAGACTGGGAAAAAGTTTTTAACTATGACAATTCTGATGAGTATCTGATCTCTAAAATCTATATGGTACTGAAAAAACTCAACAAAAAAACAACCCAATTAAAAAATGGGCAAAGGATATGAACAGGCACTTCACCAACAAAGACATTCAGGCAGCTAACAGATACATGAGGAAATGCTCACAATCAGTAGCCATTAGAGATGCAAATCAAAACTACAATGGGATACTATTTCACTCCAACAAGGCCGGCATTAATTGAAAAAAACAGAAAATAATAAACTTTAGAGAGGCTGTGGAGAGACTGGAACACTTACACTGCTGGCGGCAATGTAAAATGGTACAACCAGTTTCTAGCTTTTTAAGGCACTTCCTTAAAAAGCCAGAACTAGAACTACCATAGGATCCAGCAATCCCACTTCTCGGAATAGATCCTAAAGAAATGAGTCTTCACATGGGCAGATTTATGCACACCTATGTTCACTGCAGCATTGTTTACAATAGCAAAGAGATGGAAGCAACCAAGGTACCCATCAATGTATGAATGGATAAATAAATTATGGTATATTTACACAATGGAATACTACGCAACAATAAAGTACAATGAGGAATCCACGAAACGTTTCCTAACATGGAGGAATCTGGAAGGTATTATTCTGAGTGAAATTAGTTAGTTGCAAAAGGACAAATATTGTATGAGACCACTAGTATGAGAACTCAAAAAATAGTTTAAACACAGAAGAAAATATTCTTTGATGGTTATAGGGTAAGGAGGGAAGGAGAGGGGTTTTCACTAATTAGACAGTAAACAAGAACTATTTCAGGTAAAGGGAAAGACAACACACAATATAGGAGAGGTCAGCACAACTGGACTAAACTGGAAGCAAAGAAGTTTCCTGAATACAACCAAACACTTCGAAGTACAGAGTAGGAGGGGCAGGGATCTGGGGACCATGGTTTCAGGGGACATCTATGTCAACTGGCATAACAAAATGTATTAAGAAAATCCTCTGCATCCCATTTTGGTGAGTGGCATCTAGGATCTTAAATGATAGCACGTGGCCATCTAAGATGCATCAATTGGTCTCAACCCACCTGGAGCAAAGGAGAATGAAGAACACGAAAGACACAAGGAAAATATGAGCCCAAGAGACAGAAAGGGCCAGATAAAGCAGAGACTATATCAGCTTGAGACCAGAAGAACTAGATGGTGCCTGGCTACAACCAATGACTGCCCTGACAGGGAACAAAACAGAGGATCCCTGATGGGGGAGAAGAACAGTGGAATGCAGACCTAAAATTCTCATAAAAAGACCAGACTTAACAGTCTGACTGTGACTGGAGGGACCCTGGAGGTCATGGTCCCTGGATCTTCTGTTAGCCCAAGACCAGAACCATTCCCGAAGCCATCTCTTCAGACATGGATTGGACTGGACTATGAGACAAAAAATGATACTGATGAGGAGTGAATTTCTTGGCTCAAGTAGACATGAGACTATGTGGGCAGCTCCTGTCTGGAGGTGAGATGGGAGGGCGCTGTGGGACAGGAGCTGGCTGAATGGACACAGGGAATACAGGGTGGACAGGGGGAGTGTGCTGTCTCATTAGGGGGAGAGGAACTACAAGCACGTAGCAAGGTGTGTATAAGTTTTTGTATAAGAGACTGACTTGACTTGTAAACTTTCACTTACAGCACAATAAAAAAAAATACAAAGAAAGGAACATAGAGCACACAAGGGCACAGTCAGGGAAAAGTTCTGGACATAAGAAAAGCTCACGGCATGACGTTCCTTGGCTCGAGGGGAAAGGACCTTCAATTTAGGGGATATCTATGTCAATTGGCACATCATAGTTCATAAAGACAACGTCTTGCATCCAACTGTGGTAAGTAGCATCTGGAATCTTGAAAGCTTGCGAGCAGCCATCTAAGACACAGCTATTGGTGTCTTTTCTTCCAAAGCAAAGGAGAGTGAAGAAAACCAAAAACTCAAGGGAGTAACTAGTCCAAAGGACTAACGGACACATGAACTACAGTCTACACAATCCCGAGACCAGAAGAACTAGATAGTGGCCAGCAACCACTACCGACTGCTCTGACTGGGAACTTAAGAGACCTAAGACAGGAACTGAAGTGAAGTTTACCTTAGCACAGTAAAAAAAGGTGTGTGCTAGGCAAGCAAATTTTGTAAAATAATAATAATTTCAAAAAAGAATAATCAACACTGACTATCTTGAAATGTCCTCCAGCCCAAGGGCAGAAAACCACCAGGATGCTGCATAAGGAATTCCTCTGCCTGAGAGATCACCTCAGATGAACCTTTAAGGGCCGCCTTCCAACTCCATGATTCTGTGATTTTTCAAGCACCAGAGAGGCACTTAATTTCTTTTATTCATTGGTTAACACCATTTGAGCTAACTGTATTCCATGTGAAGTTTTTTAAGAAACATTCTTAACATAGTCTTTTTACTAATTCATACTGGCCTTCTTTCTCTAAGTCTAGATATAAAAATTTTACTTAAAAATAAACAAAACCAACCAAAAAAAAAAACCCCATACCCAGGGCTGTCAATTCTGACTCATGGCAACCTTATGCGTGACCGCAGAACTGCTCCATGGGATTTTCTTGGCAGTAATCTTCCTAGAAGCAGATTGCCAGGCCTTTCTTCTGCAGCACTGCTGGGTAGGTATGAACTACCAGCCTTTCGGTTAGTGGTCGAGTGCAAACTGTTTGCGCCACCTAGGGGCCTTACTTTTTTAAACAAGCATTAATCTTATAAATCAATTTGCCTAAATATCTCCCAGGTAAAGCATAGAGCTATTTTAACTAAGTGTATAACCAGCATTCACCTTACATGGGTGGGGTTTGATTTCAGGAGCAAATCTTTATCCTGCGAGATGTCTGTCAATTAAAATTGTAGCTAGCAAAAAAAACTAATGAAATAAAAAATTATAGCTAGAGAAACAGAACTACCATACAATCCAGCAACCCCACTCCTTGGAATATATCCTAGAGAAGTAAGAGCCATCACACGAACAGATACATGCACACCCATGTTCACTGCAGCACTGTTTACAACAGGAAAAAGATGGAAGCAACCAAGGTGCCCATCAACGAATGAATGGATAAATAAATTATGGTATATTCACACAATGGAATACTACGCATTGATAAAGAACAATGATGAATCCACGAAACATTTCATAACAGGGAGGAATCTAGAAGGTATTATGCTGAGTGAAATTAGTCAGTTGCAAAAGGACAAATATTGTATGAGATCACTATTATAAGAACTCAAGAAATAGTCTAAAACAGAGAAGAAAATATTCTTTGATGGTTACAAAAGGGGGGGGAGAGAAAGGGAGGGAGAGGTAGGCTCGCTAATTAGATAGCAGACAAGCACTAATTTAGTGAAGGGATGGACAACACACAATACAGGAGCGGTCAGCACGACTGGACTATACCAAACGCAAAGAAGCTTCCTGAATAAACCAAATGCTTCAAAGACCAGAGTAGCAGGGGCAGAGTTTTGGGGACCATGGTTTCAGGAGACATCTAGGTCAACTGGCATAATAAAAACTATTAAGAAAACATTCTGCATCCCATTTTGGAGACTGGCATCTGGGGTCTTAAATGCTTGCAAGTGGCCATCTAAGATGCAACAATTGCTCTCAACCTACGTGCAGCAAAGGGGAATGAAGAACACCAAAGACATAAGGTAAGTATGAGTCCAAGAGTCAGAACGGGCCACATACATCAAAGACTACATCAGCCTGCATCCAGAAGAACTAGATGACTGCCATGAGAGACAGCACAACAGAGAATCCCCGAAGGAGCAGGAGAACAGTGGGATGCAGACCCCAAATTCTAGTAAAAAGACCAGATGTAATGGTCTGGCTGAGACCGGGGGATCCCGGAGGTCATGGTCCCCAGACCTTCTGTTAGCCCAAGAAAAACAGGAATCATTCTCGAAGCCAATTCTCCAGACAAGGATTGGACCGGACTATAAGACAGAAAATGACACTGGTGAGGAGTGGGCTTCTTAGATCAAGCAGACACATGAGACTATGCGGGGAGCTCCTGTCTGGAGGGGTGATGTGAAGTCCGAGCGGGACAGAAGCTGGTTGAATGGACACACAAATAGAGGGTAGAGAGAAGGAACGTGCTGTCTCATTAGGGGGAGAGCAACTAGGAGTATACAGCAAGGTGTATTATGTAAGGTTTTGTATGAGAGGCTGACTTGATGTGTAAACTTTCATTTAAAGCACAATAAAAATTAACAAAACAAAAAATTATAGCTAGCTCCTATTTAATCTCATCATATAAAAATGTTTTCTAAAATTGAGCTATTCTTAGTCATCATTTGCTAGTGTGAATGGGCTTCAGATCTCCTTGGGAGGGCAGACTGTCAGGAATTGGTCAAAGAATACCTAGGACAATATGTTTTGACAGAGCGTGGAAAAGCTTTGGATTACCTTAAAAATGGAGGAATTTCTTTAAAGACAAAAAAACAAATTATAAAGAAAAATGTTGATAAACTACATTAAAATTTAGAATTTCTGTTCATCAAAAGGGAGTGAGGAGACAAGCTACAAGTGGGAAAAAATACTTGTATTAGATGTAACTGACGAAGGACACGTATCTAGAAAATGTGAAGAATCCCCACAAACCAAAAAACAACCCAAATTAAAAAGGGCAAATGACATAGATGGGCATTTCATAGAGGAAACAAGAGAAGCCACTAGGCTTCTGAAAAGACACCCAGCCTCATTAGAAAACAGGAAATGCAAATTAAAACATGAGATGTCATTTTGTACCCTCCATATTAAACCAAAAACCCACTGCCATGGAGTCAATTCCAACTCACAGTGATCCTATGGGACAGAGCAGAAACGCCCCATGGGGTTTCCAAGGCTGTAATCTTTACAGAAACAGCCAACCACATCTTTCTCTCCTGGAGTGGCTGGTGGGCTTGAATCACCGATGTTTCAGTTACCAGCCAAGTGCTTTAACCACTGTGCCAACAATAAGAAACCATATACACTGCTGACTGGTGTGTAAATTTTCACGACTACGTTTGAAAGCAATCTGGCACTATCTAGTAAAAGGAATCATGCATATACCCTATGGGACAGCAATTTCTTTCCTAAGATCCCACCCTAGAGAAACTTGCTCATGTGTTCCCTCGGACATGTACAATTACGTTCACAGCAGCACTGCTTTTAGCCTCAAAAAACAAGAAAACAACCCAAGGTTTTATGTACAGGAAAGTGGATAAACAGTCTGTGGCCTTGTCGTGCAATGGGGATACTCTACAGTAGTGAATATGAATGACTTGCAGCTACAGGCATGAACGTAGAGGAACTTCAGGAATGCCAGGTAAAGCAAAACAAAACAAGTCACAGTGCATGACCCTTACTAGGATTCTATTTATATACGGTTAAAAAATGCATACCTTAATGATACGTTCGTATGTAAAAAACTATAAAGAGAGCCAACAGGAACAATAAACACAAAATTCGGAACAGAGATTATGGAGGTAGGAGAAGAGGAAGGCTGACGTTAGGAAAAGCATGAAGGAAGCTTCAAAAGTATTGACAATGCTTTGCTTCTTAACCTGGCTGGTGGGGAACACGGCTGTTGTTGTTTTTGATTTCTTGTTGCTGTTACTTTATATCTTGCCTATATGTTAAACAACCTTTTGAATGTATCTTACATTCCTTAAATTATAAAAAAAAGGGAAGCAATGAAAAATAAAGTCTGTCATGTATCATAACTCTGCTGGGACTTGCTTTTTTGTCCATAATTTCTAATGAACTACAGATATTCCCGTTTTGTGATCAGAGAAAAAAATACCACCTAAAAAGTTACTTATATTCATCCAATCATTTGATATTGCTGAGGGTCTGTTACTTTTTGAATGTATCTTACTTTCTTTTTTTTAAATTATACAAAAAGGGAAAGGCTATGAAAGATAAAGTCTATCATATCATAACTCTGTTGAGGACTTGCTTTTTTGTTCATAATTTTCTAATGAACTACAGACATTCACATTTTACATTCTCAGGAAAAAAAAAATACCACCTAAAATGTTACTTACATTTCTCCATTCAGTTATTCAATATAACTGAGGGTCTGTTATATATTGGGCACTGCTCTCAGAGCTGGGAGCCCTGGTGGTACATTGGTTAAAAGCTTGGCTGCTAACCAAAAGGTCAGCAGTTCGAATCCACTAGCTGCTCCTTGGAAACCTTATGGCGCAGTTCTACTCTGCACTACAGGGTTGCTATGAATAGGAATCAACTCAATGGCAACGGGTTTGGTTTTTTGGGTCTAGGAGCAGGGAAGGCAAGCAATCAACACAAAAGACAAACATCTCTGCTCAAGAAGCTTCTGCTCTACTGAGGAGAGAAAGAGAAACAAGATGAGTAAAATATATAATGTTAGAAGGTGAAAAAGTATTATGTAGAAAAATAAAGCAGGAATGGGGAAGATAAAATGTGTTATATGGGGAGGGGGTATTGTAATTTAATAGGAAGAGCAGGAGAAGCCTCCTACTGATGTGAAATTTGAATAAAGACCTAAAAGGAAGAGAACGAGATTTAAGTTACCTGGAGAAAGAATATTCCAGACAGCCAAATAGAAAGTACAAAAGTTCTGAGGTGGCGAATGTGCTTGATGTGTTTGAGAAACAGCAAGGAGGCCAGTGTGACTGGAGCAGAGAGAGGGGGACAGCAGCAGGAGATGTGATCAGACAGGTAACGGGGGCTACATTAGGTACAACTGTACAAGTTACTGTAAAGGCTCTGGCTCTCTGAGTGAGATAAGAAGCCATTGGGAGGCTAAGCAGAAACATCACAATGTCTGACTTAATAAAACGTGCAAAAGCGGAAATAAAGAGAACTGCTAGAATGCTACAGCAATAATTCAGGTGAGACGACCATCCTGGTGAGATGACAGTGCCTTGGACTAGGATGGTAACAGGGGAGGTTTTGAGAAGAGGCTGGATTTTGAGTCTTTTGAAGGTGGAGCTGATAGGATTTGCTTACAGATCAAGATGACTTTGAAAAAGCAAACCTAGGAAAGATTCTGGTTTCTCAAATTATTGGCTTAGGGAGAATGATGAAGAAAGTGAAGTAGAGGTTTTGCCCTTTCTCGTTTTAGAAATAATGTTCCTGGAAATATTTTGGAGTCATTATACTTTCACTGGAAGGAGCCCTGGTGGTGCAACAGCTAAGCGCTCACCTGCTGAAGGGTTGGTGGTTGAACCCACCTAGAGGCTCCGCCCCCACGTGTCTGTTAGTTTGTCATACTGTAGGGGCTTGCACGTTGCAGTGATGCTGGAAGCTATGCCACCGGTATGCAAATCTGCTGCAAAAGACCTCTTTCAAGTGTTAAAAAGCAAAGACGTCACTTGAAAAACTAAGGTGCACTTGACGCAAGCCATGGTATTTTCAGTCATCTCATATGCATGCAAAAGCTGGGCAATGAATAAGTGAGACCGAATAAGAACTGATGGATCTGAATTATGGTGTTGGTGAAGAATATCGAATACACCATGGACTGCCAGAAGAACGAACAGATCTGTCTTGGAAGATTTACAGCCGGAATGCTCCTTAGAAGTGAAGATGGTGAGATTTTGTCTCACCTACTTTGGACACGTTATCAGGAAGGATCAGTCCCTGGAGAAGGACATCATGCTTAGTAAAGCAGAAGATCAGCAAAAAAGAGGAAGACCCTCAACGAGACGGACTGACACAGTGGCTGCGATGGTGGGCTCACATCTAACAATGATCATGAAGACAGTGTAGGACCGGACAGTGCTTCGTTCTATGGTACATAGGGTCACTATGAGTTGGCAGCAACTCAGTGGCACCTAACAACAACAACAGAGGCTCTGCAGGAAAAGGACCTGGTAATCTGTTCCTGTAAAGATTACAACTTAAGAAACCCTCTGGGGCAGCTCTACTACGTCAAATAGGCTTGCTTGGAGTAGGAAATTGACTTGACAGCACCGAACAACATATTTTTATTATACTTTCTCAATTCACTTCTTAATTTACACTATTGGACTGTGAAAAGTGATAAGCATACAAAATCAAAGAAAGATTCAAGTATTTTTGGTAGACTGTACTTTAACCAAAGGGTTGGCAGATCGAATCTGCCAGGCGCTCCTTGGAAACTCTATGGGGCAGTTCTACTCTGTCCTATAGAGTCGCTATGAGTTGGAATCGACTCGACGGAACTGGGTACTGGGTTGGGTACTTCAATGGGAAACCCTGGTGGCGTAGTGGTTAAGAGCTAAGTCTGCTAACCAAAAGGTCAGCAGCTCAAATCCACCAGGCTCCCCTTGGAAACTCTATGGGCAGTTCTACTCTGTCCTATAGGGTCACTATGAGTCAGAATCAACTAAATGGCAATGGTTTGGGTTTGGTTTGGTACTTTAATATGGAGTCCCTGGGTGGTAAAAATGGGTTATGCACTTGGCTGCTAAGGTTGGAGGTTCAAGTCTACCCAAGAGGTACTGTTGGAGAAAGGCCTGGTGGCCTATGCCCAAAAAATCAACCACTAAAAAAACCTTGTGGAGCACAGTTCTACTCTGACACACACAGGGTTCACCATGAGTTGGAGCTGACTTGATGGCAACTGGCTTGTACTCCGACATGGTGAGGTGACACTACCTTTTGTGGTGCACTTACTATGTGACAGATAACATGCTACCCTTACAACTACTTTGTACTTTGTATAGTCGTTATTATCTCCATGTTATAGTTAAGGAAATGGACTCAGAAAGTTAAGTAACTTAGCTAGAAAGTAGGGGGGTCTAGGATTTGGGAAACACAGGAATGTCTTATGCCAAGGCTAGTCCAGGCTCTTTCACCTATACCAACCTGCCTCTATTCGTAAGCCAATAAACATTCTGGAAAGCTTCTGAACAAAGGCTGAAACAAACAAACAAATGAACAAACAAAAAAGGTGTGAGAGAACACTTAAAGGGTAGAAGTATAGGCAAGATATACTTCAGCCTCTTTCTTAATTTTGTCTCTGGCCCTAGCATTTAAACATCCTTGGGATGAGGATCGAACACAAGTTGGGGCAGATAAATAAAAGTTAATTTTTTTCTAAAATTGTGAGGAATACTGAAGTATTGAAATCATTAACTTTCATAAAATTGTTCCATATTTACGGAGTATGATGAAATTATTATTCGACTATTTACTTATGTACGCCCTTATAACAGAAAAGATTTAGAGTGGTTACAAGGCTAAATAAAATACAATCGGAAAGCAAAAGAGGATGTTTAACAATTCCAAACAGAAAGTAGATAATGACAAATTTGACAAATTTTCAAAACCTACCATCAGAAACAATTACAGTAATTTAGAAATACACTAAATCATTGTGAACTCAACTACAGAGAACTTTCATAAAGATCTGCCAAACAAGGACCAACCCACACCAGATATAAGCAAAAACCACTACAGCAATATCTGCTGAGTGACCTAGAACATACCATACAGTACTTTAACTGTTACAGGGCAAAACAAACTCCGACACCGACTGCTACGGCAGAGAGACAAGCCGGAGGTTTAAGTGGAAGCTGGGAAAGAGAAATTTAAGAGCCAGACTGATAGATGATGCCAAGGGAGTTACACTGACAACTTCCTCCTGCCTGCGCAGCATGCAACAACAGAAGATAAATACCACTTACAAAGTTACTGCTGGAAAAACCTAAAAAGGAACATTACTTTGTAGGCATTAAAATAATAAAAAAGAGACTTTATTTCTACCAGATGAACTTTTTTCCAAATCAAATTTATTCAAAGACACTGAAGAAATAAAAAGAGAGGACGTAATTTCCAGTTAAAATAAAAAAAAGTTTTAATATATTTATAACTGCCAAGTTCTTCAAAGTAATTACTGACTCTTCCAACAGTTCTATAAAACAGGGGTTTATATGAGGTGTACAAAAGAATTGGGACAAGTAACTTGGCTTGTAAATATCAGGAAAAGCAAGAACAAAAATCATTCTTTAGTAATAAGTTCCCAACCCGCGATACATAAAGTATTAATTCCTTTACCCTCAACTGTTTAAAAACGTACAATTATATGCTTTCCCTGCCCACCACTGATCTTTTTCCAGTAAGAAAGAAGCAGGAAAGTATGCCCGTCTTTGCCTCTTATTAAGCTTATGAGGTACAATTTTATTAGTTCATTACAGCCTTAGAAATGCCTATCGTGGCAAAGCAGCTGCCAGGTGAGAAAGAAAAGCACTATCAGAAAAATGGGTGTGGGCAATGGGAAAGGAGTAAGAAAAGGAAAGGGAAATATGAACTACGAGTGGGGGTAGAGGAATAGATTTTATTTTTCTGACTCACTGGGATAGGTTTCAACAAATCACTGACAAGCAGAATGTTAAAAAAAAAAAAAAAAAAGTCTGACAGAGGTGGAAAAAAGGCAGTTGCCTGTTTTGGAAAAAAAAAAAAAAGATAACTGATGAAACATAATCTGGGAACTCCAGTAACAGTAGGTCACAAAGCTGAGGTAATGTCTTATAATTCTTATCCAATGATACATTCAAATTGTGAAAGCAGATTTTTCAGCCTTAGCAAAAATCTCTACCACCTTTTGTTCTATGTTTTACAGTGTTAGTTCCTTCTATTCCCACCTGCCTGCCTCCCTCCTTCTCTTCCTTCCTTTCCACAGCTCTAGGTTTAGATGACCCCTATAGCTTCTGTTGTACAATGTTACCCTCTCAACTTCTCCCTCTGCTATCTTAAGAACCTTACCTTGAGTAGCATTATAGCATTGTGCTTAACTAAAAATAGGGCTCTGGCGTCAGACCTGAATTTGAATCTTGGGCTAGCTGTGTGAATTTGGGCAAGTTACTTAACCCCTCCGAGCCTCAGTATCATCTTTGTGCGCACTGGTATACCCACTGCCGTCGAGTCGATTCCAACTCATAGCAATCCTATGGGACAGAGTAGAATTGCCCCACAGGATTTCCAAGGAGCGGCTGGTGGATCCAAACTGCCAACCTTTTGGTTAGCAGCCAAATACTTAACCACTGTGCTACCAGAGCTCCTGTTCACTGGTATGTGATTGTCTAATTCACTGGTTTTTATATATATGTAAAATATTCAAAATCTTTATTGAGAGCATCTTCCAAATACAGACTACTCAAAGATCAGTGTTCAGCCATTATTCACTCAGTAATTACTGTAGGAAGAGAATGCTTTTCAGATGCACCCAGGGAGTTTGCCTCTAGGGGAAGAAGCAGACTAGGGGAAGAAGCAGACTAGCAGGCAATGGTAACACTCTTTAATGGGAGAAAGTCCCCGGGAACTACGGTAATACATGCAGAAGAAAGTAACTTTCAAGTTGCTAGAAAAGACACCAAACCCAAACCCACTGCTGCTGAGTTAATTCTGAGTCATAGTTACCCTACAGGGCAGAAAAGAACTATCCCACAGGGTTTCCAAGGTTGTAATCTTTATGGAAGCAAACTGCCACACCTTTCTCCCATGGAGCAGCTGGTAGGTTCGAACCGCTGACCTTTTGGTTAGCAGCTGAGTGCTTAACCACTGGGCCGCCAGGGCTCATAGAGGAGACACTCCCATAATCCATTGCTCTCGAGTTGATTCTGACTCATAGCAACCCTACAGAACAGAGTAGAACTGCCTCATACTGTCTCCAAGGAGTGCCTGGTGGACCTGAACTGCCAACTTTTTGGTTAGCAGCCATCATTCTTAACCACTACGCTACCAGGGTTTCCAAAGGAGACATTAAGTAGTTTAAATTATTCAATTAGCATCTGAGTTCCTAGTTCAATATTAATTCAGGTAGAGAAAGGTTGTTAAGGAATTGGATATTTCCTTTTATCAATTAAGTGAGAGATGTAAAGGTTATGTTCAAAACCCAAAAAGCCCATTGCCGTTGAGTTGATTCTGACTCATAGCAACCCTACAGGACAGAGTAGAACTGCCCCATAGGGTTTCTAAGGAGCGCCTGGTGGATTTGAACAGCCAACTTTTTGGGTAGCAGCTGAACTCTTAATCACTACACCATCGGGGTAAGTAGTTAGGAAACTATCATTAACCCAAAGATAAGTTTGAGAATCAAGGACTTGAGAGCACTGGATACACTTCCACAAAACCACACAGAAGTCTACAGGTACAGTCCCAGGGGTTGGATGACCCCAGGGAGGTACAGGAGGTTACAGTAAGTAAAAAGTGGAGGAACTTTCACCAATACTTTCCTCCCTTTATCTGTCTACAATTTCTCTCACATGCTAATTCCACCCATTTTCTCAAGTGAAGAAGTAGTCCCTGTCTCTTCAAGTACTCACAAAATGAACATGAAATCCAGAAACAAGAGGGAAATATGTAGGTAGATGTTGCACACTTGGTGGGTCGCTAAGTTCTAAGTTTACATAACAAGAAAAGAAAGCCCAGGAGTGCAGATCTGATGGAGTGATCTGCAAAGTGGCAAACTGGGGTCAGGAGTGGACTATAAAGTCACTACACAGATCCCCAGGCCCTGTGCTCACTGGCCTTTGGACACTGAGCGATAGGACCTTACAGTCAAATTAGTGGCCCGTCCACACTCATCTTTGTACTCACAAAATATGAAATAGTTTTCTTTTATAAGTAAGCATGGCACTGCATTTTATCTTGGAAATTTTTTCTTTAAGAATCCAATGTTTTATACAACTTTATAAAAACTTCTGATACTATGATGTGCCTAACAACTGCTTAAAAACTTGATGGAAAAGCTTTATCCAAATTTGTTATAAAACCACTATTTTCTTAAAAAAAAAAAAAAATCCATAAGCAGTAATAGTATGTTTTGCTTTAAGAAGAGAAAAGACCATTGAACAAAATTTATGAATCTATTAAACATATGATCCAGAATCTCTTATAAAAAAAAAAAAACAACTTTTCCTGACCTTTCCCCACCTATGCACACATTGCATACTCTTGTGTGGTCTTGCTCAAGTCACACTGCCAACTAACTTAGCAGATACTTGCAACTCACAGTAACATTTTTCTTCATCAAATTCCATATTGCAGGGAGAAGGAGTCAATATAGCGTCTTAGAAAGATAAACCATGCTGTCCTTCTGCAGCAAAGACTCGTAAAACAGATACAAATGTAAATCCTGGAAACCCGAGCATCAAATGAAGACATAAAATACTAGATAAAACGCTGAATGGAAGAAGAAACTGACAGAGAACAGAGAATAAGGAGACCTATGGAATAGAGGTCCCCTACCAACTAACACAACACAGTAGCACCATCTTCAAACACAGCCAGCAATGATGCTGGATGGGGACCTTCCAACAGGAGACACAGAACATGGTAACCTGTTTTTCCCACCCCTCACCCTTCTGTCCCATATGCCACCTCCCCCCTCTTCCTGCCAGGCTCCGCCGTTATGCACTCAGGCTCATCACACGCTGGGCCCACACTGCCCCTCCCATCCTGCCACTCAACCAGCTGCTGAATGGTGAGAAATGAGCCTGTACCACTCCCCATTCAACACCCCCTCAATCTGCCAAAGGGCTGTGAATGCTTTCACACGGCTGGACCAAAATCAGGAGGTAGGCAGTACCTGCCCCATCCAACCTCAGCTACCTTGCCAAGCCAGCATGAAGTGAAGCAGGCTTGCCTTGCCAGCTGCTGCCCTGCTCACTTGGATAAGATGGTGAGAGCTACCATACCCAGAGATAAGGAAGCAGCAAAGCATGCCTGACCCGCCCGTCCTGACATATCAAAACAAAACTAAAAGGCATAATGAAACAAACAAACATACAATCAATAATAAAGAAAATCGTACCTTATTGTCTCAGAGACAGCAGATAAAATCAAAACATAAAATAGCAGGACAAGATACCTCTAGCAAGTGGACAACACCAACAAAAAAATCAGGTAGCCTTCCGGTAGAAGAAAAGGGATTAGAATTACCTGATATGCAATTCAAAGGACTAATATTTTTGGCTTTCCAAGAGATTCGGAAAGGGATTAAGGAAAATACAGAAAAAATCAAGGAAAAAATAGACAAAATCATGGAAAACTACAGATGAAAGCATAGCCAAATCAAGTAAAACACAGACAAAGCAACAGAAAAACTGAGGAAAACAATACAACAACAAAATGTCAACATAAATAATTAGAAGACAGACAAAAACAGCAACTAAGTACACAGAAAACCCTAAAGAATCCTCACGAAAACTACTAGAACTAAGAAAAGATTTCAGCAAAGTATCAGGATTTAAGATTAACATACATAAATCAGTTGGATTCCACTACACCAAAAAAGAGAACATTGAAAAGGAAATCACCAAATCAATACCATTTACAATGCCCCCAAGAAGATAAAATACTTAGGAATAAGTATAACCAGAGAGGTAAAAGACCTATACAAAGAAAACTACAAGACACTACTGAAAGAAACCAAAAGACACCCACATAAGTGGAAAAACACACCATGCTCACGGGTAGGAAGACTCAACATTGTGAAAATGTCAATTCTACCTAAAGTGATGTACAGATACAATACAATCCTAATTCAAATTCCAATGACATTTTTTAACAAGATGGAGAAACAAATCACCAACTTTATATGGAAAGGGAAGAGGCCTCAGATAAGTAAAGCATTACTGAAGATGAAGACCACAATGGGAGGCCAAACACTACCTGATTTTAGAACCTATCATACTGCCACGGTAGTCAAAACAGCCTGATACTGGTACAACAATGGATATATAGACCAATGGAACAGAATTCAGAATCCAGATGTAAATTCCTCCACCTATGAGCAGCTGATATCTGACAAAGGCCCAGTGTCCATTAAATGAGGAAAAGACAATCTCTTTAACAAACGGTGCTGGCATAACTAGGTATCCACCTGCAAAAAAAAGAAACAAGACCCATATTTCACACCATCTACAAAAACTAAGTTAAAATGGATCAAAGACCTAAATGTAAAATCTAAAATGATAAAGATCATGGAAGAAAAAATAGGGACAATGCTAAGAGTCCTAATATGTGGCATAAACAGAATATAAACCATAACTAACAATGCACAAACACCAGAAGAGAAACTAGATAACTCGGAACTTCTAAAAACCAAACATTTACGCTCATCAAAAGACTTCATCAAAAGAGTAAAAAGACAACCTACAGACTGGGAAAAAAATTGGGGGCTATGGCATATCCAGAAAGGGTCTAATCTCTAAAATCTATAAGATACTGCAACACCTCAACAACAAAAAGACAACTCAATTAAAAAATGGGCAAAGGATAGAAACAGACACTTCACAAAGAAGACATTCACGCACCTAACAGATACATGAGGAAATGCTCATGATCATTAGCTATTAGAGAAACGCAAATCAAAACTATAATAAGATATCACCTCACTCCAACAAGGCTGGCATTAATCCAAAAATACAAAAATAAAAATGTTGGAGATGTTGTGGAGAGACTGGAACACTTATGCATTGCTGGTGGGAATGTAAAATGGTATAACCACTTTGGAAATTGATTTGGCACTTCCTTAAAAAGGTAGAAATAGAACTACCACAAGATCCAGCAATCACATTCCTTGAAATATATCCTAGAGAAATAAGAGCTGTCACATGAATAGATATATGCACACCCACGTTCACTGAAGCACTGTTCACAACAGCAAAAAAACAGAAACAACCTAGGTGCCCATCAACAGAAGAATGGATAAACAAACTGTGGTACATACACACAATGGAACACTACGCAATAATAAAGAACAATGAAGAATCCACAAGACATCTCAAAACACGGATGAATCTGGAGGGCATTATGCTGAGTGAAATTAGGCAGTTGCAAAAGGACAAATATTGTATGACACCAGTATTATTAGAACTCAAGAAAAGGTTTAAACACAGAAGAAAACATTCTTTGACAGTTACAAGAGTAGGGAGGGAGGGAGAGCAGAATTCACTAACTAGATAGTAGACAATGATCATCTTGGGTGAAGGAAAGGGCAATGTGCAATACAGGGGAAGTCAGCACAACTGGATTAAACCAAAAGCCAAGAAGTTTCCTGAACATAACCAAACACTTTGAGGGAAATAGTAGCTGAGGCTGGGGTCTGGGGACCATGGTTTCAGGGGACATCTAGGAGGTCAACCGGCATAAGAAATTTTATTAAGAAAACGTGCTGCATCCCACTTTGGTGAATGGTGTCTGGGGTCTTAAAAGCTAGCAACTGGCCATCTAAGATACATCGATTGTTCCCAACTCACTTGGGGCAAAGGAGAATGAAGACATCAAAGACACAAGGAAAATACTAGCCCAAGAGACAAAAGGGCCACTTAAACCAGAGACTAAAATAGCCTGAGACCAGAAGAACTAGATGGTGCCCAACTACCACCAATGACTGCCCTGACAGGGAACACAACAGAGAGTCCCTGACAGAGTGGGAGAAAAGTGTGGAGTAGAACTCAAATTCTAGTAAAAACACCAGATTTAATGGTCTGGCTGAGACTGGAGGAACTCCTGAAGCCATGGCACCCGGATGCTCTGTTAACCCAGAACTAAAACCATTCCCAAAGCCTGCTCTTCAAAGATTAGACAGGACTGTAAACCATAAACTAATACTTATGAAGAGTGTGCAGATACACCAGTTCAAACAGATACACGAGATACATTTACAGAAGAACAAATGGGGGGCTCTGGTCTGGAGGCGGGATGAGAAGGCAGGAAGGGACAGGAGTGGTTAGATGGACATAGGAAACCTGGGGTGGAAAGCGGGTGTGTGGTGTCACACTATAGGGATTGCGATTAGTGTCACATAATAATATGATTATAAAATTTGTATGAGAAATTACTTTGAGCCATAAACTTTTACCTAAAGTACAATTAAAAACAGCAACAACAACAAAAACAGCAACTATGAATCTGAAAGATAAACATCAAAATTTCAGAAATGGTCAATTAAATAGAAATTTTAGGAGCAAATTTGAGACAATAAAAGACAGAATCAGCAAGATTGAAGACAAATATATGGACATTGCTTTGAGGAAAAATCAGAGAAAAAAATGAAATTCTAAGACTTACATGGGACACAATTAAGAGTAAAAATTTGCATGTAATGGGAATTCTAGAAACGGAGGAGAAATGGTAAAAATTTGCTGGCAGAAGACTTCCAAATATCATGAAGGACAAAAAGCTGACCATTTAATAAACTCAGTGAACCCCATTTAGGGCAGACTCCTCCCCAAAAAATCACAATGACATATCATAATCACACTTGTCAAAAAAGACAGAAAAAGAATCCTGAGAGCAACTCAAGAAAAACAAAGTCACTTACAAGGGGAAATAATAAGACTAAACTCTGATTCCAAAAACAAACCTGTTGCCCTCAAGTTAATTCAGGCTCAAGGTAACCCTACAGGGCAGAGAAGAACTGCCCCATAGGCTTTCAAAGGAGCAGCTGGTGGATTCGAACTGCCGACCTTTTGGGTAGCAACCAAGCTCTTAACCACTGTATCACCAGGGCTCCAAACTCTGATTACTCGGCAGAAATTATGTAAGCAAGAAGGCGATGGGATGACATATATTAAACCTTGACAGAAACAAACAAACAAAAACTGCCAACCAAGAATAATACATGCTACAAAACTCCTTCTCAAATACGATGGTGAAATTAGGACATTTCCAGGTACACAGAAATTAAGGAAATTTGTAGAAACCAAACGAAAATCACAAGAAATATTAAAGGGAGTCCTTTGGCTAGAGAACTAACATCATCACACAACATTCAGAGTCTAGGAAACAGGACAGCATCAGCCAGGTATCAACCTAGATAAAAAAGATAAAGAACTCTCAATAATAAAATAAAGCTAAAAGACTTAAAACAGAGAGACAGAAACACCAATCTATAAATGATAACAATGTCAAAAACAATAAAAGGGGGACTAAATGGTGTAGGTATGGAACTTTCAAATGGAGAGGAACTCAAGGCAATATCAAGTAATAAAAGATTGGTTCAAACTTAGGAGGATAAGGGTAAATTTCAAGGTAACCACAAAGAAAGTTACAAAACCTACTCATCAGAATAAAAGGAAAACAAAAAGACTCAGTAAACACAAAATCTATAATAATGGTAAAAGTGAAAAGAAAATCTACAAACAAAAGGAATTCAGAACAGGAAAGAAAGAGGAGCAAAGAAAACAACAGTACCACACACACAAAACAAATGACAACATGACAGGAATAAACTCTTATCTATTGATAATCACACTGAATGTAAATGGCTCAAATGCACTAGTAAAGAGAGAGTGGCAGGATAAACAAACAAAATACCCACAACTTACCAATATGCTGTCTATAAGAGACACATCTTAGACAAAAAGACATAAATATATTAAAAATGAAAGGGTGGAAAAAAATATATCAAGCAAAGAGTAAACAAAAAAGGCCACTAATAGTAATACTAATCTCAGATAAAATAAACTTTAAGGTAAAATCCACAATAAAAGACAAGGAAGGATATTATATAATGATTGAAGGGACAATCTTCAAAGACAATGTAACCTTAATAAATATCTATGCACCCAACAATGGGACTCTAAAATACATAACACAAATTCTAACAGCACTGAAAAGAGAAATAGAAAGTTTGACAATAATAGTAGGAGACTTCAGAACACCACTCTCACTAAAGGACGTAACATCTAGAAAGAAACTCAAAAAAGATATACAAGACCTAAAGGCCACAATCAACCAACTTGACCTCATAGACATATATAGAACACTCCACCCAACAATGGCAAAGTATACATTCTTTTCCAATGCACATGGAACATTCTATATAATAGATTAATTTGAGGCCACAAAGCAGCCCTCAATAAAATTCGAAACATCAAAATAATACAAAACATTCTCTCTGATCAGAAGTCAATTTATAGCAATAAATGCACATATAAAAAAAGAACAGACTGAAATCAAAATGTCAGCAGTACAACGCAAACAGAGAACAGCAAAAGAAGCCCTCGGGCATCAGGAGAATAAAGATTAGAGCAGAAATAAATGACATAGAGGACAGAAAAACTATGGAAAGAATCAACAGGACCAAAAGTTGTTTCTCTGAAAAGATAAACAGAATTGAAAAATCACTGGCCAAACTCACAAAACAAAAACAGAAGAGGAAACAAACAATCCAAATAAGAAATGAGATGGAAGGGCATCACCACAGACTCAACTGAAATGAATCATTAACAGAACACCATGAAAAACTGTATTCCAACAGATTTGAAAACCTAAAGGAAATGGACAAATTTCTAGAAACACACTACCTACCTAAACTAACACAAACTGAGGAAGAAAATCTCAACAGAACCATTACAAGAGAAGAGACTGAAGAAGTAATTTAAAAAACTCCAAACAAAAAAAGGCTCTGGCCCAAATGGCTTCACTGGAGAATTCGACTAAGCATTCAGCAAAGAGCTCACCATAGGACTACTCAGACCATTTCAGAGCACAGAAAAGGACGAAATACTCCAGAGTTCATTCTACGAAGCCAGCACAACCCTGATACCAAAGCCAGGCAAAGACACCAAAAAAAAAAAAAGAAAGAAAATGACAGACCAATATCTCTCGTGAATACAGATGCGAAAATTCTCAACTAAATTCTCGCCAACAGAATTTGCATCATATAAAAAAAAATAATACACCACGACCAGGAGGGATGCATACCAAGTACGCAAGGGTGGTTCGACATCAGCAAATCGGTCAACACAATCCACCGCACAAACAGAACAGAAGAACCACTTGTTCATCCAATTGAAGCAGAACAGGCATCTGACAAAGTCCCGCCAAAACCCACGCCTGATAAAAACTCTCAATAAAACAGAAACAGAAGGAAATCCTCAACATAATGAAGGGCATCTGTCATGGACTGAATTGTGTCCCCCAAAATATGTGTATCAATTTGGGTAGGCCATGATTCCCAACATTACGTGACTGTCCACCGTTTCGTTACCTGATCTGCTGTTCTTGTGTTGTAAATCCTACCTCTATGATGTTAATGAGGGGGAAGAGGTGGCAGCTGTATTAGTGAGGCAGGACTCAATTTACAAGATTGGATTGTGTCTTGAGGCAATCTCTTTCGAGATATAAAAGAGAGGAGTGAGCAGACAGATAGGGGGACCTCATACCACCAAGAAAGCAGTGCCGGGAGCAGAGTGCATCATTTGGACCTGGGGTTACCGCGTGGAGAAGCTCCTAGTGCAAGGGAAGAACGATGAGAAGGACCTTCCTCCAGAGCCAAGAGAGAGAGAAAGCCTTCGCCTGGAGCTGACACCCTGAATTTGGACTTGTAGCCTACTCTACCGTGAGGAAATAAATTTCTCTTTGTTACGCTAGTGGTATTTCTGTTACAGCAGTACTAGATGACTAAGACAGCATCTATATAAAAACAACAGCCAACATCATTCTCAACGGAGATAGGCTGAAAGCATTCCCCGGAGAACTGGAACAAGAAAAGGATGCCCCTTATTATCACCCCTAGGTAACACTGTGGTGGAAGTCCTAGCTAGAGCAATAGGTAAGAAAAAGAAATCAAGGGCATCTAAATTGGAAAGGAAGAAGTAAATTACCCCTATTTGCAGATGATATGATCTGATACATACAGAACCCCAAAGATACCACAAGAAAACTACTGGAACTAATAGAAAGATTCAGCAGAGTAGCAGCATACAAGATCAACATACAAAACTCAGTTAGATTCCTATACACCAACAAAGAGAACTTTGAATAGGAAATCAGGAAAACAATACCATGTATAATAGCCCCTAAAAAGATAACAGATTTGGGAATAAATCTTACTAGGGATGTAAAAGATTTATAGAAAGAAAACTATAAAACACTATTCCAAGAAACCAGGAGACCTACATAAACAGAAAAACATGCCATACTCATGGATAGAAAGCCTCGACATTGTAAAAAATGCAGATTGACAGATAGAATGCAATCCTGATCCAAATACCAACAGCCTTCTTTAATGATATGGGAAAACTGATCACCAACTTTACATGGAAAGGAAAGAGGCCTGGATAAGCAAAGCATTACAGAAGAAAAAGAACAAAGCAGGAGGCCTCACACTATCTAATCTCAAAAACTACTATACAGCCATGGTAGTCAAAACAACCTGGTGATGGTACAATGATAGACACATAGACCAATGGAACAGAATCTAGAATCCAGATGTAAATCCACCCACCTGTGGTCAACTGATCTTTGACAAAGGACCGAAGTCTATTAAATGGGAAAAAGGCAGTCTTTTTAACAAACGGTGGTGGCAAAACTGGATGTCCATCTATAAAAAAATGAAACAGGACCCATACTTCACAGTGCACACAAAAAACTAACTCAAAATGGATCAAAGATCTAAATAGAAAACCTAAAATGATAAAGATCATGGAAGAAAAAAAAGGGACAATGCTAGGGGCCCTAATATATGGCATAAATACAATACAAACGATAAGTAACAATACACAAACACCAGAAAAGAAACTGGATAACGGGGAGCTCGTAAAAATTAAACACTTATGCTCATCCAAAGACTTCACCAAGAGTGAAAAGAGAACCTACAGATTGGGGGGGAAAAAAAGTTTTGGCTACCACATATCTGACAAGGGTGTAATCTCTAAAACCTATAGAATACTTCAATACCTCAACAACCAAAACACCAATAATCCAATTAAAAAATGGGCGAAGGAATCTCACCCTGACATTTCTAGCACTAATCAAAAAAAACAGTAAATAACAACTGTAGGAAAGATTGTGGGGAGATTGGAACTCTTATGCTCTACCGGTGGGAATGTAAAATGGTACATGCACTGTTGAAAGCTATATGGTACCTCCTTAAAAATTCAGGAACAGATATACCATACAATCCAGCAACCTCGTTCCTAAGAACATATCCCAGAGAAATAAGAGCTGTCACAAAAATGGACATATGCACCCATGTTCACTGCAGTATTATTCAAAACAGCAAAGAGATGGAAACAACCTAAGTGCCCATCAGGAGATGAGTGGATAAACAAACTATGATACATAACAACAACACAATGATAAAGAACAATGATGAATCCGAGAAACATCTCACAATATGGATGAATCTGGAGGGCATTATGCTGAGGGAAATAAGTCAGTCACAAAAGGACAAATACTGTACTAGACCACTATTATAAAAACTCAAGAAAAGGTTTACACAAGGGGGGAAAAAACTTTAATGGTTACAAAGCAGGAGAATACTAGGGAGGGGCAATCACTAACCAGACAGTAGACAAGCATTAACTTTAGTGAAGGGAAAGACAGCGCACAATATAGAAAGCACAACTTGACCAAGGCAATGTCATAGAAGCTTCCTAGACACATCCAAACACCTTGAAGGACTGAGTTACTGGGGCTGAGGGCTGGGGACCATGGTCCTGGGGGATATCAAGGTCAATTGGCATAACAAAGTTCATTAGGAAAATGCTCTATATCCTACTTTGGTGAGTAGTGTCTGGGGTCTTAAAAGCTTGAGAGTGACCATCTAAGATACATCTCTTGGTCCCATCCCATTCAGGGCAAAGGAGAATGAAAGAAACCAAAGATAGAGGGAAAATATTGATTTGAATGAATAATGTACCACAAGAGCCACAGCCTCCAGCAGCCCAAGCCCAGAAGAACTAGATGATGCCCAGCTACAACCGCCTACCACTCTGCTTGCAGAAAGAGAGGATGGCTTGAAGCACTTACTGATGAAGATCAAAGACCACACCCTGCAGTATGGAATACACATCAACATAAAGAAAAAAAAAAAAAAAAGCACCTCCCAACTTGACCAATAAGCAACACGATAAAAAATGGAGAAAAGATGAATATGTCAGTTAACTTGGATCCACAATCAACACCCATGGAAGCAGCAGTCTAGAAATCAAAAGACATATCACATTTGGCAAATGTGTTGCAAAAGACCTCTTTAAAGTGCTGAAAAACAAACATGTCACTTTGAGGACTAAGGTGTGCCCAACCTAAGCCATGGTATTTTCGATCATCTCATATGCATGAGAAAGCTGGACAATGAATAAGGACGATGCATTTGAATTACGGTGCTGGCAAAGAATACTGAATATACCATGGATTGCCAGAAGAACAAACAGCTCTTGTCTTGGAAGAAGTACAGCAGAGTGGTCCTTGGAAGTGAAGATGGCGAGATTTCATCTCTTGTACTCTGGACGTGCTATCAGGAAAGACCAGTCCCTGGAGACGGATATCATCCTCAGTAAAGCAGAGGATCAGTGAAAAAAAGGAAGACCCTCAAGGAGATGGACTGACAGTGGCTGCAACAATGGACTCAAATACAGCAACGATTGTGAGCATGGCACAGGACTGGGCAGTGTTTTGTTCTGTTGTGCTGCTATGAGTTGGAACTGACTCGACGGCACCTAACAACAACAACTTTCCAAGCATGATGTCCTTCTCCAAGGACTGGTCTCTCCTCGTAACATGTCCAAAGTACAAGAGACGAAGTCTCACCAATGTTGATTCTAAGGAACTGGCTATACTTCTTCCAAGATAAATTTATATATTGTTCAGGCAGTCCATGGTATATTCAATATTCCTCACCAATACCATAATTCAAATGCCTCAACTCTTATTTGGTCTTCCTTATTCAAAATCTAGTTTTCACATGCATATGAGGCAATTGAAAATACCATTGCATGGGTCAGTTGCATCTTAGTCCTCAAAGTGACACTTTGCTTTTTAACACTTTAAAGAGGTCTTTTGAAGCAGATCTGCCCAATGCAGTATGTTGTTTGATTTCTTGACTGCTGCTTCCATGGGCATTGATTGTGGATTCAAGAAAAATTAAATGCTTGACAACTACAATCTTTTCTCCATTTATCAAGATGTTGCTTATCTGTCTTCCTTATGTTAAGGTGTATTCCATACTGAAGGCTGTATGTAGTCTTGGGCCTTCATCAGTAAGCACTTCCTCTTCGCTTTCTGCAAGCAAGGTTGTGTCATCTGCATATTTCAGGTTGTTAATGAGTCTTCATTCAATCCTGATGTCTTGTTCTTCTTCATATAGTCCAACTTCTTGGATTATTTGCTCAATATACAGATTAAATAAGTATGGTGAAAGGATGTACACCCTGATGCACGCCTTTCCTGATTTTAAACCATGCAATGTCCCCTTGCTCTGTTTCAACGAACTGCCTCCTGGTCTATGGAGAGGTTCCACGTGATCACAACTACGTGTTCTGGAATTTCCATTCTTTGTGATATTATCCATAATTTGTTAAGATTCACACAGTCGGATGTCTTTGCACAGTCAACAAAACATAGATGAACATCTTTCTGGTATTCTCTGCTCTCTGCCAAGATCTATCAGACATCAGCAATGATATCTCTTGTTCTACGTCGTCTTCTAAATCAAACTTGAATTTCTCGCAGTTCACTGTCGATGTACTGCTACAACTGTTTTTGAATTTTTTTCAGCAAAATTTTACTTGAGTGTGATATTAACAATGTCCCATAACTTCTGCATTCTACTGGATCACCTTTCTTTGGAATGTGCATAAATATAGATCTCTTCCAATTGGTTGGCCAGGTAGCTGTCTTCCAAATTTCTTGGCATAGACCAGTGAGCAGCTCCAGCCCTGCATGTGTTTGTTGAAAGATCTCAACTGGTGTTTCGTCAATTTCTGGAAGCTTGTTTTTTGCCAATACCTTTAGTGCAGCTTGGACTTCTTCCTTCAATACCATTGGTTCTTGATCATATGCTATCTCCTGAAAAGGCTGAGTGTTGATCAGTTCTTTTTGGTACAGTGACTCTGTGTATTCCTTCCAACTTCTTTTGATGCTTCCTGCGTTGTTCAGTATTTTGCCCGTAGAATCCTTCACTATTGCAACTCAAGGCTTGAATTTTTTCTTCAGCTCTTTCAGCTTGAGAAATGCCAAGTGTGTTCTTTCCTTTTAGTTTTCTAACTCCAGGTCTTTGCACATTTCATTATAATACTTTCTCTTCTTGAACTGCCCTTTGAAATCTTCTGTTCTACTCTTTTAGTTCATCATTTCTTCCAGTAGCTTTAGCTGCTCTATGTTCAAGAGCAAGATTCAAGGTCTGCTCTGACACCCATTTTGGTGTTTTCTTTCCTACCTGTTTTTTTAATGACTTTTTGCTTTCTTCGTGTATGATGTCCTGATGTCATCCCACAACTCACCTGGCCTTCAGTTATCAGTGTTCAACGTGTCAAATCTATTCTTGAGATGGTCTCTAAATTCAGGTGGGATGTACTCAAGGTCATATTTTGGCTCTCACGGACTTAAAACAATTTTCTTCAGCTTCAACTCACCTGGCCTTCAGTTATCAGTGTTCAATGTGTCAAATCTATTCTTAAGATGGTCTCTAAGTTCAGGTGGGATGTACTGTCATATTTTGGCTCTCATGGACTGAAAACAATTTTCTTCAGTTTCAACTTGAACTTGCATATGAACAACTGCTGGTCTGTTCTGCAGTCCGCCCCTGGCCTCATTCTGACTGATGATGTTGAGCTTCTCCATAGTCTCTTTCCACAGGCAGTCGATTTGATTCCTGCGTTTTCCATTCAATGAGATCCATGTGTATAGTTGCTGTTTATGTTGAAAAAAGGTATTTGCAATGAATAAGTCTTTGGTAGTGCAAAATTCTATCAGGAGATCTCTGGTTTTGTTTCTGTCACCAAGGCCGTATCTTCCAGCTACCGATCCTTCTTTTTTGTTTTCAGCTTTTGCATTCTAATCACCAGTAATTATCAATGGATCTTGATTGCATGTTTGATTAATTTCAGACTGCAGAAGCTGGTAAAAATCTTCAACTTCCTCATCTTTGGCATTAGTGCTTGGTGTGTAAATATGAATAACAGTCACATTAAGTAGTCTTCCTTGTAGACGTATGGATAGTATGCTATCGCTGACAGCACTGTACTTCAGGATAGATCTTGAAATATTGTTTTTGCCCGTGAATGCGACGCCATTCCTCTTAAATTGGTCATTCTCGGCATAGTAGACCAAAACATTGTCTATCAAAATGGCCAATACCAGGATAAAGATCTTTTTGTGTTCCATTTCATTATTGATGACTTCCAATTTTCCTAGATTCATACTTCTTCATATATTCCATGTTCTGATTATTAACGGGTGTTTGCAGCTGTTTCTGCTCATTTTGAGTCCCGTCACCTCAGCAAATGAAGGTCCTGAAAGCTTTACTCCATTCACATCACTAAGACCAACTACTTTGAAGAGGAGCCCTTCCCCAGTCGTATTTTGAGTGCCTTCCAACCAGAGTGGCTCATCTTCCAGCACTATATCAATGTTTCACTGCTATTCGTAAGGCTCTCACTGGCCAGAACTGCCAGGTCCTTCTTCCTAGTCTGTCTTAGTCTGGAAGCTCTGCTGAAAACTGTCTACCATGGGTGATCCTGATGGTATTCAAAATACTGGTGGCATAGCTTCCAGCTTCACAGCAACACGCAGGCCACTACAATACGACATACTGACAAACTGTCATCCCTACTCTCCATATAAATTGGTAGTTTCTAACTAGAAAGTTCAGAAAACAGACCTTATAACTGCAGAAAAGAAACAAGTCAAATCCACAAAACAGCAAATCATGATTATTAAGCTATCCCTCCTGGAAGACTTTCAAATTTTGAGTAGAAAATACTTCTGGAAAGCATAACACAACTAAAAAAAAGAAACTCCATGAATTGGTTAGCTAGGTGTGCTCTCTCCCTGGCACTCCCTAATATGCCCTCATCCCTACTCACCCACTGACAATGTAAATTAAAGTGATTGATTCTAGATAGGGAAGGTTTGGATGATTCTAATTTCAAAATCAACCCACAGCTAGCAATTCTTTTTGGTTGCATGGAATATACGAAGACAGTTAATTTCTGTCTCATTTCTAAAGAAAAAGGGAGGCAATGCAAACCACAGGCAAATTTTTCCTCCTCCATGTGGGCTTAGAAAAATTTTTTTAAAGGGACCTGGATGCCAAACCACTAGCAGTGGAAAACAAAGTACCATATGTAAAAACATTTTCTTACATAATAGGTAATACAGCACACTATTTAATCTGCATTTAAGAATGATATAGGGAACTCATGTCCTAGCAAGTGAACTGTTTTTCTATTCTCTCCAACACAAAGTCAACCATTTGATTTTAAGCTAAGAGGGAAATTATGGGTTCTGACTATGTTTGGACCTGTTTGGGAAATAAAGACCCGTTTTGGAAAAATACAAGGCAGACCATTTTAAAAACAAACAAACACAAAAAGAAATACATAAGATTAGACTAGTCCTGAATCGTAGAAAACGATAGTCTCTTCCACAGAGGAAAAATTAATCTTCAGGACAGTTATGGTTAATGTAGAATATGGCATATCCTATACAGAAATATGGAGACCTGGATTCTATGTCTGTCCTTGATTCTAAGCCAGAATCAAATATTTGGGGTGAAACAAGGCACTTCACTTGTGGGCTTTTTTTTTTTCTTCATCTAAAAGAATGTCAAATTAGATGATTTTTAAGTTCTCATCTGACTCTAAAGCAAAACCTAGGAGTCTGAAAAGAATAGGTCTTGCCCTCCTAGAGTTTATTATCTAGTTTAATTTTTTTCCCCAGGCTTATACGTATTTTCCAATTTTTTCAATATAAATTGGAAACATTTACTACTTGTGATAAGCTATTAGACAAAGACTAAAATAATAATAATAAAGAACCATAATTAAAATGTTCATTATTTCTCACAAAGCAATACTATAGACACTATTACCCTAGACCAGTAATTCTCAAATACCTGAGTGTTGGCTAAGCCCATAATAAAATCTCAATTCAAAGGACTGCCCCTCACTGTGAGATCATGTCCTTCCCACTCTGTTGTGCGTGCATGTGTACACATGTGCATGCATATGTGAGTGTGAATATGTGTGAGTGTGCTTAAATATACGTGTGTGTGTGTGTTGGCGGAGGGGACAAGGGGTTGGGAGGGGGAAACATAACTAGTCTTTAAAATTCAAGAATATGGAACCTCTGCTTTAGGCCTTAGAAATGGACTAATTGGTAAAAGCACAAACTTTATAATCAGCCTTTTGCAGTTCCATAATTCAAATTATCAAGACTGAGCTGCATATTTATAATAATAAGTAGCATATATTCGTTCCATAGTTAAAACAAATGTCCTCTGTAGTTCTCAAGGCAATTTTGTTCACTACACAGTTTTCAGGATAAATTTTGAACATTCCTTTCCGAAAGTTAGTGTTCATAAAGGGGGCCTCTGCTCGGCCATACCTGGAGAAGGTTTTCCCCCTTCAGTTTTTGCCCAGTCTCTCCTCCTGACACAACCAACCTTCCCAAAAAACAGCTGTTCACATTCTATTTCTACTGTACCACCCACCCCAGCCAAATCTGGTTTCTTATTTCATCATTTCCCTTAAAAAGCTCTCATGGACCTCTCACCAATGACACCCATGTTGCCAAATTCCACTTCAGACTTTACCTTACTTGATCGCTCCATAGCATGTGACAATACTGACCACTCCCTCTTTTCTTGGCCAGTTCATCCTCTTCTACTTGTTTCTCAAAATTCAGACCTAGACCTTTTCTTTTCACTATATCATCTCTCCTTAGGCAATCTCATCCATGCTAATGGATTCAGTTACCTTACACGAATTGGCTGAAGACTCACAATTAATATCGCTAGCCCAGGCTCATATATTCAACTTCCTACTGAATTATTTCTTCTTCAGAACTGCAAAGGCAAGTCAATTTCATGCTTTTGACCAATCTCACTAAAATTTAGTCCTTCTCTTAAAAGCCCTGCATGACCTAGCCCCTATCTACCTCTCCAGCTTCATCCAGAGCTACTTTCTCCTGTCCCCGTTATATTCTGGCCACACTGACCTTTAAGTAGCCTTTGCATATGCTGTTTCTTCTATTTAACATCCCCTTCCTCCACTCTGGATCTCGGCCTCAATGTCATTTCCTAGGGAAGTCTTCCACGATCCCTCACAGCAGGCCAGATCCTCTTTGTCTATTTATATGACATTCTCTAGTTTCCCTTTACAACATTTACCACAGTTTGTATTTATGTAAGAGTCTCTGGGTAGCCCAAAACGTTATACACTTGGCTGCTAACCAAAAGGATGGCTATTGGAGTCCATGCAGTCGTCTTGGAAGAAAGGCCTGGAGATCTACTTTCCAAAAACTCAGCCACTGAAAACCCTAGGGAGCAGAGTTCTACTCTGACACACATGGGGTTGCCATGAGCCAGAATCAACTTCCTGGCAAGCCGGTTCATTAGGGTTCTTTTACCTATATAAATTAATTTCACTTGACTGATGGGCAATGTGAAGAGGTAATATTATTTTTATCTTTAGTTACAGAAATAAACATCACATCAAGTAACTGGCATGAATATTTTAAGAGTTTAAACAGCAAGATGTTGGGGTTCTTTTCTTTTGACAATGAGAAGGAGAGGTTTAAGAATGAATCTGCATGCACATATTAGGTAATGACAAATATCCTCCTTAAACTCTGGCAACTTTTAAATTCAGTTTATACTTTTTCTTCTCAAAAAGCAACTTCAGTAAACAAATAACATCTTTGTCCTTAAAGGCTTTTCCAAACCTTGATAATATATTCTTACATGAAAGCACTAGGCTTTGAGTACTTCCTAATACAGTATGTATAAGCAGAAAACTACTGAATTATCACAACTATTTGTCTCATACTATATGTGTATGTTTACCTCATTCTAGCTTTTTTTATTCTTTGTATCCCCCTCTATGCTAATATCTGCCCCACCACTTTAGTTTACTATCAAAATACATATGAAATAAGTTTGGGATGTATTAGAAAAGAAATAATGTATTAAACAATGTATTGGAGTAATGTGTTAGAAAAATAATGCACTAGAAAAAAAATCCTAATATTAAGGAATGTTGCTATCGTTATTATGTATACAAAACTGTGAGTGAAAACAACAGTTCATCACCCTAAATTCAGAATGATACGACTTTGAAGAAAAACAATTTTTAAATTCAGTAACTACATTAATCAAATGTGTGTCCAAGATAGATCCCAAATCGGGATAAACTTTTCTGCCCCTCTTGTCATTCTTTAAGGAACAAAAATATAAAATAAAGAAAAAAAATGCATTTAATGGTTATAGCTAATTAACTGACATTAAAGACCATAGTTTATCCTTCTTAAAATACAATAAAATTAATATAATTATAATAAAAGAGTAAGTTGATTTTTATTTATACCCTCAACAGCTTTGTTGAATCTTTCAATACTGTCATGTTTTTTTTCCCCTAACACATTAAACAAACAAACAAACAAAAAAACACATTAGCAGCCCTGAAAAAAGATTTACGATTTTTTTTAAGGTAGATTATGGAAACCCCGGTGGCGTAGTGGTTAAGAGCTATAGCTCTAACCAAAAGGTCTACAGTCAAATCCCCCAGGCACTCCTTGAAAGCCCTATGCGGCAGTTCTACTCTGTCCTATAGGGTCGCTCGCTATGAGTCAGAACTGACTCAGTGGCAGTGGGTTTGGTTTGGTTTTTTTGGTAAGGTAGATTTTAAGAAGCCCTGGTGGCACAGTAGTTACAGTGCTGGGCTGCTAACCAAAGGTCTGTGGTTCAAACCCACCAGCTGTTCTGTGGGAGAAAGATGTGGCAGTCTGCTTGTGTCAACATTTATAGCCTTGGAAACGCCACGGGGTGGCCCTACTCTGTCCTACAGGGTTGCTATGAGTTGGAATCGACTCAATGACGATGCGTTTGGCTTGGTAAGGTAGATTATAGCCATTTTTATGGAAATACTAATCTTATTGTTTCGATGTTCTTTGCACTTCTAAGCCATATAAAAAGTTATTTTACAAAATTAACATGAGTTGTTTACTCTGACCTGCCTATTTTCTCTTTTTCGCTTCCTCTCGCAGGCAAACAGTCAACACTAGAGACAATAGAGTTTTTTCTGAGTGTGTGTGCTTTGCCCTCACAAAAGCAAAGAATGAGGTAATGAGTATTCACCCCTCTGTCCCCTCCCACTTGACTCATTCTCCTGCCCTTTATCATTTCCATCTCCTTCACTTCCCTGCAGTGCACTTCAGATCCTGGGGAGACACGCAGACATGGATTTGCTGAATGACTGCACACCCAGCACCACCGCTAGCATATGTAAGACACGCACACAGCCAGGGCTATAAAAGAGGACATGGTGCCCATTTTCACAAAGTCTACAAAGCACCAGAAATGTCTGTTTTCTTCCTCATCACTAAAACACCCTATGTTTTGTTTTGAACCTTGAATGGAACAGTAAAAGGTAAACAATTTGATTTAAGCCACAAAATAGCTCAAGTTGCATTATTTAAAAGAGAAACATTGATGAAAGAAAGAAATATTAGAAGAGTTTATTTTTTTTTTTTTTAAGGCTAAAGGTAAACACACCTATATTAAGGAGATAGAGGAATGGAAAGTATATATTAAGTAGCAGAAGAATGCAAGTTTTTCTATTAAGAGGAAGTGAAAAAGATATTTTCATTCATCACTCATCATTAATTCATGTACTTACACAGGTACGTTTGTATCTTCTACATTTACCCCCTTTGTTTTGCCAGAGGGAAGGAAGGCTAGACTAACTATATTTAAACACCTCAAGTATTTCTAAATATGGCTAAGGATCTACTGTCCCATCTCCCACAAAAAAAAAAATTTTTTTTTAAAGGTACTAATACAGAAACAAACAGAAACACTCTCATAACATTTGGTCACTAAAATTCTAAAATGTATGACTATAGTCACAGGACAGGCTCTTAGTCCCGTCCTTACTCAAGGACTATTTGCTTTTATTGTATGTACTCTTCTAATTGTTTGGCTATCTGGCCTCAGTTTAGAAGAGAACTGTTGCTGTGGGAAGACACTCAAAAAGAAAAGGCAACAATAACAACAACAAAAAGTTGCAAAAACAGCTCCATATACTGCGGTAGCCCGCAGGTCATCATAAAATCACAAAACCACACACTCACTGATGTTTCAGATAATTTATGTATTTAACAAATTCAATATACAAGATTTAGGAAAAGTACTATATTCTGTTTAAATGTAAGTACTGAGTAGATTACCTAACAACCGTATGTAAGAGAGATGTTAAGGCTCAAATTCAGTTGTAGTTTGTAGACAAAACCAAAAACACTTCCAGCTTTGAGGCATTTCAAAATGCCAAGAAAGCAAACAAGGATGATAAATACTTGTAGGCCTAAAGCCTTGTTTTTTCCTCCCTTTTTTAAAGCTGTTAATATAAGAGGAATGGGTAAAAGTTGCTCAACAACAAGAACAAAAAACAAAGGAAAGTTCTGCAATAGATCTAAGTCTTCATCGAAATTATAGTTACAGCTTAAAATAACAAATCAACAATACCTCTTTATAGTTTTGAAGAACTCAGGGAAAAAAAATAACACCAAAATTTTTTTTAATAGATTGTCTTTTAAACACAGCTGATTATACTGACTTCAGATTGAAACTTGGCTTGATGACAACTGTGGAAAGGAAAAACAAAGAGTATCTCTAGGCCATATAAAAACAAAATCCTTGAGAAAAAAGGCAATTTTCTATTTTTATTTAATAGTAAAAAAGGTCAAACAAAGAGAAGATATGAAAATGACAAAGATACTTTCAAAGCAATGACTTTCAATTCTTTATCTCTGAAGCCCTGGCCATTTTCAAACTCCAAACCCACGTCGTCAGCTTCCTACCATTTATTTCCACTTGAATGTCTTGTCATCATCTCAAACTAAATACTGGGTCACACAGAGCAAATTCTCATCCCGTCAAGCCAAGCCAGCTTCCTATTTTGACTTCCCAGTTCCCGTCATACAGCCTTGAAATCACTGTGCCCTTTCCCTTCTACTGCTACTGCCAGGACCCTAGTTCTAGGTCTTAAATACATTCCGTTTGGCTATAAAAGATTCCTCACTGGTTTGTACGCTTCTACTTTCTTTCTTCCTTTAAACTATGTTGTCTGAAGAATCTCTCCAAAACACAAGTGTTTTTCTGTCACTCCCAACTTTAAAAATTCCTCAGTGCTTATAAGGTAAAGTTGGTGTGAGAGTCATGCGACTGACACTTAAAATGTAACAGACGATCTGGCTAGCCATGAAGGTGTCCCTCTCTTCCTTCCCTGTTCATGTGCATTCTTTGAGGTCTTCATGTGGCTAACACTTGGTTCAATCTGCTTTCAGGTTACCTTTCTGATTCTCTTTTCCTTTAAAGCACATAAACCTTATGTTCCACTATGCCAGTCTACTTGTCTATAAGACACATATATTCCTGTATTCTGACATGCAGGCCATTCCCCTTGCCAAGAAGGGTCTCCCCTCAATTATTCTAGGCCCATCCTTCTGATCTCTCAAGGCTGAGATGAAGTCCTCTTTCTTCCATGGATCTTGAAGATTTCCCTCAACAGCCCAGCCCATAGTGATTACTTCTGCATCTGAACTCGTGGAACTCTGTACATACTTCTTTGGACTATTTTTTAATATTTCACTGGACATGTACTTTCTCCCCAACTAGACTGTAATAATAACACTATCACCTCCAATACCAGCAGCTCCCAGTTATCGTTTTTAAGTTGTTGTCAGGGGGTTTACTGGAATGCTTTAGTTACTACCACTAATGTATTTAAAAGAGCAGGGGCTTAATGTATGTCTAGGTAATAGCTATTTGTTCATTGCTACGAACAGAGAATACTACAGACACTAAAGCAACGTGCTGTGTTTCTTCAATTATCTATAGAAATAAATGGTACAATGTTAGATGAAGAATCACTAGAAGGAGCACAAAAAGGTATCTCAAGAAATGACAAAGGACTAAGAAACTGCTGTAAATTCCAAGCCTGAAATATTATGGCAAAACAAACCGTATTTCACTGTCAAATGATCCATGTATTTGTCTTCAGCAGTATATCATCTTCCTTTGGCAACTAACTTGGTTATTTTAAGTAGGAATGCTGATCAGGTACACAGCTAAATGCATTCAGATAACTCATTATCCTCACTTACACGGAGAAACGACTGCTCATACAATGCCAAAGTATGTGATTCAACATTTCACACCAACATAGTTCATGTCTCCTGTCACATCCCAATCTTGTTCCCGTCCATACCAGCCAAAAAGACAGAAAGCATTTAGGACACAGGAAAGGTAAAAAGCCACCAGGGGAAGGTGCGAAGACAATAACTTCTAGAAAACAACACCATCTTATACTTTTGTAACTCCCTGAGATCATGAACTTACCTTCCTTCTCCTCCATCCCCTCCCCTAGCAAAGTAGCTGGCATATAGTAGAAATCCCACAATATGTGCAAACAGCATCTTACGCTTTACAGAGGACATTCCATTTTTTTTTCACTTGCTCACCAGAAAGTATAATTTACCTGTTTTTCAGAGGAGAATATAAAAGCCTGGAGAGATTATGCACCTTGTCATAAAGCTAGTAGGTGGGAGAGGTGGGTGTGGAATCCAGGTTTTCAAATTCTTTCTTGTTAGGTGCTGTCGAGTCAGCTGACTCATGATGACCCCATGTACAACAAGAAGAAACACCGCCCGGTCCCGCGCCATCCTCATGATGACTGGCATGCTCGAGTCCACTGCTGCCTTCCAGCTGAGGGGGCTCATCTTCCAGCACTATGTCAGACAATTTTCTGTTGTGATCCATAGAGTTTTCATTGGCTAATTTTTGGAAGTAGACTGCCAAGCCTTTCTTCCTAGTCTGTCTTAGTCTGGAAGCTCCACTGCATCCTGCCCACCATGGGTGATCCTGCTGGTATCTGAAATACTTGCGGCATCGCTTCCAGTATCACAGCAACACACAAGCACTGCAGTATGACAAACTGACAGATGCGTGGTGGTGGCTCATATTCCTAACCCAGGGTTTTGTGCACTGAGATCAGTCATCTGACTAAACTGCTCAAGTCTGGAGCAGAGGAGGAGACAATAAAACAAGTGGGCAAAGGAAGGGCAGAGGAAAAAGGACACAACTGCTTTCAGTAGGAATTGACTCGATGACGGCAAAAGGTTTTTTTTTTTTTTTTTTTGCCACCTCTGTTCCTTTCTCTTATGCCTCAGCATTAGCATCACAACTGCCTTCCAGATACACCACAGCTGTTGTAGGCAATATCGACACTAGACTCAGACAGGCCCCATGTCATTTGTTCAGCACATTTTCCACGGCACAAATATTGATCTTGTTGTCCCTAGGATCTAGGAGAACTGAATACAGAAAAAACAAGAGCCCAGGTATGTCCTGTACCCCTTCCTGACATGTGAAGCACATCTTTATAGTACTCAAGTCAGGGAGACAGAGTTACCAAAGAGGAGAACTGAAGGGCACGTGAACCCAGAATAGGATGCAAAACTGGTTCACCCAACTATAAAATGAAGGTAATGAGAGTATCTGACTCATAAGAAGAAGGTAAGCTTCAAAATAACAGCGATTTTTGCCTCTTTTGTTCACTGATATATCCCCAGCACAAAAAGTATTAAATAAATGTTTACTGAAAGAATGAAAAATGAAGGTTATGAGGATTAAGTGAGAGGTAAAATGCATGGCACTTGAAAATTAAGAAGTGACTACCTGATTTATGTCTAAATCTGGAGATCCATTCCCAAGTTTCAAAATCGTTTCAGTAAGACAAGCAGCAGTCATGAAGACAATTTCTCCTTGTGGTAACTTGCTAATTTTGACTTATTATGGAAAGAACCATATAGCTGCTTTAGGGGTACTGATTCTTTCCAATTAACTTTCCCCCCTTTTATAAAGGTAATACTACCTTTCATAGAACATTTCTATAATATAAAAAAATACATAGAACACAAAAATTACCTATAATCTCACCATCCAGAGAAAACGACTGATACTTTACAGATTTCCCAAAGTCATTTTCTCTATCTCTAGAGGTCTTTTTTTTTTTTTTTTAGAGGTCTTTAACTTCCAGATTAGGTGGGTTCCTTTCTATCCCTTCAAATTAGCTTTGAATAGAGTCTATAAAATGCTGATATACCTCATTTAGCACTATATTGTAAAGTACTGATTCTTTACAGAGCAGAACACCAAAAACATTTTTATATTTAAAATATATGATGCCTGCACAAAAGCCCTGGCAGCACAGTGGTTACGGGTTTGGCTGCTAGCCTAAAGGTTGGCAGTTTGAATCCACCAGCCGCTCCTTGGAAACGCTACCTGTCCTACAGGGTTGCTATTAATCAGAATCGATTCCATGGCAATGGGTTTGGTACATAAATATTGATATACTCCTAAGCATCAAAATATTGAAGAGAAATTTATATTTTTCTCATGATCAGTCATCTCATAGTTGAAAATGAACATAATCTTATGTGCTGAGCAAACGAATGCTAAAAGGCTGCACCAGGCTGTTGTCTAAATGAGGCTGGGCAAAATCTGTCTGATAACTCTACTGAGATCTCCTTTACTGTCATTGCTATGTTTTTTGGTGAGTAATTTTTGACTCATAGTAGCTAAAGGAAGTAACAGTGCTAGACTTGCTAGGTCCCAAGGAAATGTATTCTGTAGGTTTTTAGGGCATCCAGAAGAGTTTCTAAGAAAATACTCAGGAAAACAAAAAGATACCCACAAACAATTTATTGGGAATTCAATAAAGCCCTCTGAATGTTATGAAAGAGAATGTAGATAATACTGTTTTCTGGGATGACTGGAAAATAATTTTAAGAGGGGTAGCTGGAGAAGAAACTAGGGTTGAAGGCATGTCATGACTTCAGAGGATGTGAGGAGCAGAAGAGGAGGCACTACTAACGTGCAATGGTAAGACCCCATCTCCTCAGGACTGGTCAACTTCACCATGCTCACTACTGGCTCTGCCATTTTCAGAACTACAATTCTCCATTTGAAATTGAATAAGCATGTAATTGAAGAAATATTAAACATGGAAAACTGTCCTTCACTTAAACCAAAACTCATGAGCCTGTTCGTCATGAATCCATCTCCAGGTGACATCTACAGTGGGTCCTCTCAGCTCTCACTGTTTTTAGTCCTAGGGTGTGTTCTCCTTGCATGAAAACAATGTGGACGACTGATTCCCTGGCTTATTCTTCCTGTTGTTGTTAGGTGCTGTCGAGTTGGTTCCGACTCACAGCGACCCTATGTACCACAATACGAAACACTGCCTGGCCCTGTGCTATCGTCACAGTTGTTGCTATGTTTGAGCCCACTGTTACGCCACTGTGTCAATCCATCTCATTGAGGGTCTTCCTCTTTTTCACCGATCCTCTATTTTACCAAGCCTGATATCCTTCTTCAGGGACTGGTCCCTCCCGATAATATGTCCAAAGTACATGAGATGAAGTCTTGCCATTTTTGTTTCTAAGGAGCATTTTGGCTGCACTTCTGCCAAGAGAGATGTGCTCATTCTTCCGGCAGTCCATGGTATATATTCAATACTCCTTGCCAACATCACAATTCAAAGGCATCAATCTTCTATTCTAGGACACACTAAATACAGCCCTAAGCTGGACCTTCTCGTGATTCATTCCTCATTTATCAGTTACCGGGAAGAGTTCCGTTTTCTTCCTGAAATCTACACCCACCACTAATAAAAACCAAAAGCAAAACCCATTGCCACTGAGTCGATTCTGACTTATGGCCACCCCATGTGTTTCCCAGTACAACTGTGATCTATAGGGTTTTCAGTGGCTGTAATTTTACAGAAGTAGGTCGCCAGGACTTTATTCCACAGTGCTGCTAAGCAGATTCAAACTGTGAACATTTCAGCTAGTAGCAAGAGCAAACTCTGGACCATTCAGGGACCTACTGCTAATAAACAGGTTTCAAATATTCAGAGCAGAGTTTATCATTATTTAACTTTTAAACACTTGCTACCAACACCTATCTTAAGTTCAGTGGTTGAATATCAAGTATTTTTTGCCAACTGTTAAATGTGGAAAGGCTAGGACAGTGGAGTTGATGATGGCTTTAACGAAAGAAAGGTAAAAATACTGTGTGTTCTTTTAAAAACAAACACCAATTGTAAATGGAGTTCCTTTTTGCAATTGTCATGAAAGAGAGAGATAATAGAACCGAGAACTTCCTATTCATCTCTCTTTTGTCATGGTACTTTATTTTAAAGTCCACAGAAAGATCTCGGAAGATAAAGAATAAATTTACCTTATTTTCTTCTAGAAATTTCAATTTGACAGAAACATCACTGCGCATTTTATCATATTTTTCCTTGTGTGCTTGGAACAGTTGCTGTGACTGCTCAATCTTTGGCAGAGTGTTTGCATCACGCGGTCCAAGATTCAGTTCTTCTAAATCAGTGCGATAGGCATCATACTCAATCCTGGAAAGAAGACAACAAGTGACACATACTACAAAAACAGAGTGAATTATGTTTAGGAGATGGCTGGAAAGATGGAATAGTCTCTTACTACACAATAACATAAAAATTCTCATATATATTATATATCTTATGCTTTTGAAATCATGCGTTTTTTTAAAATATAAAAGAACTATTAATATAAGCAAGGGGAGAAAAGCTTCATCTTAATCTCTTAACTATCCAAAGAACAGTATTAACTGACAAGTAAAAATTCCAAAATTTAAAAACCAGTTTGAAAAAACAGATCTCGAGACCTAAATCTAACAAGACCAAGAGTTGAGATCTATTCCCCATGCAGACTGGCTAATTTCAGTGAGGCAAAGCACTCTTTAGGATGGCATACTAAGGTACCTGGTAAAAAGAAGTTACACTGGGGGTCAGTGGTCCTTAAAGCACTACATGACAGATATGATGTGAGCCACACACGTAATTTAATATTTTCTACTAAAAAATATTTTGCACTAAAGCTACATTAAAATAGTAAGAAATTGATTTCACCTGTTTCTTTTAATATGTCATTTTATCCAATATATCCAAAACAGTATCGTTGCAACATGTAACCAATGCAAAAATAAACTGTTAATGAGAAGACCCATACCTCACTCCATGCACAAAAACTAACTCAAAATGGATCAAAGACCTAAATATAAAATCTAAAACGATAAAGATCATGGAAGAAAAAATAGGGACAATGTTAGGAGCCCTAATACATGGCATAAACAGTATAGAAAACATTGTAAAGAACATAGAAAGAAAAACTAGATAACTGGGAGTTTCTAAAAATCAAAGACTTATGCTCATCCAAAGACTTCACCAAAAGAGTAAAAAGACTACAGGCTGGGAAAAAGTTTTTAGCTATGACATTTCTGATCAGTGCCTGATCTCTAAAATCTACCTGATACTGCAAAAAAACTCAACTGCAAAAAGACAAATAACCCAATTAAAAAATGGGCAAAAGGTATGAATAGACACTTCACTAAAGAACACATTCAGGTAGCTAACAGATATATGAGGAAATGTTCACGATCATTAGCCATTAGAGAAATGCAGATCAAAACTACAATGAGATTTCACTGCACTCCAACAAGGCTGGCATTAATCCAAAAAACACAAAATAATAAACGTTGAAGAGGCTGTGGAGAGATCAGAACACTTGTACACTGCTGGTGGGAATGTCAAATGGTACAACCACTTTGGAAATCGATTTGGCGCTTCCTTAAAAAGTTACAAATAGAACTACCATATGATCCAGCAATCCCACTCCTTGAAATATATCCTAGAGAAATAAGAGCCTTTACATGAACAGATATATGCACACCCATGTTTACTGCAGCACTGTTTACAATAGCAAAAACATGGAAGCAACCAAGGTGCCCATCAACGGATGAATGGATAAATTATGGTATATTCACACAATGGAATACTACACATCGATAAAGAACAGTTAGGAATCTGTGAAACATTTCCTAACATGGAGGAACCTGGAAGGCATTATGCTGAGTGAAATTAGTCAGTTGCAAAAGGACAAATATTGTATAAGACCACTATTATAAGAACCTGAGAAATAGTTTAAACTGAGAAGAAAACATTCTTTTGTGGTTACGAGAGGGGGGAGGGAGGGGGAGTGGGAGAGGGGTATTCACTAATTAGATAGTAGATAAGAAACTACTTTAGGTGAAGGGAAAGACAGCACACAATACAGGGGAGGTCAGTACAATTGGACTAAACCAAAAGCAAAGAAGTTTCCTGAATAAACTGAATGCTTCAAAGGCCAGTGGAGCATGAGCAGGGGTCTGGGGACCATGGTTTCAGGGAACATCTAAGTCAACTGGCATAATAAAATCTATTAAGAAAACATTCTGCATTCCACTTTGAAGAGTGGTGTCTGGGGTCTTAAACGCTAGCAAGCAGCCATCTAAGATGCATCAATTGGTCTCAACCCACCTGGATCAAAGGAGAATGAAGAACACCAAGGACACAAGGTGATTACGAGCCCAAGAGACAGAAAGGGCCACATGAACCAGCAACTACATCATCCTGAGACTGGAAGAACTAGATGGTGCCTGGCTACAACCGATGACTGCCCTGACAGGGAACACCACAGAGAACCCCTGAGGGAGCAGAAGAACAGTGGGATGCAGACCCCAAATTCTCATAAGACCAGACTTAATGGTCTGACTGAGACTGGAAGGACCCTGGTGGTCACGGCCCCCAGACCTTCTGTTGGCCCAGGACAGGAACCATTCCCGAAGCTAACTCTTCAGACATGGATTGGACTGGACAATGGGATGGAGAGGGATGCTGGTGAGGAGTGAGCTTCTTGGATCAGGGTGGACACTTGAGACAAGGTTGGGATCTCCTGCCTGGAGGGGAGATGAGAGGATGGAGGTGGTTAGAAGCTGGTGAAAAGGACATGAAAACAGAGAGTGGAGGGAGAGAGCAGGCTGTCTCATTAGGGGGAGAGTAATCGGGAGTGTGTAGCAAGGTGTATATGGGTTTTTGTGTAAGAGACTGACTTGATTTGTAAAGTTTCAGTTAAAAAAAAATCAGTTAAAGCACAGTAAAAATGATTACAAAAAAATTGTTACTGAGCTATTTTACATTCTGTTTTTGTATCAAGTTTTTGAAATCCAATGTGCATTTTACACCTGCAGCACACATCAATTCAGGCTAGCCACATGTCAAAGGGCTAGTGGCTACTTACTGGACAGCACAGCTCTAAACAGATTTCTGTAACATTAGTATTTAAATGTGACAACAGCATATATTACAGAGCACTTATCGTCTTTTGTTCTCTGAGACATCTCTGCCTAATCTCCCACCACTAACTGAAATAGTTCCCCACCACCACCACTACTCTGTGCTCCCACAGCACCTCAGATGGGCCTCTATCACAGCACCAGTGTGAGTATAGTACTACTTTGCTTATTAAACAGTGACTTATCCAGCAGCCTCAACTATTCAGTACTCAGCTAAGAAGAAGCAAAGAGACTCTAATTAATATCAGTACTACAAAGCTTTTAAGAGGGAGAAGTGCCTAATTAGGTATCTGAAAAGGCATCTGAGAATAAAATAAAAATATTAGAATTATATTTTGAAGGATGGCAGAAATTTACTATGTGGATGGGGCAGAGAAGTTGGTAGAACATTCCAGATAGAATAGTATGGAGTAAGGCACAGATTTGTTAAGATACCATGACACATTTGAGAAGCAATTCAGTGCTGCTGGAGCCTTAAGTTGGAACATGAGAATGGAAGGAATTAAGCTAAACAGGGCCTAGATTAAGCAGGGCCTTTACAGAATATGCTAAAGAGATCAGATTTAATCGAGTAGGATAGGTGATGGGAGGCAATTAAAGAACTTTGATTTAGAAAGTGACATGATTCTATTTGTTCAGGTTAGAAAGGTGACTAATGGTAGTGTAAGGAACAAAGGATGAACTGGGGTAGAAACTGAAATAAAAACCAAGGAGATCGTGGGCAAGAAATGAGTCTGTGAATCAGGACAATGGGAGTAGAGCTAAGAAGGAGACAAATAAAAAGATTTAGGAGGCAAGAACGGCTTGGTGAGGAAAAATCAGTTAAATCTATGGATTCTTAGCCAAACTGAATGCTTACTCTGCCCTTCACTGGCTCTAAGGCTACAAGCTAGTTATTTATTCTCTTTGTGCTTCAGTTTTTTATCTGTACATGAGAATAATAGTTTAATCGCCACAAAAACCTCACATATATAAATCACTTAGGATGCCTGGTAATAACTAATATCTTTAGAGTACTTATTATTATGATTAAATTCAAAGAGGGGCAAGCCAGAAGCAAATATGCTAAAACAATAAGAAATAAAAAAGGTGGAACTATAATAGTAATATATAGTGATTTACTATAAAGACAAAAATAGCATGACATCCTTCAACAGCCTCTGAGCACATCTCTACACAATACTGATCAATTTTAATATAATAAAATTTATAACGCTGACCTTACTTTCTTTAATTTTTACATTCAATGTTTGCAAGTAGTATTAAAATAAAACTTCCCTTAAGAGTTTCTCTAACAGCGCTCATCAACACCAGGAAGAAAAGTACACTAAGTTTTCAAAATGTTTAACTCCTTACTTCAAGGTTCTCAGTCTGAATTGAGTTCATATCAATAAAGTTAATGACAACTGGTTACTTTACGGCTTATGTAATACCAGTAGAGAACACCTGTCCACATCTCAAAAGTCTTGACCACAACCGACTACTCCCTTGACTCGGCTGCTGCAGGGAAGTGTTGCAAGGGCTGTTGTAAGATTTTCTACACATGAAGCACCAGAGGGCTAGGAAATGGTTGTACAATGCATAATAGGGAGCATTAAAAGGCCACTCGGCCATTTGCTTAAACTACCACTTTTTATGCTGACCAAAAAGATGACCCTTGATCTAAAAGTCAGTAAATTCCAGTTTTGACGAGAAGAAAATTCAGCTACTGAGAAACTGTTAATCTGGGATTCTTTTAGAATATTATCTCTCAGCAGACAGTGTTTCACTCTTGGAGTTATTATCTACAGTTGTTAAAAACAGTTGTTAGAACCAGTTAATTCCTTGGCTAGTTCCTAAACAGGGCGGAAAAGTCAAAACTCAAGCTAAGCTTAATGAATAAAATCATAAACTGTAATTTGAACAAAAAATGAATAATTACGGAGGGAGATTATATTTGTTGGTTTTTAAGGTACACACAGAGAATGTCTACTGGTTTCCTTTAAATAACCAGCTCTCTATCTAGTCCATATAACTTGATTTATAACTTAGTTCAAAAACATCAAACAAATCTACATGTCCTGTAGAACTGAGATCTTTATACTTTAAAAAATATTTCTCATTATAAAATGTGAAAGTCATTTTACATAATTAGATGTGAAAATTTTAGGTTAAGTTCAAGCTTAAGGTCCATTGATCAGAGTAGAAGGCAGCAAGTCAAAAGTTATTATCTTGGCTTTGAAACTGACCAGAAGTGAGAAATTACTTAACCTACAGAATCTCGTTTTTCTTCTCTGTAAATTAAATTAAAATGTTTTATGTATGAACAGTAACTTTTCTAAAAAACCTGACCTTATCATGGATTTTTTCTTTAAAGCATGCAAGAAATAAAAGCTGAAGGGAAGGCTATTATATGTGGAGTGACTAGCATTATTTCAGAATACAGGAACAATTTTAAAGCAGAGACATGGAACTATTCACATAGTTCTTAATTCACATAGTTCTTAACTCACATAGTTCTTAATTAGGAGGTGGCAGGGGATACTTTTGGAACAGAACAATTTTCACCTTCAAAACCCAGAAATATTAAAACAATCTGAACAGCCAGAAAATAAGAGTGCTTAAAGTTATTAAGGAGATAAAAAGAAGAGTATCAATTATGAACAAATGTGGACATAATGAATAAGGAAGATGATTTGGAAAAGAACAAAACAGAACTAGTAGAAATGAAAAATGTGCATAATGAATCCTTTAAAGAACAGAGACAAGGTCCATGATAGAATTTAGAGACTGAAAACCAATTACTGGGAATGTTATTGAAGGGATTTATCCAAGAGTATGGATTCCTTCTGTTTCTTTTTCTTTTTTTTCCCATCTCCTGATTTTAATACTGTGTTAGCAAATAATTCAAATAAAGTAAAAAACCATGTCCAAAACCTAAATAAGCCACACAGGCCCATCCTCTACTTTTTTTTCACCAGACAACCATGGCTGTTTGCCTTGATCTTCATTTTCAAATATGAAGAGTCAGTAAGAGTCCTATACGTTAATACTAAACTGAAAATCACAGACAGCATAGGACAGAAGCATCTCTTTTTGGAAAAAGATCATAAATGAACTTTTCCAAGTGATTTGGGCTTTTAAGAAATATGTACTTAAGAATAAGCATTCAACTACAAAAAGGAAAGATGAGTTTAGAGTTTTAATAGGTATCTCTCACACTATTATTATACTAAGGAGAGGCCAAAAAGTAAACTTATGTTTCTTAAAGGTAAAGTTTACACCTATCTTCAACTACGCTATACAAAGTATAACAGAAAATAGTAAGTGTTTCAAGCGTTCAGAGGAAAAAAAACTCAAAGGGTTCTCATACTTAAATAAAAGTAGCACGGCATATGCAGAAAAAATTGGACCCTGGCTTGAAAGTTGAAAAATGCTATCATAGGACTGCTACTTTTTAGATATCTATAAGTATTTATTACTATGTACTTTGTTCACTTATCAGGATGATTATGACATAGGAAATAATACATACATGAAACACAATGTATGAAAACACTGGATTATAAATAGCTATCAAAATATAAGACAAATATTTTATGTATGTAAAAGGGAAAGCTTAAAAAGGTTTGAAGGTTGGCTATACTCTGGAGAAATGGAAGGTGAGTTGATGTCCACACATAGACAAAATCATGGAGGCAGAAGTGAACTTGGTATTCAAGAGAAATTGAAACTATAGGTCTGGGTGCTGTGGGGGGATTACGTTGGCAAACAGTGGTAAGAAGGGTGAAAAGGCAGGCTTAGACCAGATTATGGAGGGCCATCTAGTATCTACCTGGTAGAACATAGGGACTAGTCTTCCTCTAAGGAAGCTGGAGCTGAGAGATCCTCCATTTTTCTATTCCTTAGCAGGCAGGGTTTGGGCACATGACGAGGGCTCAATTACTTGTACATTCTCACCCACAACTTTGAATTTCAATGTAATGAAGCTAAGTTTCCACGGCAGTTTAGAAATGATTTGTGGTTGCTGTGGAAACATCAAGTCCCAGAAACCCAAAACCCGTTACCGTCAAGTCTATTCCAACTCATGGCAACCATACAGGACAGAGTAGAACTGCCCCATAGAGTTTCCAAGGAGCAGTTGGTAGATTCGAACTGCCAACCTTTTGGTTAGCAGCTGAAGCACTTAACTACTATGCCACCAGGGTTTCCTCAAGTCCCAGAGGCACCTAGAATCGGGGTCCTAATTAGATTTTTCTGAGGCATTACTCTGCTACAGTTCCTGTCTGTTTCCAGAATCTTGTTCTACCATCTTTCTGTTAGTTCTGTGGGCTACCCTATAACTTCCTGGTGTATTCTTTTTCTGCTCATACTGACCAGAGTTGGTTTGTTGTTTGGAACCAAAATTCTTAACAGAATTATACACAATTTGTAAAACAGACAATATATTGAAAATTTACACCTACCTGGCACTTTCATACTGTTTCACAGTCATTAAGGTATCTTCAATAGTTTTATTCACCAAAGTGTTCACACTGGCGATGAAAAAATTAATGGCTCCAAGAAGAGTCTCTCCATTTTTAGCTAGTAGCTTCTGGGTATCTGCATTGTAGCCAAACTCTTCCTAAAACAAAGAACTTGCCTTAACTTATCCAGTAACAAATTAGCAAACGTGATTGAAAAAATCTTCAACTTATCACTAGTGGGAAAATATCTGATTTAGAAATACAGCTACAGAAGTTTTACTTTTCCTTTCAGTCTTTAAATAAATAAGAATTTATATCATAACAAGCTAGGTAATTACTTTTAAAAATCTAGAAAACCAAGATTTTTATGAGCTGAGACACACAGATAAGATGTTAATAATTTAAAAAGATAAGCTACTTTGTACTAGAAAAAATATTTTCATTTCTTTATTTCTATTATACTATAAACACAGCTGTTAGGAAGAAAAATATAGCAGATTATTAATCAGAGAAACAACTATAACTTTCATAACCATATTAGGTAATAAGTGGCTAAAACTTTCAAAGATAAAATAGATTGCATTTTCTGTGTTTTAACGGAATCCTCTCAGAGCATAAATATTAACAACGCAGACTACTTTGTAAACTTACTGACCAGTAGTTGACTCCCAAGCTAAATTTTATATAGGCACACAGCTGAGGAAGGATCACTCAACACCAGCTTCAATTCATTCTTTTTGAATAAACGGAGTCTTGGCTCAGCCAATATTACATACAGCTCCTTCAAATATGACAAGAACTAACCCTAAATTTCCACCAGGGAAAGCTTTGTAGTCCAAGTTTGATTAATTACCAGATAAATCATGAACACATGTGGCCAATTAAAAACCTGATCATATTTTATTGTCAGATGTATCATTCAATTTGAGAAACCTAGAGTTTGGTATAAAGAACTTTTCAATTTCAGCTGAAAAAAATATAATATTAATTACCTAGAATCTTGACGAAAATTTAATGTTACTGCTGTAGCTATGGAAGCCCTGGTGGCGTAGTGGTTAAGTGCTATAGCTGCTAACCAAAAGGTCGGCAGTTCATATCCACCAGGCGCTCACTGGAAACTCTATGGGGCAGTTCTACTCTGACCTATAGGGTCGCTATGAGTTGGAATCGACTCGATGGCAATGGTTTTTTGGGGCTGTAGCTATAATTAAATTTCTAGATGATAAAGTAATTGGCAACTCAATAAACAGCAGAAAACTAAAACTATCTTCACTATGCTGAAAACATTTTCCATTTAAGAAAGGTTCATGTAACACTTTACTCTGGACTCGACCTTCAAAATTTTATACCTTGACTTCCAAATACAGGATTACACAAAAAGAGCATCAATCAATCAATTAGTCTATCAATCAACTAAACTAAGAGGCAGAACAGCTGAAGATCTGGGGCACCAAATTCCTACATGCTGAATTACCTTACTGAGAATAGTACAGGAGGAAACATTTTTACAACTTTCAGAGAAGTCAACAGAACATATTACAACTGTGCTTATTCCATTTGGTATTCATGGACAGTTCACAGGCAAAATAAAGACTCAATAAACAAAAAGACTAAAAATACAAAAGTTGGGTTTGATATAAATACCATAGTTCATAAGATGGAAGGAAACTTTTTCTGCTTACTATATAACAAAACACATATCATTACACCACATCCCTGTAACACTGTGTTCATTTCTAAAAGTTCTCAATATCCACAATTCCACATTATTAACTTTGAAAATGCCAAAATTTAACCACAGGAGATTTATGCAACTTACAAGGCTGCTCTTTTTTAAAAAAAAAAAAAATGAAACAAAAACCAACTAGAGTATAGTAAGACGAAATAGCAGCAAGCTGAAGTTATATAGCAGAATATGGAATCCTATATCTACAAAGGAGAAAAATAGGCTTAAACTCAAAGCAGACAAGAAGAGTAAACCGACACTGTTCTGTTTCCTAAGTATAAATCTCATCTATAATCCTGGGGAGGAAATGTGTATGGCACTTAAGATTTTAGTGTAGCAGAATAGAACTGCCCCCACAGGGTTTCCAAGCAGTGGCTGGTGGATTCGAACTGCTGACCTTTTGGTTAGCAGCCAAGCTCTTAACCACTGTACCACCAGGGTACCGTAAAAAAAAATGGTAAGGTAAAAAAGATAGAGTAGTAGAAGAATATAAAAAATTCAGACTAGTTACCAAGAAATGAATATACATGCATTAAATATATATATATATATAATTCGTGTACAAGTGATACATGAATTAGGTGTTATATACAATAACTAATATACATAATTGATGCTGAAAATAAAATATGACTCCCAAAACTTTTTTTTTAGTTAAGATAAGTTAATTATTTTAGAATGCACAGGTGGTCAGGGGTATTCTACACATTATTATCAATTGCTTTAGCAATTACAAATAAACTAAGCATAAAATAATCAAAGTGTATGCATAACAAAGGGTATACATATCAAGTCATTCAAAAAAGAACAAGGGGATACTGCAAGGTTTAAAATCTGAAAAGGTGAGCAGCAGGGTTGTATCTTTTCACCGCACTTATTCAATCTGTATGCTGAGCAAATAATTTGAGACGCTGGACTACATGAAGAACGGGGCATCAGGATTGCAGAAAGACTCATTAACAACCTGTGATATGCAAATGACACAACTGCTTGCTGAAAGTGAACAGGACTTGAAGCACTTACTCATGAAGATCAAAGACCACAGCCTTCAGAATGGATTACACCTCAACATAAAGAAAATGAAAATCCTCAAAACTGGGCCAATAATCAACATCACGATAAATGGAGAAAATATTGAGGTTCTCAAGGATTTCATTTTACTTGGATCCATAATCAATGCCCGTAGAAGCAGCAGTCCAGAACACCAACTACATATTGCATTGGGCAAATCTGCTGCAAAAGACCTCTTTAAAATACTAAAAAGCAAAGATGTCATTTTGAGGACTAAGGTGCACCTGACCCAAGCCATTGTATTTTCAATCGCATTAAATGCATGCGAAGGCTAGATAATGAATACGGAAAACCAAAGAAGAAGTGATGCCTTTGAATTATGGTGTTGGTGAAGAGTACCAATATACCACGGACTGCCAGAAGAATGAACAAATCTGTCTTGGAAGAACTGGAGCCAGAACGCTCCTCAGAAGCGAGGTTGCTGACAATTTCATCTCACATAGTCTAAACATGTTATCAGAAGGGACCTGGAGAAGGACATCACGTTTGGTAAAGTAGAGGGTCAGCAAAAAAGGGGAAGACCCTCAACGAGATAGACAGAGTAGCTGCAACAATGGGCTCAAACATCACAATGATGGTGAGGAAGACACAGGACTGGGCAGTGTTTTGCTGTACATTGGGTCACTATGATTTGGAACTGATTTGATGACACCTAACAACAACAACAACAACAAATATATATATATATAAGTAAAGCACTACTGAAGAAGAATAAAGTAGGAGGACTTGCATTACCTGACCTCAAAGCTACTATACAGCTACGGTAGTCAAAACAGCCTGGTACTGGTGCAATGACAGATACATTGACCAATGGAATAGAATTGAGAACTGAGATGTAAATCCACCCACCTATGGTCAACTGATCTTTGACAATGGCTCAAAGCCCATCACATGGGGAGAAGACAGTCTTTTTAACAAACGGTGCTGGCAAAATTGGATGTCCATCTGCAAAAAGAAAAAATGAAATAGGACCCATACCTCACACCATATACAAAAACTAATCCAAAATGGATCAAAGACTGAAATGTAAAGCCAAAAACTATGAAGCTCATGGAAGAAAAAACAGGACCAATGCTACAGGCCCTGATACACAGGCGGCATTAACAGGAAACAAACCACAACCAACAACACATAAACTCCAGAAGATAAGCTAGATAACTGGGCTCTTCTAAAAATTAAGGCTTTTCTAAAAATTAAGCACTTATGCTCATCAAAAGACTTCAACAAAACAGTAAAAAGAGAACCTACACACTGGGAAAAAGTTTTTGGCTATTACAAATCAAACAAAGCTCTAATTTCTTAAAATTCACAAGAAAATCCAACACCTCTACAACAAAAAGAGAAATAATCCAATTAAAAAATGGGCAAAGGAAACAGACACTCCACCAAAGAAGACATTTGAGTGGCCAACAGACATATGAGGAAATGCTCACCATCACTAGCCATTAGAGAAATGCAAATCAAAACCACAATGAGATACCATCTCACCTAGCATTACTGACACAAATAAAAAAAAAAACAGAAAATAACAAATGTTGAAGAGGCTGTGGGGAGATCAGAATGCAAAATGATAATAGCCATTTTAGAAAATGATATGGCGCTTCCTTAGAAAGCTAGAAATAGAAATATTATATAATCCAGCAACCCCACTCCTAGGAATATATCCTAGAGAAATAAGACTCATCACACGAATAGACATATGCACACCCATGTTCACTGCAGCTTTGTTCACAATAGCAAAACAATGAAAACAACCTAGATGCCCATCAATAGATGAATGGATAAACAAACTGTGGTATATACACACAATGGAGTATTATGCAATGGCAGAACAATGATGAATCTGTGAAGCATCTCATAACATGGATGAATCTGGATGGCATTATCCTGAATAAAATAAGACAATCATAAAAGGAAAAATATTGGATGAGACCACTACTGTACTGAAAAGGCTTACACACAAAAAGAAACAATATCTGAAGGTTATGAGGGAGGGGAGAGGTAGGGATGGAAAAATACTAAACAGAAAATAGATAAGTGGTAATTTTAGTAAAGGGTACACAATTCTGGGGAAGCCAGCACAACTTGTACAAGGTAAGGTCATGGAAGCTCCACAGACACATCCAAACTCCTTGAGGGACCGAATTGCTGTGGGGACCATGGTCTCAGGGAACATATAGCTCAACTGGGTGACATAATTTATAAAGAAAATGTTCTACATTCTACTTTAGTGACTAGCACCTGGAGTCTTAAAAGTCTGTGAGCAGACATCTAGGATACTGCACTGGTCTCACCCCTTCAGGAGCAAGGAAGAATGAAGAAAACTAAAGATGCAAGGGAAAGGTTAGTTCAACGGACTAATGGACCACATCTACCACAGCCTCCACCAGACTGAGTCCATTACAACTAGATGGTGCCTGGCTACCGCCACTGACTGCTCTGACAGGGATCACAATAGAGGGTCCTGGACAGAGCAGGAACAAAATGTACAACAAAATTCTAACTCAAAAAGAAGGACCAGGCTTGCTGGCCTAACAGAGACTGGAGAAAGCCTGAGAGTATGCGCCCCGGATACCCTTTCAACTCAGTAATGAAGTCACTCCTGAGGTTCACCCTTCAGGAAAGGTAGGACAGGCCCATAAAACAAAATGAGAATAAAGGGGCACACCAGCTCAGGGGCAAGGACTAGAAGGCAGGAGGGGATAGGAAAGCTGGTAATAGGGAACCCAAGGTTGAGAAGGGAGAGTGTTGATACGTCGTGGGGTTGTTAACCAATGTCATAAAACAATATGTGTACTAAATGTGTAATGAAAAACTAGTTTGTTCTGTAAAATTTCATCAAAAGTACAATTAAAAAAAAAAAGAAATTACCTAACAAATAATGAATGAGTTATTTTAAACAATAATAATACAGAGCAGTAAAAAAGTAGAAGCACAAGTACTAGCTGATAATTGAAAACAATATGGTTTGAGTGGATTTTTCTGATCTTGATGTAGATATCACTACCTAGATCGAGAAAACAGAATATGATTAAGGCAATATGGTATAACAGAGCTAGGAGTGAGAAGGCATGTGATAAAATGGCAAAAGTCTAGTTTTAGAATTCATAGGTTTGAGTACGAATCTTGATTTTGCCACTGACTAGATTTGTGACTTTCATAAATTACTCAAATTCTTTGTACCTCAATTTCCTTACTAACAAAATGGAGCTAATTCCCTCATAGACTTGATAGGACATGTAACTGGATGTTGTTGTTGTTCGGGGCCATCAAGTCGGTTCCGACTCATAGCGACCCTATGCACAACAGAACGAAACACTGCCCGGTCCTGCACCAGCCTTAACAATCATTGTCATGCTTGAGCTCATTGTTGCAGCCACTGTGTCAGTCCACCTCGTTAAGGGTCTTCCTCTTTTCCGCTGACCCTGTACTCTGCCAAGCATGATGTCCTTCTCCAGGGACTGATCTCTCCTGACAACATGTCCAAAGTATGTAAGACGCAGTCTCGCCATCCTTGCCTCTAAGGAGCATTCTGGCCGCACTTCTTCCAAGATAGATTTGTTCGATTTTTGGCAGTCCATGGTATATTCAATATTCTTTGCCAACACTACAATTCAAAGGCGTCAACTCTTCTTCGGTCTTCCTTACACACTGTCCAGCTTTCACATGCATATGATGTGATTGAAAATACCATGGCTTGGGTCAGGCACACCTTAGTCTTCAGGGTGACATCTTTGCTCTTCAACACTTTGAAGAGGTCCTTTGCAGCAGATTTGCCTAATACAATGCGTCTTTTGATTTCTTGACTGCTGCTTCCATGGCTGTTGATTGTGGATCCAAGTAAAATGAAATCCTTGACAACTTCAATCTTTTCTCCGTTTATCGTGATGTTGCTCACTGGTCCAGTTGTGAGGATTTTTGTTTTCTTTATGTTGAGGTGTAATCCATACTGAAGGCTGTGGTCTTTGATCTTCATTAGTAAGTACTTCAAGTCCTCTTCACTTTCAGCAAGCAAGGTTGTGTCATCTGCATAATGCAGGTTGTTAATGGATCTTCCTCCAGTCCTGATGCCCCGTTCTTCTTCATATAGTCCAGCTTCTCGGATTATTTTTGTTCAGCATACAGATTAAAAAGGTGTGGCGAAAGAATACAACCATGATGCACATCTTTCCTGACTTTAAACCAATCAGTATCCCCTTGTTCTGTCTGAACAACTGCCTCTTGATCTATGTAAAGGTTCCTCATGAGCACAATTAAGTGTTCTGGAATTCCCATTCTTCCCAGTGTTATCCATAGTTTGTTATGATCCACACAGTTGAATGCCTTTGCATAGTCAATAAAACACAGGTAAACATCCTTCTGGTATTCTCTGCTTTCAGCCAGGATCCATCCGACATCAGCAATGATATCCCTGGTTCCATGTCCTCTTCTGAAACCAGCCTGAATTTCTGGCAGTTCCCTGTTGATATACTGCTGCAGCTGCTTTTGAATGATCTTCAGCAAAATTTTGCTTGTCTGTGATATTAATGATATTGTTCTATAATCTCCACATTTGGTTGGCTCACCTTTCTTGGGAATAGGCATAAATATGGATCTCTTCCAGTCAGTTGGCCAGGAAGCTGTTTTCCATATTTCTTGGCATAGACGAGTGAGCACCTCCAGCGCTGCATCTGTTTGTTGAAACATCTCAACTGATATTCCATCAATTCCTGGAGCCTTGTTTTTCACCAATGCCTTCAGAGCAGCTTGGACTTCTTCCTTCAGTACCATCGGTTCCTGATCATATGTCACCCCTTGAAATGGTTGAATATAGACCAATTCTTTTCGGTATAATGACTGTGTATTCCTTCTATCTTCTTTTGATGCTTCCTGCGTCGTTTAATATTTTCCCCATGGAATCCTTCACTATTGCAACTGGAGGCTTGAATTTTTTCTTCCGTTCTTTCAGCTTGAGAAATACTGAGCATGTTCTTCCTTTTTGGTTTTCCATCTCCAGCTCTTTGCACATATCATTATAATACTTTGTCTTCTCGAGAGGCCCTTTGAAATCTTCTGTTCAGCTCTTCTACTTCATCAGTTCTTCCTTTTGCTTTAGCTGCTGGATGCTCAAGAGCAAGTTTCGGAGTCTCCTCTGACATCCATCTTGGTCTTTTCTTTCTTTCCTGTCTTTTCAGTGACCTCTTGTTTTCTTCATAGATGATGTCCTTGTTGTCATTCCACAACTCGTCTGGTCTTTGGTCACTAGTGTTCAATGCATTGAATCTGTTCTTCAGATGGTCTTTAAATTCAGGTGGGATATATTCAAGGTCATATTTTGGCTCTCGTGGACTTGCTCTGATTTTCTTCAGGTTCAGCTTGAACTTGCATATGAGCAATTGATGGTCTGTTCCACAGTCGGCCCCTGGCCTTGTTCTGACTGATGATATTGAGCTTTTCCATTGTCTCTTTCTACAGATGTAGTCAATTTGATTTCTGTGTGTTCCATCTGGCGAGGTCCACGTGATTAGTCGCTGTTTATGTTGGTGAAAGAAGGTATTTGCAGTGAAGAAGTCATTGGTCTTGCAAAATTCTATCATTTGATCTCTGGCATTGTTTCTATCACCAAGGCCATATTTTCCAACTACTGATCCTTCTTTGTTTCCAACTTTCACATTCCAATCACCAGTAATTATCAATGTATCTTGATTGCATATTTGATCAATTTCAGACTGCAGCAGCTGATAAAAATCTTCTATTTCTTCATCTTTGGCCCTAGTGGTTGGTGCATAAATTTGAATAATAGTCTTATTAACTGGTCTTCCTTGTAGGCGTGTGGATATTATCCTATTACTGACAGTGCTGTACTTCAGGATAGATCTTGAAACGTTCTTTTTGATGATAAATGCAACACCATTCCTCTTTAAGTTGTCATTCCCAGCATAGTAGGCTATATGATTATCTGATTCAAAATGGCCAATACCAGTCCATTTCAGCTCACTAATGCCTAGGATATCGATGTTTATGCATTCCATTTCATTTTTGACAATTTCCAGTGTCCCTAGATTCATACTTCGTACATTCCAGGTTCTGATTATTCATGGATTTTTGCAGCTGTTTCTTCTCATTTGGAGTCGTGCCACATCAGCAAACGAAGGTCCCAAAAGCTTTACTCCATCCACGTCATTAAGGTTGACTGTACTTTGAGGGGGCAGCTCTTCCCCAGTCATCTTTTGAGTGCCTTCCAACCTGGGGGGCTCATCTTTCAGCAGTATATCAGACAATGTTCTGCTGCTATTCATAAGGTTTTCACTGGCTAATGCTTTTCAGAAGTAGACTGCCAGGCCCTTCTTCCTAGTCTGTCTTAGTCTGGAAGCTTAGCTGAAACCTGTCCTCCATGGGTGACCCTGCTGGTATCTGAATACCGGTGGCATAGCTTCCAGCATCACAGCAACACACAAGCCCCCACAGTACGACAAACTGACAGACACGTGGGTAACTGGATAATGTATATAAATTGTCTAACAGGTAACAGGCACTCATTAAAAGACAGTTTCCCCTTTTAGGAGATTTGCTTTTTTTACTGCTGGATGTTAGTTGTTCCTCTACAAAGTTAAGGAATTAGACTAATTTTCAAATCCTTCCTCAATTTCCAAATGCCACAAGCCCAACAACAGCTATCACAACCATCATCATGTATTCAGTGCCACTATGTGCCAGGCACTGTGCTATTTCCCATGGATCTCAGTTAATACGGCATAAGGTGGAAGGCAGTGAACCCTAGATCCTTAACCACTTCTACAAACTTTACCTCAAAAATGGTCAGTCATGGAAATTTCAGAGAAGTAAATTCACTGGACAGTGGGGAGGGGAGGCAAGAGAGAGACTCTAAACAGTCAAAATAAGGAAAAGGTCAAGTTAGTATGCAGCCTCAAATTGCATGGAGGTTAATTAAGGACACAGGAGCAAGATACCTTGAATTAGAGTTACAGTTCGACCACTACTAGTTAAAGGGCCTTGTGCACGCTCCTTAATACTCAGTAGACCAGGAAAATGAGTAACTACCATTTACCATCTGGCTCCAATGGACCCTCTCTATATTTTGTGTTTTTAAGTAACTTTATAAACAATTTACAGAAGAAATGCAGGAAAAGTGAAGAATAACTGCATCAGAAATTTTAAGAAGAATTTAAATATAACAAGGCCAAATTTTTATTCCATATTTTCCTGGTTTTGAAGTTATATATACCCCCAATAGACAATGTCCTTTGAACACAACTAACTGTTCACCAACTGTCACACAAGAACCTAGAAAATGGCAAAGCACTTGAATAGATATTTCTCAAAAAAATATGCAAATGGCCAATAAGGACATGAAAAGTTGCTTAACATCATCAGTCATCAGGGAAATACAAATTAAAACCACAAGGAGATACCACTTCACACTAGGATGACTATAATAAAAGGAAAACAACAAGTGTTGGTGAAGATGTGGAGAAACTGGAACCCTCATATATTGCTGGTAGGAATGCAAAATAGGTCGCTTTGGAAAACAATCTAACGGTTTCTCAAAACGTTATACATAGAATTACTATTGACTCAGCAATTCTACTTCTACAAATATACTTAAAAAAAATGATACATATGTCCATACGAAAACCTGTACAGGAATGACCACAGCAGCATTATTTATAATATCCAGAAAGTGGAAACAAAATTCCATCAACTGATGAACAAATAAACAAAATGTGGTATATCCATATGATGGAATATTATTTGGTTAAAAAAGGGAATGAAATACTAATACATGTTGTAACATGGACCTTAAAAACAGTATCTTAAGTGAAAGAAGCCAGACAGAAAAGACCACATATTACATGATTCCATTTGTATGAAATATCCAGAATAGGCAAATCAATAGAGACATAAAGTAGATTAGTGGTTGCTTTTTGGGGTGATGAAAATGTTCCGGAATTAGATAGTGGTGATCAGTGCACAACTCTGTAAATATACTAAGAAGTAAAAAAGCAAATCTCCTGAAGGGGATAGAAAATTATCTTTTAATGAATGCCTATTTTCTTCAGTGTACACTTTACAAGGATGAGCTTTATGGTATGTGAATTATCTATCTCAATAAAACTATTATTAAAAATAAAGAACCTGGAATACATTCTTCTAAATACTGATTCTTCATTTCAAATACATCTCTAACTTATCAATATTTCTGGATCTTGTTACACTCACATCATCAAAACACAATATTTCTCAAAACTGTGACAGCCCATAATTTTGTTGAAAGGAAGATGGCCATATTCTTTGTTCCACAATTGTCATTCTTAGATACATAAACACCAATTAGAATGTTCGATTCAATGAAATCTGTTTCTACGTTATCTATTTTCTGCAAATCACCTTTGTATACATACCTGCCTTCAGCATTTGTCCACTAACAAACCGTATCAAATAGTTTGGGGCACAAACATCATAAAAATGATGAGGGAATATATCACATGTCCTTTTAGCAAAATAGTATGATTCAGGTTCTTACAAAAAAAAATACTGCATGATGGAGTTATTCCTGTTGAATGACTTAATGGATTTTAAAAAACCAGGTTTCCTTTTTGTTTTTAAACATACATTGTAAACTTATTGATTCTTGTATTTAAGGAAATTCATCTGGGATATCCATCATCTGAAGATTCATAGTCTGAGATTGCACATATATTACTGATTTTCCCATCATTATTAGAGTCTACAGTGCTGTCTCTTTGAAGTCATCTTCTGATTTATCTAGTGATGTGTAATGTCTTACTCTGTTACTGTATTCTCTTTTCCATTACAGGCAGAAACTGAAAAATTCTAAATTCTCAACTGTGTTGCAAGAACGTTACAGAAAAAAGACTACAAAGATGGTTTCTTCGGGGTTCATAATTGCATGATAAACAGCTTTATTCTATTACAAAAAAAACAAGTAAATGCTCTCATTGAAAGATATCTAAGAAAGACTAAAACTCATGAAACATCAGTCCTTATAAAAAAAAAATTTTTTTTTTTTTTTATAGAGGGTTAGAAATACTCAAACAAGAAACTAATAAAAATTAACACTGAGTCCCATGGACTTGAATACCGAGGGTTAATCTCCCAATCTATAAAAGAAGGTGGGTTGAGTACTCTTTTTACTGCTCTCTCATCAAGTTCCCTTTCCCCGAAACTGACATCTTTGCTAGGGTTGTAAGGGCCATGAACAATCCTGCCTGCATAGGATTCTGGGAGGCAGCCAGAGTATCTTAATGAGCAAGTGATCTGGGCCAAGAAAAAGCATACCAAACACCTGACTTCACGGTAATGTCAATTGAAATCCATTAACTAGCACAAAAGCAACTCCATTCATTATAGATAAGACATGTTTTTTTCCTCGTTCCCCTGTACATATTCTTCCACGTAAGGACCAAGTATATAAACCTACACCCCATGCTGCTCTGCGTGGACCTCTACTCACGTGACTTGATGAAGCATCTGTCCTGAGAATCTTGGTGTCAGCCTGTCTGTAAGTCCCCTGTCAAAGCCTTGTCTGATCGACCTGGCTTTTTCTGCCTCTTTTTTCAGAATCCAACCTGCCGCTGGTCCGGCGGTGTGCGATAAGGGTGCACTGGATCACTGAGTTGGCAGGGGTAAGTTTGGGCTTCTTAAAGATTATATGAAACATCTTAAAAGAACACCTCGAAACTCCAATCTTATTAGTTCACCAAATCATAAATGTAACAATTTATCTCTTAGATATTCTACTACCATTTCCCCACTAATAGCTAATTAAAATAATCTTACATGGAGTTCTAGTGACTTCAAACTCAGGTCAGCAAATGCATCTCCAAGTTGCCTTTGGGTATGCACCATCTGGAAAAGCTGGGTAGACAATGTCTGCGCCAGTCTTAGAATATTTTCATATTTTTTCTTGTTATCTCTTAAAATATCAATCTGAGCTTCCAGTTCAAGGTCCACAGTTCTTGAGCCACGGCCTAGCTTCTCAGAGATAATCTGTCGAGTGCACTAAAAGTGAAAAGATGTACTTTGTTTAGGGAGGGGGAAAAAAAAGGGAAAAATAATACAGCAATCCAAAAGTATAAATGTTAGGGTATATGCCACACACCATTTTTTGGCTTCAACAATCTGGCCTAACAAATTGAAAATTGCCAGCTACCTTAGAAGTTCATCATCAGAAAGAAAATTTATTAGACATATCTCAACTATTACTAATCAGAGTTAGTTTAAAAGTCATCTAGCTAATTTATATACTGCTAGATGAGATCTCTCACATACTCATATTTTAAGCTTAGTGTACTCAGGTATCCAGTACCATCGAGTCGAGTGTACTCAGGTAGATGATTTAAAATAACAGGGATACTAGGCATTGACTTAGGAACAATGTTGGAGTGTCTTTTCCTTTTCTTTTCCCCTTAAATAATTTGGATGTATTTGTTGGGGGGGGGGGATGAAGAGAAGAGACAGGGAAAAAAAGAAGAGGGGTGAAAGAGAGAAAGAAAGGAAACGGAGGGAAGGAGAAAGAGAGGAGAAAAGAGACTGGTTTTAATCGATTACACATTTCTGAAGTTTTTTTTTTTTTAACCTTTACCCAGACAGCATGATACTAAATTGTTATTCTATTGCGCTCTAGAAATAATGGTGCAGGAACTTGCAATTTTTAGAAAGTACCCAATTTCAGAACTTGCAAAGTAAGTTTTCTAAGTAATAATTTTTGTTGGAAATCAAAAATTATAAGAAACTTTGTTACTCAAGAATATGTTTCAAGGGAAATCAGAACATTAACAGACTCAACACATCATTGAAAGTTATCAAATATATTCTAGAAAAGCAGTAGATAAGAATTTGGCGGATACTGCCAATTGTAATTTTTTAAATAGTATTTTTTTTTTTTTAATCTTGTCTTTCAAAGTTTTGGCTACAGAATTATTTGCTGTAAAATTAAAATAATGCAGTATTATATATAAAATAATCTTTAAGCTCACTAAATAGTAGAAAGCTGCTATTTAGTTTGATGGGTATTCTAGACTTTACATATAAAGCCACACATATAATATTTTTAAAGTCAACATGACACCATGTTATGCTATACATATCCTACACATTTTTTTCTAAAACTATCTTGAGACTTTTACTTCTCAGTATACAGAAATCTATACTTATCTTTCTAAAGTCAGCAGTTTGCACACTACTCATACATTTTTCAATTTAAAATGGAAACCAATCCACTGACACACATTCTGATCTCATGAATCAAGGCTCTTTATGAACAAACATTTCTTACAGAGGAGGTCTCTTTTAAAAAGTAGAGAAAGTCCTAACGCTATAGAAAATGACAGGATGGTTGAAAGGCCAAAGCTGGAAAAAAGAGGATAAAACTAAAAAAAAAAAAAAAACTAGTACCATAGAAAACACACGAACAGTCCTGGGAGATGAAAAGCACACCAAGAGATAAGTTTAGCTGGAGACGTTGTGATTTTAATGAGAAAAACATCAGCAAGAGATAATGTCTGAAATGATAACAAGATACGTCATTCATTCCCAGACCTTTTATCCACACCAGGACCTTCCCTGTGCAATATTATCAGAGACATTTACTCTAAGTACCTTCCATTGCAACTCAGATGGAATCAGCTATTAAAAAGTAAAAAGCCAGAATTCATTGAAGGAGCTTTGTAGACTGGGCAAAATGAAAGAAACGTCTACTGATGTCTGAATGACCATTTATTCACAGAAATAATGATTCAAAGCAGACAATAGGGTCGAAGGTTTAATAAGGAAACGTTTCTTGTTTCCAGGAAGCTAAGGAAGGGGAAAAGAGAGGGGATACTGACTGTAAGGTGTTATGGATTGTCCCCTTAAAATATGTGTTGGAATCCTAACTCATCCCTGTGTATGTAATCCTGTCTGGGAATAAGGTTTTCTCTGTTACTTTAATGAGGTCATATCAGTGTAGGGTGTGTCATAAACCTATTCACTTCCAAGACATAAAAAGAGCAGACCAGACACAGAGGTGAGCATAAACTGGGGAAGACAGAAGTACATGTGAGGACCCACAAGGAGTGGAGAAACATCAGGGTTACGGAAGCTGAGGCAAGGATTTCCCCTAGGGCAGAGAGAGAGAGCAACTTCCCCTAGAGCTGGTACCTGAACTCAGACTTCTAGCTTCCTAAACTGTGAGGAAAGGGGCCCTGGTGGCACTAGGCTGCTAAAGGAAAGATCCTTGGTTAGAACCCACCAGGTGCTGGGGGGGAGGCGGGGGGGGGGTGCGGGGAGATGTGGCGGTCTGCTTCTGTAAAGATTTATGGCCTTGAAAACCCTATCAGGCAGTTCTACTCTGTCCTATAGGGTCGCTGTGAGTCGGAGTCAACTTGATGGCACACACAACCACAACAACAAACTGTGAGTAAATAAATTTCTGTTCTTTAAAGCCACCCACTGTGGTATTTTTGTTGAAGGAGCACTAAGAAACTAAGACATGAGGCATATTCAGATCAATCTGGTAACTTGAAACAAGTTTTGAAACTGATTTACAGAGCTTGTAATTCCAATACCGATAAATATATATTCTTAAAGGAAATCTAAACAATCTGGACATAGTGCTTCAGATTGCATACAAGTAGCTTTGTAAAGAAAGCTGTACTGAGAAGAAATAAAGATGCTAGCCATTTTCCCACTCATCAGGGACCCAGAGCAAGTTTTTCACATGATATGTGAAGGAGAGATTTTTATTTAAATTGCTTCCTAGTATACACTGAAATTAAAATACAAAACATATACTGGAGATTAGAGTATACTGCAAGCAAATTAAAATTAAAATGGAAGAGGATTAAGTATTTCACTTCTCTATCTTCCAAAGTTCTTAAAACGAAAATGATTTACAAAGAGCTGATTACAAGGCTCTTTATGAACAAACATTTCTTACAGAGGAGTTCTCTTTTAAAAAGCAGAGAAAGTTCTAACGCTATAGAAAATGACAGGATGGGTGAAAGGCCAAAGCCAGAGAAGGAGGATAAAACTAGTACAATTGTTTTTCACACTTAAAATTAAGAATTCATTTTCGAAGGTAACAGGACCAAATGAAGGAGCCCTGGTGGTGCGATGGTTAAGCACTTGGCTGTTAACCAAAATGTGGGCAGGTTGAACCCACCCATCAGGTCTGCAGGAGTAAGACTTGGTGATATACTCTAAGAGTCCAAAATCAACTCGCCGGCACCTAACAACAACAAGGACCAAACAAATCAAAGTTAAAAGAGAAGAGGAAGCTAAAGTAAATTATTGCCCTATGCAGTTATCTTACTTCGGGAAGGGTAGTTGAAAAAGTGACGAAGCGTGTACAAAACACAATAAATCACCATCATACTGAGTCATAAATTTACAAGATAGTTACTGATAGCACCAAGAGTTTTTCTATAATGCCAAAAAATGAATAAACATATTTAAGTATCAGGAAAGGAATAATTCATGACAACTGACAGATACTAAAAGCGTTATTTAAAAAAAAAATTATTGTGCTTTAGGTGAAAGTTTACAGCTCAAATTAGTTTCTCATTCAAAAATCTATACAAAAATTGTTTTTGTTAACATTAGCTGCAGTCCTCTCACTGTGTCAGCACTCTCCTTTCTCTTTCCCCCTGTGTTCTCTGTGTCTATTCCACCAGTTTTCCTGTCCATTCTTGCCTTCTCTCATCTTTGCTTTTGGGCAGATGTTGCCCATTTTGTCTTGTCCCCCAGTCTCCGTCAAACCAATATTTCTCTTTTTGTGATTGATGTGTTTCACTCAGCAAAATGTCCTCAGATTCACCCATGTTGTGCGATGTTTCAAGGATTCATCATTGTTCTTTATCACCGCGTAGTATTTCATTGTGTGTATGTACCGTAACTTGTTTATCCATTCATCTGCTGATGGGCACTTTGGTTGTTTCCATCTTTTTTGCTATTGTGAATAATGCGGGAATGAACATGGGTGTGCAAGTGTCTATTTGTGTGACGGCTCTTATTTCTCTAGGATATATTTCTAGGAGTGGGAGGGATTCTGGGTTGCATGCTATTTATTCTAGCTCTTTAAGAAGGCACCATATCGTCTTCCATAGTGGTTGTACCATTTTACGTTCCCACCAGCAGTGCATAAGAGTTCCAGTCTCCCCGAAACCTCTCCAACATTTGCTATTTTCTGTCTTTTTGATTAGTGCTAGTAATGTCAAGGTGAGATGGTGCCTCATTGCACTTCTGATTTGCATTTCTCTAATAGCTAATGATCCTGAGCATTTCCTCATGTGTCTGTTAGTTGCCTCAATGCCCTCTTTGGTGAACTGTCTGTTCATATCCTTTGCCCATTTTTAAATTGGATTATTTGTCTTTTTCTTGTTGAGGTATTAAAGTATTCTATAGATTTTAGAGATCAGACCCTTGTTGGATATGTCACAGTCAAAAAATTTTTTCCCAGTCTAGAGGTTCTCTTTTTACTCTTTTGGTGAAGTCTTGAAGAGCCTAAGTATTTAATTTTTAGGAGCTCCCAGATATCTAGTTTATCATCTGGTTAGTTATGGTTTATGTTGTATTTATGCCACATATTAGGGCTCCTAGCATTGTCCCTATTTGTTTGTCCATGATCTTTAATGTTTTAGGTTTTATATTTAGTCTTTGATCCATTTTCAGTCAGTTTTTGGATATGGTGTGACTTATGAGTCCTGTTTCATTTTTTTTACAAATAGATATCCAGTTTCACCGCCACCATTTGTTAAAAAGACTGTCTTTTCCTCATTTAATGGACTTCGGTCCTTTGTTAAACGCCAGCTGACCATAGGTAGATGGATTTATGTCTGGGTTCTCAATTCTGTACCATTGGTCTACGTTCTGTCATTGTACCAGTACCAGGCTCTTATGACTATTGTGGATCTATAGCAGGTTCTGAGATCAGGTAGTGTGAGGCCTCCTACTTTGTTCTTTTTCTTCAATAATGCTTTGCTTATCTGAAGCCTCTTTCCTTTTCATATGAAGTTGGGGATTAATTTTTCCAGCTTTTTAAAGAACGCTGTTGGTATCTGGATCAGGATCGCAACATATCTGTAGATTGCTTTGGGTAGAACTGACATTTTCACATGTTGACTCTTCCTAACCAAAAATATACAGTATGTTTTTCTATTTATGTAGGTCTCTTTTGGTTTCTTGCAGTAGTGTTTAGTAGTTTTCTTTGTATAGGTCTTTTACATCCTTAGTTAGATTTACTCCTAAGTATTTTATCTTTTTTAGGGGCTATTATTGTTTTCCTGATTTCCTTTGTGAAGTTCTTTTTGTTGGTGTACAGGAATCCAGCTGAGTTTTATATGTTGATCTTGTGTCCTGCTACTCTGCTGAATCTATTTGTTTTCTTGTGGAATCTTTAGGGTTCTCATATTATTTGCTAATAGGGATAGTTTTTCTTCTTACTTTCTAATTTGAATGACTTTTATTATTTTTTTTCTTGCCTTATTGCTCTAGCTAGGACTTTCAGCACAATGTTAACTATAAGTGGTGATAAAGGGCATCCTTGTCTTGTTCTGTTCTCAAAGGGAATGTTTTCAGCCTCTTTTTGTTAAGAATGATGTTGGCTGTTGGTTTTGTATAGATGCCCTTTGTTATGTTGAGGAATTTCCCTTCCCTGTTTTATTGAGAATTTTTACCAGGAATGGGTGTTGAACTTTAAAAAGGATAAGGAAGATGGGAACACAGAAGGAAATATCAGAAAATAACCAGGGGAAATAGGTGAATCAATAAATGAATGAGTCAATATGACAAGAAGAACAGGAATGAAAGTTTAGAAGACACTGGCTTTAACTTAAAAAAAAAAGTGTTGTTTTTTTTTTTTTTAGCAGAGATTAATTTGTTAAGGGTGTGAACACCAATGGCAAATTCTTAAACATTTCTAATAACGATTTAATGTTTGGAAAAGATGCCAGCAGCTCTAAATGCTAAAACTAAAATTATTCTCAAAAACATTGATAGATTTTAAAAAGTGCCCTATTCTAAACTAGGAAAAGACAAAAACAAACAAGAAAGAAAGACCAGTGCTCATGATTCCCAACTATTCCTGCAGATGAGTATAAATAAGAAAATAAGTGAATTTTAGATTTAAATTTTGTGAGTAAAAAATGATAGGTTTAAGGCCTAAACTTACAATTGCTCTGTTATGGATTGAACTGTGTCCACCCCAAAAATGTGTATCAACTTGGCTAGCCCATGATTCTCATTATTGTGTGATTGTCCACCATTTTGTCATCTGATGTGGTTTTCCTATGTGTTGTAAATCCTACCTCTATGATGTTAATAAAGTGGGATTAGTGGCAGTTATGCTAATGAGGCAGGACTCAATCTGCCAGATTGGGTTTTGTCTTAAATTAATCTCTTTTGAGACAAAGGAGAGAAGCAAGCTGAGAGACAGGGGTCTTCACACCACCAAGAAAGCACTGCTGGGAGCAAAGTGCATCCTTTGGACCTGGGGTTCCTGCACTGAGAAGCTCCTAAAGACCAGGGGAAAATTGATGACAACGACCTTCCCCCAGAACTGACAGAGAAAGAAAGCCCTCCCCTGGAGATGGCACCCTGAATTTGGACTTCTAGCCACCTGAACTGTGAGAGAATTAATTTCTCTTTGTTAAAGCCATCCACTTGTAGTATTTCTGTTATAGCAGCGGTTTTTGGGTCTCGGTAGCACTAGATGACTAAGACAGAATTTGGTACCAGGAATGGGGTGCCCTAAAATGTAGAAGAAGTTGTGAAACTGTGAATGGGCAGAGGCTGGAAGAGTTTTAACGTGCTTAATAGTAAAAGCCTACAGTGCCTTGAAGAAACTATTGAAAGTAACAACCAATGAATGCAATGCTCAATATTCTTTTTGAGGAAAAACCTTAAAGTATTTGCTAGAGAACAGAAACAGATAGAAGAAATTAAAGGTAGGAATCATTAGAGACCTGAAGTCCCAAGACAGAAATGATCAAAGTTATAGCCAGAATCAAGTTTCCCAAGAGTGAAAATGGATAACAAGCACAGTCCTAAAATCAGCCAAATCAGAATCAGTACCTGAAAGATTATCCAAATGTTAATTTAGCTCACAATATGGACCAAAAAGGCCAAAAAGCTGGGAGAACAGAGTCATTTAGACCCAATAAGGTCATTACACTCTGAGTTTCTTTTGGGAGAAGCTTATGTCAGTCTAGATACACCCAGGTATTGGTGGTGGTGGTTGCCCTCAAATCAGTTCCAACTCATGGCAACCCCATATGTGCACAGTACAACTACTCCATACGGTTTTCAAGGCAATGACCTTTCCAAAGCAGACTGCCAGGCCAGTCTTCCAAGGCACCTGTGGGTGGGTTCAAACTCCAATGTTTCCCCTAGTAGTTCTGCACTTAACTGCACCCCCAGCCACCTCATTCAGCTATCAGCTCCATAAAATCATGTATGTCAGAACTTTCTTTTCCTCTTTCAACATAGTTGAAATATCCAAAATAAACTCTGAAGAAAAAAAATTTTTTCACTTAAAAATAAACAAAATGATCACTGAAAAAATTATGCTTCTTTCACATTAACTTATACCACGGGTAGAACATCTTAAAGACTGGTCATTTTTATTAACACAAACTTTTTTTTTGGGGGGGGAAGACTGAATGTGGTATGCTAATTACACAAGAGATAAATTTTGGGTCTTAAAAGTTATTTGACACAAATTATTACAGAGGTAAGAGACAGAAGAATAGGGAACAGACAGATAATAACACACAAATATAGGAAAAAGCACATAAGGAACAAGGAAAACACCAACTAAGCGACACAACAGAGGAAGGCTCAAATGAACAAAAGCTTAAACTTAAAAAAAAATACCCAATTAGCAATTAGTAGGATTTGGTTCAGAAAGAAGACCTATGTTCTTTAGGTCCAAAATGTACAGACATAGAATGGTAATAATCAGAGGTAAATTTCATGAATAAATGAACAAAGGAACGGCTGAGTGAACAAACAAATGATGCTGGGTCTGGTATGGAAGATAAACAAAATAAAAAGGGGGCATGAAGGGGAATTCCAAGCAGCAGGCAAAGGTGGCCTCATGAACAAATCTATAGGGATGCGAGAAAGCATAGCTTGTTTAGGAAATCTCTGACAATTTGGTATGGATCACTGGATCCATGGATGGAAGAGAGGGGCAGTAGGAGACGAGGATGAAAAGGTAATATGGGTCAGATTTATGCAACTGTAAATACAATACAGATCCATGGAAGGATTTTAAGCTGGAGTGAATTACATCAGGCAGAGTAGAAAATGGAGTCTAAGAGAAAAATGCATCTATAATAGCTCTACATCTAAATATATTCCAAAGCAATATATTTCTTCAATTATGTATATCATCTATCAGTTAATAAGCATTTTAGTAGCTTGTAAAATCTGAAAATGTTGTTGAGAAAGTCAGTAGCAAAAGAGTAAATTTCAAATTTTACAAGCTGCTAAAATCAAAATCATAAAACTTTATTCTCTAATTGAATTTTCATGTTTAAATGGTATTAAAAACTAAATTCATTGCAGTCCATTTCGACTCACAGCGACCTTACAGGATAGAGTACAATGCCCCATAGGGTTTCCAAGGCTGTAAATCTTTACAGAAGCAGACTGCCACATCTTTCTCTAGTGGAGCGACTGGTGGGTTTAAACTGCCAACTTTTGGTTAGCAGCCGAGCGCTTAACCACTGCGCCACCAGGGCTGCTAAATGGCATTAAACCAAACCAAAAGCCAAACCCATTGCCATTGAGTCAATTCTGACTCAAAGTGATTCTACAGTACAGACCAGAACTGCCCCACAGGGTTTCCAAGGAACGACTGGTGGATTTGAACTGCCAACCTTTTGATTAGCAGCCATATTACTAAGCCACTGCACCACCAGGCTCCTAAATGGTATCAGTCTCCCCTAAATGTTCATATAATTGTAATATAATAATTTGGACAACATACAAATGAAAATCCCTAGAGCCATTTAGGGTAGAAACAGTAAAAAATTACAAACCTTGTAGGTGTTTAGACTCCATTTTCTAACAAGTTCTAATTTTTCCATTGCAGGATTTTTAATTTCATCAGCTAAAATAACTGGTCCACTTTTTGTCTGTGTTCTCTGGCCACCTGTATGGTTATAACAAAAGATAAAAACAAACCAGATAAAGGCAAACAGAGAAAGAAGGTAAAACACTGATGCCTGTTCACATTAAACTATTTATGCATTTAAAAAATAAAAAGGTTCTCACAAAGTGAAGGAATAGAACTTCCTGGAATCCTTGACGATAATTTCCTAATCACTTAGAAAACATTTCTGTTCATTAAAAACAAATGCCATGTGGTTTAGCTATCTTCTAATAAAAAATAAAATTCTGCCGCAATCAATCTTCTTTTCTGTGTAAGCTGCTGGTCACTTCAAGAAAAATAAAATCTCCACAACTAATCTTATAACCTAATGATCTTAAAGAAAAGTCTTTACCAATAAGAGTCTGAAAAGCCACGTATCCCCTACAGTGATCTCCCTTCACTGTACTATGGAGACCAGAGCAAAAATAGAACATTGCTATAATTGTGGAAGATTTGAAAACCTAATTCAAATTTTAAACAGTCATTAAAAACATCTTACCACCAGTATAAAATGCAGAGTTGAAACAAGATCTACATTCTACTTCCTTTTTCTCAAGAGATTAAAAAAAAAAGTCATAATTAATAAAAAAAAAATTAATAAAGGCAGTGCTAAAGCCCTGACAATGTATTGCTCCAACAATTAATTATAAGAGCAACACTACAACTAGTTTCTAGTGGTAAAATATCTTTAATAGTAGAAAGGTGTTTAAATGTTTATGACACTAGTGGTTTGCGATGGAAACTTTTTAATGATTTAAGAACAATGAAATAAGGAGAAGAGAAATAAGAAGAAAAATTTCTTCTCTTTCCTATAGTCAGACCAGCCTTTACCACAGCTTTATCACAGTGTAAGACCAAGAATAGTGCATAAAATCAAACACATTTAAGAATTTACAAAATTCTCATAAAAACGAAATATAAAATATTAACACGTCATATAAAAAGAAATGTGGAGTTCTACTTTTTCTTTTCCTGTTTTTATAGTCTAGCTATATTAAAGTGTAGCACAAATTCAATATCAAAAAGTTGATTATTCCCAAGAATTTTTCATTCGGTATAACTGGTACATTACATAGTTTTGTTGCAATCTGTAAATTTTGTAAGCTGAGGCTGAAAATAGGAAGGTACAAACCTTTCCGCTTGACCCATTCCCAACATAAACAGCCTAAATGTTGGAAGGCCCCAAAACCCATTTTTTTTGTTTAACTGCAAACAGAGGGCAGAGGTGCAAAGCTGGGAATTTATAATCAAATAAAGTGAACCAACATTTTCCAGAGCAAAGAAAGAATGCTTTAAAACAAGTACATATTTTACAATCGTCTTAAACCTTAAAATGAAATAAATTTCAGGTTTGAGATACAGCCTAACAACACGGAAAAGACAGACAGGCTATGATGAGAAAGACTATTTCCATTACTGTTTAAAAAAAAAAGAAGTAGCAGCCACCAAAGAAGTCAGAATAAGATACACCTAGGAATATAAAGCAAGCGATTATGAAACTGAGTGAGTCAGTTTAGCTTCAGCAGCAGTGGCAAGAAGGGCTTTACTCAACCAGTGCAGTGAGTACCTGCAGGAACCATTAAATCGCTTCCTTGGTGAGTCAGCCGGCTAGCTGCAACCCTGCTAGGAGACATAACAGATGGCAACGGTGGTGCTGGGGAACCTGAAAAGGGTAGACATTTACTGTGAAAATCCTTTTCCTTCACGTACTGTACATTTTGAATGTTGGTTTACTGACATTCTTTAAGATACTCAAACACTACAATTAAAAAATGGAATTAATAGACTCGCTTTCTTGCAGGAAAGGACTAATAGTAGATGGAGACTCCCAGGCTGAGTTCCTGCATAAACTTTTCATCAAACTATCAAAACCAACAAAAACATAACTATATGAAGAAACTTGGCAAGATCACGTTTAACAGGACTTTACCTAGACTCTTCTACTTCCAAAGTCAAAAGAATAGGATTAAGTAATTTTTCAGAAGCAGATCACCAGGCCTTTCTTCCGTGGTGCCTCCGGGTGGGCTTGAACCTCCAAACTTTCAGTGAGCAGCAGAAAGTTAATCACTAACGTTCTTTATCACCCAGGGACTTCTCACATAGTGTAGTCCCTGCTATTCATAGTGTGGATTCAGGAGACTTACATTAATTATGCCACCTGGGTGCTCGTTGGAAATGCAAAATCTCAGGCCCTGCCCTGGACCTACTGAACCATAATTTGCATTTTAACAAGATCCCCAGGTGATTTATTTGTACCAGGAAGTCTGAGAAGTGCTGGTGTTCTGACTAACCATAAAAATCACTCCTGGAACTTTTTGAACATACCTGGGATTCCCCTCAAGATTTACTGACTATCAGTGATACATGCATCCATATTTTTTATAAAAAACTACTTGGATGATTCTCAAACACAGCTAAGTTTGAAAACCAGAGGAAAGAACACAATTTTTGAATGAAACATGACTGAGCTTTAAATTCTAACTCTGGGTTTGAAATGCTGGCTCTATCAACCAGTTAGTATCAGAAAAACTCTGGCAAATTACTAACATCTCTGAGCCTTTTTTTTTTCTGAGCCTTAGTCATCTACAAAGTAACTACCCAACATTGTTGGTGTTGCCTAGCAATACACCAAAGAAAAGTGCATAGCTTCAATTTGCTTTCTTTACTTAAATTTGAAAGCTTGTACATTTTCAGGAGAGTGGGAATTAATGTAGAAAAAAATTACAGAAGTCCTTCCATGTTTAGCTGAGAATTCAAATGTCTGTATGGTGCTTTGGGGCCCTGGTGACATAGTAGTTAAGAGCTCAGCTGCTGACCAAAAGGTCGGCAGTTCGAATCCACCAGATACTACTTGGAAACCCTATAGGGCAGTTCTACTCTGCTCTATAGGGTAGCTATGAGATGGAATCGACTTGACGGCAACAGGTTATATGGTACTTTAATTTCAATCTAGTTCTCTAGAAAAATCATGCAATGTATTGATTTTATAATATAAATGTTCTAATAGGATATAAAAGCCCTGGTGGTAGACTGGTTAAGAACTGGGATGCTAACCAAAAGATCTGCAGTTTGAATCCACCAGCTGCCCCTTGGAAATCCTACAGGACAGTTCTACTCTGTCCTATAGTGTCGCTATGAGTCAGAATCGACTCAACGGCAATAGGTTAATAGGATGTAATGAACACCAACTTTATTTATTTATAATTAGTAATAACTGATCATATCTCAGATATACTGCGAAATCTGTGAGAGCTGGAACTCAACAGGACTGCCTTGTTTTTCCAGGTCTTGCAAGTTTTGGCCTTTGACAGGGTGCAGTCTTATCATTTTTCTATTGCTCTCTATTAGTGGAAAATATCTGTTTTCCTTTTCTGACAAGTTTCCACCTTACACAGGTTCTGGCTTTTGCAGGTTTTACTGTAGTAAGCTCTGATGCAGAATCAGTCACCAGTTCCAGCAGAATTAAAACCTTAATTTGGACTGGATCTCACATTAATATTCAAACATGCAATAGACCTAAATAAATTGCCCCTGTCTTTCAAAGTATGTTTCTTTAAATCTGTTGACTATAAAATTTGAAACTGGAGAGGTAACTAAAATCAACTAGTCTGAACCCCCTTATTTAATTATAGGAGAAATGAGGCACAGAAACATTAACACAGCTTCTTATTAGAGACTCTGAATCCTAGAATTGTGCTCTTTGTACCATACCATAATATCTCCATTATTAAATTCAATATAGAATGCACTAACCCCAAGTTCCTTGCTGAGCTGAAAGGCATTTTAATAGGTTATCCAGTCCAATCACGATATTAAACAAAGACTATCTCTGCGATCCAAGACACAAAGATTTCTATTATACAGAAGTGTTAAATAAAGGCAGACTACTATAATTTCATGTCTTGATGAACTCTGGAGCAGAGCTCTGTTTTTCTGGTTATTATAGATTTTTTATCTTGCATAAGAAACAATCCCATGAAGCAACATGAGATTTCTATAACACATATAACAAACGATGTATAACTTTCTAAACTAAAAGCACGAATGACGTGATGCTTGGTAACTGGCCACCTCAGCTTTTTTGCTTTACCTTCAAGGTAATTATCACTTTTCTGTATTTTCAATATTCTAGTCCTTTAAACTACTAATGTAGCCACCAAAATCATTCACTAATACTCATAAACAGTAATTGTAAAAATTCAGGATCTTGTTGGTTGTCTAAATACGTGGAATTAACTCTGTTTCAACCCAACAAGTGAAATCTAGGAATATGAATATAAATATATTGTCAATGTTCTAACCTTTAAAATACTAATTTAGCTACCAAAATCATTCACCAATACCCAACAAAAAAATAATTAAAAAAAAAAACAGGATCTTGCTAACTGTCTAAATTTAGAGTTAACTCTGTTTCATTTCAGCAACAGAAATCTAGGAATATGAATAAACACACACACATACCACACACACTGATTGAAATTCACATTACAACAAAACCCAGGTATCAAGTATACTTTACTCTTAAATCTTTGATTGATTCATGATTTTCACTATAATCAATTCTACAGCATTTGTTGTTAGGGTTGAATTTAATATAACTTCTTCTAATTCCGCAGTAGGCAGAGGCGGAAAAAGAGGGGGTGACTTCACTGGGAGAGGACCCGTGAAAGCTCCCACCTGGCTTACCCCAGAGACTTTGCCTCAGGTGCCTTTTCCCTTTGCTGACTGTACTTGGTATTTTTTCACCGTAATAAATCATAGCCAGGGGTCTGACTGTATGCTCAGTCCTGCTAGTGGTCCTGGTGATAAAGAGCCTGAGGGTCATCTTGGGGACTTCCTACCCAGCATGTATAGTAGGGAACAGCTTATTTTTTTAATTGCTTCGAAACAGGAAATGTATATTTAGACAAATCAATACTGATTTGTAGCTATGAATTTTGTAGCTGAAGCAATCTAAATTTGCATTTCTGATACAATTTTTGAGTCTTTATTTCGATATTCTAAAATCTATCCTTAAATAACAATCAGTGAAACTTTGTTTACATATTGTTCTATTTATATAAAGAAGACAAAACAATTCCTAAATTACTTAAACTGAAGAGAAAAAAAAAAGCATTATGTTTATAATCAATGTTTTATCACAGACCAAAGGGCTCAATCCTTGTGTTTTATTTATTAATAAAAGTAGCATTTGGTGAACTTCTTCCATCCTCCATCCCAGCACTCTTTAAAAATAAATGAGCTCTTACCTTGAAACATTCCTGCTTCAGTAACTCCCTCTTTGGTACTGTCAAAGCCATGAGATGTAATCTGGGTTTCCGAGAGACCAAGGCCAGCTGGTAACGAACGTTTCAAGTCCTTAGCATTTGAATAAAAGAGAAAACTCTTGTAAAAAATCCCACATCACATAACAGTTCAATATAAGTGTGTCCTTTAATCACATGTTAAAGTATTTTCTCTTTACTATGTAGTATTCGCTTATGTTGTCATGACATTCTGTAATGATGTATAATCAACAGCAAATACAGCAAGATTTGCCATTCAGAGGTACGATGGTTATGAGCTTGGCTGCAAACCGAACTGTCAGCAGTTCAAAGCCAGCAGTTCTAACCCAACAGCCGCTCTGCAGGGGAAAAAAATGTGACAGTCTGCTTCCGCAAAGATTTACAGTCTTGGAAACCCTATGGGGAAGTTCTACTCTGTCCTATAGGGTCGCTATGAGCTGGAATCAACTTGACAGCAACTAGCTTAGTGTACATCAAGGAAGGAGCAAAAGGTCTGCAGCTCAAATCTACCACGTGCTCCGCGGGAGAAAGATATGGCAATCTGCTTCTGTAAAAAGATTTCAATCTTGGAAACTCTACGGGGCAGTTCTACTCTGTTCTGTAGGGTTGCTATGAGTCGGCACTGATTCAACGGCAATGGGTTTGGGGGTTTTTCTGGTTAAGAGATAAGCTGCTACCCAAAATGTCAGCAGTTCGAATGCACCAGCTACTCCTTGGAAATGCTATGCGGCAGCTCTACTCTGTCCTACAGTGTCACCATGAGTCGGAATCGACTTGACAGCACCCAACAACAACAATACTAAAAAACTGAGTGACATCGAATATAATCTTGATCAGCCTAATGGTCAGTATAAACAAGTCATTTACTTGCAGTGCTAATTACACTTTGATTTCAGGGTTAGCTAGGTGAACTGGATTTCACTGTGACTTCAATTAGAGAGAGGTAAAAGAAATTTCCTTCTGTTTAGAGTTTATTAGATTTCCTTCTACTAGATTCCTTCCAATATAGATTTATATTAGACAGCAGTTTGTCAACCTACTGCAAACTAGCTTATAACTGAACCTTAAGTGTAATAAATGCAATATTCACCGCTGAGTCTTACACTTTAAGAAGACTAAAGCCCAAGAAGCACAATGTTCTCTAAAAAGGACAAGTTCATATACTCTAAAAAAATTTCACCCAGAAATTTTTTTTAATTCTCAATGGTTAGTTGTGACTAGGGAAAAAGACCAAGTGAAATGATCTAAAATCACCAAGAAGCAAGGCTAGCTCTATAAGATGAAAATACATTAGTAACACAGACTTAAAGCTGACCTACCCACATGACTAGGGCTTCAGAAAAATTAAACTGATATGAAGTAAAATAAAATAAATACATCTAAAATAAAATCGCTTCTCTAGTTGTCTTTATTAATGGAAACTGCAGGGCTATGACAAGTTACGAGCAAATACAGCTAATAATTAAGCTAAATTTTTAGACTGATGATAGTTTGAGACATCAGATTTTGGATCATCAACAGTATGCTAGAGTGTTATATACTTGTACTAATTTATCAAACCTCTTTTAACGTAATGGTAAAACACAGAGCCTAATAGCAGTGCTACAGGGTATTTCTCCATGGGGAGTTACACTTTTTACCTAGGACAAGACATATACATCTTAATCAGTAGTTGAAGGCAATACATAATCAGACAGGAAAGTATGTAAGTGCTTCCTTAAAAAGCTAGAGATAGAAATATCATACAATCCAGCAATCCCACTCCTAGGAATATATCCGAGAGAAATAAGAGCTGTCACAGAAACTGGCATATGTATACTCATGTTCATTGCAGCACTATGGAAATAACCTAAATGCCCATCGACAGATGAATGGATAAACAAATTATGGTAAATACACACAATGGAAAACTAAGCAACAATAAAGAACAACAATGAATCTGTGAAACATCTCACAAAATGGACGAATCTAGAGGGCATTATGCTGAGTGAAATAAGTCAGTCACAAAATAACAAATGTTGTATGAGACCACTATTATAAGAACTAAAGAAAAGGTTTACACACAGAAAAAAAGCATTCGTTGATAGTTACAAGGGTGGGAAAGGAGAAGGAGGGGAAATCACTAACAAGATAGTAGACAAGAGTCAACTTCCATGAAGGGAAGGACAACATACAATACAGGGCAAGTCAGCACAACTGGACCAAAGCAAAAGCAAACACATCTCCTAGACACATCCAAATACTTTGAGAGACAAAGTAGCTGAGGCTGGGGCCTGGGCCATAGTTTCAGGGGACATCTAGGTCAACTGGCATAACATAGTTTATACAGAAAATGTTCTACATCCTAGTTTGGTGAGTAGCGTCTGGGGTCTTTTATTTTATTTTATTTACTTTAGGTGAAGGTTTACAGAACTAGTTTCTCATTAAACAGTTAATACACGTCTTGTTTTATGACACTGGTTAACAACTCCACAACATGTCAACACTCTTACTTCTTGACTTTGGGTTCCCTATTACCAGCTTTCCTGTCCCCTCCTGCCTTCAAATCCTTGCCTCTGGGCTGTTGTGCCCCTTTAGTCTCGTTTGTTTTATGGGCCTGTCTAATCTTTGGCGAAGGGTGAGCCTCAGGAGTGACTTCATTACTGAGCTGAAAGGGTGTCCGGGGACCATACTCTCGGGGCTTCTCTGGTCTGTCAGGCCAGTAAGTCTGGTCATTTTTTGTGAGTTAGAATTTTGTTCTACATTTTTCTCCAGCTCTGTCCGTGAGACTCTACTGTGATCCCTGTCAGAGCAGCCAGCGGTGGGAGCTGGGAACCATCTACCTGTACTGGGCTCAGTCTGGTGGAGGCCAGGAGTTGTGGTCCATTAGTCCTTTGGACTAATCTCACCCTCGTATCTTTAGTTTTCTTCATTATTCCTTGCTCCCACAGGGGTGAGACCAGTGGATTATCTTATATGGCCGCTCACAGGCTTTTAAGACCCCAGACGCTACTCACCAAAGTAGAACGTAGAACATTTTCTTTATAAACTAAGTTATGCCAGTTGAGCTAGATATTCCTCAAGACCATGGTCCCTACAGCCCTCAGCCCGGCAATTTGGTCCCTCAGGGAGTTTGGTTGTGTCTATGGAGCTTCCATAACCTTGCCTTGTACAAGCTGTCCTGGCTTTCCCAGTATTGTGTACTGTCTTACCCTTCACTAAAGTTACCACTTATCTGTTGCCTATTTAGTGTTTTTCCATCCCCACCTCTCCCCTCCCTTGTAATCATCAAAGATTGTTTCTTTTTTGCGTGTAAACCTTTTCATGAGTTTTTACAGGACTGGTCTCATACAGTATTTGCCCTTCTGTGATTGACTTATTTCACTCAGATAATGCCCTCCAGATTCATCCATCTTATGAGACATTTCACAGATTCATCACTGTTCTTTATAACTGAGTAATACTCCATTGTGTATATACCATAGTTTATCCATTCACCTGTTGATGGGCATCTAAGTTGTTTTCATCTTCTTACTACTGTGAACAATGCTGCAATGAACATGGGTGTGCATACGTCTATTCCTGAAACAACTCTTATTTCTCTAGGATATATTCCTAGGAGTGGGATTGCTAGATGACATGGTATATGCAGTTCTAGTGTTCCAAGGGAGTTGTCAAATCGTTTTCCAAAATGGTTGTATCATTTTGCATTCCTACCAGCAGTGCGTGAGAGTTCCGATCTCCCCGCAGCCTCTCCAACATTTGTTATTTCCTTTTTTTTTTTTTAATTTATGCCAGTAACGCTGGGGTGAGATGATATTTCACTGTGGTTTTGATTTGCATTTCTCTAATGGCTAGTGATGGCGAGCATTTTCTCATGTGTCTATTGGCCACTTGAATATCTTCTTTGGTGATGTGTCTGTTCATTTTCTTTGCCCATTTTTTAATTGGACTATATGTCTTTTCGTTGTAGAGGTGTTGGATTTTCCTGTAGATTTTAGAGATTAGACATTCGTCTGATTTATAATAGTCAAAAGTTTTTTCCCAGTCTGTAGGCTCTATTTTTATTCTTTTGGTGAAGTCTTCTGATGAGCCTAAGTGTTTAATTTTTAGAAGACTCCAGTTATCTAGCCTATCTTATAGAGTTTGTGTGTTGTTGGTTATGGTTTGTATACTGTTAACGGCATGTATTAGGGTCTCTAGCATTGATCCTATTTTTTCTTCTATGAACTTTATAGTTTTTGGCTTTATATTTATGTCTTTGATCTATTTTGAATTAATTTTTGTGTATGGTGTGAGGTATGAGTCCTGTTTAATTTTTTTGCAGATGGACATCCAGTTTTGCCAGCACCATTTGTTAAAAGGACTGTCTTTTCCCCATTTGCTGGACTTTGGGCCCTTGTCAGAGATCAGTTCCCCATAGGTGGATGGATTTACATCTGGTTTCTCAATTCTGTTCCATTGGTCAATGTATCCATAAGTTTTTCCATCTCTTTAAAAAAAATGTTGGTATTTGGATCAGGACTGCATTGTATTTGTAAATTGCTTTGGATAGAATAGTCATTTTCACAATGTTGAGACTACCTATCCATAAGCATCGTATGTTTCTCCATTTATGTAGATCGCTTTTGCTTTCTTACAGTAGTGTTTTATAGTTTTCTGTGTATAGGTCTTTTACATCCCCGGTTAAATTTATTCCTAAGTATTTTATTTTTTTTAGGGGCCATTATAAATGGTATTGTTTTTCTGATTTCCTGTTCATTGTTCTCTTTATTGGTGTATAGGAATTCAACTGACTTTTATACGTCTATCTGCAGCTGGGGTCCTAAAGGCTTGTGAGTGGCCATCTAAGACACATTTATTGGTCCCATTCCACTCAGAGCAAAAGAATGAAGAAAACCAAAAACACAAGGAAAATACTAGCCCCAAAGACTAAAGAAACCAAATGAATCAGAGACTCCACTAGCCTGAGACCAGAAGAACTAGATGGTGCCCAGCTACTACCAATGACTGCCATGAGGGGGAACACAACTGAGAGTCCAGCGCGGAGCATGAGAAAAATGTAAAACAGAACTCAAATTCACGTAAAAAGACCAGACTTAATAGTCTGACAGAGACTGGAGGAGCCCCTGAAACTATGGTCTCTATATACTCTATTAACTCAGAGCTGAAACGATTCCCGAAGCCCACTCTTCAGACAAAGATTAGGCCTATAAAACAAAAAATTATATATGTGAGGAATGTGCTTCTTAGTTCAATCAAATATACAATACCAAATGGGCAGCTTCTGTTGAAAAGCAGGATGAGGAGGCAGAAAGGGACAGAAACTAGACAAATGGACACAAGGAACCCAAGGTGGAAAGGGGGATTGTGCTGTCACATTATGGGGATTGCAACCAATGTCACAAAACGTGTATAAATTTTTGAGTGAGAAATTAACTTGGGCTGTAAACTTTCACCTAAAGCACAATGAAAAAAAAAAGGAAAGTATGTAAGAACGTATAATGTAGTTAAGAATTCAGAAGAAGGAATTATTAGTGTGCACTAAATAAAGAAAAATCTTAAGAGATAGATCCTGAGTTGTACCAATGACCAATACGGAAGATATGGAATGATGAAAAAACAAAATAAGGGTGAGGAGAGATGCATTCTCAACCTAATACAAATACTGGGGGGAGAGGGGGTGCTAGGAAATTATTAGCATATTATTAGCATAGCATGGAGGCCAACAACTAGGCTACCATGGCCAAAGCAGCTAAGGGTCTATGTAGACAGATGGGTTTAAGTTAATTAGGATGCCAGATGACAAAATGTCCAGGGAATCTGGTCTGGATGGAATTACAAAGTTACAAACTTTAAAGAGGAGATCTGCTTGACTTGGTTAAAGTACTATTTTGAGAATGTTAATTTGGTAGACTTGTGAGAACAGCTTGGAAAGGTTAAAAATTAAAGGTAAGATTAATCATAAAATGACACTTTATCTTAGGTATTCCATACACACCCCCTAGCAGTGGCCAAAAGGATGAAATTTACAAATAATTAAAATAATAATGAAATATAATAATTTAACAAAATTTCAGAATACAGCCATGTGTTAAATGTAACAATAAAGTGGAATAGCTAAAATAATATATACAACTGAACTAAGAGGGTCCTGTTGTTGTAGCTGTCAGGTACAGTCAAGTTGGTTCTGACTCATTGTGACTCTATGCACAACAGAAACACTGTCCAGTCCTGTGCCATCCTCACAATCGTTATGCTCGAGCCCATCGTCCTGTGCCATCCTCACAATTGTTATGCTTGAGCCCATCGTTGCAGCCACTGTGCCAATCCACCTCGTGGAGGGTCTTCCTCTTTTTTGCTGACCCTCTACTTTACCACGACATCTTTCTCCAGGGACTGGTGCCTCCTAATAACATGTCCAAAGACGAAATCTTGTCATCTTTGCTTCTAAGGAGCATTCTGGCTGTTCTCTTCCAATACCAATGTGCTCGTTCTTCTGGCAGTTCATGGTATATTCAATATTCTTGGCCAACACCATAATTCAAAGGCATCAATTCTTCAGTCTCCCTTATTCATTGTTCAGCTTTTGCATGCATATGAGACAACTGAAAATACCATTGGCTTGGGTCAGGCGCACCTTAGTCCTCAAGATGGCATCTTTACTTTTTAACACTTTAAAGATGACACAGTGACAGATGAGTGGTGGAAGAGGGTCCTATGGAAGTTAATTTCCATATAAGAGGCCCTTAGAGACGTTAATTTCCATAATCACAAACCAGGATATAAAGAGGTCATTTAAATCACAAGTCAAGAAGACTTGACTGTGAACAATTATTTCTACTCTGCCACTGAAGTTATTAAAAAAAAAAAAAAAGGTTGTACGGCAGGTTAAGTAACATTTATGCTGTTTGATATAATGTTAACACACATGATTTTGGAATGTTTGCTGAAGAAGTTTCTATCTGGAATCTATTATTTTTCTACCCTAAAACTTATCCATGATGTTTTTCTTGATCAATGTACTGAATTCTAACAATGCACGATTAACCTATTTTCCTAGTCTTTTTACTAATATCAGTGTGGACCATTTCAACTTACACAAAGTGGCAGAAATACAGTAAGAACGACTAGGTTTATTATCCATATACTGGGAAAAGGCATATGTTGTATATGAAAATAGTTATGTAGTTTGAGAGCTGAAACAAAACACTTGCTGAAAATGAAAACGACCTTCTGAGGTGACTAAGCATGGATTCCATGCTTTTCTCTACTTTGAGATCGTTTTTGGAGAAACATCTGGGATTATACTAAGATTGGAAACCCAGGTCCAAAAACTGCTACATCTTTATTATTAAACTTTCTTAGTTTAACTATACACATTTATAGGTATACATGATTTCAAATTAAATACGTAAAAAAAAAAAAAAAAACCCAAACCTGTTGCCGTCGAGTTGATTCTGACTAAAATAACCCCCATTTCAGGATACCCTTCAATTTTGATATTGCTTAAAACTATTCTTAGATATTGTCACAAAACTCATTTTAATAACTGAAGTATTAAAAAGCCAATTTGCTTCAATTCAATTAAAAATGTTTTAAAAAACTCCTCTAGATCCTAACTGTCCTAAAAATGGAAAATCAAATACCCTCCTACTATCTTTCTGGCATTCTAGGTTGTGTATTGAATCTAAAAAGCTACCTGGTCACAATGTAAATGATCACACGTGGTAGCTTTAAAGCATCTTTGTTTAGTTCTAGAAAATTTAATTTTAATTATTCAGTCTCAAATTTCCAAATGTGCAGCTTGGTTTCCCTTTTATGGATAAACAAATATTTGTCCAAACACTAGGTGAGTTATTCTTGGGAATAAATTAAACAGAGGCGATTGTATCTGGGAACAGTTCCTTTATCTTGTAGTTCTCAACCTTGGAACATCATCATACCAGTGGTCTTCACTGGCAGTGAAGTGTGTATGTGTCAAGTGATTTGTTACTAAGAGTAGTTTTTGGACTGACGATGGAGTTTCAGAAGGCAAACAAGATTTTTAGCACTTCAGGTATCAGTGAAAACGCCTGAGAATCAGCTCAGATACAAAACTCATCCATTATTTAAAAACAATAATAATTAGTAATTATTTCATCAGGCATTTTGGTATAATGGATACAATGTGGGCTCTGAAGTCAGGTCAGATAAACCTGAGTCTGAAATCTTGGCTCAGCTACTTAGTGGCTGCATGTTCCCAGACAAGTATCTTAACCACCGAGTTGCTGAGTTTCTTTACCATAAAACAAGGATGTTAAGGAATAATAATTCTTATACCTTACAGACAACACACAAAAAGTATACAGTGTAATTTCTGGAGCTTCAAATATTCATTTCCTTCCTTCTCTTTATCCCAATTTGTAAGCAGAACTCTTTCGGAGATTATGAGTCACAGCAATAAAAGATTGTTGTGTTATACTTAAACCTCAATATTATGTAATAATGTGTTTTCATAGCATTTAGGCTGAGTGGTTTTTATTTAAGTGACAAAGACAGTGGAACAAAATCATAGTCATTACTGTACATTTTATCACCCAAACATGTAATTGTAAACATTCCCACCCTTTGTATTGTACCTGAAGATGTACAATACCATCTTCACATTATTACCCACTGCCGTCGAGTCAATTCTGACTCATAGCGACCCTATAGAACAGAGTAGAACTGCCGCATAGAGTTTCCAAGGAGCGTCTGGCAGATCTGAGCTGCAGACCTCTTGGTTAGCAGCCATAGCACTTAACCACTATGCCACCAGGGTTTTGTTCACATTATTAGGCATGCCTATATGTGAAAACAACCACATAATTAACTTTTGACATCCACTGACTCTAAATAAAGCAACTAGAAGTACTAGTCTGAGAGATCTGAGTTAGAAAGTCTCGGTGTATAAAATGATAGTATCTTTAACAGAAATTGTATGTGATTATGGAGGGAGAGAAAAAGGTGGGAAAGGCACGCTTTAAATAAAGAGAAAGTGATAAGTTTAATATGAAAGTCAGGAATATATAAAGAACAAACAAAAAAGTGTGGGGGGCCAGTTGGAAGCTGATGAACTTCATTAAAAATGAATCTTTTAAGTAATGATAGTTAAGCAAGTTTTCATAATTAAATACTGTTAAAGACAAATTTAAAGATGGAGCTCTTTCAGACATGAAACATTTCTGAAGATCCTCAAAGACCAAAGCTTGTTTGTGCATCCCTGAGAACACCACCCTGCGTTGCGTAACAAGTCAGGTGTCTAAGACGTTCTAGGCTCTGGTACATTATATAATTGGTTCCATCCCAATCTCACTGCCATCAATTCAAATCCCACTCATTGCGAGTAGAACTGCCCCATAAAGTTTCCAAGGCTGTAATTTTTATAGAAGCTGACTGCCACATCTTTCTCCCCATTATAACTGGTTACCTACTACATATCTGTAGAAATGGTATGGCTGAGGTGTCTGACCTCCTCTAACTTCACAAGGGGGAAGGAGAATCAAGACCAATAGCCAAGAGGCGGAAATCAGACATACCTCCTCTGGGCAGCCCTTTTTACCAATTCTGACACCAGCCATCCCTCCCACGTCACTGTCTGTTTCTCTGCTGAGTTCAATAATTCATTGCAATGGCCACACAGAACTCACAGACCATACTTGCAGTTATGGTGTCTATGAGGGAAGTAACAGGCTATGATTCAGGTAAAGGAACATTCAGGATACAGTTCTTTGATCAGGACAGCCTCTTTCCAAACGTGCCCACATGCACGCCTCTCTCTGGCCCTTTGGCCTCTGCCCTGTTCAGTCAAGTGTTACAAAACTCTTTCAGCTCTGCCAATAAATGCCCCAAGACACCCCACTCTGCCAGTAAGCCTCAGCTCAAAGGCACTCAGCTCTAGTTTGGACTGGCAAACCTAGCTCCCACCAAGTGCCCAGAGGCACCCAACTCTGCCAGCAAGCTTCCTGCCCCAAGGCTCTCAGCTTCCTTGTTCTGTAGGCTAGGCCGTCCCCTGCTGGTCTCCTTGTTCTGCTGCCGCCATTTCTCTGCCGAGTTTCTCACTGCCTTTGGTGTTATCGCTCTCTCTTACTTGGTCTCCTGGTTCCACGAGCTTCTCAGTTCAGGAGACCCAGGTCCAAAAGATACACTCTACTCCTGGCTCTTCCTTCCTAGTGGTGGTGAGATCCACTCCTTTCACCTCTGGGATAGCTCTTTTTAATCCTAGCGGGATGGAAAAAACTGACCAATCCCTTCATTAGGGTTCCATAGACCTTATTTGTATGGTCACACCCCCACACGAGTGCCATGAACTTTATTTGCAGTATTAGTAAGCTATTCAATCCCCTTTGTGGACCACAATTACATTATCTGTATAGTTCCACACAATCACTTAGGTGGGAGTTACAAGACCATGGAGAGAAAGGGCATATAAAAGCAATCCACTACACCACAATATCCAAATCCAACTGAAACTCCTTCTTTCAGAGAGATAAACTAACAAGGCTTTTATACAGGAAAAGAAAAAAATGGGTCTTAAGTCTCAAATGAGTTTCTTGAAACACTAGATTTTCAAATAAAGGCTCTTTCTTTCCTCTGGTTTGAATATGGATACAAGTTAGGAATACACTAGAAGTTAAGTATGACTTTGAAATCCTTTCTCAACACTATACTCCACCATATATAATGTACAGTTAGTTATAATTTCAAAACTTAGAACTAACTTTTTGAGTTTGTAAAGTAAAAGTTACATAGACTTAAAGGTCTGACTGAGACTGGAGGGATGCCAGAGGTCATGGCCCCCGGACCCTCTGTTAGCCCAAGACTGGAACCATTCCCAAAGCCAACTCTTCAGACATGGATTGGACTGGACTACAAGATAGAAAATGATCCTGGTGAGTAGTGAGCTTCTTGTCTCAAGTAGACACATGAGACTATGTGGGCAGCTCCTGTCTGGAGGTGAGATGAGAAGGCAGAGCGGGTACGGGAGCTGGTTGAATGGACACCGGGAATATAGGGTGGAGAGGAGGAGTGTGCTGTCACATTGGGGGGAGAGCAGATAGGGTTACATAGCGAGGTGTGTATAAGTTTTTGTATGAGAAACTGACTTTATTTGTAAACTTTCACTTAAAGTGCAAAAAAAAAAAAATAAAGTTGAGATATTTTTCAAAAAAGTAATTATATAGTCTCTCACACCTGAAAAGTGTCAAGAATGGTTTTTCTTGAAAATCTCATTAATTTTGCCCAGGCAATTACTCAACTGGTGTGGTGGACCTGAATTACTAACTAACAAGGTTTTAGATAAGGTCATCAAAAACTTCAACCATGCCATATCCAGTGGCCAACTGTCAATTACGGCCAGCATTTGACACAGGTGATTGTTCCCTACATGTTACACTTTTTTGAAGTCCCTGATTTCAGGACATTATTCTCTCTCGATTTTCCTCTTGCAACATCAGATGTGTCCTACTGTTTCCATTGCTGATTCCTCCTCATCTTCCCAACCGCCAAGTACTGGAGTGTCCCATTGTTCAGTCACAGGACCTCTGCTCCTACACTTACTTCTTAGATGATCTTAGTCAGCCCCTGGCTTTAAAGATCACCTACAGATTAGCAACTTCCAAATTTATGTGTCTAACTTGGGCCTCTCCCTTTAATTCCAGACGAATATATCTAACCACATACTTGTCATCTCAACCCAGAAATCAAATAAGGATTTCAGACTTAGTATGTCCAAAACTGATTGATCCCACAGTCACCCCCTCCAAAACAGACAAAACAAAACAAAGCCAAAACACCACCATCACCTACAGTTTTCACGCATTTCAGTTAACGGCATCTCTATTACCAATCACTCAAGCCAAAAATCTTAAAGAGTTATGTTTGACTCTTTTTTTTCTCTCATATTCACATCCAAACCATCAGCAAATCCTACCAGATTTACCCTTAAACTAAAGGCAAGATAAACCAATTTTTACCACCTCCACTGCTACCACCCTGGACTAGGACAATACCATATGTCATCTGGATTATTCCAATAGTCTCCCAACTGGTCTCCTCCCTGCTACTACCCTGACACAGACTCCTAACTCCACATATCAGCCAGCCCCTATACAAAAGTCAGATGACGTCATTCTCTGTTGAAAACTCTCCAATAGCCCCCATTTCACTTGGAGTAAAACCCAAACCATTAAATGTTTTCAAGGGATGACATGATTTGACTTTATCTCCTACTAGCCCCAGTCCTGCTGACTCTGCTTCAGCAATACTGTTTCTTCAAAAAAACACTAAACCTACTTCTATCTTGGGGTCTTTGTACTTGCTGTTCCTTCTACCTGGAATGCTCTTCTCCCAGAAATCCACAGAGCTTTCTTCTTTACTTCTAAGTATCACCTAACCAGAGAGGCCTTCCCCTGTGTTATAGACTGAATTGTGTCCCCCCAAAATATGTCACCTTGTCTAGGCCATAATTCCCAGTATTGTGTGACTGCCTACCATTTTGTCATCTGACGTGATTTATAAATCCTACCTCTATGATGTTAATGAGGCAGGATTAGAGGCAGTTATGTTAAAGAGGATGGACTGAATCTATAAGATTAGGTTTTGTCTTAAATCAGTCTCTTATGAGATAAAAAGTGAGAAGTGAGCAGGGAGACAGGGGGATCTCATACCACCAAGAAAAAGGAGCCAGGAGAGTAACATGTCCTTTGGACCCAGGGTCCCTGCACTGAGAAGCCCCTCGACCAGGGAAGATTGATGACAAGGACCTTCCCCCAGAGCTGACAGAGAAAGCCTTCCCCTGGAGCTGGTACCCTGAATTCCGGGTTCTAGCCTCCTAGACTGTGAGAGAATAAATTTCTCTTTGTTAAAACCATCCACTTGTGGTATTTCTGTTGTAGCACCACTAGAAAATGAAGATACCGTGACAACATATAAACTAGCAGCGTCCACCCCTACCCTGAACTTCCTATTCCCCTTATTGCTGTTGTTATGTGCTGTCTCACTTATCTAGTGCTGCTGTAACAGAAATGCCACAAGTGGAAGGCTTTAACAAAGAGACATTTATTTCTTCACAGTAAAGCAGGACATCAGCTCCAGGGGAAGGCCTGCTCTCTCTGTCGGCCTTCTCATCAATCTTCCCCTGGACCCGGGTCCCAAGGACATGCTCTGCTCCTGGCACTGCTTTCTTGGTGGTATGAGGTCCCCCTGTCTCTCTGCTCACTTCTTTCTTTTATATCTCAAGAGACTGCCTCAAGACACAATCCAATCTTGTAGATTGAGTCCTGCCTCACTAACACAACTGCCGTCCATCTTCCCTCATTAACATCATAGAGGCAGGATTTACAACATATAAGAAAATCCACAATACTGGGAATCGTAGCCCAGCCAAACTGATACACACATTTTTTGGGGGACATAATTCAATCCATGACAGGTACCATCAAGTCAGTTCCAACTCATAGTGAGACCATGCACAACACAATGAAACACTGCCTAGTCCTGAGTCATCTTTACAATGGTTGCTATGTTTGAGCCCATTGTTGCAGCCACTGTGTTCATCCATCTTCTGTCTTTCTCTTTTTTGCTGACTTCTACTTTACCAAGCATAATGTCTTTCTCCAGGGACTGTATCCTGAGCATTCCTGAATCTGAATTGTAACCTGTTATTTTAAAGTCCATAATCGTGAGTATTGTCTGTGAGTTCTGTGTGGACACTGCAACGAATTATCGAACACAGTAGACAAGTACAGTGTCATGGGAGGGATGGTTGGTGTCAGAATTGGTAAAGGCAGAGAGAAGAGGCAGGTCTGACCTCCGCCTCATAGTAATCAGCCTTGGGCTTGTTGATCTTGATTCTCTTTCCCCCGGTGAAGTTAAAGGAGGTCAGACACTGCCCCCACACTGTTTTCACGAGCATTCTGGCTATACTTTTTCCAAGTCAGATTTGTTCATTCTTCTGGCAGCCCATGGTACGTTGAATATTCCTCATCAACACCATAATTCACATGCATCAATTCTTCTTCAGTCTTCTTTATTCATGTCCAGCTTTTGCATGCATATGAGGTGACTGAAAATACCATGATTGGTTCAGGTGCATCTTAGTCCTCAAAGTAACATCTTTGCTTTTTAACACTTTGAAGAGGTCTTTTGCAGCAGATTTGCCCAATGCAGTATGTCATTTGATTTCTTCACTGCTGCTTCCATGGCATTGATTGTAGATCCAAGTAAAATGAAATTCAACTTCAAAATTTTCTCCATTTATCATGATGTTTCTTATTGGTCCAGTTGCGAGGATTTTCGTTTTCTTTATGTCAAGGTGTAATCCATACTGAAGGCTGTAGTCTTTGATCTTCATCAGTAAGTGCTTCAAGTCTTTCCCTGTCAGCAAGCAAAGCTGTGTCATCTGCATATCACCAGCTATTAGAGCTTTCCTCGAATCTCAACGCTGCATTCTTCTTCACATAGCCAGTTTCTTGGATTATTTGCTCAGCATACAGATTGAATAAGTATTGTGAAAGGATACAACCCTGACACATACTTTTCCTGGTTTTAAACCACATGGTAGCCTCTTGTTCTGTTCGAACGACTACCTCTTGTCTATGTATAGGTTCCTCATGAGCACAATTAAGTGTCCTAGAATTCCCATTCTTCACAATGTTATCCATAATTTGTTATAATCTACACAGTCAAATGCCTTTGCATAGTTAATAAAATATAAGTAAACACATCTTTCTGGCATTCTCTGCTTTTAGCCAAGATCCATCTGACACCAGCAACAATATAGTAGGCATTCAGTAAATATTTACTGAATGAATGGGCAAGCTTGTTGAATGAACTAAAGGACTTAATAACTGAACACCATATAAATTGAAAAGTTGCAACAGCAATCGGTTTATTATTTAAATTTAATCTAATTAGTATTGGCTTATTCTTTCTATATACTAGACTTTCTAGGTAACAAAAAAGGTGTAGTCCTTGTCTCATTAAGGAGACAAGATATATAAACATTAACATAAAAGTCGAACTTGGTGCCAAAGTAAAGAGAGTAAGTATCTGTCTTAGGCTGGGCTCTGTAGAGAAGCAAAACCAGTAAAGCATATACATAGATATAGAGAGAATTCATAGTAAGGAAATGGCTCACGTGATTGTAGAAGCTGGAACGTCCCAAGTCCGTAGATCAGGATAGAGGCTTCTCCTGATTCATGTACCTGCAGCGGCTGGCGAACCCAAGACTGGCCAATCAGACAGCAAGGCTCTTGCTCACAGGCTGCGAAGATTGACGATTCCCAAGATCAGCAGGCAAGACAGCAGGTAAGCTGCTAGTCAAGTCCCAAGAACCAGAGGTCAGATGAACAGGAGCCAGCTGCTGGATCCAGAGCGAGCAAAACCCCACGAGCCTTGCCAAATGTCCACTTACATTCAATGCAGGCTATACCCCCAAGGAAACTCCCTTTCAACTGACTGGCTACCCAGAGCAGATCCCATCAAGAAGGTGATCACATTATATCAAATCTCACTATGGAAGTGATCACATCATCATATGACTGCCAAACTACATCATAACTGCCAAACCACTGAGAATCATGGCCCCGTCAAGTTGACACATAACCTTAATGATCACAGTATCAAATAAATTTAAAATAGGGACTAACTCCATGAAAACCAAACAGTAAAAGAGAAGATAGCACTTGAGCTCTAAGGATAAAGCATTTACTTATTCACTGAACCAACATTTAATAAGCACCAACTTCTTGACAGTCACTGCTCTAGATACTAGATACACAGAAGTGAAGGTAACAGATAAAGTCCCTGCCTATACAGACTCACAATCTACTGGGGTACAGAAAAGAGAGAGACTGAAAGCAACAAATAAATATATGTCGTGTAGTTAAAAAAAAAGAAAAAAGGCCTCTCTGAGGAGGTGACATCTGGGCAGAGTTCTGAACGAAGTGAGGGAGTGAGTCAAGTGGCTATGAGAGGAAAGAACAATGACTTCAAAGGTAACAGTAATATTCTATTTCTTAACTGAAACATTCAGTATTCATTTTACTGTCTATTCGTTTACTGATATATAATTTGCAGACCATAAAATTAACTCTTTTAAAGTGTACAATTCAGTGGTTTTTAGTATGTTTACAGAGTTGTGCAACCATTACCACTATCTAATTTTAAATATCTCATCACTCCAAAAAGAAACTCTGTACCCATTAGCAGTCATTCCCCATTCTACCCTCACTCCAGCCTCTAACAACCACACATCTACTTTCTATCTCTGTGGTTTGCCTATTCTGGACATTTTATGGAAATGGAAATGTGGTCTTTCAGCATACTGTTTTCAAGGTTCATTATGTTGTAGCATGTATCAATGCTTCACTCCTTTTTAGGGCTGAATAATATCCCTTTGTATACAAAAAAAAAAAACATTGCCATCAAGTCAATTCCAACTCATAGTGACCCTACAGGACAGAGTAGAACTGCCCCATAGGGTTTCCAAGAAGCAACTGGTGGATTCAAAATGCCGACCTTTTGGTTGGCAGCAGAACTCTTAACCACTACGCTACTAGGGCTCCATCATATGACACAGCCAAAAACTTAATACACTAATGCTCATAGCAACATTATTCATAATAGCCAAAAAGTGGAAACAACTCAAATATCCATCAACTCATGAACAAATGAACAAAACGTGATATCTACACAAGGGGATGTGTATATTGATATCACATTTTGTTCATTCGTTCATCAGTTGATGGATACTTGAGTTGTTTCCACTTTTTGGCTATTATGAATAATGTTGCTATGAACATTAGTATATTAAGTTTTTGGGTCCTCATATGGTAACTCTATGTTTAACCTTTTAAGGAACTGCAAGACTGTTTTCCAAAGGGGCTGCACTGTTTACATTCCCACCAGCAACGTATGGGGGTTCCAATTTCTCCACACTTGTTACTGTCTGTCTTTTTAATTACAGTTATCCTACTGGGTGTGAAGTGGTTATCTCATTATGGTTTTGAATTTTTTTCCCCTGATGACTAATGACGTTGAACATTGTTTCATGTGCTTATTGGCCACTTGTGTATCTCCTTCGGAGAAACATCTATTCAAATACTTTGCCCTATTTTTAAGTGAGTTATTTGTTTTTTTAGTTGTTGAGCTATAAGATGCAAGTCCCTTTATCAGATATACGACTGTAAATATTTTCTCCTACTCTGTGGGTTACCTTTTGTTCATGGTATACTCTGAAGTACAACTTTTTAATTTTGATGAAGTCCAATTTATTTTTTCTTTAGTTGTTTGTGCTTTTGGTATTGTATCTAAGAAACTAAGGTGCGTATTCCAAGGTCACAAATATTTATGCCTATGTTTTCTTGTAAAGCTATATAGTTTTAGCTCTTAATATGTCTTTGATCCATTTCGAGTTATTTTTTGTATGTGGTGTGGGGTACAGGTTCAACTTCATTCCTTTTTACCTGGCTATCTAGTTGTCTCAGAACCATTTGTTGAAAAGACTGTTCTTTCCTGCATTAAATTGTCTTGGCATCTGTACTAGTTTCCTAGGGCTGCTGTAACAAAGTACCACAAACACCCAACACCCAGTGCTGTCGAGTTGATCGGTGGCTTTAAAAACAGAAACGCATTCTCTCGCAGTTCTGGGGGCTGGAGGTCCAAACTCAAGGTGTCAGAAGGGACATGCTCCCTCTGAGACTCTAAGTAAAATCTTTCTTTGTCTTTTCCTAGATTCTGGTGGTGGCCAGCATTCCTTGGTGTCCCTTGGAGATGCAGCACTCCAATCTTTGCCTCTGTTATCACGTGGCACTCTTCCCCTTTGTGCTTCTCTCAGTGTCTCTTCTCCTCTTCTTCCAAGGACACCAATCATATTGGATTATGGCCCACCTTACTCTAGTATCATCTCACTAAGTTCTTCTGACTGCATATCTAGAATCTCTCAAACAGGCCAGTGTCAACATTCTATGCTTAACCATATCTTCTATAATTCCATATAAGTTTGATCTGAATGTCACTACTTCCAATGTCATTTCTCCGCTGCATTTTCATTTTTGTTCATCCATTCCCTTTGGATTACCTATTTTTGTAAAATGTCACCCAGGTTTATAACTGTGAGGCCAGAAGCCAACACTACCATACAGTTTGCTCTTTGCGTATAAAGTGAATAACAGATACAGTGACCAATCACTGGCAGATTTTGTAAGAAGTGACATGACTGGTCACTGATCATGATGCCCATCTGTTATTTATGTAGTAATTTGTGGACTGAAGTGCTGGCGCTGAAGTTTGTACTTTATGCAATCACAGAATTATACCTGAAATCTGAGCCCTGCTGTTTGGGGATTGGTGTTATTTATCTAAAACCATGGTATTATGGATTGAGCTGTGTTCCCCCAAAATATGTGTTGCAATTCCTAACTCCTAGGCCTCTGATTATATCCAATTTGGGAATGGGTTGTCTTTATGACGTCAGTGAGGAAGGATTCATGTAGGAAGTAGCTTGAGTCAATCTCTTTTGAGATATAAGAGATTAAACAAGCAAGCAGAGCAGAGATGGGGGAAGACAGATGCCAAGCTACATGAAGATCACCCAGGAGCAGAAGCTCAAAAGAGACAACGGCCTTACTCCAGAGCCGACAGAGAGAGATAGCCCTCCTCTAGAGCCAGCACCCTAAATTTGGATTTCTAGGCTCCTAAATTGTGAAAAAATAAATTTCTGTTTGTGAAAGCCACCCACTGCTGGTATTTCTGTTACAGCAGCACTAGATACCTATAACACATTCTACTTGACTAAACCACTGTAATTGAAATTCACGAACACTGAAACTATACAAAGCAGAGATGGCCTGTATATCGTCTCATTTAATTTTAACAATAACATCTTAAGTGCTACTACTGCTCTCATTTACTGATGAGAAGGAAACAGGGGCACAGAAGTGTGTCGTTTAGTCACTAACTAGCAATATGGCAAGCTTCAAGAAGCAACATAAACCCTAACAGATGGTAAATTTAAACAGCCACAAGCAATTTACAAAAACTTGGAATTCATTTTAGCTAGTATGGTTTCTTAAAAAAAAAAGGTGTGTTTAAAGAAATCATCACTTCAGCACCTGCTAAAGTTTAAAGACACTAACAAAAATGCATTCTCAACTTCTAATTTCCTGCTGGTACAACACAGATGAGTCACCTTTGTTCTATCTTACTCATCTCCTAAAGTCACATAAAACCTCCTGAATAGCTCTCACAACACAACAACCTTTTCATCTGTAAATTATTTTGAAGAGCACTTAGAATAAAAAAGAAAACATTATTCAGACTCAGTTTTTATTTACTTCCTACTTTTTAAAACAAGTCTCTGAGTCTGTTCATTTCCCTAAGTGGCCTTTACTTTCCCAGTTTATTTTTTCACTGTCTAAATCAATGGTTTCTAGATTAGTGATCTAGATTAAAGATTAGTGATCCTTTTACTCACATTTATATTAAAACGAGAAAATTTTTTCTCTGAAACAGAAATATATCACTTACAAAATAAAACAGACCAACCAGAAAATATTTTCTAGATTTGCAAGTTTGGTCATCAAGCTCATCCATTTTTTAGAATAGTTTCCTTCAATGTTGGCTTGCTCTAAGTCTTGAACGTTTTTTTTTAGCAGCTTCTGCTTCAGAGAAGATTATAAAGAGCTCCCCTTAGGAAAGAAGGAACCAAAGCTCCACTCAAAATACGAGGAATAATACTAATGAAAAGAATGAATGGTTTGAATGTCTGAATACATACAAACGGCACAGAGGTCCAGGATAGTTGTGTTTACTGTCTTTCTGGAACTTATCTGAAAGAATATCATTGGCATCAATCTCCTGTCACAAAATATTGTGTAAATTCCCAGAAAAGAAATATTACACTAGTAGCATTTGGGAGGAGGGGAACTATTAATAGGCTAAGTAGTAGATATGATCGCTATCTTTGATTACCTAGGTTTTTAAATAGTTACATCTCACTCAAATCCCTACCAATGGGGAGGTGTCGCCAAGATGGTGGAATAGCCAGACGCTTCTGGCAATCCGTCTTATAACAAAGACCAAAAAAAAAGGTGGAACAATTATATTTATGACAAGCTAGGAGCCCTGAATATCAAAGGAAAAGTTAGAAAATGGAGTGAGCGGCAGAGGGAGGGAGACGGTTCAGAAACGGAGAGGAGTTACCCGACGGCCGGGATCCCTCAGGCACCATTTCCGGGAGTGGCTGCGGCAGGCTGGTACTAACATTCTACCGCAGTTTCCTCAGGGAAGAGCAGGCAGCTGCACAACCTACTCAAACCTCTGGAACCGGAGAAGAATGGCGCTCTCAGCAAAAGCTAAGTACTTGTATATATTTTACCATGCCGCCACTCCCATGCTGGCTTCAGAGGCTGTTGATTTCTCTATACCTGAGAGGAGATAGGCCCAGCTGAGCACCGGGAACCATTAAGGAATAAATTCGCTATTAGGGGAAAAGATCATTTGCCAGCTCTCCTAACCTGGGAGGTCCAGACAGAAGCGGCTCCTATCCAGGCATAAATGGTCCATGGATTTTGAACACCTTTCCCCCTTGCATGGACCTGAGTGGGCCTACTTCGGAAGAATAGGCCCTTGCTGGCAGGCTGCAACTGTTTCAGCTGTGCGGTGGAGAGATGGCTGTTAGATATTTCACACCATTTTGCCAATTAAATAGGGTCCACACCTACCCATATCTGGGGAATAAGGACTGGTGGCTCCAATCAAGTCACCCAGCCACCCGCGACAGCGGTCCAAGGATAACTGGTACCTCACAGTCCTTACAAACAAAAGCACTGAGGACCCATGGTCTGTCTGCAGAACCCACCCACCTGTATGCTCTAGGGAACAGGGACGCGCTTTCCTCACAGACTTTTGGGGGATGGTTCTCAGCCCCCTGCCTTAATCAGAGCGTAGCGCCCTGCTGCAACCAGATACCAGGACCTACATCAATCAACCCTGCACTCTAAGATTGTAGGACAGAGCCTGTACCACATGCCTAATGACCAGCTACCTGGACACCTGCACTGAATCGATACAAGAAAAGCGAATGGACTCCTAGGCTCATAAACTTGACAACAGCTCTAGCCATCTGGTGACAGGACATCAGAGCTTTTCAAAGGCAAAAATAATCAAGCTAGCTCACTAAAGCAGCCAATTTGGGCATATCAAAACAAAACAAAAAAAGACCAGAAAGCTAGGATACAGTAAGCAAACATAAATTAATATAATAACTTACAGATGGCTTGGAGACAACAGTCAATATCAAATCACATAAAGAAACAGGCCATGATCGCTTCAACAAGATCTCAAAACAAAGACTCAAGGGATCTTCTACATGAAAGTGCATTCCTGGAATTACTGGATGCAGAATACAAAAGACTAATATACAGAACCCGTCAAGACATCAGGAAGGAGATTGGGCAGTACGCAGAGCAAGCCAAAGAACACACAGATAAAGCAGTTGAAGAAATTAAAGATTATTCAAGAATATAATGAAAAATTTAACACACTGCAAGAATCCATAGAGAGACGGCAATCACAAATTCAGAAGATTAACAACAAAATTACAGAATTAGACAACTCATTTGAAAGTCAGAGGAGCAGAATTGAGAAACTGGAAGCCAGAATTGGTGAGCTTGAAGATAAAGCACTTGGCATCAATATATTTCAAGAAAAATCAGATAAAAGAATTAAAAAAAAAAAATGACGAAACCTTAAGAATCATGTGGGACTCTATCAAGAGAAATAACTACGAGTGACTGGAGCACCAGAACAAGGACAGATAACAGAAAATACAGAGAGAATTGTTGAAGGTTTGTTGGCAGAAAACTTCCCTGATATCGTCAAAGATGAGAAGATACCTCTCCAAGATGGACATTGAACTGTACATAAGGCAGATGTTAAAAGAAAGTCACCAAGACATATTATAATCAAACATGCCAAAACCAAAGATAAAGAGACAATTTTAAGAGCTGCTAGGGTAAACGAAAAGTCACCTACAAAGGACAGTCAATAAGAATAACCTCAGACTACTTGGCAGAAACCATGTAGGCAAGGAGGCAATGGGATGACTTATATAAAGCACTGAAGGAAAAAAAATTGCCAGCCAAGAAAAATATACCCAGCAAAAGTGTCTCTCAAATATGAAGGTGAAATTAGGGCATTTCCACATAAACAAAAGTTTAGGGAATTCGTAAAAGACAAACCAAAACTACAAAAAATACTATAGGGAGTTCTTCAGTTAGAAAATCAGTAATATCAGGTATCAACTCAAGACTAAAACATTGGACAGAGCAATCAGATGTAAACCTGGACAGGGAAATCACAAAAATAAATCAAGATAAAAAAATACTCAGAACAGGGAAACAGTGATGTCATTATGTAAAAAAAGACCACATTAAAATAATAAAGAAGAACTAAGAAATGTAGTCATATATCTTTCATATGGAGAGGAAGCTAAAGCGATACAAAAAAATAAAAGTTAGGTTTAAACTTAGAAAAATAGGGGTAAATATTAAGGTACCCACAAAGGAGACTAACTATCCTACTCATCAAAATAAAATAAAAGAAAAAAATAGAGACTCAGCAGAAACAAAATCAACAACAATGAATAAGGGGAAAAGACAATATATAAACTACTCAGCACAAAAAATTAGCTGGTAAAAAGAAACTGTCAACGACACATGAAAAAAGACATCAACATGACAGCACTAAACTCATAGCTATCCATCATTACGCTGAATATTAATGAACTAAATGCACCAATAAAGAGACACAGAGTGGCAGAATGGATTTAAAAAACATGATCTGTCTATACGCTGCCTACAAGAGACACACCTTAGACGTAGAGACACAAACAAAAACTGAAAGGATGGAAAAATATATATATATCAAGCAAAAAACAATCAAAAAAAAGCAGGAGTGGCAATATTAATTTCTGACAAAATATACTTAAAAGTTAAATCCACCAAAAAAGATAAGGAAGGACACTATATACTGATAAAAGGGACAATACACCAGGAGGATATCACCATATTAAATATTTATGCGCCCAATGACAGGGCTGCAAGATACATAAAACAAACTTTATCAGCATTGAAAAGTGAGACAGCTCCACAACTATAGTAGGAGATTTCAACACACTGCTTTCGGTGAAGGACAGGACATCCAGAAAGAAGCTCAATAAAGACACGGAACATCTAAATGTCATATCAACCAACTTAACATCATAGACATATACAGAACACTCCACCCAACAGAAGCCAAGTATACTTTCTTTTCTAGTGCATACAGAACACTCTCTAGAATAGACCACATATTAGGTGATAGCAAACCTTAGGACAATCCAAAACACTGAAATATTACAAAGCATATTCTCTGACCATGAGACCAGAACAGCAGAAATCAATAATAGAAAAAGCAGGGAAAACAAATGAAACACTTGGAAACTAAACAATACCATGCTCAAAATAGACTGGATTATAGAAGACATTAGGGATGGAATGAAGAAATTCATAGAATCCAGTAAGAATGAAAACACTTCCAATCAGAACCTTTGGGACACAGCAAAAGCAGTGCTCAGAGGTCAATTTATATCAATAAATGCACACATCCAAAAAGAAGGGCCAAAATCAAAGAATTATCCCTATAACTCGAACAAATAGAGAGCAACAAAAGAAGCCCTCAGGCACCAGAATAAAGCAAATAGTAAAAATCAGAGCAGAATTAAATGAAATAGAAAACAGAAAAACAATGCAAAGAATTAACAAGACCAAAAGCTGGTTCTCTGAAAAAAATCAACAAAATTGACAAACCACTGGCCAAACTGAGAAAAGAAAAACAGGTGAGAAAGCAAATAATCCGAATAAGAAATAAGATGCACGATACTGCAGCAGACCCAACTGAAAATAAAAGAATCATATCAGATTACTGCGAAAACCTGTACTATAACAAATTGAAAACCCTAGACGAAAAGGATGAATTTCTAGAAACACACTGCCTACATAAACTAACACAAACAGAGGTAGAACAACTTAATAGACCCATAACAAAAGAAGAGATTTAAAAGATAATCAAAAAACTCGCAACCAAAAAAGCCCTGGCCCAGATGGCTTCACTGCAGAGTTCTACCAAACATTCAGAGAAGAATTAACATCACTACTACTAAAGGTATTTCAGGGCATGGAAAAGGACAGAATACTACCAAACTCATTCTATGATGCCACCATATCCCTGATACCAAAACCACGTAAAGACACCACAAACAAAGAAAATCACACACCTATATCCCTCATGAACTCAGATGCAAAACCTTCAACGAAATTCTAGCTAACAGAATCCAACAACACATCAAGAAAAAATAATTAACCATGATCAAGTGGGATTCATACCAGGTAAGCAGGGATGGCTCAACATTAGAAAAACAATCAATGTAATCCATCATATAAATAAAAGACAAGAATCACATGATTCTATCAACTGATGCAGAAAAGGCATTTGACAAAAGTTCAACACTCATTCATGATAAAAACTCTTAGCAAAATAGGAATAGAAGGAAAATTCCTAAACATTACAAACGGCATTTATACAAAGCCAACGGCCAACATCATCCTAAATGGAGAGAGTCTGGAAGCACTCCCTTTGAGACCCGGAACAAGACAATGATGCCCTTTACCACCACTCTTATTCAACATTGTGCTGGAGGTCCTGGCCAGAGCAATTAGGCTAGATAAAGAAACAAAGGGCATCCAGATCGGCAAAGAAGTAGTAAAAGTATCTGTTTGCAGATGACATGGTCTTATACACAGAAAACCCTGAAGAATCCTCAAGGAAACTACTGAAACTAATAGAAGAGTTCAGCAGAGTATCAGGATAGAAGATAAACACACAAAAATCAGTTCGATTCCTCTATACCAACAAAAAGAATATTGAAGAGGAAATCATTATCGTTTACAGTAGCCCCCAGGATGATGAAATACTTAGGAATAAATCTTCCCAGAGATGTAAAAGACCTATACAAAGAAAACTGCAAGACACTACTGCAAGATACGAAAAGAGGCCTGCGTAAGTGGAAAAACATAATTTGCTCATAGATAGGAAGACTTACATTGCAAAAATGTCTATTTTACCAAAAACAATTTATAGATATAATGCAATTCCAATCCAAATTCCAACAACATTTTTTCATGAGATGGTTAAACAAATCACTAACTTCATTTGGAAGGGAAAGAGGCCCTGGATTAGTAAAGCATTACTGAAAAAGAAGAAAGCCTCACTCAACCTGAGTTTAGAACCTATTATACCACCACAGTAGTCAAAACAGCCTGGTACTGGTACAGCAACAGATACATAGACCAATGGAACATATCTAAGAAGCCAGATATAAATCCATCCACATATGAGCAGTTGATACTTGACAAAAGCCCCAAATCAGTTAAACAGGCAAAAGAGTTTTTTTAATAAGTGGTGCTGGCATAACTGGATACCCATTTGCAAAAAAAAAGGAAACAAGACCCATACCTCACACCATGCATAAAAACTAACTCAAAACGATCAAAGACCTAAATATAAAATCTAAAATGATAAAGATCTTGGAAGGAAAAATAGGGACAATGTTAGGAGCCCTAATACATGGCATAAACAGTATACAAAACATTACCAACAATACAGAAGACAAAATAGATAACTGGGAGCTCCTAAAAACCAAACACCGGGGCGGAGCCAAGATGGCGGAATAGACAAGATGCTTCCGGCAAGCCTTCTTTACAACAAAGACCCGAAAAAACAAGTGAAACGAGTATATTTGTGGCAAGTTGGGAGCCCTGAGCATCAAAGGCAAGCTTAGACAACGAACTGAGGGGCAGAGGGAGGAAAAGACTGTTCAGAAGTGGAGAGGAGTTACCAGACCTGAATTGCGGGGAGCTCTCAGGCCCCATTCCCGGAGCTGTGGCAGTGGCAGCAGTGTGCTGGTACTAGCGTTCGGCCTCAGTTTCCTCAGGGAGAACCAGCCACCCACACAGCCTACTCACACCTCCGGAATATAAGAAGAATGGCGCTCTCAGCAAAAGCTAAGTACTTGCATATATCTTAACGCGCCCCCCACCTCCAACCCGCAAGTCAGCTTCAGCAGCTGAATCCCTGGGCCTGAGATAGATCCTGGTGAGCACCTAGAGCCATCCTTCCAGCCTTGGGGAAGGAAAAAATTTGCAATTGGAGGGAAAAGATAACTTGCTAGCTCCATTAACTGGGGGAGCTCAGGACAGAAGCGGCTCCTGTCCAAGCATAAACTGTCCGTGGACCTTGAGCACTTTTTCCCTTCTGCATGAACCTGTGTAGGCCTATTTCGGGACAGTAGGCCCCTTTGACAAACTCCAACCATTTCAGCTGTGCAGTGGAAAGGTGGGTGTTTGACGTTTGACATTGCTTTGCTATTAAACAAGGTCCTCACCTACCCAAATCAGGGACCTAAGGACTGGTAGCTCCACTCAGGTCACCCAGCCACCCGCAACAGGGGGTCCAAAAGATAACTGGTACCTCCCAGTCCTTACAACCAAAAACTCTGGGTGCGCATGGTCCCTCTGCAGAACCCACCCATCAGCACGCTCTAGGGAACAGAGACACATTTTCCTCAGAGACACGTGGGGGTTGGTTCTCAGACCCCTGCCTTATTCAGAGCATGACCCCTGCTGCAATGAGATACCGGTATATATGCCAATCACCCCTGCCCCCTAAAGCTGTAGGACAGAATCTGTACCACACACTTGATGATCGGCTACCTGGAAACCTGAGCTGAATTCATACACAAAAACTGAATGGACACCTAGACTGATATACTGGATAACTGCTATAGCCAGCTAGGGACAGGACACCAGAGCTCCAAAGGCGAAAATTATCAAGCTAGCTCACTCAACACTCAATCAACCCATAGGGGTATACCAAAACAAAACAAAGCAAGCAGCTATGACACAGTAAGCAAGCATTAACTAATACAATAACTTATAGATGGCTTGCAGACAACAGTCAATACCAAGTCACATAAAGAAACAGACCATGATCACCTCAACTGGCTCTTAAAACAAAGAATCCAGGGATCTTCTAGATGCAAGTGCATTCCTGGATTTACCAGATGCGGAATACAGAAGTTTAATATACAGAACCCTTCAAGACATCAGGAAGAAAATGAGGCAATACGCAGAACAAACCAATGAAGATACAGATAAAGCATTTGATGAAATTAGAAAGATTACTCAGGAACATAATGAAAAGTTTAATAAGCTGGAAAAATCCAAAGACACACAGCAATCAGAAATTCAGAAGATTAACAATAAAATTACAGAATTAGATAACTCAGTACAAAGTAAGAAGAGCAGAACTGAGCAAGTAGAAGCTAGAATTTCTAAACTTGAAGATAAATCACTTGGTACTAATATATGTGAAGAAATATCAGATAAAAGAATTAAAAAAAAAATGAAGAAACCTTAAGAATCATGTGGGACTCTATCAAGAGAAATAACCTATGAGTGATTGGAGTGCCAGAACAGGGAGGGATAACAGAAAATACAGAGAAAATTGTTGAAGATTTGTTGGCAGAAAACTTCCCTGATATTGTGAAAGATGAGAAGTTATCTATCCAAGATGCTCATAGAACTCCACATAAGACAGATCTTAAAAGAAAGTCACCAAGACATATTATAATCAAGCTTGCCAAAACCAGAGATAGAGAGAATTATAAGAGCAGGGAGGGATAAAAGAAAAGTCACCTAAAAAGGAGAGCCAATAAGAATAAGCTCGGACTACTTAGCAGAAACCATGCAGACAAGAAGGCAATGGGATGACATATTTAAAAAATTGAAGGAAAAAAAATGCCTGCCAAGAATCATATATCCATCAAACTGTCTCTTAAATATGAAGGTGAAATTAAGACATTTCCAGATAAACACAAGTTGAGGGAATTCGTAAAAACAAAACTACAAGAAATACTAAAGGGAGTTCTTTGGTTAGAAAATCAATCATATCACGTATCAATCCAAGACTAGAACACTGGGCAGAGCAACCAGAAGTCAACCCAGAGAGGGAAATCCAAAAAAACAAAGCATGATTAAGAAAAAAAAAAAAAAAAGACCAAAACAAGGTAACAGCAATGTTATTGTATAGAAGAAGACAACATTAAAATAATAAAGAAGGAATAAGAAATGTAATCATACACCTTCCATATGGAAAGGAAGATATGGCAATATGAAGAAATAAAAGTTTTAAATTGAGAAAAATAGGGGTAAATAATAAGGTAACCACAAAGGAGACAAACTATCCTACTCATCAAAATAAAACACTAGGGAAAAATAGAGACTCAGCAAAAACAAAGTCAACAACAACAAATATGAGGAAAAGACAATATATAAAGAAAATCTACTCAGCATAGAAAATCAAGTGGGAAAAAAGAAACTATGAACAACACACAAAAAAAGACATGAAAATGACAGCACTAAATTCATACCTATCCATAATTACCCTGAATGTAAATGGACTAAATGCACCAATAAAGAGACAGAGAATGGCAGAATGGATTAAAAAACAAGATCCATCTATATGCTGCCTGCAAGAAACACACCTTAGACTTAGAGACACAAACTAAAACTCAAAGGATGAAAAAAATATATCAAGCAAACAACAATCAAAAAAGAGCAGGAGTGGCAATATTAATTTCTGACAAAATAGACTTTAAAGTTAAATTCATCAGAAAGGATAAGGAGGGACACTATATAATATTAAAGGGACAATACACCAAGAAGATATAACCATATTAAATATTTATGCACCCAATGACAGGGCTGCAAGATACATGAAACAAACTCTATCTGCATTGAAAAGTGAGATAGACAACTCCACAATAATAGTAGGAGACTTCAACACACCACTTTCAGTGAAGGACAGGACATCCAGAAAGAAGCTCAATACATACACGGAAGATCTAAATGCCACAATCAATCAACTTGACCTCATAGACATATACAGAACACCCCACCCAACAGCAACCAACTATACTTTCTTTTCTAGTGCACACAGAACATTCTCTAGAATAGATCACATATTAGGTCATAAAGCAAGCCTTAGCAGAATCCAAAACACTGAAATATTACAAAGCAACTTCTCTGACCATAAGGCCATAAAAGTGGAAATCAATAACAGGAAAAGAAATCAAACACTTGGAAACTAAACAATAAAAAATACCCTGTTCAAAAGAGACTGGATTGGAAGGGCTGACTCATTAGGGGGACAGCAAGTGGAAGTACGGAGTAAGGTGTATATAAACTTATATGTGACAGTCTGACTTGATTTGTAAACGTTCACTTGAACCTCAATAAAGGTTAATAAAAAAAAAAAAAAAGACTGGATTACAGAAGACATTAAGGATGGAACAAAGAAATTCAGAGAATCCAATGAGAATGAAAACACTTCCTATCAGAACCTTTGGGACACAGGAAAAGCGGTGCTCGGAGGCCAATTTATATCAATAAAGGCACACATCCAAAAAGAAGAAAGGGCCAAAATCCAAGAATTATTCCTACACCTTGAACAAATAGAAAGAGAGAAACAAAAGAAACCCTCAGGCACAAGAAGAAAACAAATAATAAAAATCAGAGCTGAACTAAATGAAATAGAAAACAGAAAAATAATTGAAAGAATTAACAAGAGCAAAAGCTCGTTTTTGGAAAAAAATCAACAAAATTGATAAACCACTGGCCAAACTGACAAAAGAAAAACAGGAGAGGAAGCAAATAACCTGAATAAGAAATGAGAGGGCCGATATTACAAAAGACCCAACTGAAATGAAAAGAATCATATCACATTACTACAAAAAACTATACTCAAACAAATTTGAAAACCTAGAAGAAATGGATGAATTCCTAAAAACACACTACCTAGCTAAACTAACACAGAGATAGAACAACTAAATAGACCCATAACAAAAGAAGAGATTGAAAAGGTAATCAAAAAACTCCCAACAAAAAATAGCCTTTGTCCAGACGGCTTCACTGCAGAGTTCTACCCAACTTTTACAGAAGAGTTAACACCACTACTACTAAAGGTATTTCAGAGCATAGAAAAGGATGGAATACTACCAAACTCATTCTATGAAGCCACCATATCCCTGATACCAAAACCAGGTAAAGACACCACAAGAAAAGACAATTATAGACCTATATCCCTCATGAACTTAGACGCAAAAATCCTCAACAAAATTCCAGCCAACAGAATTCAACAACATATTAAAAAAATAATTCACCATGACCAAGTGGGATTCATACCAGGTATGCAAGGATGGTTCAGCATTAGAAAAACAATTAATGGAATCTACCACTTAAATAAAACAAAAGACAAGAATCACATGATTTTATCAATTGATGCAGAAAAGGCATTGGACAAAGTTCAACGCCCATTCATGATAAAAACTCTCAGCAAAATAGGAATAGAAGGAAAATTCCTCAACATAATAAAGGGCATTTATACAAAGCCAACAGCCAACATCACCCTAAATGGAAAGAGCCTGAAAACATTCCCCTTGAGACTGGGAACGAGCCAAAGATGCCCTTTATCACCACTCTTATTCAACATTGTGCTGGAAGTCCTGGCCAGAGCAATTAGGCTAGATAAAGAAATAAAGAGCATCCAGATTGGCAAGGAAGAAGTAAAAGTAACTCTATTTGCAGATGACATGATCTTATACACAGAAAACCCTAAGGAATCCTCCAGAAAACCACTGAAACTAATAGAAGAGTTCAGCAGAGTATTGGGATACAAGATAAACATACAAAAATCAGCTGGATTCCTCTACACCAACAAAAGGAACATTGAAGAGGAAATCACCAAATCAATGCCATTTACGGTAGCCCCCAAGAAGATAAAATACTTAGGAATAAATCTTAGCAGAGATGTAAAAGACTTATAAAAAGAAAACTACAGTAAACTTCTGCAAGAAATTAAAAGAGACTTACATAAGTGGAAGAACATACCTTGCTCGTGGATAGGAATTCTTAACATTATAAAAATGTCTATTCTACCAAAAGCGATCTATACATTTAATGCAATTCCAATTCAAATCCCAACAACATTCTTTAATGAGATGGAGAAACAAATCACCAACTTCGTATGGAAGGGAAAGAGGCCCCAGATAAACGAGCATTACTGAAAAAGAAGAACAAAGTATGAGGCCTTACTTTGCCTGATTTTAGAACCTATTATACCGCCACAGTCATCAAAACAGCCTGGTACTGGTACAACGACAGATACATAGACCAATGGAATAGAATTGAGAATCCAGACGTAAATCCATTCACATATGAGCAGTTGATATTTGACAAAGGCCCCAAAACAGTGAAATGGGAAAAGAGTCTTTTTAACAAATGGTGCTGGCATAACTGGATTAAAAAAAAAAAAAATGAAGCAAGACCCATACCTCAACTCCATGCACAAAAACTAACTCAAAATGGATCAAAGACCTAAATATAAAACCTAAAACGATAAAGATCATGGAAGAAAAAATAGAGATAATGTTAGGAACCCTAAGACATGGCATAAACAGTATACTAAACATTATAAAGACGTGTAGAAGAAAAACTACATAACTGGGAGCTCCTAAAAATCAAACACCAGTATGCTCATCCAAAGACTTCACCAAAAGAGTAAAAAGACCACCCATGGACTGGGAAAAAGTTTTGAGCTATGACATTTCTGATCGGTGCCTGATCTCTAAAACCTACATGCTGCTGCAAAAACTCAACTACAAAAAGACAAATAACCAAATTGGAAAATGGGCAAAAGACATGAATAGACACTTCACTAAAGAAGACATTCAGGTAGCTAACAGATATATGAGGAAATGCTCACGATCATTAGCCATTAGAGAAATGCAGATCAAAACGACAATGAGATTTCATCTCACTCCAACAGGGCTGGCATAAATCCAAAACACACAAAATAATAAATGTTGGAAAGGCTGTGGAAAGATTGGACACTTACACACTGCTGGTGGGAATGTGCAATGGTACAACCACTTTGGAAATCGATTTGGCGCTTCCTTAAAAAGTTAGAAATAGAGCTATCATATGATCTAGCAATCCCACTCCTCGGAATATATCCTAGAGAAATAAGAGCCTTTACACGAACAGACACATGCACACCCATGTTTACTGCAGCACTGTTTACAACAGCAAAAAGATGGAAGGAACCAAGGTGCCTATCAGCAGATGAATGGATAAATAAATTACAGTATATTCACACAATGGAATACTACGCACCGATAAAGAAGAGTGACGAATCTGTGAAACATTTCATAACATGAAGGAACCTGGAAGGCATTATGTTGAGTGAAATCAGTTAGTTGCAAAAGGACAAATATTGTATTAGACCACTATTATAACAACTTGAGAGAAAGTTTAATCTGAGAAGAAAACATTCTTTTGTGGTTACGAGGTGGGGAGGCAGGGAGGATAGGAGAGGGGCATTCGTTAACTAGACAGAAAATAAGAACTACTTTAGGTGAAGGGAAAGGTAGCATACAATACAGGGGAGGTCAGCACAATTGGACTAAACCAAAAGCAAAGAGGTTTCCTGAATAAACTGAATGCTTTGAAGGCCAGCGTAGCAGGGGCAGGGGTTTGGGGACCATGGTTTCAGGGGACATCTAAGTCAATTGACATAATAAAATCTATTAAGAAAACATTCTGCATCCCACTTGGAAGAGTGGCGTCTGGGGTCTTAAACGCTAGCAAGCAGCCATCTAAGATGCATCAATTGGTCTCAACCTACCTGGTCAAAGGAGAATGAAGAACACCAAGGACACAAGGTAATTATAAGCCCAAGAGACAGAAAGGGCCATATGAACCAGAAACTACATCCTCCTGAGACCAGAAGAACGAGATGGTGCCCAGCTACAACTAATGACTGCCCTGACAGGGAACACAACAGAGAACCCCGGAGGGAGTAGGAGAGCAGTGGGATGCAGACCCCAAATTCTCATAAGACCAAACTTAATGGTCTGACTGAGACTGGAAGGACCCCGGTGGTCACGGCCCCCAGACCTTCTGTTGCCCAGGACAGGAACCATTCCCAAAGCCAACTCTTCAGACATGGATTGGTGTGGACAATGGGTTGGAGAGGGATGCTGGTGAGGAGTGAGCTTGTTGGATCAGGTGGACACTTGAGACTATGTTGGTATCTCGTGCCTGGAGGGGAGATGAAAGGGTCAAGGGGGTTAGAAGCTGGCGAAATGGACATGAAAAGAGGGAATGGAGGGAGAGAGCGGGCTGTCTCATTAGGGGGAGAGTAATTGGGAGTGTGTAGCTAGGTGTATATGGGTTTTTGTGTGAGAGACTGACTTCCACTTAAAGCACAATAAAATTAATAAAAAAAAAAATCAAACACCTATGCTCATCCAAAGACTTCACCAAAAGAGTGAAAAGATTACTTACAGACTGGGAAAAAGTTTCTAGCTATGACATTTCTGATCAGCGCCTGGTATCTAAAATCTACATGATACTGCAAAAACTCAACTACAAAAAGACAACGCAATTAAAAAATGGGCAAAAGACATGAACAGGAACTTCACTAGAGAAGACATTGAGATAGCTAATAGATACATGAGAAAATGCTCATGATCATTAGCCATTAGAGAAACGCAAATCAAAACTACAATGAAATTCTATCTCACTCCAACAATGCTAGCATTAACCCAAAAATCATAAATAATAAATGTTGGAGAGGATGTGGAGATTCTCTAACACTTATACACTGGTGGTGGGAATGTAAAATGGTACAACCACTTTGGAAATCCATTTGGCACTTCTTTAAAAAGCTAGAAATACAGCTTGCATACGATTCAGGAATCCCACTCCTTGGAATATATCCTAGAGAAATAAGAGCCTTTACATGAACAGATACATGCACACCCATGTTCACTACAGCACTGTTCACAATAGCAAAAAGATGGAAGCAACCAAGGTGCCCATCAACGGATGAATGGATAAACAAATTATGGTATATTCGCACAACGGAATACTATGCATTGATAAAGAACAATGATGAAACCATGAATCATTTCAAAACAAGGAGGAATCTTGAAGGCATTATGCTGAGTCAAATTAGTCAGATGCAAAAGGAGAAATATTGTATAAGACCGCTATTATAAGAGCTCGAGAAATAGTTTAAACAGAGAAGAAAATATTCTTTGATGGTTACTAGAGGGGGAGGGAGGGGGAGAGGGGTTTTCGCTAATTAGACAGTAGAGAAGAACTATGTCAGGTGAAGAGAAAAGCAAAACACAATACAGGAGAGGTCAGCACTCTGGACCAAGCCAAAAGCAAAATTTTCTGAATAAACTGAACACTTCGAAGGCCAGCATAGCAGGGGCGTGGGTTTGGGGACCATTGTTTCAGGGGACATCTAAGTCAACTGGCAGAATAAAATCTATTAAGAAATTCTTCATCCCACTTTGGAGAGTGCTGTCTGGAGTCTTAAACGCTAGGAAGCAGGCATCTAAGATGCATCAATTGGTCTCAACCCACCTGGACCAAAGGAGAATGAAGAACTCCAAAAACACAAGGTAATTATGAGCCCAAGAGACAGAAATGGCCACATAAACCAGAAACTACATCAGCCTGAGATCAGAAGAACTAGATGGTGCCCAGCTACAACCAATGACTGCCCTGACAGGGAACACAACAGAGAACCCCTGAGGGAGCAGGAAAGCAGTGGGATGCAGACCCCAAATTCTCATAAAAGGACCGGACTTAATGGTCTGAGATTAGAAGGACCCCAGTGGTCATGGTCCCCAGACCTTCTGTTAGCCCAAGACAGGAACCATTCCCAAAGCCAACTCTTCAGACAGAGACTGGACTGGACAATGGGATAGGAAATGATACTGGTGAAGAATGAGCTTCTTGGATCAAGTAGACACACGAGACTAGGTTGGCATCTCTTGTCTGGAGGGGAGATGAGAGGGCAGAGGGGGTCAGAAGCTGTCTGAATGGATGCGAAAAGACAGAGTGGAGGGAAGGAGTGTGCAATCTCATTAGGGGGAAAGCAATTAGGAGTATATAAATGTTTATATGAGACTGACTTAATTTGCAAACTTTCAGTTAAAGCACAATAAAAATTAAAAAAAAAAAAAAAAAAAAGCCCTACCAAAGGTCTGCCAGGTTCCTTTATTTGACAAACATAAGTTCTTCCAAAAGAAAAACAAAACAAAACAAAAAAACTAGTGTCCTTTAAGTAATACAGCTAAAAAATCTGAAAGAATGATTCTTGGAAGGAAGCACAGCAAGATTACGTCTCACATACTTTGGACATGGTATCAGGAGGGATCAGTCCCTGGAGAAAGACATCATGCTTGGTAAAGGGTCAGTGAAAAAGAGGAAGGCCCTCCAGGAGATGGACTGACAAAGTGATTGCAACAATGGGCTCAAGCATAACAATGATTGTGAGGATGGTGGAGAACTGGGCAGTGTTTCACTCCGTTGTACATAGACAGGCTCATCGTAAATCAGAATCAACTCAACAGTACCTAACAACAAAAATGTGAAAAGAGCTAAGGCCTTCCTATGCCTAAACTACTACTAACAGAGAAGCCTAACCTAAAGTGGTATAAATGGGTCCATGTGGGTTCTCCAGAGAACTGTCATTATGATAGTGGCCTGGCAACTAAGGACAACACAAAATGATATGCGGTATGTGAAAGAAATGTATGACTTGTGAAACAACACTCAGTATTTTATGAACTTGATGGAAGACTGTTTTTCTTAAAATACATATTCTCTCAGTAATATAATTTAACCTCGTAGTTTGCATAAATTTAAAACAAGCCTTTTTTCCATAACCCTTAAGTGTTTTTAATTTTAAAGTGCCTGAATGATAAGGTGGTGCCTAGCCTAGTAACTTTTTAAATATCCGCTACTTAATTTACCCCTATAGTTTTCTGACTATATTTGAGAGACAATGAGCTCATTCATAACTACATACTAAGAGCATAAAATTTCGAATTTGCATTTTTATGACCCTGACTTTCAACTCAAAGTTTTTAAGGCTTTGCAAAGTCATCCTTAACAATTGTACAGTAAAGTAGAATAAAGTTAACCTTCCACTCAAACTACTAAGAAAACACTAAAATATTCAATAAAGTTCTTAAGCGTAAATTTGCAAGCACTTAAGCTAAAACAAAAAATGCTAGAAGCTCAAATAAGTTACATGGATATTTTAAGTCCTTTTCAAAGGACACTAAATAACAATTGTAGTTACAGCTTCGAGAAAGCTGAAAAAGGGTATTCATTTTCAACCAAAATAATCTGCCTCCATTTTGCATATTTTAGCAGAGATAAACATATGGAAGAGGTTAAATTTATCATGGAAATCTACTTTTGAACTGAAACCCAAACCAAAGCCAAACCTGTTGCCGTTGAGTCGATTCTGACTCATAGCGACCCTATGGGACAGGGTAGAACTACTCTACAGGATTTCCAAAGAGCAGCTGGTGGATCCAAGCTGCCAACCTTTTGGTTAGTGGCCAAGCTCTTAACCACTGCGCCACCAGGGCTCCAAAAGTTAGTTTGAAATCAACACATAAAGAACAAAAATGTTCAGCAAATGCGCTGTAAAATATACATCCTTAATAAAAACTCATTGCTGTCAATTTCGTTCCGACTCACGGTGACCCTACAAGACAAAGTAGAACTGGCCCGTAAGGTTTCCAAGGAGTGACTGGTGGATCTCAAGGGCCAACCTTTTGGTTAGCAGCTGAGCTCTGAACCACTGTGCCACCAGGGCTCCTATACATCCTTAATAAGATGTACAACACTAAACTAAGTAAAACTAGAAAGTTATTAATTAATCTTCCCCTGTTATTTAGGAATAGGAGGAGAAATCTTGAATAAAGGAGTGATTTTCAAAGCATATCTGTTAACAACCAACAATTTATGAGGCATCTCCAAATACTCTATAAATTACATGAACTTTCTTTTCCCTTGGTTTCCTTACACTATATCCTCCCAGTTTCCCTCTATCTACATCTTTAAAAATCGCTTCATTGTTCTTTACTGGTTATTAGTTTCTATAACAGAAAAAGTCCTAAGTCTTCTCCTCTGGCCTTGGTGATCTAACTTGTCTCCTTTATCTTCAGTCTTAACATCCCTACAAACCATTCTTCAAACTGTGGCCAGAGAAAGCTTTCTAAACTGTGATGTAATTGATTTACTCCTGTGGTTATACCATTTAGTGGTCCCCCATTGCTCTTAGGTCAAGTCCATGCTCCTCAACATGGTTTTAAGGATTTGCAGGATCTGGTCCCTGCTTACCCCCTAGCCTCCTTTCTCATATACATGCCCTTACATTCTCCACTCTAAACATAGTGAATTTTCAATTCCGTGGTCTCTCACCTCCTTCAGGTCTTTACGGTTCCCTCTGATGGGAACATTCTTCACCCACCTCCATCTGGCTAGTCACTCTTCAGATCTTGGCTCAGAGAGCAATTCCTCAGAGAATCTTTCCGTACTCAGATCATGCTGTACTTGGCTTAGCACTTCACTTCTCACTCAGTATTACAATTAATTAGCCTATATTCTCTCTTACGCTACACTGTAAGCTCTCTAGGGTAGGGAGTTTTATCTTGGTCCCCTTTTGTATTCCCAGCATCTAGCAAAGTGCCTATTACCTCATTTACTGAGAAATTTTCTCCATTTAAACATTTCATCTCATTCTTCAAAATGAATAAAAAATTCCAAAGCTTTTATGTTATATAATTTTTACAGAAATAAACTGACAAATTTATGTTCAATGTTTTATGAATTTTGGTAGCTTAACATACCCGTCCCCCCCTTTTTAAGTTAGCTACCTGTAAGGAGTATCTTCCAGAGGCAGAGCTATTGTTCAAACAGGCCTTCACATCCCCAGTTCTACAGTAAGCAGACATTAACAGACTCACAGCGGCCCTTCTGCCTCTCTAAAATCATCTTGAGGACAAAGCTGATTATTTTCCAACATCCCACTTATGGAGTGGCTAGAAGGCAAGGTCAGCATATTCTCAGCTCTCCACTGATACTTTTAAACTATCAGTTCCTTGGAGCCTGTTAAAAATGCACAGTCTTCCTCTCCCACCCCTGTGATTCTCTTTCAGCCCGGCAATTAGAATCTCAAATAGCCAGCCAGGTGACATGCTGAGAAGCTGTGGTAGAGAACTTCTTTCCCAGCTTGTGCAATACCTCCCTGTTCTTGCGTGCCGCCCTACCTCGCTGCCCTCTTCCCTGCCTCAATATTATTATCTAGCCAGCCAATCCCTAACGCTTACTGAGGGTTTTGGCATCTCTGGGTTTTGTCATTATCTGGTAATGCCATTTTTTGGTAATGCCATTAGGTATGCTTTCAGGGAATGATTATATGTTCCATTAGCAATTCCTTCCAGGTCGATATACAAGCTGTCTGAGCTTAACGTTTTCTCATAGCATGAAAAATATAGTCTACTAATGACATGGTAAATAGTAGGTTGCTATATTTTTTAAATAAAAATTTTAAAATTCTTCAAAGGAAATAAAATCTATTGCATAAATTTTATGCAATACCTATGTTGATACAAAATGATGGGGTGTAGCACTAACAATCTGTAAAGGTGTATGACTTTTTTCCTCACACATGTAGGAATGGCTAAAGTCAGTAATTTGATTCAAGCTTGGGAATTTGTAGTTGGACAAACTGTTTGAGAGCAGATGAAAGATATACAACCCAACCTACACCTTAGTTTCAGATTCCATCGACCGCTTTATCTCAACTGCCTTTCTTTCATATCCCTTTCTACTTAGGCAACCCAAGCTCCAATGGCCATTCCTTGCACCTTATCACTCAGGAGACAACACTTTGGAATCTTAAGTCTAGTAACTCATTTAGACTTTTAGCTCGCTCCTACTACGTTACTCTGCCTGATCAAGATGGTCAGTCTCTTGACTTACTCATTTCCTCCATTTATCACCCTACAACCTATCTCCATACATACACACATGCATACACACACACTCCCTTCACCCCTCATTCATTCAACTAACGTTTAACAAGAACGTAAAATACCACTATCTTTTTGGAGTTCACTGCCTACCCTCTTGGCCACCTCACTCCCTCCCTTAGTCTAGACTCTAAGTAGTAATATAGTTAGATAACAATGAAATTCTGCATCAATTTGCATCAATGAAATGCTGAATTCATTCAAAGACTATCACTGCGAAAATATTTGTATGTATCTATATTCAAAATAATTCTTTCTAGAAATCCAAAAAACTTACTCATTGTACCATTTGTTTATAAATAAGGGCAAGATCTACAGACTGTGTTTAAGACAGACAGGTGACTTAGTCATCTAGTGCTGCTATAACAGAATTACCACAAGTGGATGGCTTTAACAAACAGAAATTTATTCTCTCACAGTCTAGTAGACTGCAAGTCCAAATTCAGGGCGTCAGCACCAGGAGAAAGCTTTCTGTCGGCTCTGGAAGAAGGTCCTTGCCATCAATATTCCCTGGGTCTAGGAGCTTCTCTGCACAGGAACCTCGGGTTCAAAGGATGCACTCTGCTCCTGGTGCCGCTTTCTTGGTGGTATGAGATTCTTCGGTCTCTCTGCTTGCTTCTCTTTTTTATATCTCAAAAGAGACTGGGTTAAGACACTATCTAATCTTGTAGATTTCATCAAAATAACTGCTGCTAATCCATCTCATTACATCATAGTGATAGGATTTACAACACACAGGGAAATCACAGAAGATGACAAAATGGTAGACAATCACACAATACTGGGAATCATGACCTAGCCAAGTTGACAGATACTTTTGGGGGACACAATTCAATCCATGACAATAAGGCTTCAGCCTTTCATTATAAATTATATATACACTCACAATTTTCAACAGGAATCCCAACCTACAGTTAATTAAGTATATGCATATATAATAAACACAAATACTTTAAAAACTTAATTTGTGGTAATGGTACTAAATGCACTATACGTGAAAAGTAAATATTAAAATGAATCTAAGATTTGCATGGGTTAACTAATACTTGAAAAAGATTTGCCATAACCTGAAAAGCATCCACAACAAATGTATGGTAAAAGTGACCTTCTGAAAGAGTCTCTTATCAAATCAATGTTCCCACTGACTAAGCTAAAAAATTTAAAAAACATGAGTTAATGCAGAAACTTTGTATACTGTATTACTACATAGTGTGCAAGAGTCCCTGGGTGGCACAAATAGTTAAGTGCTCGACTACTAGCCGATAAGCTGATGGTTCAAACCCACCCGGAAGCACCTCGGAAGACAATCATGGAAATTTGCTTCTGAAAAGTCACAGGCTTGAAAATCCTGTGGAATAATTCTACTCTGTACCCATTAGGTCTCCATGAGTCAGAACTGACTAGATGGCAACGAACAACAACATATAGTGTGAAAGTAACTATCATCACGTGCTATTCAAACTCCAAGGTAGGATGATTGAAGTAAAAAATACATTAAAAAGTCCTTTTACTGGAATTTATTCTTTCACTGAACAACTGTTGTACTTCATAAACTATGCTGTGTGCACAGACCACTAGAGTGTGTTATTCCAGACTGATAAGGACAGGCAAATGAAGAAACTATAAAATAACAGTAACAATAAAAATCACATACACACAAACCCAAACAATCACGGCAGCAATGCATGCAGGGAAATTAAGGACACGAGATTGATCATGATTACAGTATCTTTTCCTTGTGGTTCCATAAAAGTCTAGAAACCTTGACTCTGGTTTTGGCTCTGACATGTAGCCGCTCATTGATGCATGCATTCACCAAGCATTTATTGAAAGTTTCTATCATCTATTTTGTGCCAGGCACTGTTGCCTAGCCCTCGAGAGAAAAGATGATAAATGAGGGAATTCTTGCCCTTGCTGCACTTACAGCCAAATCACATAAGCTTTTGGTGCAGCTGTTGAATACTGGGTGATTCCATCACACCACCACCTGTCTGTCACTTTGTTGTACTGTGGTGGTATGTGTGTTTCCCTGATACTGGAAGCTATGCCACCAGTATTTCAAATACTACCAGGGTCACTCATGGTGGACAGGTCTCAGCAGACCTTCCAGACTAAAACAGACTAGGAAGAAAGGCCTGGTGATGTACTTCTGAAAATCAGCCAATGAAAACCCTATGGATCATAGAATACCTTCTGAGACTTCGACTTACTTTGGATGTGTCATCAGGAAGGACCAATCTCTGGAGAAAGACATCATGTTTGGTAAATAGAGGGCCAGAGAAAATAAGGAAAACCCTTAATGAGATAGACTAACACAGTGGATGCAAAAATGAATTCAAACACCAACACTCATGAAGATGGTGCAGGACTGGACATCTTGTTGTTATATATAAGGTCACCATGAGTCAGAGCTGACTTGAGTATAATAATTCAGTCACAACCTCAAGGGCCCTTTCTCAGTTGTAAAATAATGAGACCTGGAGATCTCTAAGGTACTCCTCCTGAACTAATATCCTATGATTTAACTCAATACTTGTAGACCAGGGGTTTTTAAGATGTGGGGAACCTAAAGGTTGACAGGTAGGTCTCCGGCAGTCCTAAACTCCCTAAAATTGCATGCAAAATTTGGTATTTTTGTGTACATGCACACTTTTCTAGAGAAAATGTCTATTGGTAGAAAAACACTTGAATTACAAATTTTTGTTTTGGGCCTTCCACAGAAAAAGCTTCACTTTAGCTATGTTTAATGAAGTAATCTCTCTAAATTTGCAAACTATAACTTAATTCATGAGAAGTTTCAACCACACAGAGTTAATATTTGCTTTCTCTCTTTAACTCATGGGAGGAGTTTCAAAATTTCTAACTGAATACTTTAACCAGCATCATAATAGCATTCATTATAAATAATATGCAGCTTTCAAAGAATAAGTCATATTATTTAGAGATAAGGCTTTTCTAATTTTAAAAAGCAATAATTTTTTTATTTAGAGCAAAATATTTTTGCTGTAAGAAAACTGAGATAATACTAAGATGATAATCCGAATCTCTCTACATCTAGCTGTTGTCCTTACCTTTAAAAAAAGAATAACAAACCTAGAAGCATTAACACAACCAATATAAGGCAATGACTATGTTGCTGGCAAGGGATTTCTAGAAAGACTTCTCTCATCATAACCGCTATACAAATGTGAACGTTGAGTATAAGTCTAACCGTGACTTCTCTTAGGACGGTGTAAGAAAGGAAATCAAATGAAAAATCAAACATCTGCAATGAGAAACAAAAAAGAAAAGAGGGAACAACAAAAAAAATTACAATTTCACTGTCTGTACCACAGTGACACCAGCTGGCCAGCCAAGTTATAACAACTGAATAACCTATTGCCTTAATTTTCTATGGGGCCCTGGTAGTACAGTGGTTAATGGCTCAGTTGTTAACCAAAAGGTCGGCTGTTCAAATCCACCAGCTGCTCCTTGGAAACCCTATAGGGTCCATATGAGTTGAAATCGACTCAATGGCAACAGATTTGGTTTGGCTGGCTTTTTACTTCTAAAGTGCATTAAAAAAATCCTAGTGCCGTCGAGTCGATCCCGACTCATAGCGACCCTATAGGACAGAGTAGAACTGCCCCACAAAGTTTCCAAGGAGTGCCTGGTGGATTCGAACTGCCGACCCTTTGGTTAGCAGCCATAGCACTTAACCACTACGCCACCAGGGTTTCCAAAAAAAAGTGCATTATGTAGTTTATATTAAATAAGAGCCATTGTAAGATTTTAAACAACAAATAGCTGTAAGAGGAAGATAGTACATAAGTAAGGTACTTCAGAAAACTCTAGTTCTGTTTCAGTTTTACATATGAAAGCCCTTTACTAATCTATAAAACAGTCTAATCCTAAGTATTACATTTCAATGCTTATTTTCTCTATGAAATTTTATTTATAGTAAAATATATAGTAGAAGTATTCTCTCTACAGTAAAATGTTGAGATCAAACATAGAAAGTACGTCAAACATCAGGTGAATATAAATGTATACCTAATAGAACTTCAGTGTAATTTATTCAAAACAGTCAAAAGATGTTTCTGAAATATTGTTTTCACTCACAGCAAAGGGAGCACAATGCCAATGTTTATTTTCATTAAAGAACATTTAACATGTAACAGACTCTCATGAAGTGTTTATTTTAGTAAGAGGAGATACAAAAAGAAACAATTAAGTTAGACAGATGGAGGGAGGTGAAAGGGGGTACACTGGTAGAAGAGGATTATTGCTTCTACGAAGGAGCCTTGCCCACTGGTATAGTTCACATCCAGTAAGGGAGACCCCCAAGTTAACACCTCCTTTTTTCCTTCTGTACATCCCGATAGAAAGTGAAATAACATTGCAGGGTAATTGCCAATGGAAGAATTTGATATTAACCAACAAATAACCTTACAAAGCATTAAGTTATTGGCTTTCACTGCATAAGCAAAGAACCTGTACTGTGATAGGTTATAGTCTAATTCGCCTCACTGTGATAAATTTTATTTATTCTAAACCAGTTAAAATTTGAAAGGATGAGAAAAAAATTTTTTTCAGTGACATTTCAAGGCAAATATAGGATCTTAACTAAAGACTCACAAACGGGATTAAGGTACAAGGCAACCTTGAAGAAAAGCAACGCTGGAGGTATCAAGGTTAGAGCTAATATGTATTCCAATCTCAATTACTATAGAAACCAAACCAAAGCCGTTGCTGCTGAGTTGATTCCAACTCATAGTGACCCTACAGGACAGAGCAGAACTGCCCCATGGGGTTTCCAAAGAGCAGGTGGTAGATTTGAACTGCTAACCTTTTGGTTAACAGCCGAACTCTTATAGTAAGTAATTAAGATAGTGCAGTATTGTGAATAGACAAAAAGATCAAGAAATGAGAGTCTAAAATAGACTTACACATATATGATCACCTGATTAACAGCAAAAGCCCCCAATGCAGAAAGGATACTCTTCTCAATAAACAGTGCTGGGTGAACTGAATATCCATATAAGAAAAAAATGAACTTTGATTCTCACTTCACACCATACACACCAATCAATTCAAGATGAACCACATACCTAGGTGTGAGAAGTAAAACAATCAACAACAAACTTTTAGAAGAAAACAGAATCTTCACGATATTAAGGTAGGCAAAGATTTCTTAAACAGGGTGCAAAAATCATTAAGTATAAAAGAAAGCATTGATAAACTGAACTTCATTAAAATTAGCACTTTTGTTCATAAAAAGATGTCATTAACAGAGTACAAAAGCAAATCAGATACTGGAAGAAGATATGTACAAGACATATATCCAAACAACTGACTTACATCCAGTATAAAGAGTTCCTATAAATGAATTAGAAAAAGGCACACCATCTACCTGAAAAATAGGCAAGAGACTTGAAAAGACACTTCGCAAAAAAGAATATCCAAATGGTCAGTAAGAATATGAAAAGGTGCTTGACATTAGTCATTAGGGAAATGCATATTAAAACCACAATGAGATGCCATTATGCCTCCATCATAATGGCTAAAATTAAAAGGTGTGACAATTTTCTGGAGTTGGTAAGGATGTGGAATAACTAGAACACTTATTCACTGCTGGTAGGATTGTCACCGAGTCTGAAAACCAAACATGCATATATCCCACAGCCTACCAGACAGAAACAGGTAATCATGTACACCAAAAGACCTGTACAAGAAGGTTATAGTGGCTTTATTTGTAATAGCCATGGGCTGGAAACAACCTAGGTACCCATCAACCAAAGAACAGATACACAAAAATTGTGGTATACACATAATGGAATACTATATTGCAATGAAAAAGAATGAAATACTTATACAAGCAATAATCTGAATCTCAAAGACATAATGTTGAACGAAAGCTAGCCCCCCCCCCAAAAAAAAGTATGTACTATATGATTCCATTTATATGTAGTTCAGGAACAGTCAAATGCAATCTACAGTAGAGTTAGAACAGTAATGGTACTCTGGGAGGTGGGATGTCTAGAGGGGACGTGGTATCTTCTGAGGTCTTAGAAATGTTCTACATCTTGTTCTGGGTGGTAGTTCCATTGAGCTATATGCTTAAGATTTATGGTTGTTACCATATGTAAGCTATATCTCAGTAAAAAAGAACACAGAACACTTAAGGTGGCAAGTGAATTCCCCAAAACTGAATGTAACATTTTGTACATACTGTATTTTTTTTGGACAAAGGTCCTTAGCTTTTATCAGATGATTCATTAGAACACCAACTCCTTGATGGCGGGTATTTTTGTCATTTTTATTCACTGCATTATCCCCAGTGCCTGGCACACAGCAGATACTCAATAAATATTTGCAGAATAAATTTGCTAAAGGAGCTGTTACCAAAAGATGAAGAAATCATTAACTAAAATCTTGGTATAATGAGTATTTGAACTAACAGAAGCTTACACAGTAAATGGTAGACCGCAGTGACGTTGAGTTTCCTTACATGAAGATGCGTCTTAGTGTTTTCAAACACTAGAAAGATGAAAACCTGAAGGGAACATATCCTTTTTTATACTCAAGATTCAAGTCACCTTTATGAGTCCCTCTATATTGGCCCATGGTTGCTGTTCGCTGCCTTCAAGTGGACTTCCGATCATGGCCGTCCCACGCACGAATGAACAAAACACTGCCTGGTCCCGCGCCATTCCCACCATCAGTTGGTTGCATATTGGAACATTATGATCCATAAGGTTTTCATTAGCTATTTTGGGAAGTAGACCACCAGGCCTTTTTTCCTAGTCTTAGTCTGGAAGGTCTGAAACCCGTTCAGCATGACAGCAACATGCTGGCCTCTACTGATAGATTAGTGGCAGGTGTGCATGAGGTGTACTGGCTGGGAATCTAACCTGGGTTTCCCACATGACATAAAAGGCCAGAATTCTACCAATGAATCACCAATGCCTTCACATTGGCCCATAAACAAACAAAAAAACCCACAAACCCATAGTCATCAAGTTGATTCCAACTCATAGAGACCCCACATGTTACAGGGTAGAACTGTTCCATTGGGTTTGCTTGGCTATAATCTTTGTGGAAGTACATCGCCAGGCCCTTCTTCCTTGGTACTACTGGGTGGGTTGGAACTGCCAATCTTTAGGTTAGCACATGATCACAAACTGCCTGCACCAACCAGAGACTTCATATTTTGATCCATGGGTGTTGAAAAACCAAGTTGTTGCTGTTGTTGTTAGGTGCACTTAAAGAAACCTCAAGTCCCTTTCAAAAGACTGCTAAGGCAAAAAATAAATAAAATTCAATGGAATTTTAAAATATAAATTAAAATGACCACACAGTGGGTCTCAACCGGGGTGAGTTTGCTGCCCCGTCCCAAGGGGGAAACATTTGGCAATGTCTGGAGACATTTTTGGTTGTCACACTGGAGAGTGTTACTGGCATCTAGCAGGAAGAGGCCAAGAATGCTGCTAACTATCCTCCAAAGCACAGACTAGCCTCCCACAACACAGGATTATCTGGCCCAAAATGTCAATCGTAACTAAGTTAATAATGTCTATTAAATTAAGGAATTTTATTCTTAAACATAATAAAGTTTTTTAGAAAGTCCTAATGAAACTATAAAATAATTCAAATACCTTTCAACTGCTACTTTCTCAAGAATATAAAGACTATTATCTTTAAAGTTACTTAAAGGTATGCACATGTATCAAATGCCATTAAAAGGGGATGTTTAACATAAATTATCTCCAGAAATAATCATCACTAAGACTGTATTAGGCATATTATTTATCTTATCTCATTTAATATTAATATCCCCAACTAAAGTAAATATGATTCTCATTATAGAGATTAGAAAACAAATACCACAAGAGATGAAATACCTGCCCAGGTTACACAGGTAAAAATGGCAGAGCTGAAATTGAACCCAGATTATCTCCCAACCCACGCTGCTTCCATTAAACGGCACTAAACTTCAATTTCAGTTGAGAAGCAGATAAGAATTAAAAGAACCCCAAATTTCACTTCTCACTAATTATGCCACTTTAGGACATGAATAAGAGAAACCTACCTTATATACTAAGGACATCTGGAAAAGAAATAAGATTTTTAATAGGATATATCTATTTGTCTTATCACATAAAAAAGTAGTTTTATAAAGTTATATGCCAAAGACAGACACATTCCTGTTCTGGTCATAAAACAGAACCACTGATAATAACACCAAAATCTAACTGCTTACTGTCCTGGAGCTTAATCTTGACACATCAGTAACATGGCTGGCCTAGTCATCCCTATGTGATAACAGATTCCCGACGTTTCAGTCAATCTCAGAAAAAATTTTTATTATTTCTATTTATTTTTTAAATTGTATTTTAGAACAAACTAGCTTCTCATTAAACAGTTAGTACACATATTGTTTTATGACATTGGTTAACGACCCCATGACATGTCAACACAACATGTAAACACTCTTTCTTCTCGACCTTGGGTTCCCCATTACCAGCTTTCCTGTCCCCTCCTGCCTTCCGGTCCCTGCCCCTGAGCTGGTATGCCCCGTTAGTCTCATTTTGTTTTATGCGCCTGTCTAATCTTTGGCTGAAGGGTGAACCTCGGGAGTAACTTCATTACTGAGTTAAAAGGATATCTGGGGGCCATACTCTGAGGGTTTTGCCAGTCTGTCGGGCCAGTTAAGTTTGGTCTTTTTTTTGTGAGTTAGAATTTTGTCCTACATTTTTCTCCAGCTCTGTCCAGGACCTTCTACTGTGATCCCTGTCACAGCAGTCAGTGGTGGTAGCTGGGTGCCATCTAGCTGTACTGCACTTAGTCTGGTGGAGGCCATGGTAGATGTGGTCCATTAGTCCTTTGGACTAATCTTTCCCTTGTATCTTTAATTTTCTTCATTTTTCCTTGCCCCCAAAGGGGTGAGACCAGCAGAGTGTTTTAGATGGCCGCTCACAGGTTTTTAAGACCCCAGATACTACTCGCCAAAGTAGAATGTAGAACATTTTCTTTATAAACATGTTATGCCAGTTGAGCTAGATGTTCCCTAAGACCATGGTCCCCACAGCCCTTAGCCCAGCAATTCGGTCTCTCAGGGAGTTTGGATGTGTCTATGGAGCTTCCATGACTTCGACTGTACAAGTTGTGCTGGCTTCCCCGGTATTTATATTAATCTCTGTCCGTTACTTTCACCTCAACATTTAAGAGCTTATCATGATTTTTTGCATTAAGAGAAAGAAAAAATGTTCTTACCCTATTAAAGCCATGTTCATGAGATTCATCAAGCTCTCCATTACTAGTCACTGGAATTTCTGCTGCTGAATTTTTGGGAGATTCTTGAGACATGGTAGACTCCTATAAAATGAAAAACAAAAATAAAGTCATAAATAATATCAAATCACAACATGCAAATACTCGAAAGACTCATATGCATGTTTATGCAATTGTAAACCATAATTTAAGTATTTTTAAAAAATTTTAACCTAATACTTATATGGAAACCCTGGTGGTATAGTGGTTAAGTGCTATGGCTGCTAACCAAAAGGTCAGCAGTTCAAATCCACCAGGCGCTCCTTGGAAACTCTATGGGACAGTTCTACTCTGTCCATAGGGCAGCTATGAGTTGCAGTCGACAGCAACAGGTTTGGTTTTTTTGGTTTAATACTTACACGATAAAAACGATACTAATACAATTAAAAATTCATCTGGCTTTTTAAAACGCACTCAACTTAAATTTCTGGACTGAAAATGAGTTCCGTGTTGTAGAATATCCTTGCCTCTGAAACAGTGCTATGAGGGACTACATGTACCACTACAAAAAACATCACAGAAATCCAAGTTTGGTAACTAAAGGAGTTCTACGTTTCCTGTTTTATATAACGGGCTTCTAGGTCAGTTTTTGTCTAAAGAAGGTCTCCCTGATATAAGAAACATTATTTTTTTAACCTCTATAATAGGAAAATTAAGTTTTACACTCCGGCTTTTGGCTTTACAGTTCTAAAAGTAAAACAATTCTTAAAACCACATTCTTTGATTTCATAACCATGGAAAATGTAAATTTTTTTCAGAAACTAAATATGGTTAATCAATAATAGACCATCAAGAGTGGCATCAGTGAAATGGCGAGGTACGTAGCTCCAAGGGTCTATCCTTCCACAGACATACCGAAAAATTTAGCAGAATCTGTCATGAGCAACACTGTCAGAACTCTGGACAACAGTCAAAGATTTATAGCAATCAAGTGAATGCTAAATGAAGAAAAAGGCAACTTAAAAATTGTAGGGAAGCTCTGCAGCATTTTTTTACTTGCCTTTGTTCAACCCCCCTCCCTGACTTGTCAGTGATCTTGAAGACAGCAGCTGTGTTCCCACTGGGGGACCCTGGTTCCTGGTTCCAGAGGGAGCAGAACAGACCTTATACTTGAAGAATTGTGTTTGTCTGTTTTGACCTGTCTGGGCCTACCTGAAAAGAAACAGGGCATCTGCCAATGTGTCACCTAACTCAGAATTTTATCAGGGCATTTCTTAAAAGCATCTTAAGGCGAATGAACAACCCAATGCTGCCTGCAGCAAAAGATTACAGTTGAACTAAAAATCTGACATAGGGAAAGGCTGGAAGGAAAAGCTGAAGAGTTCTTTCGGGAAATTAGCAAACTGAAAAGTGCCCATGTATCTTGGGGTATTTAGAATGCCACACATGTGCCCAGGGCAGAATGCAAGCTCAGAAAGACCCAAGATGGCCCTAAGCTTTCACCTCTGGCTATTTTTTAGCTTCAGCACAAGAGGGACACAAGAACAGAGTTACAAATGGCCTGACTAAGCACTGAAGGAGTGTCCCAGCATAGAGTCAATCTGCAAAGACAGGGAGAGGTTTTTTTCTCCATCCTCTCCATCCCTTCCTCTTCCTTCCTATTTCACCCCCTCTCTGTTTATCTTTAAAAAAAAAAAAAAAAAAAATTTTTTTTTTCTATTTATCTTTCTTTCCTTCCTCTCCTCTATTTTTTTTTCTCCAGACATTGAAGGAAATCTCTATCAAAACACTAGGTCACACCACCTAACAAAACAGAGACCACAGGGACAACACATGACAGAAAATACAGGCTTTACAAAAATAGTTTAAAAAAAAAAAAAATCACAAAATAAAGTTACAACCCACAGCAAGCAACAAAAAACAAACCCTGAGGAGGGGGAAGAACCTGATGCCCAGAATTACCACATTATAATTTTTTTAATATTCAGTTTTCAACCAAAAATTATAAAGCATGCATGCGAAGAAACAGGTCCATTTACAAAATAAATTAACAGAAACTGTCTGTGAGAAACAGTCATTGGACAAAAACTCTAAATCAACGGTCTTAAATACGCTCAAAGAGCTAAAGGAAATCATAGCTAAAGAAAAACAGGAGAATAATGCTCAAAAGAGACTATCAATAAAGAGTTAAAGATTATAAAAAAGAACTAACAGAAATTCTGCAACTGAAAAATACAATAACTGAAACAGAAAATTCACTACAGGGTTCCAAGTGTGAATTTGGGTAGGCAGCAGAAACAAAAATCAGTGAACTTGAAGATAAGTCTATTAGTCTAAGAACCAGAAAGAGAACAGAATAAAGAAAAATGAAGGAAGCCTAAGAGACCTGTGGGACGCCATTAAGCATAACAATACATGCATAATGAGAGTCCAAAAGGAAAGGAGAGAAAAGGGCAGAATGTTTGAATAAAGAGTGGCTGTAAACTTTCCAAATCCGATGAAAGACATGAACACAAAAAGTGCAACAAACTTCAAGAAGGATAAATTCAAAGAAATCCACAATAAGACACATTATAATAAAATTGTCAAAAGCCAAAGACAGAATCTTCAAAGCATCAAATTAAGAAACTTCAGAGTAAACAAATTAAAGAACTTATTCCTTTTGTCAGAGAGAACAGAGGCCCCCTCTCCCCTCCTGTTTTTTAACCAGTAGTGGTTTCAAAGTGTTTTATCCTCCTCCTCTCTCTCACACACACAAAGATATTCACTAGAATAAAGGCCTTGACAGCAATATGTTAAAAACTGAGTTAGTACCTAACAATGTATGTTCTATTTAATGCTCAGACCTGAATCTTGCTACCATCCCTGGTACCTCATTACACTGAATCACAAACCCAGATTGAACTAAAATAAATGAATGAACAAGTGAATGAATAAATGAGTGTGTGTGTATGTGTGTAACCTACAGACCTGAATCTGCTGCCAAGAACTTTAAGAGGTTCTCTGATTTTCTCTGGAAGAACTTTTTCTAAAAGAGATTACAACAACTAGATACAGTTATCACATCTAGCTCAAGCATTACTCTTTTTTAAGAGGTCAAGGAAAGGTGAAAGGCCAAGAAAAACTTTTCAAAGAAAAAAACTGCACTATATTTTTATAATTTTTATCAGGGAATTATTACAGGCTGGGTTGTGTCACTGAAAGAAAGCATTAAATGCAAATAGGTTTGTGGACTAGCATCTATTTGTATGAAACATAAAAAGGCTTATTAAAATGTAAGAATATACACTGGATGACAACAACACTTTTCATATTGTACGTTTGTGTATCATTTAGTATATGAGATAGAAGACACCACTGTCAAGTGTATGGGGGTATGATTAAAATAATCTGCTCAACACTATGTCTCATTTTTATGCAAATAAAGCATGTGTTAAGTGTATTTTTTGCCAACTGCAAAAAATCTCCCACGAAGTATGTTTGTAAGCATGCTATGCTAATTTTTTTTATATGTTCTATTAAAAAATTAGCATAGTGCCCTTACAAACAGACTTCATGGTGGGAGGGGATGAATGGCAAGAAAATGTATAACACACACGTTATTCGCATAAAAATATGGTATAGACCAGCAATTCTCAAACTTTTTACTCTCAGGACTCCTTCACATTCTTAAAAATCATTAAGTATTCCACAGAGTTTTTGTTTAGGAAGGTTATATATCTATTAATATTTACTGTTCTTCAAATAAATGCTGAGAATCAAAAAAAATTTATTAACCCAGTTTAAGAAAAATTGTAAATCTATGCCTGTTAACAAAATAACAGTTTTTATCAGAATAAGTATTTTCTACAACAGTAAAAAGAGTGGCATGGTTTTAAAGTTTTTGCAAATTGCTTTAATGTTTGTCTTTATAAGAAGATAGTTGGCTTCTCATATCAGCTTCTGCATTCATTCTGTTGTAATATGTTGTTTTGGTAGAAGTGTATGAAGAAAATCTGACTTTATATGGTTGTTGTCTTTTCAGATAAATGTGAATAATCTACTTTGCTACTATACCAAAACTTGACAAGTAGTAGTTTCTTAAATCAAGCAAGCAGAAAGTCTAAAACTGAAAGTTACAATTTTTCAAAACAGCAACAAAAATCACTGGATGGACTTAACAGCCAAATGGAAATGACAGAGGAAGGAATAAATAGGCCTAAACTAAATTAACAGGAACTATCCAAGGTAAAAAACAGAGACAAAGAAGATGGGGAGGGGTGGGAGAGAAGAGCCTCAGGGACATGTTAGATGTTATCAAATGGTCCAACATATGTGCAAGTGAAACACCAAAAGTAGACGAGAGAAAAAATAGTACAGAAAAAGTATCTGAAAAACACAATTATCAAAAATTTCCCAAATTTGATCAAAGACTGAAATACACAGATACAAGATACTCAGTGAACACCAGGCAGATATAAATGCAAAGAAATACATGCCAACGCACATCTTAGTCAAACTTTTTAAAGCCAAAGATAAAGGATTCATCTTGTAAAGAGCGAGAGAAAAACAATATATTATTTTCAAGGAAAAAGAATCCAATTAATGGCTGACTTTTCATCATAAATTATAATGGCCAAAAGTGCCGAAAGAAGAAAACTACCCACCCACAATTGTGTATGTAGTGAAAATATCCTTCAAAAACTGATATTTTTAAAATACTTGACTGATACTTATAAAATACTGTTGTGAACTGCTTTTTTTCTACCTCCTAGTTCATTGCACAGTACCTGGGGTCTTAAAAGCTTAGAAGCAGCCATCTAAGGGACAACAATTGGTCTCTATTCACTTAGAGCAACAGAGGAAGAAGGAGAGTCAGGAATAGGAAGAGGAAACAGAATGTGTGGCTAACTGCCTCCATGAACAACTGTCTCATTTGCAATGCGACCAGAACTGCATGGTGCCTGACTACCATTATTGAACATTTTGATCAGAGTTGATACTATAGATGAATCCTTATCAAAAGGGGGAAAAATGTAGAACACATTTTCATATTCTCATGGAATCTGGACTTTCTGGAGCCACAGGAGCTCAAAAATTAATTGCCCTGAAATAATCTTTAAACCTTAAACTAATAATATCCCTTGAAGTCATCTAAATATTCCCCTGAAACCAAACACTAGTTTAGCTTAACTAGTAAAGAATATTTGCCTTGAGCATTCTACTCTCTTAAGATCTATCTAAATGGGTTCAAACTGAGAACTTCAACTTAAAAGGTTAGACAGGAAACTTAGGGGTCAGTGAGTTTATGTTAATGGAAGAGGGGCAATACAGAAAAGGAGAGAATGGCTGTACAACGAAGAATATAATCAATGTCTATGAACTGCACAGGTAAAAATTGTTGAATTGGTGCATGTTCTGTTGTGTATATTCTCAACAATAACAAATTAAAATTTAAAAAAGATAAGAGCAAAAATCAGTGAGAGCAATAACAGCAAAACTGGCTTTATCCTTCAAAAGTTTAAGCTCATGAGAAACAAAGACAAGGTCATGAGCTGTGGCAGATAAAATGAAGCTTGAGATAAACGACAGTTAAACGCAATACATGATCCTGGATTAGACCCCAAACCAGGAAAAAAAAAAAAAAAATCTATAGAGGACATTACTGGAATAACTGGGACAACTGTGGATTAAATAGTATTGTAACATTATACTCCCTGATTTTGATAAATATACTGATATTATGTAAGAAAAAATTCCTGTCCTTAGGAATAAAAAAGATGTCTGCAAATCACTTTCGAATGGTTAAAAAAAAAATTTATAGGGAGAAGAAAAGTTAAATAGGACAAAATGTAAAAATTGGTGAATCTGGGTAAAGAGTTAAAAGAGGTTTCTGTATGAAATTTTATCAAAAGTTTCAAAAAATAAAAACAAAAAAGGAGGCTAGAAAAGTATGCAGGAGCTTATCATGCTGAGCTTTACAATGCCAGGCTAAGAAGTGTAGCCGTCATCCTGAAGGGGTGAGGAGAAAGCAGCACAAGAATCTCATCAACTTATTTTAGAGAACAGTATGGAGGGAGATTAGGTTGAAAGGAAAGAAGGAACGACTGGAGGTAGAAAATCTATGTAGGAGGCTATTTTACAGTCCAGGTAAGAAAAAATAAAGTTCTAAATTAAGGTAGTGGGAATGGAAAACAGGTGGACTCAAGAGATCTTTAAGACCCAGAAGAAGGAGACTTGCAGAGTGAATGGACTGTGGGGGATGAAAAATGAAGAGGAATCTAGGATGATCCCATGCCCCTGAAACTCCAATTTCTGGCTTGGGAAGATGAAAGTGCCACTCACCACAGTGGGAAAAGCAGGAGGTGATCTGGCTTGGAAAGGTAAGAGAATGAGCTCAGTTTTAGACATTCTGAATTTGAGAACATTTGTGGAGCATCCACGTCTACATTAAATTAAGAATTTCAAAGTTCGGGTCTACTGTGTTCTCAATGAGAGGATACAGATGGCATGAACTGACAGAATGACAAGAGAAGGAGGCAAAGAGAAGCACCCTATAACACATGATGAAGACAAACAAAAAAGCCATACTCATTGCCGTTGAGTCAATTCTGACTCACAGCGACCCTACAGGACAGAGTAGAACTGCCCCATAGGGTTTCAAGGAACAGCTGGCGGATTTGAACTGTTGATGCAGACACAGTAAACTGCAACAATGAAATTATGTATTGTTCTGGTTATGACCTTCAGTAGGAAACAACGTTCTGAAAATAAGAAGTATGATGACAGAACTCTGCTTCCTACTTAAAAAGCAACAACCAAATCATGTCCTTTTCCTTTTCTTCCCAGTTAACCCCAAGCACATTCTAAGTCCCCAGTTACGTTTGAGGAGAAGATCAAAGCTGAGCAGATACTGTGTCTGCAACACTGCGTTACGTGCTAACAGAAAAAGTATATTTTACAGCAGTTGTTTTCTCTACTCACATGTAGTTGAATGCCTATTAAGGGTGGTTTTTCTTTATTCACATGTAGTAGACTGCATATTAGAAACAGACTTAGCCTGGTAATGTAAAGAGAACTGCGAAAGCAAAAAAATGGGCAAGAAACTGACCTGAATGAAGAGTTAATACATTCTAAGGGGGAAAAAAGTGAAAGCTGTATACTAGCTGTTTTCAATGGGTCAAAGTTGAGAATAAATTAACATGGTGTACATCCAATAAAGATTTATGGTTAGTGCTTCATGCCTAACACAGGAAGTTCTGGAATGCTTTATTCCTATATAGCAATGATTCTCAACCATAGCTGTACCTTAGAACCACGTGGAGGGCTTTAAAAACTAACACCCCACAAAAATCATGATTTAATGATGAGGCCCTAGCAAAAACACAGTTTTTGAGGCTCAAATTAAGTGATGCCAATTTGCAGCCAGAGTTGAGCACCACGTCTAGAAGCATTCCCTAGGCATGTTCACACTGCACACTGTGTCACACGCAGTAAGGTTCTTCGGTTTTAACTCAGGAGTCTCCTGTCTTCTGCCAGAATCCATCAAACAGTAACAGGGTAACTTAGTAGCTTGTAAGAAGTGGTAAAATCAAATGCCAGACTCAACAATGATTACCTCAACAGATGTAGGAAAACCATCTGGCAAAATTTAACCCTCATTAATGATTTTTAAAATAAAACTCTCAGCATACTAAGAAAAAAAAGAAATTTCCTCAACCTGATAAACTGTTTCTACAAAAAACTTAACAGCTAATATCACACATAATGATGAGTGACTAAATTATTTCACCCTAAATTCAGAAACAAGGCAAGAATGTCCACTCATCCCACTTCTATTCAACCTTGTACTAAGGTCCTATCCTGTACAATCAGGCAAGGAGGGAGGAAAAAAAAAGCATATAAATTAGTAAGAAAGAAGCAAAAATGACTTTATTTATAGATACATGATTATTTATGAAGAAAATCAAAATAAATCTATAAAAATGCTACTAATATAAGGTTTAGGCATGTCACAGGATACAAGGTCAATATACAAAAACCACTTATATTTCTAAATAGTAGCAACAAACAATTAGAAAATGAAATTAAAAAAAAAAAAAACTACTTAAACCTCAAACCAAAAATATCCTCTTAAGTCTTTTTAAAACCAAACACTAGTTTAGCTTAACTAGAAAAGAATGTCTGCCTTCAGTATTACGCTCTTTTAAAATCTATCTAAATGGGATCAAATCGACAGCAGTAACTTGAAAGATTAGATAGGGACCTTAGACGGGCAGTGAGTTTATGTTCATGGGGGATGAACAACTCAGAAAAAGAGGGTGAGAATGGTTGCAGAACTCGAAGTATGTAATCAATGTCATTGAATTGTACATGTAGAAACTGTTGAATTGGTGTTTGTTTTGCTGTGTATATTTTAAACAACACAAAATAAAATAAATTACTAAAAAATACTGTTTACAGTAATATCAATAAACATGAAATTCTTAGGGATAAGATATTTTTAAGTAAATGTAAAGTGTATGACCTGTACACTGGGAACTACAACACAATGCTCACAGAATTTAAAGAACACCAAGATAAATGGAGAGATACCACAGTTATGAGTAGGAAGACTCAATATTGTTAGGATGCCAATTCTCCCCAAATAAATGCAATTACAATCAAAATCAAAGCAGGTTTTTTTTTTTTTTGTAGAAATTCACCAGTTCATTCCAAAATATATATATGAAAATGCAAAATAATTTTTAAAATTCAGAGCAAAGTTAGTTAACTTACAACTTGATTTCAAGATTAACTACAAAGCTACAGTAATTGAAACAGTGTGATATTGCCTCCCCCCTTGAGAAAAGGGAAAGAGAGTACAAAAGAGAAATTTCAGAAATATTGATTGGTCAACTGATTTCCAATGAAGGTGTCAAAGTAAGACATTGTGGAAAGCATAGTCTTTAATCAAGTAGTACTGGAACAACTGGATATCTATCTGGGAAAAAATGTACTTTTAACATTAAGTCAAACCATACACAATAATTAACTCAAAAGGATCATAAATCTAAACACAAAGCTAACACTGTAAAGCTTCTAGAAGACTGAGGAGAAAATTGCTTATAACCTTGGGATGGGCAAAGATTTTTTAGAAGGGACACAAAAAACACAGGCCATAAAAGAAAAAAAATAATAAAGTGGATTTCATCGTAATTAAAATTTCTGCTCTCCAAAAACAACATTTAAAAAATGGAAAGACAAGCCACAAGTAACACATTTGTCCCTCGGTATCCACAGAGGATGGGTTCCAGGATCCCCCCCAGATACCAAAACCCGCAGATTCTCAAGTCCCTTATATCAAGGATGGGTTCCAGGATCCCCCCCAGATACCAAAACCCGCAGATTCTCAAGTCCCTTATATCAAATGGCATAGTACCTGCATATAATCTATGCACATGATCCTGTAGACTTTAAATCATCTCTAGATTACTTATAATACCTAATACAACGTAAACGCTATGTAAATAATTGTTTCCTCACAACCGAAGACTTGCTCTGGAAGACAGCCTTTCTCTTCTCTGAGTTTCTTGAGCTCTTTTGGGAGCGCTGATGCACCCTGGACATCAGTCGATGCCGATTCGCCCATGACCTTGAAGTTCTTGAGGCTGCATCACTTTACAAAGCTAGCCAGCCACCCCTTACTAGCCTGGAACTCCTCCCTTCCTCACTCTCCTCAACCCCCTCACACTTAAAGGATTGCTTTGACCAATTCATTGTTTTCTAGGAGCCATTTTCTTACAGAAACAAAGGGGGCACAGAAGTAGCGAATGAAGGAGAGATGTGAGGTGAACAATGCTCAAGGAAAGAGTGCTGGAGAGAGACTGAAGATTTGTGAAATGGCAGGAGGCTACAACAGGGTATGCCTACACATCACTTCATTTGTGTAGATTTAGCATAGTGCTCGATGCACGGCAAATTCAAGTTATACCTTTTGGAACTCTTTTTTTTTTTTTAGTATTTTCCATCCATAGTTAGTTGCATCTGCGGATCTGGAATGTGCAGAAACAGAGTGCCGACTATATATGCCATATATGTCTCTGACAAATGACTGATACTCAATTTATATATTCTTTATATATACATATATATATATATATATATAAATAACTCTTACGATTCATTAAGAAGACAAACAACCCAAATAAAAACATTGCCACAATTTTCACAGACACTTCACAAAAGAAAATAAATGAATGGTTAGTAAGCACATGAAATGATGCACTAGTCATCAAGAACATGCAAATTAAAACTACAATGAGACAGCAATACGCATCCACTAGAATGGTTAAAGTTAGACTGATATTACCAACTATTGTTGAAGAGCAGCTGTAATTCACATACATTGCTACTGGGAATGTAAAAGAGTACTTCAACCTAAGCTAACACAAACAGAGGTAGAAAATCTAAACAGGCCCATAACAAGAGACTGAAGATGTCGTCGAAAAACTCCCAACAACAAAAAAAGCCCCCAGACCAGAAAGCCTCACCGGGGAATTTTACCAAAGTTTCAGGAAGAGTTGATGACACTAATTCTACTCAAACTCTTCCAAAACTTTTTCTGTGAAGGCAGCATTACCCTGATACCAAAATCAGGTAAAGTTATCACAGAACAGAAAATTACAGACCAATACCCCTCATGAATATATAGTAGATACAAAAATTCTCAAGAAAATTCTAGCGAATAGAATTCAACAACACAGTAAGAAAATCATACCAAGAATGCAAGGGTTGTTCAGCATTAGAAAATCAATGTAATTCACCACATAAAGGAAAAGAACCAGATGATTATCGCAATTGATACAGAAAAGGCATTTGATAAAATAACACCTTTTTCTGATAAAAATTCTCAGCAAAATAAGAGTAGAAGGGAAATTTCTCCACATAAATAATGGCATATATTTAAAACCAACAGTCAACATTATTCTCAATGGATAAAGACCAAGAGCCTTCCCCTTGAAAATGGAAATAAGAAGGATGCCTATTATTATCAGTCTTATTCAATATTGTACTGGAAGTCCTAGTCAGAGAAATACGGCAAAAAAGAGAAATAAAGAGCATCCAAATCAGAAAAGAAGTAAAACTATTCCTATTCAGATAACATGATCCTATACATAGAAAATCCCAGAGATCCCACTGGAAAGTTGCTAGGTCTAATGGAAGAATTCAGCAAAGGTACAGGGTACAAGATCAACACACAGAAATCAGCTGGGTTCCTCTAAGCTAATGAGAACTCCAAAAAGGAAATCAAGAAAACAATACCATTTATAATAGCCCCAAAATAATACCTAGGAATAAACCTAACCAGGGATGTGAAAGACCTTTACCATGAAAACTATAAAATATTACCACAAGAGACAAAGAGACTTACATAAATGGAAAAACATCCCATGCTCATGGATTGGTAGACTTAACATGGTGAAAATGTCAATACTACCCAAAGCAATCTATAGATAAATGTAATCCCGATCCAATGCCAACGTTCTTTAAAGAAATGGAAAAACTAATCACCAACTTCTCATGGGAAGAAAAGGGGCCTCAAATAGCCAAAGCAATACTGAAGAACAAAGTAGGAGGCCTTATGCTCCCTGACTTCAAAACATACTATACAGCCATAGTAATTAAATTGGCTTGGTACTGGTTTGGTTCAATGATAGACACATAGAGCCATAGAATAGAACTGAAAACCCAGAAATAAATCCATTCGTCTATGAACAACTGACTTTTGACAAAGGGTCAAAGTCCATTCAGTGGGGAAAAAAACAGTCTCTAACAAATTATGTTGGCAAAATGGAACATTCATTTGCAGAAAAACGAAACAGAATTCATATCTCACACCATACACAAAAACTAACTCAAAATGGATCAAAGACCTAAATGTTAAAGCTAAAACTATAAAGCTCCTGGAAGACAGGGACCTAATTTTATTAAAAAACGGATTATCAAACAACTACATATACATAAAGAGCAGCAGACAAATAAATGGACCTAATAAAAATTAAATACTATGCTCATCAAAAGAGTGAAAAGACAACCTACAGGTTGGGAAAAAATCTTGGGAACAACATATCCGATAAGGGTCTAATTTCTAAAATATATAGAAAACCTCAACAACTCAAGAACAAAAACACAAGCAGTTGCCTGAAAAGGGAGGTGGGGTAGGGGAGGGCTAACTTAAGGAGCGTAGGAATCTCTGAAGTGATGAAAATAATCTGTATCTTTATGGTGATCACAGTTTCCCAACTAGGAGTTATTTATCTGTATTGAATATTACTTGTCAAAACTCACTGAATTATATACTTAAAGTGAGTGAATTTTCACACTAGCCCAGGCGGCAAGGATGAGGAGACAAGAGGGGACAGGAAAACTGGTAACTGAGAACCCAAGGTCAAGAAGGCGAGAGTGTTGACACGTCCTGGGGTTGGCAACCAATGTTGCAGTGTAATGGACTGCTTTTTGTGTGGCCTTTCCAGCCACAGTCTTTTAACTCCTGCCCAGGTGATTGAGTAGGATTGTGTGATAGGGTAATTGTGGCCAACCAAGGCGACTGGTCAGTTTTATCATTCCATGGGGCTTGAAATGAGCCACCCCAGAGGCAGGAAAGTGAAGAATCCAACCACCACAAGGAAGAACAGCCAGGAGCCAGAATGTCCTTTGGACTTGGGATGCCTGTGTTGAGAAACACCTGGAACCAGGAGACAGAAAGAGAGAAATATAACACTGAAGGCAGAAGACCAGGCAGCAGAAAATGGCATAGTGGGCTTACCCACCCACAAAGCAAGAAAGGTGAATGCCTTCGGGCAGAGGCTGAGGGCCAGGAAGAGGCATGTCTGCAAGCACAGCTGGGAAAAGGCTGTCCTGATGGAAGAACTGTATTCTTTAGTATTCCTGAGCCTGAATTGTAACCTGTTACTTCCCTAATAAACCCCACAACCGTTGAGTATTGTCTGTGAGTTCTCTGTGACCACTGCAGTGAATGATCAAACTCAGCAGAGAAGTAGAGATTGCTGTGGGAGGGATGCTTGGTGTCAGAATTGGTAAAGATGGCAGAGAGAGAAGGCATGTCTGACCTCTGCCTCATAGTGTTGAGCTGCTGATCTTGGTTCTCCTTTCCCCTTGTGAAGACAGAGGAGATCAGACACTGCCCCTATACCATTTTTGCAGTTGGTGTCAGAAGCAGGATTCTTTGCAATGGCTCCAAACTCATGAGAGCATGGAACTTTGTAAGAGAAAGAACAAAGGGGCTTGGGAAGTGAAACTTTTGATTCTTAGATGGTTACCTTGGTTGTTGTTACCTGTAACAGCTGAAAAACCACAGTTGAAGTGGCCTGGGGCCAAAGCCAGACCAGATAAGCAGGATGACTGATAGGGGGCCAGGGTCTACTGGTTCCACCCAGCCAGAGGCCCAGGGCCATGTGCATATGAATGTGAAGATAGTTAAGGTGTGAAGAAGAAAAGACAAAACTGGAATGTTTTAAAAGGTTATGCATTTAGAATTATGTGTTTGATTGAATGTACTATGGATATTGAATGCTTCTCCTACCTACTGTTGTAAAGCAGACCTGAATGTACCATAGAAATGAATATTAAGTATTAGAGACTACAGAGGGCGTGTAACTCCCCCTTCAGCGAATACCTGATTGGATATGCTAAAAGGGGATCTAGAAGTTACCCTAGGGAAACACAGGCTGTTTCAATACAGTAGCCCTGTGTAAAGAGTGGGGGCTTGCTTAGGTTGAAAGCCTGAGCCCCACCCAGATTTGCATTTGAAAAGACATGCAGAACCACCCCGAACTGCTGAGAGAATGGAAGATTTGCATTTGAAGGCAAGGCAAAAAAAAAAAAAAAAAAAAAAAACCCATTGCCCTAGAGTCAATTTCGACTCATAGTGACCCTATAGGACAGAGTAGAACTGCCCGATACGGTTTCCAAGAAGCACCGGGTGGATTTGAACTGCCGATCTTTTGGTTTACAGCTGTAGCTCTTAACCACTATGGCACCGGGGTTTCCACTGGTTTGATAAAACAAAACTAAACCCACTGCTGTCCAGTCGATTCTGACTCAAAGCAACCCTTTAGGACAGAGTAGAACTGCCCCATAGAGTTTCCAAGGACTGCCTGGTGGATTCGAACTGCCAACCTTTTTGGTTAGCAGCCATAGCACTTAACCACTACACTACCAGGGTTTCCAACTGGTTTGATAGAGACAGGCAATTTAAACATTGGCTGTCCAAAATGGGAGGAGATAAAGGCATGAAGTGGCTGGCTTACACACTTTCATAGGTGTACTTATACTCAAAATGAAGGGGACAAAGGAGGATCCTCACTGAATAGACTCCTCTTCTGATGAGTCTAGGAAAGAGAGGGTGGAGGAAGATGTTGATAAGAATTACATGATTCAGCTGTGACTGCTGCCTGTTAACAAGGTTAATTGTGACTGTAAAAACTGTAATTGTAGAAGCTGTAACTGTGAGTGAACTAAGAGAAAGGCACTGCTGGACTGGAGTACAGTGGCCAAACCTAAAGTCCCTTAAAGGTTTTGCTATACTGATATCTTGTGAGGCTTACAGCAAGGGAATAATCTTTTCTCAGTTAAATTTTATCAGAGGTCAGAAAGTGTAAAAACGAGATGACTTCTGGAGAACCTGACCAGATCAGATAGAAACCCACAGCATACCTGAATGGCTGGTTCCTGAGTAAACTCACCTTTTGGACTCTGGCCTATTGAAGGACTAATTGTTAATAACTATTTTGGACTGGTAAAATGATTGGGCAAGGGATGCTATTATCCAAATATAAAAGAACCATGGCAAGAAAAGTCAGAGGGTGGTCTGCAGTGTAGTGGGCTGCTCTTTGTGTGGCCTTTCTAGCCATGTCCTGTAACTCCCACCCAGGTGGCTGGGTGGGACTGTGTGATATGGTAATTATGGCCCACCAAAGGAACTGTTCAGTTTCATCATTCTGCTGGGCCTGAAATGAGTCACCCCAGAGGTGAGGAAAAGAAAAATTTGACCACCACCAAGAAAGAACAGCCAAGATCCAGAATGTCCTTTAAACCCAGGATTCCTACACTGAGAAGCTCCTGGAACATGAGGTGCAGAGAAAGAGAGATGTAACACTGAAGGGAGCAAGACCCGGCAGCAGGAGATGACATAGTGGGCTTCCCCGCCCACAAAGCAAGAAAGCTGAGTGCTTTTGGGAAGAGACTGAGGGCCAGGGAGAGGAGTGCCTGCAAGCACGGATGGGAAAAGGCTGTCCTGATAGAGAACCCGTATTCTTGAGTGTCCCTGAGCCTTAATTGTAACCTGTTACTTTCCTAATAAACCCCATTGTGACTACTGTCTGTGAGTCTGTGGGTTACTGCAATGAATTATTGAACCCAGCAAAGAGGTAGAGACTGCTGTAGTAGGTATGATTGGTGGCAGAATTGTTAAAGATGGCAGACAAAGAAGACATGTCTGACCTCTGCCTCATAGGAATCAGCCTTTAGCTGTTGATCTTGGTTCTCCTTCCCCCTTGTGAACAGAAAGGAGGTCAGACACTGCCCCCACACCATGTTTACAAATGTCACAAACTAATATATGTATTTATTGTTAAACGAGAAACTAATTTGCTCTGTAAACCTTCACCTAAAGCACAATAGAAAAAGAAAAAACTCTGATGAAAAAAAATCAAAGACGACTAAATATAAATTGAGAGATATTCTGTGGAAAAAAAAAAAGTAGGTGAATTTTACTGTATGCAAATTTTACCTAAATTATTATTTCTTTAAAGGTAAAATTTCATTTGATCATGTATAATGGCAGGTAACCTGTTTTTCCTGCAAGTGCAAAATCCAACCACAAAGAGACCACACCAGTGTGGTGGGGAGAAATACGTCCCTGATCATAGTGCCCATCTACAAGGAGGGACTGACTTTCTGCTCTGTAACACAGCAGCAAAAGAATTTTGGCAATGTTCAACACACATCCCCCAAGCCCCACCCTCCCAAACTGGATCAATAGTTTCTCACTATAAAAACTGTTGCACAGCCTTAAGTGTCATTTACAGATACATATTCCAATTTGTTTGATCCAGAGTGTGAAAATCACAAGCATTACCACTGAGATAACAGTGAAAGAATGGTGAGTATGTAAAGAATGGCAGAGGAGGTGGGACCAAGATGGGAGAGTAGTCAGGTACTTCCGGTGAACCCTCTTACAACAAAGACCTGAAAAAACAAATGAAACAATTATATTTATGACAAGCTAGGAGCCCTGAACATCAAAGGCAAAGTCAGAAAACAGACTGAGCAGCAGGGGGAGGAAGAGATGGTTCAGAAGCAGAGAGGAGCTGCCGGACCTGAATCGCTGGGAGTCCTCAGGCACCATCCTCAGGAGCGACTGCGGCAGGCTGGTGGTAGCATTTGGCCACAGTTTCCGCAGGGAGAAAGAGCCAACCGTACAGCTTACTCACACCTCCGGAACCAGAGAAGAACAGCACTTTCGGCAAAAGCTACGTGTTTGCATGTATTTTACCATGCCCCCAGCTCCCAAGACTCTCAATTTCCCTGGGCCCGAGATAGGTCCTGCTGCACACCCTGAGCCATTCTCCTGGCCTTGGAGAAGGAATAAATTCACAACAGGGGGAAAAGATAATCTGTCAGCTCCACTAACCCCGGGAGCTCAGGACAGAAGTGGCTCCCCTCCAGGTACAAATGGTCCATGAACTTTGAATGCCTTTCCCCCCGCATGAACCTGTGTGGGCCTCTTTCAAAGGTGAAAATAATCAAGCTAGCTCACTCAAACAACCTATTTGGGCTTATCAAAACAAAACAAAACAAGAAGCTAGGATACAGTAAGCTAGTATAAACTAATACAATAACTTATAGATGGCTCCAGGACAACAGCCAATATCAAATCACATTAAGAAACAGACCATGATAGCTTCAACAAGCTCTCAAAACAAAAAATTCAGGGATCTACTGAATAAAGGTACCTTCCTGGAATTACAGGATGCAGAATACAAAAGGTTAATATACAGAACTCTTCAAGACATCACGAACAAGATCAGGAAGGAGATCACGCAATATATAGAACAAGCCAAGGAACACACAGATAAAGCAGTTGAAGACATTAAAAAAGGTTATTCGAGAACATAATGAAAAATTTAACAAGCTGCAAGAATCCACAGGGAGACAGCAATCAGAAATTCAGAACATTAACAATACAATTACAGAATTAGACAACTCAATACAAAGTCACAGGACCAGAATTGAGCAAGTGGAAGGCAGAACTGGTGAGACAGGAGATAAAACACTTGTTACCAATACATCTGAAGAAAAACAAGATAAAAGAATTTAAAGAAATGAAGAAACCCAAAGAATCATGTGGAACTCTATTGACAGAAATAACCTACGCATTGACTGGAGTACCAGAACACGGAGGGATAAGAGAAAATACAAAGAGAATTGTTGAAGATTTGTTGACAGAAAACTTCCCCGACATTGCGAAAGATGAGAAGATACCTAGCCAAGATGCTCATCAAGCTCCACATAAAGTAGATCTTAAAAGAAAGTCACCAAGACATTATAATCAAACTAGCCAAAACTAAAAATAAAGAGAATTTTAAGAGCAGCTAGGGATAAATTAAAAGTCACCTACAAAGGACAGTCAATGAGAATAAGCTCGGACGACTTGGCAGAAACCATGCAGGCAAGAAGGCAAAGAACTGAAGGAAAAAAATTGCCACTCAAGAATCATATATCCAGCAAAAGTGCCTCTCAAATATGAAGTTGAAATTAGGATATTTCGAGATAAACAGAAGTTTAGGGAATTCATAAAAACCAAACCAAAACTATAAGAAATACTAAAAGGAGTTCTCTGGTTAGAAAATCAATAATATCAGAAATCAACCCAAGACTAGAGCACTGGACAGAGCAATCAGATGTCAACCCAGATAGGAAAATCACAAATATAAATCAAGATAAAGAAAAAATGCTCAAAACAGGGAAACAGCGATGTCATTACGTAAAAGAAGAAAACATTGAAACAATAAAGGACGAAGAAATGTAGTCATGGATCTTTCATATGGAGAGGAAGACAAGGCAATACAAAGAAATAAAAGACAGGTTTAAACTTAGAAAAATAGGGGTAAATATTAAGGTAACCACAAAGAAGACTATCCTACTCATCAAAATAAAATACAAGAAAACATAGAGACTCAGCAGAAACAAAATCAACTACAACGAATAAGAGATAAAGACAAACTATTCAGCACAAAAAATTAAGTCAGAAAAAGAAACTGTCAACAACATACAAAAAAAGGCATCAAAATGACAGCACTGAACTCATACCTATTCATAATTATGCTGAATGTAAACAACCTAAATGCACCAATAAAGAGACAGTGGCAGGATGGCTAAAAAAACACCATCCGTCTGTATACTCCCTACAAGAGACACACCTTAGAGAAACAAATAAACTAAAATTCAAAGGATGAAAAAAAAAAATACACCAAGCAAACAACAATGAAAAAAGAGCAGGAGTGGCAATATTAATTTCTGACAAAATAGACTTTAAAGCTAAATCCACCACAAAGGATAAGGACACTATATAATGATTAAAGGGACAATATACCAGGTGGATATAACATATTAAATACTTATACACCCAATGACAGGGCTACAAGGTACACAAAATAAATTCTAACATCATTGAAAAGTGACATACACAGCACCACAATTATAGTAGGAGACAAACACACCACTTTCGGTGAAGGACAGGACATCCAAAAAGAAGCTCAATAAAGACATGGAAGATCTAAATGCCACAATCAACCAACTTGATCTCACAGACATATACTTGACCTCACAGACACTCTACCCAAGCGCAGCCAAGTATACTTTCTTTTCTAGTGCACGTGGAACATTCTCTAGAACAGACCACATATTAGGTCATAAAGCAAGTCACAGCAGAACACAAAACATCAAAATATTACAAAGCATCTTCTCTGACCATAAGGCCATGAAAGTAGAAATCAATAACAGAAAAAGCAGGGAAAAGAAATCAAATCAAACACTTGGAAACTGAACAATACCTAGCTCAAAAAAGACGGATATAGAAAACATCAAGAATGGAATAAAGAAATTCACAGAATCCGATGAGCAGAACCTTTGGGACACAGTCAAAGTAGTGCTCAGAGGTCAATTTATATCAATAAATGCACAAATCCAAAATGGAGAAAGGGCCAAAATCAAAGAATTATCCCTACAACTTGAACAAATAGAAAGAGAGCAACAAAAGAAACCCTCAGGCACCAGAAGAAAACAAATAATAAAAATTAGAGCAGAACTAAATGAAACAGAGAACAGAAAAACAATTGAAAGAGTAAGACCAAAAGCTGATTCTTTGAAAACATTTAACGAAATTGATAAAGCACTGGCCAAACTGCCAAAAGAAAAACAGGAGAAGAAGCAAATAACCTGAATAAGAAATAAGGTGGGCGATATTAAAACAGACCCAACTGAAATTATATCATATCATATCAGATTACTATCAAAAACTGTACTCCAACGAATTTGAAAACCTAGAAGAAATGGATGAATTCCTAGAAACACACTACCCACCTAAACTAATACAAACAGAGGTAGAACAACTAAACAGACCCATAACAAAAGGAGAGATTGAAAAGGTAATCAAAAAACTCCCAATAAAAAAAAGCCCTGGCCCAGACGGCTTCACTGCAGAGTTCTACCCAACTTTTACAGAAGCGTTAACACCACTACTACTAAAGGTATTTCAGAGCATAGAAAAGGACGGGATACTTCGAAACTCATTCAATGAAACTAGCATATCCCTAATACCAAAACCAGGTAAAGAAACAAAAAAAAGAAAATTACAGACCTAAATCCCTCATGAACTTAGATGCAAAAACCCTCAACAAAATTCTAGCCAACAGAATTCAACAACATATCAAAAAAAAAAAAATTCACCATGACTAAGTGGGATTCATACCAGGTATGCAAGGATGGCTCAACATTAGAAAAACAATCAATGTAATCCATCATATAAATAAAACAAAAGACAAGAACGGCATGATCTTATCAATTGATGCAGAAAAGGCATTTGACAAAGTTCAACACCCAGTCATGATAAAAACTCTCAAGAAAATAGGAATAGAAGGAAAATTCTTGGACATAATAAAGGGCATTTATATAAAGCCAACAGTCAACATCATCCTAAATGGAGAGTCTGAAAGCATTCCCCTTGAGCTTGGCAGCCAGACAAGGATGCCCTTTATCATCACTCTTATTCAACATTGTGCTGGAGGTTCTAGCCAGAGCAATTAGGCTAGATAAAGAAACAAAGGGCATCCAAATTGGTAAGAAAGAAGTAAAATTATCTCTATTTGCAGATGACATGATCTTATACATAGAAAACCCTAAAGAATCCTCAAGAAAACTACTGAAACTAAGAGTTCAGCAGAGTATTGGGATACAAGATAAACATACAAAAATCAGTTGGATTCCTCTACAAAACAAAAAGAACACTGAAGAGGTAATCACCAAATCAATGCCATTTACAGTACGCCCCCAAGAAGATAAAATACTTAGGAGTAAATCTTACCAGAGATGTAAAAGGCCTATACACGGAAAACTACAAGACACTGCCAAGAAACCAAAAGAGACCTACATAAGTGGAAAAACATACCTTGCTCATAGATAGGAAGACTTAACAACGTAAAAATATCTATTCTACCAAAAGTGATCTATAGATACAATGCAATCTGATCCAAATTCCAATGACATTCTTTAATGAGATGGAGAAACAAATCACCAACTTCATATGAAAGGGAAAGAGGCCCTGGATAAGTAAGGCATTACTGAAAAAGAAGAACAAAGTGGGAGGCCTTGCTTTACCAGATTTTAGAACCTATTATACCACCACAGTAGTCAGAACAGCCTGGTACTGGTACAGTAACAGATACATAGACCAATGGAACAGAATTGAGAATTCAGATGTAAATCCATCCACATGTGAGCAGTTGATATTTGATAAAGGCCCAAATCAGTTAAATGGGGAAAAGATAGTCTCTTTACAAATGGTGCTGATACCCACCTGCAAAAAAATGTAACAAGACCCATACCTCACACCATGCACAAAAACTAACTCAAAATGGATCACAGACCTAAATATAAAATATAAAATGATAAAGATCATGGAAGAAAAAATAGGGACAATGTTAGGAGCCCTAGTACATAGCATAAACAATATACAAACTATTACTAACAATGCAGAAGAGAAACTAGATAACTGGGAGCTCCTAAAAATCAAACACCTATGCTCATCCAAAGACTTCACCAAAAGACTAAAAAGACTACCTACAAACTGGGAAAAGGTTTTTAGCTGTAACATTTCCAATCAGCATCTGATCTCTAAAATCTACATGATATTGTAAAAACTCAACTACAAAAAGGTAAATAACCCAATGGGCAAAGGATATGAACAGCCACTTCACTAAAGAAGACATTCAGGCAGCTAAAAGGTACACGAGGAAAAGCTCACTATCATTAGCCATTAGAGAAATGCAAATCAAAACTACAGTGAGATTCCATCTCACTCCAACAAGGCTGGCATTAATCCAAAAAACATAAAATAAACGCTGGAGAGGTTGTGGAGAGACTGGAACACTTACACACTGCTGGTGGGAATGTAAAATGGTACAACCACTTTGGAAATCAATTTGGCACTTCCTTAAAAAAACCAGAAATAGAACTACCATATGATGCAGCAATCCCACTCCTTGGAATATATCCTAGAGAAATAAGAGCTTTTACGCAAACAGATGTATGCACACCCATGTTCACTGCAGCACTGTTTACAATAGCAAAAAAGATGGAAGCAACCAAGGTGCCCATCAACAGATGAGTCGATAAATTATGGTATATTCACAGAATGGAATACTATGCATCAATAAAGAACAATGATGAATTCGTGGGACAGTTCATAATATGGTAGAGTCTGGAAGGCAATATGCTGCAAAAGCACAAATATTTTATGAGACCACTATTAAAAGAACTCGAGAAATAGTTTAAACAGAGAAGAAAATATTCTTTGATGGTTACAAGATGGGGAGGGAGGAAGGGAGATGGGTTTTCACTAATTAGATAGTAGATAACTACTTCAGGTGAAGGGAAAGACAACCCACAATAGAGGCGAGGTCAGCACAACTGGACTAAACCAAAAGAAGAGAAGTTTCCTGAATAAACTGAATGCTTCAAAGGCCAGTGTAGCAGGGGCGGGGGTTTGGGGACCATGGTTTCAGGAGACATCTAAGTCAACTGACATAATAAAAGCTATTAAGAAAACATCCTGCATCCCACTTTCGAGAGTGGCATCTGGAGTCTTAAACATTAGCAAGCAGCTGTCTAAGATGCCTCAATTGGTCTCAACCCACCTGGACCAAAGAAGAATGAAAGACACCAAGAGCCCAAGAGACAGAAATGGCCACATAAACCAGAGACTACATCAGCTTGAGACCGGAAGAACTAGATGGTGCCTGGCTACAATCAATGACTGCCCTGACAAGGAACACAACAGAGAACCTCTGAAGGAGCAGGAGTGCAGTGGGAAGCAGACCTCAAATTCTCATAAAAAGACCAGAGGTAATGGTCTGACTGAGACTAGAAGGACCCCGGAGGTATGGTTCCCAGACCTTCTGTTAGCCCGAGAGAGGAACCATTCCCAAAGCCAACTCTTCCGACCGGGATTGGACTGGACTATGGGATAGAATATGATACTGGTGAAGAGTGAGCTTCTTGGATCAAGTAGACACATGAGACTATGTGGGCAGCTCCTGTCTGGAGAGGAGATGAAAGGGCAGAGGGGGTCAGAAGCTTGCCGAATGGACACGAAAATAGAGTGGAGGGAAGGGGTGTGCTGTCTCATTACAGGGGGAGCAACTAGAAGTATACAGCAAGGTATGTATAAATTTTTGTATGAGAGACTGACTTGATTTGTAATCTTTCACTTAAAGCACAATAAAAATTTAGAAAAAAAAGAATGGCAGAGGATGAAATGCAATCATGAGGAAAAAATCTCTCTGTTCCTTAGATCCAGTGTTCCTTATTCTACATCTTTTAAAACAGCAACAGAGGCATTTCTGGTTTTCTAAGTCAGACATTACCCAAGTGTGGTATATCTCTTTTTTTTTTTTTTTTGCCTGCCCAATCACAGCCCCTTCCAATGCTAGAGAAAGTCTTCTCATTATGGGGCTTGGAGCCTGCTTCTTATTATTAAACAGAGGCTCAAAATGCCAGATAATCAAGCAAAAAATATTTTGAACAGATTGCTTGGATTCAACTCCTGGTCCCTCCACTTACTTAGCTGTGTAACCTTAGGCAAGTTCCTAATCCTCTCTTTCCTCATCTTAAAAAGGATGATAATAATAGTAGTACCTAACTCATAGCATTGCTGTAAGGATAAAATAAGAAACATATAAAGTACTTACAAAAGTGCTTGGCATATATTACGTGCTATATCAGTTATGCTAGTATTGTTTCCCAGCCTCTAGAGCACAGGCATATAACTGGTTGTTGTTAGTTGCCCTCAAATCAATTCAGACTCATGGTGACCCCATGTGTGCAGAGTAGAACTACCCCAGAGGATTTTCAAAGCTGTGACCTTTCAGAAGCAGATCACCAGGCCTATCTTCCAAGGTGTCTCTGGGTCAGTTTGAACTGCCAACCCTTCAGCTAGCAGTTGACCAGTGCAGTGTAATCAATAACTGATTGATTACTTTTGGTGGCCTTTCTAGCCATGGTGTTCTAACTCCATACCAGGTGATTGGGAGAGATTGCGTTATAGGTTAATTCAAGGGGATTGGTCAGTTTTGCCTTAAGAGAGTCAATTCCAGAGCAGAGAGGAGCCCACCACCACCAAGGAAGGAGAAGCCAGCAGAAGAGACCCAGCAGCAGAGACCTGACTGCAGGAGATGGCACAGTGGGCTTTCCAGCCCACAGGGACAGAGAGCTGAGTGCCTCTGGGCAGAGACTGAGGGCCAGAGAGAAGCGTGCCTGCAAGCATGCTTGGGGAGAGGCTGTCCAGATGGAAAAACATTCCTGAGTGTTCTTGAGCCTGAATTATAACTGTTACTTCCCTGATAAACCCCATAATTGTGAGTATGGTCTGTCAGTTCTCTGTGGCCATTGCGATGCATTATCGAACCCAGGAGAGAGTGCTATGGTACAGATGGAGGAGAAAGGAAGCATGTCTGATCTCCACCTCATAGGAATCAGCCTTTGGCTGTTGATTTTGGTTCTCCTTCTCCCTTGTGGGCTTGTAGGAGGTCAGACACTGCCCCCATGCTGTTTTTACAAGCACTTAACCATTCATGCCATCCAGAGACTCTGTGACATGTAACTTACACTTTTGACAAATCAAAAGCATTTGCCTCAACTTAGAATCAGAAATTAGTGTTAAGGAGGGATGTCAAGGGACCTGCTCTGGGGGGAGGGGGAAGTAACTGTAGCAAGATCAAACTCCTGGGTCTACAGCGGCCATGACAAGTGGCAGCATGCACTTACCAGAGCTAGCAGTGTTGGCAGTGCAAGCCACCACATCCGGTGCGTGGCCGTGGCAACAACGGTACCCTCACTGGATCAGTACTGAACCATGATTTTGGGCAATATTCTTAGATGTGTAGCCTGGATCCAACCCTTCTAACAATTTCTCTAAGCTACCTCATATCCTCTTAGGACATCCCTTTTCTGTTTAAATCAGCTGGAGCTGGTTTTTCCTGCATGCAGCATACAAAAAATTAAAAAAAATAACAAACCAAACCCAGTGCCACTGAGTCAACGGCGACTCATAGAATTGACCTATAGGGTTTCCAAGGCTGTAAATCTTTACAGAAACAGACTGCCACATCTTTCTCCTGCAAAACAGCTAGTGGACTTGAACTGCTGACCTTCTGGTTAGCAGATGAGCGCTTTAACCACTGTCCCACCAGAGCTTCTTAGCTTGCAGTGTAAGATGCTGATATATATTCCCAGTTTGATCCAGAGTTTGAGAAAAGGTACATAGAGCAGCTTTACTCATAAAACTAGAAAACAAATGCCTATTGACATGTTAATGAATAAACAGACTAAATGGTCTTCCAATACCTTTATGTTTTTTAGTATCAGGTTGCAGTGCAATAAATTACTTAATATGGCCCTCTAAACCACGCAAGTCTTGTAACTCCCACACAGTGACTGGGTGGCACTATGCAAATAAGGTGCTTGTGGCCCAATAAGGGGATCGGACAGCTTGCTAACAATGCAAATAAGGTGCCAGGAACCCTTGTAGGGGTAGAACCATGCAAATAAGGTGTATGGAACCCTAACAAGGGGATTGGTCAGTTTTGCCATTCTGCTAGGCTTAAAATGAGCCATCCCAGGGGCAGAAAGGGGGAACCTCACTACCACCAAGAAAGAAGAGTCAGGACTGGAGCGTGTCTTTTGGACCCTAGGGTCACTGTGCTGAGAACTTTTAGGCCCAGGAGACAGAGAGCTGTGACATCAGAGACAGCAAGAAGAGGTGGCAGAGATACAGCAGCAGCAGAACCAGGAGATGGGCACGAGATAACGCAGAAGGCTTCCCAGTCCATTAAGAGAGGTGGCTACAGTGGACTTGCCAACCCACAGGGCATCAGGGGGCTGAGAGAAGCCCTGCATGGCTGAGAGAAGCTGAGAAAGCTGTCTTGCACTGAAGAAGGGAGACTTTGCCTACGTGCTTCTTGATCCTGACCCTGATACCAAGTTGTAGCCTGTTCTTCTTGTTTCTGAATTATAACCTGTTACTTCCCTAATAAATCCCATAATCGCTGAGTATTTTCTGTGAATTCTGCATGGCGACTGCAATGAATTATCAAACCCAGCAGAGAGACAGCTGGTGTCAGAGTTGGTAAAAACGTTGGGGGGTGGAGGTATGTTTGACCTCCACTTCATAGGAATCACCCATGGATTGCTGATAGTGATTCTCTCTCCATCCCCTCCTCAAGTTAGAGGAGGTCAGGTGCCCCATGCTGTCATTTTTACACAGGTGATAACTGTGAAATGGCCCAGCAACTTTTCAGAATATTAGAATGCTATGAAACTTGTTTGGCAGCTTCATGGTTCCCTATTCTAATACTAACAATAATCACTAAAAAGCTGACCTTTATCGAGTGTTTACTACATTACTTCTGTGCTAAGAACATTACATGAATTATTTCATTTAACCCTTACAATTGACTTGTGAGGTAAATATGATTTCCCCGTTTTACAGATGAGAAGACCAAGTCCCAGGAATACTAAGGAATTTAAACTGGCATATTTATAATATATCCTCTTGCAAATGGAACCCTATTACAATAAGAGCTAACACCTGAGTATTTACCATGTGTCAGGCATCCTTCTAGGTGATTTTCACATATTAACTAATTTATTCCTAATTTCTTCATGTGCATTATCTCATTTAACCTCACAATAGCTCTCTAACCTAGGTACCATTATTATTCCTGTTTTACAGGGAAGAAAATAGAGAGATTAATAAATTTGCTTAATGCCATGTAGCTAGCAAGCAATGAAACTGGGCTTAAAATTTGGCAGTCTAGCTTCAGAGTCCTCATTTTTAACCACTACATTACACTGCCTCTCTAAGAGGTACCTAAAATACATCAATGGACCATGCAACCAAGATATATATATATATATATATATATATATATATATATATATATATATATATATATATATATATATATAACACCTATATGGGTTAAACTCATTGCTTTCTTCATGCTGACAACTTACACTGCTGTTTCTTCCATTCTATTTCTACATCATGATGCACAGTTAAAGAGTAGCAGCTACTTCAATATCTTAATTTACTCCGACCTTCCCTTTCAACAATTCAAGACTGAAACATCAGCCTCCAATTATATCATTATCTCTGTCTTCTGTCCCCACCTGAACTCGAGAGACAATTTCATCTGGAAATCTCCTATACCTGGCAGTGGACAGACGCAGAATAAAACTATGACACCTGGGACTCAAGGGCTCCATGAGACTAAGCCCATTCTTGAAAATGGCATCAACTACCAGAAAAAGTACATGTGCTATCACTGACCCTGATCACCCAGTGGTTTTTCATCAGTGGCAAGTTTGCCCTTCAGGGAACATTTAACAATGCCTAGAGCCATTTCTGGTTGTTACAACTGGGGGTGATGTGCTATTGGTATCTTGAAAATAGAAGCTAGGGATGCTACTACACGTCCTACATTGCACAGAACAGTTCCTCACAAAGTTCCATCCAAAAATGCCCATAGTGTATGGCTGAGAAACTCTGTAAACAGCCTGATGCCATAAATTGCCTTGTACACTAGCAGGCCCCATTGGTCTTAATGTTTATTCACTTAAATGTCATAATGTGACCCATTTTAAAGCATGAGACCAACTGCACTGGAAGAGAATACCTCCCCTAAACCCCCCTTTGGTGGGCGACATACTTAGACTATCCATCACTCCAGCAAACTTTCTCTGCACTACAACAGCTATAAATGGCTCATAAAACTATTTGCAGTCTGACCCCTACCTACCTTTCCAGTTGCTTCTCATACCATACTTACCCCCACTCTCTCGATACTAGCTAATTAGACAACCAAATGTCCATTAACTTCATCTTCACCCTCCTTCCTGTCAATTCAATTCCTAGTCTATAGCCTTTTCTGTAGCTGCCCAAGACCTCGGACTAAAAGAAAACAGCTCATGTAATTTTTTCTAGCACTATTTAGGTTTTTCAAAATCTTGAAATTAACATAACAAAAAGCTTTATATTTGACAGTTCCTCATTTATAGGTGAAGACTCTATGGAAAATAAAAGATGTATTATTTACACAGGCTTATCCAAAGTCTAAAAAACTATCTTAATAATGCAAAAAAGAGGCATGGAAACAAGTTTCTTCCTATTACCAATATATTACATTATTTATGGAAAAAATTTCTAAATGCTTAGAAACTTTATATAAGGAATGTAAAAGAACATGTCTCACCCTTAATTAAACTTGTGGAACTACACAAGGCATAATATCTTCTAAAAACACATATTTAACAATGTTCTTTAATCCAGTTTACCACTGATCGAGCAAAACTAAACGGTATTACAATAGGCTTAAAGCTTTTCCAGTTGTTTCTTAAATCTATTTAAAAAAAAGTTATCTGAAAATGCATTAAATTGTACTGTGAAAAATTTCCAATACTCAGCTCACTGGCCACATATGTTCAGTAGGTATTTTGTTCTGTTATCAAGTAGTTATATTTTCTTTTAATTTAAAGGACTAAATTCTTGGTTTAAGCCAATTCTAGGCAAAAGAGCTGTGAGTAAATTAAACAGTACATAAAAAGAAAAGAAAGAAGTTGCAAATATTCAACTCTGTTCTGGTTACGGCTCCAGACAATGAAAGCTGCAGTGCTTAGTGGACTAATTATGTGTGTCAACAGACACGCATTTTGTTCCAATATCAAAAAGCACAAATGCTTTCTGTGTCAAGTGAAATTATTTAGATTTTTGTTTGCCTACAAAAACAGAAAGCAATTCCATTAAACTCATAATTCAAATAGTCTTTGAAACTGCCTTCTGTATTAGCAAACTTATGACCTTTTAAAAATGGTGAGTGTATCTAGTATCGTTATTGTTGTTAGCTGCTGTTGAGTGGCCCCCAACTAATGGGAAGGACATGCACAACGGAATGAAAAGCTGCCTGGTCCTGACCATCCCATGATCAGTTGTGGATAGGAATCACTGTGACCCATAGGGTTTCCACTGGCAGATTTTCTGGAGTGGAAAAGCCTGGCAACGCACCAGCTCTAATGACGGAGGGTGGTGGCTCTGCATGAGGTGCGCTGGCTGGAAATCTAACCCTCGTCCCCTGGATGGAAGGCAAGAATGCTACCACTGAACCACCACTGCCTCGTTGTTAGCTGACACGGAATCAGGCCCTGACTCACGGCAATCCCATCCCCAATGGAAAGAAACACTGCCCTGTACTGCACCATCCCCAGGATTGGGTATAGGTTCTTCAGCATCACAGCAACACTCAGGCATCCACTGGCAGAGAGGTGATGGCTGTGCATGAGGTGTGTGAGGTGTCTGACCAGAAATCAAACCCAGGTCTCTCACATGGAAGATGAGAATTCTACCACTGAACCATCACTATTTTTGGTTTTATCATTGCTTTAAAAAGGGTTAATTCATCACCATTCAAAAGTGATGTGGCAGGAAAACTAACCTAGGTATCTGGAGACATGAATTTACAGACCAGTTCTGTTCCTTATTATGACTTTATAGAAGTTACTTTACTTTCCTAAGTTTCGATTTCCTCATATATAACACAAGACTATTAACTTCACCTATATACAGCTATTTTGAGAATCAAGTGTGAAAAAACTGCTTAGAAAACTAAAAAGCATCCAAAGACTTCACCAAAAGAGTAAAAAGATTACCTACAGACTGGGAAAAAGCTTTTAGCTATGAAATTCCCAGTAAGCGCCTGATCTCTTAAATCTACACGATACTGCAAAAACTCAACTACAAAAAGACACAGTTAAAAAATGGGCAAAAGATATGAACAGATGCTTCACTAAAGAGGACATTCAGGTAGCTAACAGATACATGAGGAAATGCTCACTTATCATTAGCCATCAGAGAAATGCAAATCAAAACTACAATGAGATTCTATCTCACTCCAACAAGGCTGGCATTAATCCAAAAAACACAAAATACTAAATGTTGGAGAGGTTGTAGAGAGACTGCAACACTTATACACTGCTTGTGGGAATGTAAAATGGTACAACCACTTGGGAAATTGATTTGGCGCTTCCTTAAAAAGCTAAAGCTAGAAATAGAAGTACCATACGATCCAGCAATCCCACTCCTTGGAATATATCCTAGGAAAATAAGAGCCTTTACACAAACAGATACATGCACAGCCATGTTCACTGCAGCACTGTTTACAATAGCAAAAAGATGGAAGCAACCAAGGTGCCCATCAACAGATGAATGGATAAATAAATTATGGTGTAGTCACACAATGGAATACTACACATTGATAAAGAACAGTGATGAATCTGTGAAACATTTCATAACATGGAGGAATCTGGAAGGCATTATGCTGAGTGAAATTAGTTGCAAAAGGACAAATATTGTATAAGAACAGTATTTTAAGAACTCGAGAAATAGTTTAAACAGAGAAGAAAATATTCTTTGATGGTTATGGGGTGGGGGGAAGGTGGGAGAGGGTTATTCACTAATCAGACAGTAGATAAGAACTATTTTAGGTGAAGGGAAAGACAACATGCAATACAGGAGAGGTCAGCACAACTGGATTAAACCAAAAGAAAAGAAGTTTCCTGAATAAACTGAATGCTTCAAAGGCCAGCATAGCAGGGGCGGGGGCTTGGGGACCATGGTTTCAGGGGACATCTAAGTCAATTGGCATAATAAAATCTATTAAGAAAACATTCTGCATCCCACTTTCGAGAATGGGGTCTGGGGTCTTAAACGTTAGCAAGAGGCCATCTAAGATGCATCAATTGGTCTCAACCCATCTGGACCAAAGGAGAATGAAGAACACCAAGGACACAAGGTAATTACGAGTCCAAGAGACAGAAGGGCCACATAAACCAGAGACTACACCAGTATGAGACCAGAAGAACTAGATGGTGCCCAGCTACAACTAAACACTGCCCTGACAGGGAACACAACAGAGAACCCCTGAGGGAGCAGGAAAGCAGTGGGATGCAGACCCCAAATTCTCGTAAAAAGACCAGACTTAATGGTCTGACTGAGACTAGAAGGACTCCGGTAGTCACGGCCCCCAGACCTTCTGTTAGCCCAAGACAGGAACCATTCCCAAAGCCAACTCTTCAGATGGGGATTGTACTGGACCATGGTATGGAGAGGGATGCTGGTGAGGAGTGAGCTTCTTGGATCAGATGGTCACTTGAGACTATGTTGGCATCTCCTGTCTGGAGGGGAAATGAGAGGGTAGAGGGGGTTAGAAGCTGGCGGAATAGACACGAAAAGAGAGAGTGGAGGGAAGGAACGGGCTGTCTCATTAGGGAGAGAGTAATTGGGAGTATTTAGCAAGGTGTATATAAGTTTTTGTGTGAGAGACTGACTTGATTTGTAAACTTTCACTTAAAGCACAATAAAAAAAAAAAAACTAAAAAGCACCATATAAAGATATTATCATTATAGCACACTGATTTCAGTACAAGACCAATAGGACAAGTATCGGAGTAGTTCTGTCATCACGAGTATCTACCAGCAGAGCTATTCCTCCTAACTTTATCACCACAGGTAGCCTAACTACTCTTTTCTAAAACAGACCACAATTAAGACAGTTAAAATATGAATATAAATGTTAATGTTTACAGATTTGTTTTTCTTTATTCTACCTATCTTGGCAAGTTCATGTCTTTATAGGCAGATGACTGTCAAACCTTATAAAAAATTGGACGAAGCAAATGTGGCAAAATGACATAATTATTGAATCTCGATGGTGGATATATGAGAACTTACTATTTTATCTTTTTGTGCATATGTTACAAATTTTTCTTAATAAATACCTTAATCTATTAGTATCAACCACTGATTTGTCTTATATTTTCAACCACCTGCTATCTGAATACTAGCATTTCAAATCTTCCCCAAACTTATTATTGTGGTGAAAATATACACACCAAAACATGTGCCAACACAACTTCTACATTTACAATTCAACGACAATGTTTATAATTTTCATGTTGTGCCACCACTATCACTATCCTTTTCCAAAATATCCCAACACCACTGACATAAACTCAATATCTCCCAAACAAACACTCCTCTTCCCTCCCATGCAATTAATTATCTTTGGCTTCTATATTTTGCTTATTTTATATAAGTGAGATCATCGAGCATTTGTCCTTTTATGACTGACTTATTCCACTCAGCTTAATGTTTTCTAGGTTCATCCATGTTGTGGCATGCATCAGAACTTCATTTCTCTTTACAGCTGGATAATATTCCATGGTATGTACATAGTACATTTTGTTTATCCATTCGTTTATGGACATTTCGCTTGTTTCCACCTTTGGGTTATCATGAAAAGTGCTACAATGGACACCGGTATACAATCCCCGAAATTTTTCATCTTCTGCTGTTATTCTCATTTCTGTCAAGCCGTTCTTAGCTGCTAGTTACCTGTCTAACTACATTTCCTCCCACTTTTTCCTCGCTGATACTCAGCTCCAGCCACTTCACTGTTTCTCAAACACACGAATCTTATTGTTGACCTTGCTGTTCCCACTTCCTGGAAGGTTCTTACTCCCAGATTTTCAGATGACTTCACAGATTTTCAGTCATTCACATGTCTCCTTCCCTCATTTCATTCAGGTTTCTGCTCAAACATCATCTTCTTAGAAGGATGTTACCATGCTTTATAGTACTAGTTACTACCTTACATCATACTACAAAATAACTTATGTGTGTGTTCAACATATTTATGTCTCCCTCCCCAATCTGTCTACAAAATAAAAGCCAACTCCTTAGCCTAACATTCAAAATCCTTCCATGACCCAAAGTATCCTTTCCACCAACTTATGCTTCTTCAGACACCTTAAGTTGAGCTTACTCATTCTTCCTGTACATGTTTCTCAATTTCCTTTCCCTATGTCTTTGCTCAAGCAATGATCATCGTGATAAGCTCAAATTCTGTCATGCCATAAAACCCAGTTTAAGTGCCACCTTCACTGATATTCCTGCTTAGACTCCACTGAACTGAGAGTTCTTTAGGGGTACCACTCTTAAGGCATTATACTACACTGATTTTACTTACACAAAATTTTCTCTATTAATCAACACGCACCTTTAGGACAGAATATGTACCTAATTCATTTTTTAGCTTTCCGAGTTCCTTACACAAAAAAACAAAAATATGTGTATATTCTTTTCTCTGATATGGGATACATATTAGTGTTAATATCTTGAAGGGCAGATGGAAAGGAAGAATTTAGGCTATAATCTTAACATATGCTAATGAATACCTAACACAACTACTTTTCTTTCTTTGTTGTTAAAAATACACCTTATTTGCTTGGTTTTCCAATTTTCTTGCTTCTACCTTTAATTTTTTTTTTTTTTTTTTTTTTCAGTTTAGTTCCTTAAATTCACCCATCTTTTCAACTTTCACCTGGGTTAAAAATCACACCTCTATTTCTTACTAGTTATGTTAACCCTTCCAGGTCTCAGTTGCAAAACACATAAAATAGGGGGAAAAAAAACCCCAACGCGAACAGTTATTATAGCAATAAGTTAAAAAGTAAACTCTTAGTACAATGCCTGGCACATAACAGGCTCTCAGTGAATGGGGCCTATTAAGACATTCGTTTCTTCTAAAGATGAAGAAGCATCTGTTTAAACACATTTCAAGGTATAAAGTGCAAATATTAAAAATATAAAGAACAAAACCCACCTTTATCTCCTTTAATAAAGACTGGACTATACAAAGCAAAAAAAAAAAAGTTTTCCTTTTTTTTTTTTAATTTGAAAGGTAAAAAACACAAACTGATATCATTAAAAATGTAGAACAAGGAAGAAATTTGAATAATCAGTTACTTGGCAGTAATTTGCATCATCATCCAGACTATAGTTTCTAGTTTAGCATCGATTAGACTGACATTCACATAGAGGAAACTCATAGTGGTAAGCCACAAACAATGTATTTACGGTCACTGTGATGGTTAGGGTTGTCTATCAACTTGCCAGGTGGTCTGGCAGTTACCTAATAACGTAGTTTGGCAGTTATGCAATGATGTAGTTATTCTCCATGATGTGATCAGCCAATCAGTTGTAATGGGAGTTTCTTCAGGGGTGCAGTCTACATTCTATATATATACAGACATTCAGGCAAATCTCAATTGCTTGGTCTGGTCCCTGTATCCAGCACGTCACATATCTGACCTCCAGTTCTTGAGACTTGTGCTAGCTGCCTGCTGATCTTGGGATTCATCAGCCTAAGCAGACTGGAAGCCAGCGGCCTGCCATCTTAACCTGCTGCTCTTGTGATTCGTCGGTCTCTGCAGCTTGTGAGCCGGCAGCCTGCCATTTTACCTGCCAATCTTGGATTCATCCGGATCCGCAGTCTGCAAACCAGCAGCCTGCCGTCTGACCTGACGATCTTGGACTCATTAACACCTGCAGCTACAATGAGTCAAGAGAAGCCTCCAGCCTGACAATTCACCCATGGACTTGGGACCTGCCAGCTACAACTGCATAAGCCATTTCCTTGAAATAGATCTCCATGTATGTATGTGTATATACATACATTGTTGAGTGCCATCGAGTCAATTCTGACTCACAGCGGCCCTACAGGACAGAGTAGAACTACCCCTTACGGTTTCCAAGGCATGCCTGGTAGATTTAAACTGCCAACCTTTTGGTTAGCAGCGTGAGCTCTTAACCACTGTGCCACCAGGGCTCCTATACACATACACATATATACATATACAAACATGTATATGTACACGCTTCACTTATTTTGCTTCTCTAGAGAACTTAGCCTAAGGCACTGGTACCAAGAGTGGGTCTAAAGAAACAAAATCATAAGGATGAGTTTTCTGAACTGGTTCTCAAGTCTGACTAGTCTTAAAGGCACTGATAACTTTGCCTCCAGTAGTAAAAAGGATACTATTATTACATGTCAGCAGGTGGCAGTATTAACACCCAAAGTATCACTACCAATAGATACAGTATTGGTGAGAAGTGATCACGTGTTTGATACATTTCTACAGTTTTGTCAGAATGAAGAGTATAGGAAATATGGTTGGTCCTACTTTCCACAGGCAAAGTGGCAAAAGAAAGAGATGAGCTCAGGGCTTCAGAGTCACAGTTCAAGCACCACATAAAAGACCTCAGAGTTGCCACTTGTGCCCTGAAAGAAAGCCTTATAGTAACACAGCTGGTATTGCTGAAAACCCAACTCAGAGTCTTACTGTAAGAGTGATTTACAATGCCAACTGAATTCTCAGCCTGGAATGTGGTCTTAAGTTAAAGTGAGGGCACTGATTGGAAAGATTGAAGACTCCGAAATTTGGAATGCAGACATGGGCAGATGATCAGGAAGCTGGGGACACAGAGCCCCTTAATTTCCATTGAATCACTTCTGCCAACAGAACATCCCTCTCTGTCCCATCTGAAGAGATTACTCCATCTTTGCTAAGTCACCCTCCCCAGTAAAACCATTATCCCTTCCACCCTCATCTGATAAGATTAACCAGGCTGTGCCAGAAGAGTCATGACTGAGATATCACTTGGGATGGTGCCTGGGTTATCACCTGAGGTAGATGCCTTATAAGACATTGCTCAACGTTCCCAGGACCAACACCCTCTACCCATTTTGGCTTATGGACCTATAACTAAAGTCCCAGCAGGCCCCAAAAAGTGAAGTATAAAGTGTGACCCAGGAAGAGGTACACTACACTCCAAAAGAACTGCTTGACTTTTCTAATATGTACAAACAGAAACCTGGGGAATATATGTAGGAATGGCTATTAAGGGTGTAGGATAACAGCACAAGGAACATAAAGTTGGGTCAGTCTGAGTTTGGTGATATGATCCCACTAAGCACAGATTCTGCATTCAATGCTTCAGCTTGAGAAGTTGGGAAAGAATCTAATACGGTATTTGGTTGGTTCAGTGAAGCATGGATTACATGGTGGCCTACACTAAATCAAGCTGAAGTACCAGACCTGCCTTAGTATACTGTAGAAGAAAGTATCCAAAGACTTAGGGAAACTGGCATGCTAGAATGGATTTATCAGGTTACACCCACAGACCCACATATAGAGTGCCCAGAGGACACACCTTTTGCCACAATGGTGAGGAACGAATTTGTAAAGGGAACCCCAGCATCCTTGAAGACTGTTGTGATTGCTATTTTATGTAAGTCAGATTTGACGGTGGGAACTGCCCTAACTGAAGTAAGACACCTAACCACAATGGGGCTTATTGGACCCTGTGGTGGTAATGGTTAAGTGTCACCATTCAAAAAAGACAAGGTGGGCATGATTACAGTAATCAACAGTGGAGTCAAAGCAGTAATCAGAATAGTCTGACTCATATGGACTAATGACGGTGGCTACTTAGTCATGGTGGCCTTAGAAGTGAAAGAGACGGGAAACCTACTAAATATTTACTTGATGCGTACAAGTGGAAGAATTCTAGGTCAGCAGTCCAACTCAAATCGCCATAATAGAGTCAAGGCCCCTTAATCAATTCCCATGGTTGAGTGAGCTTGCAGACCCACAATCCCTCGAATGAAGGGGAGGTTACGTCCCCTTGAGGAAGAGCCCCAATACACTGCCAAAAATTTATACTGTTAATCTTTCTTCCAGCCTTCCCCAGAGAGATCTGCATTCTTATATGCGAGTGACTGTTCACTGGGGAAAAGGAAATAATCAGACTTTTCAGAGAGTACTGCACATTGGCTCTGAACTAATTCCAGGGGACCCAAAACATCACTGTGACCACCACCAGTTGGAGTGGGGGTATATGGAGGTCAGGTTATTAAAGGACTCTTAGCTCAGGTTCACCTCACAGTGGGTCTCAGAACCCATCCTGTAGTGATTTCCCTGGTTCCAGATGCATAATTGGAATAGATATACCCAGAAACTGGCAGAAACCCCAAGGTGGATCTCCGTCAAGTGGAATAAGGGCTATTACGGTACGGAAAGCCAGGTGGAAGCCATTAGAACTGCCCCTACCTGGGAAAATATTAAACCAAAAGCAATACTGCATTCCTAGAGAGGGATTGCAGAGATTACTGCCACCATTAAGGACTTGAAGGATGCAGGGGTGGTGATTCCCACCACATCCCCTTTCAACTCACCTATTTGGCCTGTGCAAACAGCAGACAGATTTTGGACAATGCCAGTGGATTAATGTAAACTTAATCAGGTGGTGATTCCAACCGTAGCTGCTGTTCCAGATGTGGATTCACTGCTTGATCCCATTGATACATCTCCTGGTACCTGGGGTACAGGGCTATTTATCTGCCTAATGCCTTTTTCTCGATTCAGGCATTGAAGGAACACTAGAAGTAGTATGCCTTCAGCTGGCAAGGCCACCAATACACCTTTGCTGTCCTACCTCAGCAGTATATCAACTCTCCAGCCCTATATCATAATTTAGTGCACAAGGACCTTGATTGCCTTTCCCTTCCACAAGATGTCACACTGGTCCATTACATTGATGGCATTATGCTGACGGGTCCTACAAAGGAAGAAATGTCCATGAATCTGAACTTAATGGTAAAACATCTGCATACTAGAGGGTGAGAAATTGTTGTTGTTGTTGTTGTTAGGTGTCATCAAGTCAGTTCCAACTCATATCGACCCCATGCACAATAGAATGATCCTGCGCCATCCTTACAATAGTTGTTATGCTTGAGCTCATTATTGCAGCCACTGTATCAATCCCCTCGCTGAGGGTCTTCCTCTTTTCTACTGACCCTGTGCTTTCTCAAGCCTGGTGTACCTCTTCAGGGACTGATCCCTCCTGAAAACATGTCCAAATTATATAAGACGCAGTCTCGCCATCCTTACTTCTAAGGAGCATTCTGGTTGTATTTCTCTAAGACAGATTTGTTCGTTCTTTTAGCAGTCCACAGTATATTCAATATTCTTCACCAACACCACAATTCAAAGATGTCAATTCTACTTCAGTCTTTCTTATTCATTGTCCAGCTTTCACATGCATATGATGCGACTGAAAATACCATGGCTTCGGTCAGGCGCACCTTAGTCTTCAGGGTGACATCTTTGCTCTTCAACATTTTGAAGAGGTCCTTTGCAGCAGACTTACCCAATGCAATGCGTCTTTTGATTTCCTGACTGCTGCTTCCATGGCTGTTGATTGTGGATCCAAGTAAAATGAAATCCTTGACAACTTCAATCTTTTCTCCATTTATCATGATGTTGCTCACTGGTCCAGTTGTGAAGATTTTTGTTTTCTTTATGTTTTTTGTCCAATCCATACGGAAGGCTGTGGTCTTTGATCTTCATTAGTGCTTCAAGTCCTGTCACTTTCAGCAAGCAAGGTTGTGTCATCTGCATAACGTGGACTGTTAATGAGTCTTCCTCCAATCCTGATGCCCCGTTCTTCTTCATATAGTCCAGCTTCTCGAATTATTTGGTCAGCATACAGATTGAATAGGTATGGTGAAAGAATACAACCCTGACGCCCACCTTTCCTGTCTTGAAACCAATCAGTATCCCCTTGAGCTGTACTCTTCATCTATGTAAAGGTTCCTCATGAGCACAATTTAGTGTTCTGGAATTTTCATTCTTCGCACTGTTATCCATAATTTGTTACGATCCACACAGTCGAATGCCTTTGCATAGTCAATAAAACACAAGTAAACATCCTTCTGGTATTCTCTGCTTTCAGCCAGGATTCATCTGACATCAGCAATGATATCCCTGGTTCCATGTCCTCTTCTGAAACCAGCCTGAATTTCTGGCAGTTCCCTGTTGATATACTGCTGCAGCCGTTTTTGAATGATCTTCAGCAAAATTTTGCTTGCGTGTGATATTAATGATATTGTTCTACAATTTCCAAATTCGGTTGGATCACCTTTTGTGGAAATAGGCATAAATATGGATCTCTTCCAGTCAGTTGGCCAGGAAGCTATCTTCCATATTTCTTCACATAGACGAGTGAGCACCTCCGCGCTGCATCTGTTTATTGAAACATCTCAATTGATATCCCATCAATTCTTGGAGCCTAGTTTTTTCGCCAATGCCTTCAGAGCAGCTTGGACTTCTTCCTTCAGTACCATCAGTTCCTGATCATATGCTACCTCTTGAAATGGTTGAATATCGACTAATTCTTTTTGGTATAATGACTCTGTGTATTCCTTCCATATTCTTTTCATGCTTCCTGCATCTTTTACTATTTTCCCCATGGAATCCTTCACTATTGCAACTCGAGGCTTGAATTTTTTCTTCCGTTCTTTCAGCCTGAGAAACGCCGAGCATGTTCTTCCCTTTTGGTTTTCCATCTCCAGTTCTTTGCACATGTCATTATAATACTTTACTTTGTCTTCTTGAGCCACCCTTAGAAATCTTCTGTTCAGTTCTTTTATCATTTTTTCCTTTTACTTTATCTGCTTGATGTTCATGAGCAAGTTTCAGAATTTCCTCTGACATCACCTTGGTCTTTTCTTTCCTTCCTGTCTTTTCAATGACCTCTTGCTTTCATCATTTATGATGTCCTTGATGCCATTCCACAACTCATCTCGTCTTCGGTCACTAGTGTTCAATGTGTCAAATCTGTTCTTCAGATGGTCTCTAAATTCAGGTGGGATATACTCAAGGTCGTATTTTGGCTCTCGTGGACTTGCTCTGATTTTCTTCAGTTTCAGCTTGAACTTGCATAGGAGCAATTGAGTCTGTTCCACAGTCAGTCCCTGGCCTTGTTCTGACTGATGATACTGAGCTTTTTCATCATCTCTTTCCACAGATGTAGTCAGTTTGATTTCTATGTGTTCCATCTGGCGAGGACCATGTGTATAGTCACCATTTATGTTGGTGAAAGAAGCTATCTGCAACGGAGAAGTTGTTGGTGTTGCAAAATTCTGTCATTCGATCTCTGGCATTGTTTCTGTCACCAAGACCTTATTTTCCAACTACTGATCCTTCTTTGTTTCCAACTTTTGCATTCCAATTGCCAGTAATTATCAATGCATCTTGACTGCACGTTCGATCAATTTCAGACTGCAGCAGCTGATACAAATCTTCTATTTCTCCATCTTTGGCCCTAGTGGTTGGTGCATAAATTTGAATAACAGTCATATTAACTGATCTTCCTCGTAGGTGTGTGGGTATTATCCTATCACTGACAGTGTGGTACTTCAGGATAGATCTTGAAATGTTCTTTTTGATGATGAATGCAACACCATTCCTCTTCAAGTTGTCATTCCCAGCATAGTAGGCTATATAATTGTCTGATTCAAAACGGCCAATACTCAGCTCACTAATGCCTAGGATATCGATATTTATGCATTCCATTTCATTTTTGACAATTTCCAATTTCCCTAGATTCATACTTCGTACATGCCAGGTTCCAATTATTACTGGATGTTTGCAGCTGTTTCTTCTCATTTGCAGTCGCACCACATCAGCAAACGAAAGTCCCAAAAGCTTTACTCCACCCATGTCATTAAGGTCGACTCTACCTTGAGAAGGCAGCTCTTCCTGAGTCATCTTTTGAGTGCCTTCCAACCTGGGGGGCTCATCTTCCAGCACTATTATCAGACAATGTTCCGCTGCTATTCATAAGGTTTTCACCGGCTAATGCTTATCAGAAGTAGACTGCCAGGTCCTTCTTCCTAGTCTGTCTTAGTCTGGAAGCTCAGTTGAAACCTGTCCTCAACGGGTAACCGTGCTGTTATATGAATACCGGTGGCATAGCTTCCAGCATCACAGCAACACACAAGCCACCACAGTATGACAAACTGACAGGCAGCCTTAAGCACTACATATATGAGAGGTATTACTAGTATTAGTCATTCAACAAAATACTATTGTTGTTGTTGCTAGTTGCCATTGAGTCAATTTTGACTCATGGCAACCCCACATGTGCAGAGTAGAACTGCTCAATAAGGTTTTCAAGGTCGTGACCTTTCAGAAGCAGATCTCCAGACCTGTCTCCCAAGGCTCCTTTGGGTGGGTTCAAACCACCAACCTTTACGGTTAGTAACTGATTGTACCACCAGGGTTGATTTTAATTCAATATAAAATTATTTACTATCTTTCTTCTTATTCTAATGAGTCAGAATAGTGGTTCTTACATAGTATATATTAGAACATTCAAACCGGAAAAAATATACATGGCTTGAGATCCCTCACTGCAGATGTAGATTCAATGGGTCTGAGATGAAGTATGGAACTCAGTACTTTCTTGAAAGCTCTATGCTTGGATTCTGATGCACCCAAAGTAGAGAAAGCAAATGAGAGTTGGATGAGTTCAAATATGAGTGTATTACCACTGTTACTTCAACAGAAACCTTTAGCCATTGTCATATTTCATATTTAAACAAGTAAAAGTTTTAAACACAAAAAGCTGGCCCACAACTCATGTTGATTTTTATGTGGCAAGTAAGCTATCCTCTAAATTCCAGAAGGCTCAAAGGCAAATGATAACTTAATTAGCATTATGAAAAAAACTCTCTCTCCTCTCCCAACCACCTTTTCCTATGTATACATGTGGTGAAGAGTTTATTTAGAATGCCAAATGTTTAGAAGAACTAAGTCAAAACTGAGAAAGTCTTTGATTGCGATAGACTGATTTAAAAAACCATATAAATACTACCCAATCACCTCAGAATTAGACTCGATATCTTCTGTGGCTGGTTTAGATGCATCAAGAGTTGTGGTATCATTGCTGCAGTCAGACATACCTAAAAGTAAAATGTGTTAAGCACACATTAAATAATTTAGTTAAAAGAGCTGTATCATCTCACCAATATTGTTACAAATATTCTACAATATAAATGACTTACATGTAAATCAAAATTGGCTTTTACAAAACTATCTACAATCTTAAGTATCTAATGATTACAACAGTTAAACAACTATAACAAAAGGAAATTCAGGAAAAGTACTTACACAGAATGTGAAAATGCACACTTCAAATTAAAAACAAGTTGTGGAGGTGGGGCAAGGATGGCGGAATAGACAGATGCTTCCAGCAATCTCTCTTATAACAAAGACCCAAAAAACCAAGTGAAACGATTATATTTATGACAAGCTAGGAGCCCTGAACATCAAAAGCAAACTGAGGGGCAGGGGAAGACACGGTTCACAAACAGAGAGGAGTTACCAGACCTGAATCGCAGGGAGCCCTCAGGCACCATTCCCGGGAGCGGCTGTGGCGGGCTGTTACTAGCATTTGGCCGCAGTTTCCACAGGGAGAAACAGCCAGCCACACAGCCTGCTCACACCTCCAGAACCAGAGAAGAACGGCGCTCTCAGCAAAAGTTAAGTGCTTGCGTATATTTTACCGCGCACCACCCCACCCCCAGCCGACTTCAGTGGCTGTTGATTTCCCTAGGCCTGAGGTAGGCCCATCTGAGTGCCCTGGGCAATGCTCCTGGACTTGGAGAAGGAATAAATTCACAACAAAGGAAAAAGTTAATTTGCCAGCTCCACCAACCTGGGGAGCTCAGGACGTAAGTGGCTCCTGTCCAGGCATAAAAGGTCCGTGGACTTTGAATACCTTTACCCCCTGCATGGACCTGTGTGGGCCTATTCCAGGAGAACAGGCACTTGCTAGCAGACTGTGACTGTTAAAGCTGTGTGGTAGAGAAGTGGGTGTTTGACATTTTAAACAGCTTTGTCCATTAAGCAGGGTCCTCACCTACCCACAACAGGAGCCTAAGGACTGGTGGCTCCTCTCAGGTCACCCGGCCACCCGTGACAGGATAACTGGTACCTCCCAGTCCTTACAACCAAAATCACTGGGTGCCCATGGTCCGTCTGCAGAACCGACCCACCTGCATGCTCTAGGGAAGAGGGATGCACTTTCCTCAGAGACACTCAGGGGACAGTTGTCAGCCCCCGGCCTTGTGCAGAGCGTGAGCCCCTGCTGCAATCAGATACCGGTACCTACACCATACACCCCCGCCCCTCTAAGACTGCAGGACTGAGCCTGTACCACACTTTATGACCAGTTACCTGGACACCTCAGCTGAATCTACACAAGAAAAGTGAATGGACTCAAAAGCTCATATACCTGATAACACCTCTAGCAATCTGGTGGCAGGACATCAGAGCCCCAAAGACAAAAATAATCAAGCTAGCTCACTCAAGAAACCCATTTGGGCATATCAAAACAAAACGAGAAACTAGGATATAGTAAGCAAACATAAAATAAACTAATACTACAGATGGCTCAGAGACAAGAGTCGATATCAAACCACATAAAGAAACTGACCATGATCGCTTCAACAAGCTCTCAAAACAGAGAATCAAAGGATCCTCTGGATGAAGGTGCCTTCCTGGAATTACCAGATGCACAATTCAAAAGACTAATATACAGAACTCTTGAAGACATAAGGAAAGAGATCAGGCAATACACAGAACAAACTAAGGAACACAGATAAAAGAGTTGAAGAAATTAAAAAGGTTCTTCAAGAACATAATGAAAAGTTTAATAAGCTGCAAGAATCCAGAGAGAGATACTAATCAGAAATTCGGAAGATTGACAATGAAATTACAGAGACAACTCAATAGAAATGCAGAGGAGGAGAATAGAGTAAGTGGAAGGCAGAATTACAGACCTTGAAGATAAACCACTTGACACTAACATATTTGAAGAAAAATCAGATAAAAGAATGTAAAAAAAAAATGAAGGAACTTTAAGAATCATTTGGGACTCTATCAAGAGAAACAACCTACGAGTGATTGGAGTACCAGCACAGGAAGGTATAACAGAAAATACAGTGAGAATTGTTGAAGATTTGTTGGCAGAAAACTTCCCTAGTATCATGAAAGATGAGACGATATCAATCCAAGATGATCATGGAACTCCACATAAGGTAGATTTTAAAAGAAAGTCACCAAGACATATTATAATCAAACATGCCAAAACCAAAGATAAAGAGACAATTTTAAGAGCAGCTAGGGATAAACAAAAAGTCACCTACAAAGAAGAGTCAATAAGAATAAGTTCGGACTTAAAAAAAAAAAAAAAAAATTTTTTTTTTTTTTTTTTTTTGCTCAGCAGAAACCATGCAGGCAAGAAGACAATGGGATGACTTATATAAAGTTTTGAAGGAAAAAAATTGCCAGCCAAGAATCACATATCCAGCAAAACTATCTCTCAAATATGAAGGTGAAATTAGGGCATTTCCAGATAAACGTAAGTCCAGGGATTTCATAAAAACCATATAAAAACTACAAGAAATACTAAAAGGAGTTTTTTGCTTAGAAAATCAATAATATCAGGTATTAGCCCAGGACCAGAACACTAGACAGGGTAATCAGATGTTAACCCAGACAGGGAAATTACAAATATATATCAAGAAATTACAAATATAAATTACACTCAAAACGGGAAAAGAGTCATGTCATTATGTAAAAGAAGACCACATTAAAATAATATACAGGAACTAAGAAATGTAGTCATAGATCTTTCACATGGAGAGGAAGACAAGGCAATACAAAGAAATAAAACTTAGGTTTAAACTTAGAAAAATAGGGATAAATACTAAGGTAACCACAAAGGAGACTAACTATCCTACTCATCAAAATAAAATACAAGAAAAAAATAGAGACTCAGCAGAAACAAAATCAACAACGAATAAGAGGAAAAGACAATATATAAACTACTCAGCTAAAAAAATTATGCGGGAAAAAGAAACTGTCAACAACACACACAAAAAAAGACATCAAAATGACAGCACTAAACTCATACCTATCCATCATTATGCTGAATGTTAATAAACTAAATGCACCGATAAAGAGACAGAGAGTGGGAGAATGGATTAAAAAAGAACAAGATATGTCTATATGCTGCCTACGAGAGACATACTTAGACTTAGAGACATGAAGAAATCAAAGCTCAAAGGAAGGAAAAATATATCAAGGAAACGACAATCAAAAAAGAGCAGGAGTGGCAATATTAATTTCTGACAAAATGGGCTTTAAAGTTAAACCGGAGGCAGAGCCAAGAGGGTGAATACACAGACGCTTCCTGCGAGCCCTCTTTACAACAAAGTCCCAAAAAAAACAAGGGAAACAAGTACATTTGTGACAAGCTGGTAGCCCTGAGCTTCAAAGGCAAGCTTAGAAAATGAACTGAGCGGCATGGGGAGGACGAGACCATACCGAAGCAGAGAGGTGTTACCGGACCTGAATCGCGGGGAGCCGTCAGGCACCATTCCCAGAGTGGCGGCGGCGGCAGGCTGGGGCTGGTACTAGCGTTCGGCTGCAGTTTCCTCAGGGAGAACCAGCCAGCCACACGGCCTGCTCACACCTCCAGAACCAGAAAAGTACGGCAATCTCGTCAAAAGCTAAATACTTGCGTATATTTTAATGCATCCCTCCACCCCCAAGCCGGCTTTAGTGGTTGAATTCCCTGGGCCTCAGATAGGCACTGTTGAGCACCTAGAGCCATCCTCCCGGCCTTGGGGAAGGAAAAAAATTGCAATTGGGAGAAAAGATAATTTGCTAACTCCACTAACTGGGTGAGCTCAGGACAGAAGCGGGTCCTGTCCACGCATAAATGGTTCGTGGACTCTGAGTACCTTTCCCGTCTGAATGGACCTGTGTGGGCCTATTTCGGGAGAACAGGCCCTTGTTGGCAGACTCCAACCATTTCAGCTGTGTGGTGGAGGTGTGGTTGTTTGATGTTTGATGTTGCTTTGACCATTCAACAGGGTCCTCACGTACCCACATCAGGGACCTAAGGACCGGTAGCTCCACTCAGGTCACCCAGTCACACGCGACAGGGGTCTAAGGATAACTGGTACCTCCCAGTCCTTACAACCAAATCCTTTGGGTGCCCACAGTCCGTCTACAGATCCCGCCCACCTGCACACTCTAGGGAACAGGGATGCACTTTCCTCAGAGACACTCGGGGGTCGGTCCTCAGCCCCCTCCCTTGTTCAGAGCGTGACCCCCTGCTGCAATCAGATACCGGTATACACACCAATCACCCCTGCCCCTCTAAGGCTGTAGGACAGAGCCTGTGCCACACACTTGATAATCAGCTACCTGGAAACCTGAGCTGAATTCATACAAGAAAAGTGAATGAACTCCTAGACTGATATACCTGAAAACAGCTCTAGCCATCTGCGGACAGGATGTCCGAGCTCTAAAGGCAAAAATAATCAAGCTAGCCCACTCAAGCAACCCATACGGGTATATCAAAACAAAACAAAGCAAGAAGCTACGACACAGTAAGCAAGCATAAACTAATACAATAACTTATAGATGGCTCGCAGACAACAGTCAATATCAAGTCACATAAAGAAACAGACTATGAACACCTCAACAAACTATCAAAACAAAGAATCCAGGGATCTTCTAGATAAAAGTGCATTCCTGGAATTACCACAGCCAGAATACAAAAGTTTAATATACAGAACCCTTCAGGACATCAGGAAGGAAATAAGGCAATACGCAGAACAAGCTAAGGAACACACAGATGAAGCATTTGATGAAATTAGAAAGATTATTCAGGAACATAATGAAAAGTTTAATAAGCTGGAAAAATCCATAGACAGACAGCAATCTGAAATTCAGAAGATTAACTATAAAATTACAGAAGTAGACAACTCAATAGAAACTCAGGGGAGCAGAACTGAGCAAGTAGAAGCCAGAATTTCTGAACTTGAAGATAAATCACTTGGCACTAATATATTTGAAGAAAAATCAGATAAAAGAATTTAAAAAAATTAAGAAACCTTAAGAATCACGTGGGACTCTATCAAGAGAAAACACCTACGAGTGATTGGTTTCAGGGGACATCTAAGTCAATTGGCATAATAAAATCTATTAAGAAAACATTCTGCATCCCACTTTGGAGAATGGTGTCCGAGGTCTTAAATGCTAGCAAGCAGCCATCTAAGATGCATCAATTGGTATCAACCCACGTGGAGCAAAGAAGAATGAAGAATGCTAAAAACACAAGGTAATTATGATCCCCTGAGGCAGAAAGGGCCACATAAACCAGAGACTATATCAGCCTGAGACCAGAAGAACTAGATGACTGCCCTGGACAGGGAACACAACATAGAACCCATGGGGGAGCTGGAGAGCAGTGGGATGCAGACCCCAAATTCTCATAAAAAGGCCAGACTTAATGGTCCGAGTGAGACTAGAATGATCCCGGAAGTCATGGTCCCCAGACCTTCCATTAGCCCAAGACAGGAACCATTCCTAAAGCTAACTCTTCAGACTGGGGTTGGACTAGACTATGGGATAGTCAATGATAGTGGTGAAGAATGAACTTTTTGGATCAAGTAGACACATGAGACTATGTTGGCATCTCTTGTCTGAAGGGGAGATGAGAGGGTGGAGAGGGTCAGAAGCTGGCCGAATGGACTCGAAAAGAAACAGAGGCAGGAAGGAGTGTGCTGTCTCATTAGGGGGAGAGCAATTAGGAGTATATAGCAAGGGTATTATAAGTTTTTGTATCTGGCAAAATTTAAAAATATAACAACACATTCTGGTGGTGAGGCTGTAGGAAACAGACACTGCTGATGTGAATACAAACTACCACAACCACTCAGGAGGAAGCTTTGGTAATATACAACAAAATTACATCTGCACTGATCTTTGGACCCAGTATTCTCACTTCTAGGAATTTACTCAGTATTCTCCAACAATACAAAAATACACATACATCACAGAATTCTTTGTAATTATAAAATATTAGAGACAACCTAAATGTCCACACATAGGAAAGTTACTGCATAAACTATGGTGCATCTAAACAATGGAACACTATGTAGCTTTAAAAAAGAATGAATAAGACCTCCACGATTTGAGGTGATTTCCACAACACACACTTAAGAGAAAAATGCAAAGGTCAAATGAGTATCTATAATATGCTGCCTTCATGTGAGAAAGAGGGGGAATATAAGAAAATGTACATTTCTACTCATTACAGCAAAAGAAATACAGGAAAGATAAACCAGAAACTAAGAACTATGGTGCACCTGACACAAGTCAGGGTCTTTTCAATCACCTCATATATATGTGAAAGCAGAACAATGAAAAAGACAGAAGAATAGATGCAAATAAATTATGATGTTGGCAAAAAATAGCGAATACACCGTAGACTGCCAAAAGAACAAAGAAATCAATCTTAGAAGAAATACAACCGGAATGCTCCTTAGAAGCAAAAACATGGTGAGACTCTGGCTCACTTACTTTGAACACGTCATCAGGAAAGACCAGTAGCTAGAAAAAGACATTATGTTTGGTAATGTAGAGGGTCAGTGAAAACAAGGGAAACCCCCAATGAGATGGACTGACTCAAAAGCCACAACAATGGCCTCACACATACCAGTGATCATGAAGATGGCACAGGGCTGGGCAACCTCTCATTCTGTTACACGTAAAGTTGCATGAGTTCAGAGGCAAACTCAATGACAACTAAACAACAACAATAACAAAAACAAAAGGAGACTGGTTATCTATTAAGGACAGGTGGAAAGCAATAGGAAATGAGGAAATGAGAACAGTGTATAACAGGGAAAAGGAGGGAGGTACACTTCTCTGGATGGTACAAATGGTTAACATACAGCTACTAACCACAAGGTTGCAGGTTTCAGTCCACCCAGAGGTGTCTCAGAAAAAAGGCCTGGCAATCTACTTCTGAAAAATCAGCCACTGAAAACTCTGTGGAGCACAGTTGTACTCTGACACATACAGGTCGCTAGGAGTCAGCGTCGACTCAACAGCAACTGGCTTTGGTCTACATTTCTCTGAGTATACATATTTTTAATAATTCGGACTCTTATAACCATAATTTTCACATACCTTTCATATGCTAAAACACGCATGCAATAAATAATAAAAACCAAGCAGAATGTGGGGGAAACCGAAAATGAAATATAAACACCAACAAAAGAACCTAACTACCTAATCTATGTTATAAATGAACAACAGAAAAAAAGAAAAGGGAAAAGGAAAGAGAGAAAAAGGAAACAGTACCTTAACTGGACACTATTAAGGCTAAAGACAAAAAGAACTGTACATAAATGCTATAACCTAGTCAGTAAAAGTACTTCTTACAGCAGCATGAGTTAGTAACTCTGAATCTATGTTATGTGTACAATATAACTGAACAAATAAGTAAACAGACTATACATACTGAGAAATATGTTTTTCATTGTTGAAGAAAGAACTTATACATAAAGAAAGGAGAAAGGCTTAAATGAACCCTGTGGTGTTAGAATGGAATCAGAGGTATTAGGATAGATCAAATAGACATAAGTGGGATCAGTATAAACTCATGATTTTTAATACAGACATAGAAATGTGTGTGTGTGTAATGTCCTAGCTCCATCCACTCAGAGGGCCTAAAAGCAACGACACCCCATAAAATAAGGAAACCTAGCACCCAGATCTTGATCTTTAAACACCATTCTCCTGTAAAAGAAACCAAGGCTGGTTGATTCTAGAACTGGTTGATTCTAGGGTGTGGCAGGGAAAATACAAGATGACAGACGACCCTGAAACATATTCTGGTGTCAGTAAGTAAAAAAAGGTTCAAAAAAAGATGGGCGCTTGTCAAAAGAACACAGGAGCCAACCTGAAGGAATGCCTATATGGCCAAAGCTGCAACGATTTCAGCTACAAAATAAAAAATACTACTGGACTTAAACCTTTGAAGAAAATAAATATTCATGAGTTCATACTGATACAAATAATCAAATACATAAACAAATGGGGGAAAAGAGATGTCTTCCTCACAACAGAATTGCAAGAAATAAATATAGAAAGAAAGAGGAAAAAAGGATCACCATTAGGCAAAAACACCATATTCACAAAAGTTGCAGAAGGGATTTACTCATGGATGCTAAAATTAGAGGGGCTAAAGTTTGTGAAGAAACTTTACATAGTCTCAAAATACCTCCCATAAGATATTTATCCACATGTACATAAAATTACAGTGAAAGAATTTTGTAATGTATTGGATTTTAGCTGCCTCTTGCATACCCTGTAGCTAAATGATCAAATTGAACTGAAAAGAAAGGCTTGTTTTGAGTTGTCAGCTACTGACAAGCAAGCTCCATGCATAAAGGGATCCTGCTGAATCCTGTTCGGTGTCACAGCAACACAGAAACCTCCGCTGGCAGATGGGCAGTGGCTGTGCTCGAGGCGCACTGGCTGGGAGTTGAACCTGAGTTTCCCACACGGGAGGCCAAAATTCTACCACTGCCCCTTACAAGACAGTGCTTATCAACTACAAAGGGAAAGATAGTAACTTTATAGAGCAGAGACTCAGCAGAAGCCAATTTAACCAAGCCATCAAGGCAAATAATACTAGTAACAAGACATATCAACATCGTAAACCCCTTGATACGATGCACTGAGAAGACAACGTCATTTTTCTGGTATCTTGCCAAAAACGCATTAGCTCAGTCCAATCATGAGAAAACATTGGGCAAACTCAAAGAGAGCAGTACTCTTCAAAAGTGTCAAGATCATGAAAGACAAGGGAAGACTGAGGAACTGTGACAGGGTGGAGAAGACTAAAGGACAACTAAACGCAATGTGGGTTCCTGGATAGAATCTTGATCAGAAAAAGGACAGTAGTAGAAAAACTGGGGAAATTCTAATAAGATTTGTAGTTCAGTTGATAATACTGTATCCATGTTAACTTCCTATTCTTGATAATTACATTATGGTGTAAGATGTTAACATTGGGGGAAGTAGGGTGAGGAATATAAGAGAACTCCTGTGCTATTTTTGCAACCGTCCTGCAAGTCTAAAATTAGTTCAAAGTAAAAGTCAGAAAAAAAAAATAGTAAGGAATTCTGAGCAAAGGTCAAGGTTTAAATAGAAGGAACAAACTGCTTACATTGAGACAGAATGAAGGAAAGAACAGCGGAGACAGAAAAGAGTGAAATGGAAAATGAAAGAATATTAAGGCAGTTCATTTTTGCAGTCTCCTACTTTCTTGTGAAATAGGCATTATCACCTGCTGCTCTGTATTAGAGGAGCCCTGGTGGCGCAACGGTTAAAGCGCTTGGCTAACCGAAAGATCAGCAGTTTGAAACCACCAGCCACTGGTAGAGAAATGCGGCAGTCTGCTTCCCTAAAGATTACAGCCTTGGAAACCCTGTGGAGTCGCTATGAGTTGGAATCGATTTGACAACAGTGGGTTTGGTTTGGTTTTTTGGTTCTATGTTACACAATAGTACCATTGGGAAAATATATCGTTATTGTCCAGCTCTTAAAAAGACCAAACAACCCCAAGCAGAAAGGGAAAGAGGGAATTACATTTCTACAAATTACAGATTTGTGTTATTCATACTCTTTAAGTGCGCTGACCTACTCCGTATTTACTATTAAGAGATTTACCTATTTATAACATTGATAACTAACAATCATAAAAAAAAAAAAAAAAAAAGGAGGGGGATAATATTTTTTAACATCACACAAATTTTAAAAGTTAACATAATTTTTGCTATTTAAGATATGTGTTTTCTGATTGTTACATGAATTCACAAATTGTTTTTTCTCATCTTTGGGCAGTCTGTCAAATCTTTAAAAGTTGTCTTCAAAACAGAATGATAAATTAGTAAACTACTACAAAACTACCACTAATGTTTAGGCCTCAAAGCCCAGTTACATAGGAGGCAAAAATGTCTCAGGTCATCTCTGGGGCTCTGCTTCTATAAATCTGCCAGTGGTGTTCACTAACTAATAAAAATAACCAAAGACCTATAAAGTGAACTATTAATTAGCATTTGTAAAACTGTATAAATAGCATCTCCTGAGGTTTATGCTTCATCCAACTGTTCAGATTTTTTAAATTTTATTATAAAAATCACATTTTGATCTCTGTACACTGAATAGACTAGATCTATCCAGAAAGAGGACTCCTTTGGTGGTGCAAATGGTTAATGTGCCCAGCAGCTAACTGAAAGGTTGGGGGTTCATATCCACCCAGAGGTGCCCTGGAAGAAAATCCTGGCAACCTACTTCCAAAAAATCAGTTGTTGAAAACCCTACACAGCACAGTTCTACCCTGACACTCATGGGGTCACCACAAGTCAGAAGTGACTCAATTTGACAAGTGGTTATCCAGAAGGAAACCATGTTAGGACTTTTATCAAAATTTAATGAGAAAGATATACATACCCTACAACTCTTAGATGCATTTAACCTCTCCTTAGGACCCAGGGAATGGGAAGGAGAAGGTGCTAGATATGACAGGATCCCTGAAGATAAGAGGAAACAAAAGACTCCGTGATACCAGAAAAGAAGAAAACTGCCTTTACAGCCTCCAAGGTGCCCATTAGCTTATGGATCAGAAATCTAATCCTAATGATCTATCGGGTGACTGCTGTTGAACAAAAATCATGTGAGTGTTTCCAAGGAGGTCTGCAATGGTATGCCCGAAGTACAGGAAGGCAGACAGAAACAGGATGAACATGCAACATCATGCTAGAGTGGGAACTTACATTTCTTTTATCAAAAAGTACAAGACTACGGAATATAAAGCAAAATTCACTTTAATAAAACAATGCGTATAAATCTTCAACAAATTTCCTGAGTTTTTCTAATAAAATGAGTCTTTAAAGAAATGTCTCAAGAGTTGTTCTTTCTACAGACACTTTAGTAAAAAGTAAAACAAGTTGAGAAGTACTATAAATAAATAAAGGAGCCCTGGTAGTACAGTAGTTAAGCACTCAGCCGCTAACCGAAAGGTTGGCAGTTCTAACCTACCAGCTGCTCTTAGGGAGAAAGATGTGGCAGTCAGCTTCCATAAAGGCTGTCGTTGTTACTGTTGTTGCTGTTAGGTGTTCTGGAGTTGGTTCCAACCCATAGCGACCCTACGTACAACATAACAAAATACTGCTCCGTCCTGCACCATTGTCACAATCGTTGTTATACTTGAGCCCACTGTTGCTGCCACTGTTGAGGGTCTTCCTCTTTTTCGCTGACCTTCTACTTTACCAAGCATAATGTCCTTCTCCAGTGACTGATCCCTCCTGATAACACGTCCAGAGTATGTGATACACAGTCTCGTCATCAGCCTTGGAAACCCTATAGGGCAGTTCTACTTTGACCTACACGGTCACTGTGAGTTGGAATCGAATCGACTCCAGGGCAGTGGTGCTTATAAATAAAGGTCCCTGGGTGGCACAAAGGAGCCCTGATGGCACAGTGGTTAAGAGCTCGGCTTCTAACCAAAAAATTAGCAGTTCAAATCCACCAGGCGCTCCTTGGAAACCCTATGGGGCAGTTCTACTCTGTACTATAGGGTTGCTATGAGTCAGAATCAACTCGACGGCAACGGGTTCGGTTTGGTTTGTCGCACAAAAAGTTTGCGTTCCTATATTAACCTAAAGGTTGGCAGTTTGAACCTACCCAGCAGCACTGCAGAAGGCCTGACAATCTGCTTCCGTAAAGACTATGGCCAAGAAAACACTATGGAGTAGTTCTACTCTGTAACACATGGGGTCACCATGAGTAGAAATTGACTCGATGGCAACAGGTTTATAAATAATTACAATCTAAGCAACTAATGAGCTCTGACGGGTGAGTTAAGGACCATGCTAAGCAGGTAAATACAGAACACTGAGCACAAAAAGTAGCAAAACTTGGGCTTACTTTGATCTGATCTTGCTTAGATTTTTAGAGTATTGCATCAACAGTATTCCAGACACCAGTTACCATGCTGACGATTTTGCATCAAATCTATCAGAATATGTGTATTTTTTCTCACTCGTGAAGAAACAGGAAGAGAATGGTAAGATCTGCTTTGATTTCATTACTCAACATTAACTTTTAAGTTAAACTGACTTGTTAGTAATTTTAAAAACTAGTTAAAACACCAAAAAAAAAAAAAAAACTGCCATCAAATCGATTGTGACTCATTGCTACCCTACAGGACAGAGCAGAACTGCCCCACAGGGTTTCCAAGACTGTAAATATTTCCAGAAGCAGACTGCCACATCTTTCTCCCACAAAGCGGCTGGTGGGTTTGAACCGCTGAGCTTTCGGTTAGCAGCCTAGCACTTAATGACTATGCCACCAGGACTCCTACCACTGCTGTAAATCGATTCAGAGTAGAACTGCCCCATAGAGCTTCCAAGGAGTGCCTGGTGGATTCAAACTGCTGACCTTTTGGTTAGCAGACATAGCTCTTAACCACTACGCCACCAGGGTTTCCAGTTAAAACACAGAGTGACTTAATTAAATAACAGAATACATTTAACCTGTAATCAGTGGCTATTGAGTCAATATTGACTCATGGCGACCTGATGTGTGTCAAAGTAGAACTGTGAGTCATAGGGTTTTCAAAAGATGATTTTTTGGAAGTAGACCGCCATGCCTTTTTCCAAGGAGACGGACTCAAACCTGGATGGACTCGAATCTCCAGTTTTTGGTTTAGCAGCCAAATGCATAAATTGTTTGCATCACCCAGGGACTACAGATATGTTTAGAATTGAAAAATAATATCTGAAATATAGATGCTTTCTGTTTCAGTTTAAACAATTTAAAATAATTTGATTTTTTTTTTATGACACTTTTCCTAACATGGAAAAAAATCCCTTTCCTTACTATCCAACAAAATCATATTGAACTGAATACGGCTTACCAGAGTCAGTTCAAAGCGTATTAAAACTCCTTTCATAAACAGAACAGCCAGATAAATAGAAATAAGCTAATAAAGAATCATTTACAATACGTTTCTGTCTTTATTTCAAAAACTATCTGATACCTGTAAGAGCTACTGTGCTAGACACTTATAAATTCTTTCTGCAAACTGATAAATTAAGTGCGGGTTGCTCATTAAGATAAACACAGGAGTCTAGATCTATCAAAAGTAGAAAGCTTTGACAAAATACGGTTAATTCTCAATTATAGGTAGTAATAAGAAACAATTTAAAAGTCAACCTAACAGATATTCAACTATTCCCTTACCAACTTTTAACCAAGTAACAAAATTAACTGTTTGGAGAATTTTTTTTTTTTCTTTTCCCAACTCACATTGTGTTAAAGAGAAATTAATGAGAAGTAAAATGATAAAACTCTCAAAAACTAAATTACTCTCTGAAAAGAGAACTGGTTATAAATAAATTCTAAATTATGTAGTGTACTGTGGCCTAATTCTCCATAGATGGCGAGCTGAGTTCCAGAATATTAGCAGTGAAGTCAACCACGAACTGGGAGAGCTAGTCATCTGTTTTCAGTGTTTGCAGTAACTGACTTCATTACGTGTTGTTTGGTGTTATCTGAACTGATTTTCTTCCTTAAGAATGGACAATTGATTTTGGGGAGTTACTCTAATTCTGCTACTAAGTTCTCAAAACCATATAAAATATGCCCCTCAATATTCATAGGTACTATTTTTAACGGAAAAAAAAAAAAAGGCTCAGAGTAAATACTACAAATAGTCGTTTGAACAGAACAAAGAGATGCCAAGAGATTTAGAAAAGGTGTGCACTAGGATTGTATCCTTTCACCATACCTATTCAATCTGTATGCTGAGTAAATAATTTGAGACGCTGGACTATATGAAGAAGAATGCGGCATTAGGATTGGAGAAAGATTAACAACCTGCATTATGCACATGACACAATCTTGCTTGCTGAAAGCAAGGACAACTTGAAGCACTTACTGTTGAAGATCACAGACTACAGCCTTTGGTATGGATTACACTTCAACATAAAACAAAAATCCTCACAAGTGGACCAGTAAGCAACATCACAATAAACACAGAAAATATTGAAGTTGTCAAGGATTTCATTTTACCTGGACCCATGATCAATGCCCATGGAAGGAACAGTTAAGAAATCAAGTGATATACTGCACTGGGCAAAACTGCTACAAAGGACCCCTTTAAAATCTAAAAAAGCAAAGATGTCACTTCGATGACTAAGATGCACCTGACCCAAGCCATGGTCTTTTCAATCACCTGATATGCATGCAAAAGCTGGACAATGAAAGAGACCAATGAAGAACTGATGCATTTGAACTACGGTGTTGGAGAGGAATATCGAATATATCCCGGACTCCCAGGAGAACAAACAAATCTGTGTTGAAAGAATTACAGCCAGAAATCTCGTTGGAAGTGAGGACAGCAACACTTCATCTTGTTTACTTTAGACATGTTATCAGGAGGGGCCGATCCCTGGAGAAGGACATCATGCATGATGAAGTAGACGGTCGGTGAACAAGAGGAAGACCCTAAAGAGATGGACTGATGCCCTGGCTGTGACAATGGCCTCAAACACACCTAATATTGTGAGGCTGGCACAGGACTGACCAATGTACGCAGTATCACTGTGAGTCAGAACCGACACTACAGCACCTAACAACAACAAAATAATCTAAGAATATGGTTTAATATAAATACAGTTATATCAAAAAATATTTACAGGTGTGTAGAGAGACACAAGTTAGTATACACACATATACCCGGTCAGTTGAGAGGGCCTAGAAACAATGACACCCTAGTAGCAACAAGCATACCTAGTGCCCAGATCTTGGTTTCCAATACTATTCTCCAATAAAAGAAACCAGGGTTTCTTGAAAAAATGGCTGATTCAGGACTAAGGCAGGAAATATACAAGATGAGCGTGGAGCATCTCATACTATCAGCAAGTAAGACAGTGCTCAAAACAAACAAAAACAAAACAAAAAAAAACCCACTATGATGAGGATATGTTAAAGGAGTACAGGAGTCAACTAAAAGAGCCCCCAATAGCCAAAGGTGGAATGATTTGAGCAACACAACAAATAAAGTAGTATTGGATTATAACCCAAAGTATAAAATAAATACCCATGAGTCAATACTGAGATAATTAAAGGTTGACTAAATAAATGGTGGGTAACAGACAAATCTCCCATGCAGAAGAATTCCAAGTAATTGATGTACATAGTCTACTCTTCAGAAGGTAGAGCCAAACTCTCCACTTCGTAAGTGTGGGCTATACATAGTGACTTCCTTCCAGAGAATACAATACAGAAAGAGAGGGGAAAAAGGAATAACTTCACAGTGTAGAAACCCGACAAACACAACCTCAAGCCTGGTGATTTACATCAACAGTGGTAATTCACAGTGATCGTATGTACCCTTGATTTGATATGATAAGAATGATTCTTTACTTCTGTGATCTTCCTCCCAAAACCATATTATCCATTGCTGTCGAGTCGACTCCAACCCACATCAACCCTATAGGACAGAGCAGAACTGCCCCATAGTATTTCCAAGGAGCAGCTGGTGGATTCAAACTGCTCAACCTTTAGAGAGCAGCCAAGTGCTTAACTACTGCGCCACCAGGGCTTTTTTCCCAGCCTAATCACAAGCTAAACATCAGACAGATTCCAACTGAGGGTTAGTCTACAAAATGCTGAACCAGGAATCCTCAAGACTGCTACATCATCAAACACATGAAAAGTCTGAGAAATGGTCAAAACCAAGAGGAGCCTAAGAAGACATGACAAATGATGTAATATGGTGTCCTAGACGGGATATTGGAACAGAAAAAGGACGTTAAGGGAAAAACTGAAGAAACCTGAATAAAGTATAACACCAACCAAACCTGTTGCCATCGAGTCAATTCTGACACAGTAGAACTACCCCATCGGGTTTCCAAGGAGCGGCCGCTGGATCTGAATGGCTGCTCTTTTGGTTAGCAGACAAGCTCTTAACCACCATGCCACCAGGGCTCCAAATACAGAGTTTAGTTAATAATAATGTATCCACATTGGTTCATGAACTTCGACAAATGTACCATACTAACGTAAGATGTTAGCTGGATGTGGGGTATACGGGCATCTCTGCACCATCTTTGCAATAACTCTGTAAATCTAAAGTTCTAAATTTTTAAAAATATTCATCTCAGAATACTGTACCATATTTTACATCACTATTAATAATTTATTTCCATGCACTCGAAAAAAACTATATAAATGACAATTTAATTACTACTATTTTAAGTACTATAAACGTTCACACTGAAAATCTTATATTACAAAACTCCATGAACTGAAATCTTTAATATAAACAACCTGAATATTCAATTCAATCAGTCAGGCAATGAGCTAGGTCCTAGGAATTCAATAATGAGTCAAAAAAGAAAAACAGAACAAAAAAGATGGGTCCCTGCCTTCATAGAGCTTAGAGGTTAGTTAAAGAAAGACAATCCAATAATCATACTGTCCTGTTGTTCTGTTAGCTGCCATGGAGTCGGCCCCCAACTCATGGCAACCACATGTAGAGTGGAATGAAACGGTGCCAGTCCTGGGCCGTCCCTGTGATCGGTTGCAGATCGGGCCATTGTGATCCACAGGATTTTCAATGGTTGATTTCAGAAGCAGACTGCCAGTCCTTTCTTTCTAATTTACCTTAGTCTGAAAGCTCCAGTGAAACATGTTCAGCATCACAACAGCACGCAAGCCTCCACTGAGAGACAGATGGTGGCTCTGCAAGGGGTGAAATAGCTAGGAACCAAACCTGGGTCCCCTGCACAGTATTTGAGAACTCTACCACTGAACCACCAATGCCTCACACAAATACATGTAAATTTCAACTGTGGTAAATGTCTGCTGTTATGACCTAATCTGGAAGTTCCTTAGGGAACTAAGGAAGCAAAACTTCAGCTGAGGTGTGAATGGTGGCTAGGAGCCAACAAGGTAAGAAAAGGGAAAAACAGTGGTCCACAGAAAAGCATGTGAAGAGGCCTGCAATGGCAGGGAAGGAGACAAGTACAAAGGACTAAAGGAGGCTAGCATGGTTGAAGCGCAGAGTTAAGCAGAAATGGGCAAAACAAGGCTGGAGGGTTAAGCACTGTTAAGGAGTTATATTTTTATCATAGAAGCAATTTTTATCTTACCGCCTATGCATGAGATGGGAAACCAAAAAAGGATGTGGAGAAGGGAAAGTTAAAATCAGTTTCAAAATAAATTGCTGTGCCTTTAGGATGGATAATGGATTAGAGTGAGGCCAAAGAGAAGTGGGAGGACAAGAATGGAGGTTATTGTAGAAGTTTCAGGCAAGATGATGGTAACAAACTAAACTGGTGGTAGTAGAAATAGGAAGACATAGATTCAAGAGACATTTAGAAAGTAAAATTAATAAAACTTGTTCAAAGATTGAACATATCAGGTAATAAAGGGAGGTATTAAAGATCACTTCTAGTTTTCTGAATCTTACAACTAATGGCATCATTCACTGAAATAAGGAACAAAGAAAGAAGACCAATGTTTTAGGTTTTTTTTTTTTTGAGGGGAGGAATAGTTCAGTATTAGACATATTGGATTTGAGGTACCTTTTAAGTTATTCAAGAGAAAATATCAGCTAAGCAGCAAGATATATAGATCTAGAGCTCAGAGGAGAGAGAAAACATTCATGCCCTTAGAAAAGCTGACAGTTTTATCTTAGAAAAAAATAAAACCGAACAAGTTGCCATTGAGTCAGTTCCAATCAATGGTGACCCCATGTGTGTCAGAGTAGAACTGTGCTCCATAGGGTTTTCGATGGCTGATTTTTCAGAAGCAGGTCACCAGGGCTTTCTTCCAAGGTGCCTCTGGGTGGAATCAAACCACCAACCTTTCTTTCAGTTAGCAGCCAAGCACGTTAACCACCCAGGGACTCCATCTTACAAAAGTGGCTAAGTATAATCCCCAAATAGCCAAGAAAAACACACTTAAGACTACGGCTATTCAGGTTAGGTAGAACAAAAAGTTGAGGGAGGCATGGTAATAAATATTTTATCAGCTAAAATAAAAACTACTAGGCACCATGTGGAAGAGAGATTTTTAAAAACTTGGCTCAATAATATAATAACTGTATCACCGATCATATCACACTTTAAAGTTTTAGCAGAGCTGGCCAATAGACCTTTCTGCCGTGATAGAAGCATTTCGTATCTGCACTATCCAGTAAAGTAGCCACTAGCCATACATGGCTACCGAGCACTAGAAACGTGGCTGGTATGACTAAGGAAGTGAATTTTTAAATTTTAACCAATAAAACAGCCACATTTTAGTTAGTGGTACCATGTGAGACAGAGCAGGTTTATCATTTCCTAATATATTCCAACACTATTCTTAACAACTACCTTGCGAATTAAGTGGGAGAAGTAGGTGGGAGTGTAGGCTTTGGGGGAGTAAGCGCTCCTGTGCCCCTGGTCACCTGCCGCATCCTCCCATCCGCCACCTTGGCCCACACAGCACACTGGAGAGCTCTCCTGCTCTCCTGGTTGCCTGCCACATACTCCTACCCACCATCCCACCCACCCGGTGAGAGGCAGGGAGTGCTCCTGTGCTGCTGGTCACCTGTCACACCCATCCCACCCACCATCCCACCCACTGGTAGAGCACTATCGCCTTCCCGTGCTGCTAGACCAACAAAAGATGGCAGCCCACGCCTGCCCAGTCCTCTGCCAGCTGGCCCATATACCAAGTGAACAGCAACACACGCACATCCTGCTCGCCACTGCCCCACCCACCTGGCAAGAGGTGCCACGAGATGAGCTATCAGACACGCAAACCTGCCCTGTCCACCCTAATGTATCAAAACAAAGCGAAACAAAAAATTAGGACAAAACAAACATACAACAAATAAATAACACCTTAATGCCCACAAGACAGCAGACAATAACAAATCATATGAAAAAAATAGGATAAGATGGCTCAAACAAGTGAGCAAAATAAAGAGAAGAACTAGATGGTGCCCAGCTACAATGGATGACTGCCCTGACAAGGAATACAACAGAGAATCCCTGAAGGAGCAGTGGGATGCAGACCTCAAATTCTCATAAAAAGACCAGACTTAATGGTCTGACTGAGACTAGAAGGACCCCAGAGGTATGGTCCCCAGGCCTTCCATTAGCCCAGGACAGGAACCATTCCCAAAGCCAACTCTTCACACAGGGATTGGACTGGACTATAAGATAGAAAATGATACTGGTGAGGAGTGAGCCTCTTGGATCAAGTGGACACATGAGACTATGTGGGCAGCTCCTGTCTGGAGTGGAGATGTGAAGGCCAAGACTGGCTGAATGGACACGGAAACAAAGGGTGGAGAAATGGAGTGTGCTGTCTCATTGGTGGAGAGCAACTAGGAGTAAATAGCAATGTGTAAATAAGTTTTTGTATGAGGCTGATTTGATTTGTAAACTTTCATTTAAAGCACAATTAAAAAAAATTTTTTTTAATTAAAAAAAAAAAAGCCAAGGAACCTACTCCCACTCCTAGGAATATATCTAGAGAAATAAGAGCTGTCACATGAATAGATATATACACACCTATGTTCACTGCAGCATTATTCACCACAGCAAAAAGATGGAAACAACCTAACTGGCCATCAACAGATGAACTGATAAACTGTGGTACATACACACAGTGGAATACCATGCAATGATAAAGAACAATGATGAATCTGTGAAACATCTCACAACTTGGATGAATCTGGATGGCACTATGCTGAGTGAAATAAGTCAATGTGACAAATACTGCATGAGACCACTATTATAAAAACTCATGAAAAGGTTTACACACAGAAGGAAACAATCTTTGATGGTTATGACGAGGGAGAAATCCTAACTAGATAATAAAGTGGTAACTCTGATGAAGGGTCAGACAGTACACAATACTTGGGAAGTCAGCACAACTTGAGGAAGGCAAAGTCATGGAAACTTCATAGACACATCCAAACTCCCTGAGGAACTGAATTACTGGGCTGAGGGCTAGGGACCACGGTCTCAGGGAACACCTAGCTTAACTGGCATAACATAATGTATAAAGAAAATATTCTATATTCTACTTTGGTGACTAGCGTTTGGGGTCTTAAAAGCTTGCAAGAGGCCATCTAAAATACTCCACTGGTCCCACCCTGTCTGGTGAATGAAGTAAACCAAAGGCACAAGGGGAAGACTAGTCCAAAGGACTAATGGACCACAAGCACCACAGCCTCCACCAGACTGAGTCCAACACAACTACATGATGCCCGGCTACCACCACTGACTGCTCTGACAGGTATCATAAAAGACGGTCCTAGACAGAGCTGGAGAAAAATGCAGAACAAAATTCTAACTTACAAAAAAAAAAAAAAACAGATTTACTGGTCTGACAGAGACAGGAGAAACCCCAATAGTATTGGCATCAAACTCCCTCACAGATCAGTACTGAAGTCACTCCTGAGGTTCACCCTTCAGGCAAAGATTAGATAGGCCCACAAAACAAACAATAATACACGTAGCTCGACCATACATACAAGACTAAATGGGCACACCAACTCAGAAGCAATGACAAGAAGGCAAGAGGGGACAGGAAAGCTGGACAAACGGGAATGGGGAACCCAAGAAAGGGAGAATGTAGACTCGTCCCAGGTTTAGCAACCAACGTCACAAGACAGTATGTGTGTTAATTGTTTAATAAGAAACCAATTTGCTCTATGAAACTTCATCTAAAGTACAATTAAAACAAGTTTGAAAGTTTGAAAATATAAATAAAAATACACTGGGTTATGAAAAAATCCAAAAAGGAGAACTAGTTCTAATCATGTTTCTGACACCGATGGGCTTTGTGATCTTGGGCCACTGAACCTACTAAAGCATTTCTTCATATCAGGAGAAAGGGTTTGATGATTAGACCAATTTGAAAACTCTTCCATCACTTAATGTTACTTTTTTTCATTACAGTATAAAGGAAGTGATTGCACGAGCTCTAATATAGTCCATACTAGACTAGTAGCTAGAATAAAGAGACAGATACAATTTATTCCCTGCTTTCAAATCACCTTGCAATGAAAGAAAAATATAATGAGCAATAAAGGTCTTCCCAGGAAAAAAAGAAGTTAAATTCCAATATGTTCATTTTAAATTATTCATTAGAATTATGGATAAAAAATAGGATAAATGGGCATTGTTATTTACGTTACCTTACAAAAGAAATCTGGAAACAAGACTAAATGGGCACACCAGTCCAGGGCAAGGACAAGAAGGCAGGTGGGGACAGGAAAGCTGGTAATGGGGAACCTCAGGTCAAGAAGGGGAAAATACTGACATGTTGTGGGGTTGGCAACCAATGTCACAAAACAATACGTGTATTAACTGTTTAATAAGAAGCTAGTTTGTTCTGAAAACCTTCATCTAAAGTACAATTAAAAAAAAAAGTCTTGGATCAAATTCCACTAAAAGTAACTTCAGGATACTTCTGAAACAAACTGGATTTGCCCAAGAGCCTATTAAAGTAATAACAGATGTAAAAATTATTTGATGGAAGTTCACAAAAACAAATTGTATAAAACCATACTCAAACTTAATTTCCAATTCTCTTCATGACTGACGAATTACATAAGCACCCTCTTGGGGTGCTAACTAGTTCTCTAGCTTAAAGTAAGTATTTTGATAAAAAGCAGACTTCTCTATCCCTCCTATACACTGCAATCTTTATTGAAATTAATTTAAGTGGGGAAATTGAAACAGTGTAAAGAAAAACAAATCTCTAAGTTTTTTAGAGTTTTTATCATTTCTGTATTTTTTCTGAGAAAGTTTTCTTTTTTTTTTTTAAATAATTCTCTGAGACATGGCAATCCCATGGATTTTTAAGCTTAAGGTCCATACTTTTATTTCTCCTGTAAAGAGACATCCCATAAAACGCACATCAGTTTTTAATCAGTTTCAGGAAACAAGTGAATAGTAAATACAGGGATCTCCACCTAGTGGGGGAGAGAGCAACGGCAACAAAAAAATTAAGGCATCTTATTTTTGGCATAAATACCCTATCAAACAAAACTAAAAATTAAATAGTTAACGCTTATCAAAAGACTCTACCAAAAGAGTAAAAAAGAAAACCTACAGACTGGGAAAAAATCTTGCAACAACATACCTGATACGCATCTAATCTCTAAAATATACTGAAAACTCAACAAGAAGACAAACAATTCAATCAAAAAGTGGGCAAAGGCAAATTCTTGTAAGATCAGAATTAATGGTCTGACTGAGACTGGAGGGACCCCTGGTGGTCATGGCCCCCAGACCTTCTGTCACCCCAGGACAGGAACCATTCCCGAAGCCAACTCTTCAGACATGGATTGGACTGGACAATGGGTTGGAGAGGGATGTTGGTGAGGAGTGAGCTTCTTGGATCAGGTGGACACTTGAGACTATGTTGGCATCTCCTGCTGGCGGGGAGATGAGAGGGCGGAGGGGGTTAGAAGTTGGTGAAAAGGACACGAAAAGAGAGAGTGGAGGGAGAGAGCAGACTGTCTCATCAGGGGGAGAGTAATTGGGAGTGTGTAGCAAGGTGTATGTGGGTTTTTGTGTGAGAGACTGACTTGATTTGTAAACTTTCACTTAAAGCACAATAAAAATTATTCAAAAAAAAAAGTGGGCAAAGGACATGAACAGGTACCTCACTAAAGAGGACATTCAGGCAGCCGATAAATACATGAAAAGATGCTCACGATCTTCAGCCATCAAAGAGATGCAAATCAAAACTACAATGGAATACCGTCTTGCCCCTGCAAAAACAGCAATGATCAAAAAAACAGAAAAAAACAAACACTTAAGAGATTGTGAGGGACTGGAACTCTTATACATTGCTGGTGGGATTGTAAAATGGTACAACCACTATGGAAAACAGTACAGCACTTCCTCAAAAAGCTAAAAATAGAAATACCTTATGATCCAGCAATCCCACTCCTAGGTATACATCCCAGAGCTACAAAAGCAGTGACATGAACAGACATATGCACACTATGTTCGCTGCAGCATTATTGACAATAGCAAAAAGATGGAAACAACCTAAGTGCCCATCAATGGATGAATAAACAAATTGTGTCACATATATACAATGGAATACTACACAACCATAAAGAATAATGAGGAGTCCACAAAACAGCTTATAACACGGACACTATGCTAAGTGAAATAAGTCAATCATAAAAGGACAAATAACGTATGGTTCCACTATTACGAAAAGTCAAGAACAGACAGACACGCAGAAAGCAAAGCTCTTTGATGTTTACCAGGTATGGGAGGGAGAAGGAGGGGGAATCACTTTCTAAAGGGTAGACACTTGTTGCTTTAATTGATGGGAAAGGCAATACCAAGTATGGGTGGAGTCAGCACAACTTGACCAAGGTAAATAAAGACACTAGGAAGTACACAAGATAGAGGGACAACTTCAGTAAATGCTACATGTACAATTTTGTAACAACAGTAAAACAACCAAAGAATATGTGTGCAGTTGCAGAGGTAGATATGGATGCATATATGTACCTCGGAAGACATATGTGAGTAAATGCACATGCATGTATAGGCGTATCTGTAGGCGTAAGTATATACACATTTGTGTGTGCTCCATATATATCCACATATATAACAAATCACATAGGGGGTACAGTTACAGAGGCTTTCTAGACATATCCAAACAACTTATGGGCTTGGTTCACTGGGTCAAGAAGCTTGGGATTACGGTCTCAGGGGACAACTTAGTCAAATAGCATAACATAGTTCACAAAGATAATGTTCTACATCCTAGTTTGGTAAGTAGCATCTAAGGTCTGAAAAGCTTACAAGCAGCCATTTAAGATACAACTATTGGTCTCTATTCGCATGCAGCAAAAGATAGTGAAGAAAATCTAAGGCTCAAGGAAGAAACCAGTCCAGGGGACTAAGAGCCCACAGGAACCACAACTTCTAACCTGAGACCAGAAGAACTAGATGATGCCCGGCTACCACTAATGACCTTTCTGACCAGGGACACAATAGAAGGTCCCAGACGGAATGAGAGAAAAATGTAGAACAAAACTCAAATTCCTAAAAAAAAAGAAAAAAAGGGCAGACCTACTAGACTGACAGAGACTAGAAAAGCCCCTGAGACTATCGCCCTAAGATCCTCTTTGAACTTGGAACTGAAGCTATTTCTGCAGGTCCTTTCAACCAAATAACACATTGGCTTATAACACCCGTAAGTAATGTTCTGCCTTAAACAATTAACTATATGAAACCAAACGGTCAACCTTTACCCAAAACCAAAGATGAGAAGGCAAGGAGGGAAAGGGAATCTAGATCAACGGAAACAAAACAAACAGAATGGAAATAATGACAATGCTGACACATTGTAAAAATTGTAACCAATGGTACTGAACAAGTTAAAAATTGTTAAAGGGTGAAGAAAACCAAAGACACAAGGGCAAGATTAGTCCGAAGGACTAATGGACCACAAGTACCACAGCCTCCACCAGACTGAGTCCAGCACAACTAGATGGTGCCTGGCTACCACCACCAACTGCTCTGATGGGGATCACAACAGAGGGTCCCATGCAGAGCTGGAGAAAAACGTAGAACAAAATTCTAATTCACAAAAAAAGAAAAACCAGATTTATTGGTCTGACAAGAGACTGGAGAAACCCCAAGAGAATGGCCCCCAAAAATCTTTATAGTTCAGTACTGAAGTCACTACCAAGGTTCAACAGACCCATTAAACAAAACAAGACTAAATGAGCACACCAGCCCAAGGGCAAGGACAAGAAGGCAGGAAGGGGCAGGAAAGCTGGTAATAGGGAACCCAAGGTCAAGAAAGGGAGAGTGCTGACATGTCATGGGGTTGGCAACCAATGTCACAAAACAATACATGTATTAATTGTTTAATGAGAAACTAGTTTGCTCTGTAAACCTTCATCTAAAGTACATTAAAAAAGATATTTTAAAAAATAAAAATTGTTAAAGGGGTATCTACTGTGTAAACTTTCACCTAAAACACAATAAAATATTATTTAAAAAAATTTAAGTACCTTAAAAAAAAAAATAGGTGAGATTATTCTAAAGATACTGCCACATTTTCACAAAACTTGAATAATTTTCAATTTTATGACCACTTTCAGAGCCCCAGATAGTCTATGAATCCTTTTAGGTGGCAAGTCTTTCTCTTTTGAGAAAAGATGATTTTTTTTCCAAATAACCAAAGTCATTCAGTCCGACTGCATAACTAAAGTGAGGTGATAAAGCCAGGCAAGAACTTTTGACTGTTGTATGTCTTACTCTGAATTAAAAGTCATTCCAGAAGTGCATTTCAAGGCAGAGTACCTACTTTGAAGAACAGTATTCACTTAAATAAGTATGTTTCTTAAGGAAAAAGCTAATTACTTCATAAAGAAACCTTATTTTCTTTTTTCAGGAATCAACTGCTAACAGGGCTAAGTCACACCTGCCTATGTTCATCCTAAGACAGAAGTTGAGAAGAAATGCAGGGAAGGAGAATGACAAATAGGGGAAAGAAGGAAATGAAAAGGATAAAGGAAAGAGAAAATATATACTTTTGTCTTGGAGAGAAGAGCTGAGAATCTGCAAGGGCTATTCAGTGGCATTTATGACTGCCTAAAGCTAGTAAAGACCAAGTATAACAAGATTACTTTCACATCCTTTCGTTTGTTACAGTCTTTTTATATATCCCAGAATCAATACTTGACATATCTGACTTTTAAACGGTCATGGTCTTTAAGTCATCACCTCCCATATTATGCGAAACTATTTCCTTTTCCAGTCTGTACACGTATTGTTAGTTTTTCATCCATAGTCATATCACATTAAGTTCCTTGTTGAATTACCTCCTTCTTCTATCCCCAATTTTTCATTCTAAAATTTATTTATACCCCCAGACTCAGAATGCCAAGTTTATTATTTATAATCCTTACTTTCCCACTTCCATTCTTCATATAACGAGTTTAAAAAAAAAAAAACAAGCTCATTGCCATCTAGTCAGTTCCGACTCATAGCTACCTTATAGCACAGAGGAGAACTGCCCTATAGGGTTTCCAAGGAGAGGCTGGTGGATTCGAACTGGCTACCATTTGTTTAGCAGCTGAGCTCTCAACCACTGCGCCACCAGGGCTCCAATATAATAAGCAGACACATACAAACACAGAGAGAGGAAGAGTCAGGCAGAAAGACACATATCCATCCCCATGGCAAAACAGTATCAAACACCACTCCCCAGGCCTTCTCCAACTTCATTCCTTTTTATCATACTTTTCAGTATGATACTCAAACCACGTATTCATTCACTAGAAGAAAAGACTTCCTTTTCTTAACATCTGATGGAAAATCAGGTGAGCATCATTCAAAAAAAGGATGCAATGGAAGTATGGTAGAAGCAGTCTAGAATAGCAGCTAAGAGCTCACAGCCTGGAGTTAAAAAACTTAAGTTCAAATTATGGCTCCACCAGCGTATTTGTGAGCAACTGACTTTAGCTTCAGTTAATCATTTAGTTTTAATGTCTTTATCTATAAAACTGGGGGCTTTAGCCACCTTATGTGGTTGCTGTGAGGATTAAATGAGATAATCATGTAAAGCACTTAGCTTAAGGCTTTGCACATGTAAGTAAATGAATGTTAATTGCTGTTATGGTGTCACATATAATCTATCTTTTGAATTTGTTATTACCGTAGGAGACTAGTTTAGCATAATATATTTTTTATAAAGTGATAATGGTTGCTCCCCAAGTGAGGATGCTAGACAGAGGGAAAATTTCATTTTTGTAGGCAGGAAGAACTGGTTACTGTACATAGATTATTATGAGGTATACAGGTTTCAAGTTCTAAGATTCTATGAAAAACAAGAGTCTAACATTTAGAATTTCAGACTCTCAGTCAACAAATACTTCCGAGCCAAATCAGTAAATTCAAACATGCACTCCAAACTTTAATTTGAAAGGATATTAAGTTATTCACAAGAGAGAAACAATCATTAAAATATGTAATACAGAACGGAGGGAAAGGGGATGTCAAGATAAACAGCAACATACCATTGGCTTAGGGACCAGCCACTGAAACACCCTATTTGCCCTTCCTAGCAAGTGCTATGGCTGCTAACCAAGAGGTCAGCAGTTCAAATTCACCAGGCACTCCTTGGAAACTCTATCGGACAGTTCTACTCTGTCCTATAGAGTCGCTATGAGTTGGAATCGACTCAACGGCAGTGGGTGGGTTAGCAAAGCTGAAGCCCAAGACATATGCCTTAGATGAAAAGTAAGAAAATGAAAGCAAAGTACAAGCAGAATTTAAACTTTTTACTCTGAGCTACACCTAGTAGGCTGATGATATTCAGTATGTATAAAACAACCACAAACACATTGATTTATAAACTTACCAGATCTCCAGATCACCGGCCACAAACAAACTTGTAAAAAAAACCTGTTGCCCTCAAGTTGATTCCAACTCTTAACAACCCTACAGGACAGAGCAGACTGGTCCACAGGGTTTCCAAGGAGCAGGTGGTGGATTCGAATTGCTGACCTTTGGTTAGCAGCCGAGCTCTTAACCACCCTAAAAAGAAACCTCAAAACCACAAATCAGGGACTAAATAAGGAGGCAGTCTTACTTCCTTCTCTAAGTCCAGGAAGGAACTCAGGAACACATTTAGAGGTAGAGATTGCACTATAAAGCTAGAATCCCTGCATTCGACTCTCCTAGGTACCAAAACAAGTCATTTACAGTTTGGAAAAACAACAGCTCCACAAAAAATGTTTTCACAAGCCTCAACCAACCTCGCTGTCTAAGGAGTAAAACGTTTTTAACCATTTTCTAAAGGTCATATACCCGCTTTGGGAATTTCATTAAAAGAATGGACCTTATGCGGGGTGAGGAAGGGATGCACTCAAACAAAACTTTGCATATAATTTCACAGGTGGGAATGAGAAGAATCCTGAAAGATACTAACCCCTAGACCACGGACCCCAAATCAAGACCGAGGTTTAAGGCAAACCATTAATCCAAAGAAAACTAAATCATCAATTTGAAAATGAAGCAAAGTAACTGAGGCAGAGATTTTAAGTCAGAAAATAAGATTAGAAATATATTCTATTTCCTCAGATAATGAGAGTCAGACTTCATAGGCAGGGATGAGGAGAGGGTGTTGGTCACGTTGAGCAAGAAAACAACGCAGGACAAACTGAAGAAAAGTAGAATTAGAAGAGTACCACGGTCTGCTGTAGCCACTCTGAGATAGCAGCAATGAAATGACCAGTTTCTGCCGCCTTAACACAGGGCTAAAAGGAGCCTGGTGGCACAGCAGTTAATGCCCTCGGCTGCTAACCGAAAGGTAGGCGGTTCGAACCCGCCGCTCCGGGAGAAAGATGTGGCAGCCCGCTTCTGTTAAGACCATAGCTTTGGAAACCGTATAGGCCAGTTCTATTCTGTCGCTATGAGTTGGATCGACTGCACAAGGTTTTAACACAGGGCTGATTTAACTTAACCAAACCTGGCCCACATTTCCATGTCAATGAAGTTAACTAAAAACTGCAACGTGAACACGCCCTTGCAGGTGAAAGCACAAGTTTATGAAAAGTCCTACAAATTTTCCATTTTTCCTTGTAAAAAAGAACAGAGATAGAGGTTTTATATACTTTTATCAGAGAGAAAACAAGGGGGAATTTAGAAATCCTAAAAGAGGATCCTCTAGGATTTGCAGGAAGCGTAAAATACAAACTTTTGGGGATCAAAGGGCTCAAGCAGGAGATGAGAAAAAACGAAAGACGTAATAATAAAAATAAAGGAAAGCGCGTCTAGAAACTGCTCTTTAAAAAAAAAAAAAAAAAAAAAAACCACTTTCCTTTTCCTAGACACGTAAACGGTAGTAAGTTGGCGAAGCGGGACGGACGCGACACAGAACAACTCCCTCCCAAACTCCAGCAATCCTTGGACGGCTTCACAAGTACACTCAGACTTGGGACATTTCACAGGCATCGCTCCTCCCTTCACCACTGCCGGGGGACCTCTCGGAGGGACTACCACGGCGGGAGAGAGGAAGCGGGGGATGCACGGAGAGAAGGGCAGACAGACAGGCTGGACACCGAACCTGAAGGTGGCCCGCTCCAAGACTTAGTCAAGGAAGACCTGGATCCTGCAGCCCCTTTTTCCATCCAATGCACGCAAGCCCGAGAGGGTGCCGCCCTGGAAGGGCCGGTCCTCCCTTCACTGGGCCGTTTCAGGGGCAGAAACTAAAGGAATATTTGGTCAGAAGTGGCACAGACTAAGGATAAAGTGCCCTGTGAAAGTCCAAAACGGCGAACTCCTGAGGCAACGTGTCCGCCTCCGCCGACCACCTCAGACCATCCTTCTCCCACTCTTTCTTGCTGGCTTCTGGCCTGCTCCGCCCTCACCTGTCCGCGGAGATCCCGGCAACTCTCACCGCCGAGGATTATCCCTGCCGCTGCTCTCTGGAATCGCTTCAACCCTGGCAAGCAGGGAGCGGAAACGCGACCCGGACCTTTTCCTTCTTCCCCTCCCCCCGCGCACTTCGGCTCCTCGGGGGCGGGGAGCAACTGCAGCTGTCACAGTCTCACACTGACCAACCGCCGAGGACACTCGGGCCGGCAGCCTCTCCAGCCGGCCTCTACAGCCCGCACACAGAGCGGCGGAGGCGGAAGTGAGGAGACCGGAAGTAGCGTTGTCCTCGGCCCTGGACGGCCTCTCTGTCTCTCAATCTGGCCTGACCCGGCCACGTCTCGATGGTGCCGGCGGCACCACCCACGAGGCCCCCCCTTGGCCTCTATCCCGGAGGCTGGCCCCGCCCCCCCGCGGCGGCCCTAGCAACCACATCCGGGGCTCTGCCGGTGCGGTTGCCCGGGTAGTTTTCTGACCGCAGCCGAATTGTAGACTACTTTGCGCGTCTCGATCGAGGCACCTGCTGGAGCGAGAAGCTTGCAGAAGAGCGCGCCAGCCTGGTGTTGGATGGTCGGAGGTCTCCAGGAGTCCTCAGCATCCCTGTTCTCTCACACACCCCTGGCCTCACGTATTAGGCGTCCCCCCAACAGACGGTGAGCTGGTGCGGGAGGGTGAAGGTGGACGTAGCTCATGCCCACGCAGACTTCAGGAGAGCCAAATCTTCTGTCTCAGCCACCGGAGAGCACGAAGAAGGTTATTCCAGCCCCGCTGGGGGGGAGGGGGTGGAGGAATGCGGGATAGGGGAGCAGACAGGATTCGGGCGCCCCACCCTCGCTTCCTCAGCGCCTGGAGAGCCCCCCCCCCGCCGGTTACGTCACGCACTCGCACCCCCTTCAAGGAGACCAGACCCGCACACCTGGCATTCTGAAGCTCTTTTACTTGCTCTGCCTTTTTCTGCCCTACTCGCTCTCTCACTGACACTGGATCTCTGATACTTTTCATTCCTGCGCCTCCTTCCTTTCTTTTTACAGATCACCGAGCTCTGCTTTCCATGCGGGTCCCGTTACTTCTTACGTAGATCACTGTCCTGTCTACAAAAACCACTGACCAACCGCTTCTCTCAGAACCTGCTGTAGTTTCCTAAGTCGAGGCCCCAGCTGGTACTTCGAAAACTCTTCCCTCCCCAGCACCGAATGGAAGGAAAGTATGGTCCCGCAGTGGTGCTAGACATACCTGAAGCTGATTTACATACAAAACATCCTTTTGGCCTATCCGCTTACATCTCCCTTCCAGCTGCCTTTTGTGACTCCTCTTCCTTTGGCAGTCTTGAATGTTTGTTTTTACTCCTATTTCACAGAAATGTGAATGGTAACTTAGTGCATATGGTGGGATTTACCCTCTTTAGACAGGAGTTCTCACATGCCTTTCTTTACCTGACACATTAGCTCACAAGACATTTTTTAATGACTAAACGCCTAAAGACAGAACTCTGCCTCTACACATTTCCAGGGAATTCAGCTTCAATATAGTTAGTTAAAAGTATATCCCTGTACAGATATCTATCCCCTTATCCATGAAGAGCAAATATCTATGACATCATAAAATGTTTCAAAAGTAAATTCTAAGATCTACCAAGACCTGCAGGATGAGTGCGATACCTCCCTTAAAAAAGGAGTACTGAAACCCCCAAACATAAATCTGTGTGTCAAGGGCCCTTATCTTAAATGGCTCTGTCCTTAACAAAAGAAAACAACAAATACATGTGCCAACTCACTCAAATGGCAACTTCTGCTCTTCAGTTTACTGTGGATTTTTCTGTTCAAAGCTGTTGTGTTGGTGTTGAATCAATCAATCTTCTTAATTTTAGGAAAAGGATTCAAATCTAGAATAATTACTGCTCTTACTGTATAAGAATAGAACTCCACAGCTGAGTACGAGTGTTATCCTTAGGGTTTCGGAAGGCAAGCAGTAAGAGTTGGCTAGTGAGAGGTGACACAATGCTCAGCGGTGCTTGAATGATGTGAACAATGAGTATTTAACTGTTTGACCTGCCTGGTGCCTTGAGGATTCCTGTTAGCTGTCCCTGGGTTTTGGGAAGTTTAGCTTCACTTAAGTTTCTCGGTTAAGCCTGTTAGATGCAGAAGTGTTTCTTCTATTATTAGAAAGGTAGATAGTTGCTTTAGATATTCATCCCTAGCTGAATAGTTTCCTTGGCAGCTATAACTGCTGATAGATTTGATAGAGGATTCTGATGGACTTGGAACCACTTGGAGCTTATGCTAACTTTGGCTTGGTGAAAATGCTACTAATCCTGTGAGGTACTCTTTCAGTCCAGTGCTGCTGTGGTACTGTGCATCATCATCTTCATACATGGTAGACTGTGCAAGGCTACACAGAATTAATCTCATGATTTCTACTGCCCCAAGGGAAATTAGAATGCAGACTAGTTGGAAGAACACCCTGACAGCTACTTCAGATGGTGCTGATGGAAAATAATGAAAGCCTGTGCATCCTTTGGGTTAAAGGAAGCAGCAGCTAGTGTTCTTTGGATCTGGGGAAAAATTTTCACATTAGCAGAAAGACCTGATTTTAAACCTAATCCTAATTAGCAGGACACTTTATTTCTTTTCCATTTTCTTTCTTGCCTTCTCCCCCCCTACCCCTTTGCCCTAGAGCTTGGGGAATTCTGCCTGCCCATTCTTTTTAGGAAGAATGAAAGATTACTCCTTCCCTCACAGTTGGCATTTATGTTCGAGGAAGTGAGAAGAAAGGGAATAGCCACCTGCCATACATGCTGGTGACGTTGGGGATTATCTATTAATTCCCCTTTTCATGGATATTGGCTATTTACTCAGCTTTCAAAAAACCAGGTACTGTTTATTCACTCGGCTAGTAGCTGTTTTGTTATTTAGTGACCAGGAGGGAAAGGCAGCAACAAGTTAAAGGATATTGTTTTTATTCCTTTTTGGATGGATTAGATGTCCACGTGGCTTTAGGTATTGAACATTATATGTGTTTATCAATGATGTTTTCTGAAGCGAAAGGAAAATGTACTACTACTTTCATATCTTCTCTGAGGGGATTCTCGTGATGCCTCAAAAATTTCATCACTCTTTATTGGCAACTCCCTTTTCATGGAGAGATATTTACGTTACTGATTGCACAGTGTAATCCTCTGGAAACAAACCTTTTATTAGAGGATGCTGATTAACGCAAGATTTGAAGAAGCCCAGGAAAAGTTAGGTACAAAATCGATGTGTAAGGACTTTTTACATTAAAAAAAAAAAATTATAGTAGATGCGTGGGCAGCCTCATTCAGTTATGCATAGACTATATTTGCATCAAAAAAAAAAAAAACCCTGGAGCCCTGGTGGTGCAGTGGTTAAGAGCTACAGCTGCTAACCAAAAGGTCGGTAGTTCACATCTACCAGCTGCTCCTTGGAAACCTTATTGGGCAGTTCTACCCTGTACTACAAGGTTGCTGGGAGACAGAATAGACACGACGGCAACAGGTTTGTTTTTTTTGTTTGTTTTACACTTGCGTGCTTGATGAACTGTGTCATTAGACTGTGAGTTTCACTTATTTCTAAATGCAGTAGAATTCTCTTATGCATTTATTATGGTAACTGGGGAAAGCTGCTCACATGACCTTGTTACTCCCCCACACAAAAACCTTGAGTGGCGTTTGTGGCCTACTGAATGAAGTCCAATTTCTTTTCCTGGCATTCAAAGTTCACCAAGGTCTTGCCCCAGTCTCCTTTCTGGTGTATAGTCAACTAAATAAACAGTCTTCCTTTCTCTGTGTACGTATATGTATGTGTGTAGCTTAAATTACACAGAGCTGCTTAATATGCTCAAAAAAAAAAAAAATATGCTTCAAACTGACCTGTAATTTCCCGCCTTCGTGTTATTACTCTCTGTTCCTATCAGCTGAAATGTTTTCCTATGCTCCTTATCTATAAATAGCTACCCACCCTTTGGGTTAGCTCAGATGCTACTTTCTTCATGAACTCATCCTTTATCCTCCCTGTGAGAATTAATTTTTACCTCCTCTTTGATCCCATAGCACTTGATTTGAGCCTCCATTTTAGTCTGCCTTATACGACTGTGTGTGCATATCAGTTTCCCATGATAAATAAGATTCTTGCGGGAAGGGTGCTGAACTTTGGACTTATTTATTCATAGCACCAGGAAACTGTCTAACTTTGCTTAAGTTATAGAAATATATTGTCTACTGCACACCAGGCAAACTCCAGAATACCAAGAACTGCTGATACTTAGGGTAACAGTACCAGGCAGGATTAAGTAGACGTAGTTATTTCTGTCTGTCTGTGGAAGATAATGCGTGAATGTTTTCTTAAGTTCAGAAAGTGGCTGATTCCCTGCAGGGGGCTGTTAACCACTGATAAAAGGAGAACAACTTATTACCACCCCCCAGATATTCTGAATGGGAAAAATAATTTTTTTATATTCTTTGATATGATATTCTGAATGATTTTTACAACCTGGTACGAAAGTAGAACATGAGAGTTCTAGAAGTTGAATTTATTATGCATAATTCCATTACCTAGAGGAAACACTCAACATTTGGTCAATGTATTTTTTTCAATGCATAGATATAGATTTCATTAACTGATTTAACAAGTTCTTGTTGAGAACGTACTGTTTGCTGGGCAGTAAGCACTGTAGGGAGCCCAGATGGCATAGTGGTTAAGAGCTTGGCTACTATCCAAAAGGTCAGCAGTTCAAATCCACCAGCTGCTCCTTGGAAACCCTATGAGGCAGTTGTACTCTGTCTTATAGGGTCACTATGAGTTGGAATTGCTATGAGTCAGAATCAACTCGACAGCAGTGGGTATGGTTTTTGGTGTGAAAGTACTGTGGGAATAGCCAGGAACAGTGCAGACATGGCCTCTTTTCTCTCAGAGCTGACAATATATGTTGTATTTGTTGGCATACCATTTTGTATTTTGCTTTTTTCACTTAATATATCATGGAATTTTCCTCATATTGGTAAATATTCTTCTGTAATGGCTCAGTAGTATTTTGGAATATAATATATAAAAAAAATATAGATATCACTTAATTTATTTAACCAATTCTTTTATGTTATACATTTAGGATTTAGGTTACTTCAAGTTTTGTCTATGGTAAACAACAGTGCAAGCTCTTGTGTGGTAGACTGAATTCTAAAATGACCTCAATGACCATCACCTTGTTATAATTCTCTCCCCTGAAAATATGTGGAATATCACTTCCATGGGTATGTTACATGCCAAAGGGGTTTTGCAGATATAATTAAGTTCACTAATTAGTTGACTTTGAGTTAAACGAAAGGGAGATTATCTGGTGGGCCCAGCCTAATCACACGAGTCCTTTAAGAGCAGAGAGCTTTCTCCTGCTGGTGGCAGCAGAGGAAGTCAGAGAGATTCGAAGGTTCTCCGTTGCTGAAATGATGGGGTTCACGGGGCAAGGACCGGAGGGTGGCCTCTAGGAGCTGAGAATGATCCCCAGCTGACATCCAGCAAATAAACTGGGACCTCAGTCCTACAACGGCAAGGAACTGAATTCTGCAGACAACCCAGATGAGCTTGGAAGTGGATTTTTCCCCAGAGCCTCCACATAAGAGCCCAGCCCAGTCTTGATTTTGGCCTTGTGAGACCCTAAGCAGAGGACCCAGTAGGGTCTTTCTGGACTTCTAACCTACAGAACTATGAGATGATAAATGAGCATTGTTTTAAGCTGTAGTACAGCCAGAGTGCTCCTCAGAAGCAAGAATGGCAAGACTATGTCTCACAAACTTTGGACATATTATCAGGAGGGACCAGTCCCTGGAGGACATCATGCTTAGTAAGGTAGAGGGTCAGCGAAAGAGAGGAAAACTCCCAATGAGATGGATTGACACAGTGTCTACAACAGCGGACTAAAACATAGCAACAATTGTAAGGATGGTGCGGGACTCAGCAATGTTTCGTTGTGTTGTACATAAAAAAAATTTTTTTTTTTTTAGGTCACTATAAATCAGAAACAGCTCAACAGCTTCTAACAACAAGTGTGTAATAATTTGTTACACAGCGATACAGAATTAATATACTTGTAAGCTAAACTAGTTTTACATCAATATTCTTTCAGGATAAAATCTTAGATATAGACTTGCTGGATAAAAAATTATACACATTTTTAAGGTTTTTGTACCATTTTGTTAATTTGCCCCCACCTAGAAGCTTCGTACCAATTTGTGTGCCAACTAACAATCTGTGTTACTGTACCCTGGCAAACATAGATTCTGTATGTCCCCCTTTTGGGCCATTCTGGGAAAAAAAAAAAAGGATCTCCCTTTTTAAAAGAAGATTTACATTTCTCTTATTACTAGTAGGGTTGACCATTGCTTTCTTTATTTGGGGTTGAATTGGTAAGTCTTCTGGTGAATCATCTATTTTTATTATTTGGCTGGCTTTACTGTTAACCTAAGAGAAGATATTCTCTGACACGTAGTACAGCTTTTCTCTGCTGTAATGTTTTAAAGGAATAGAATGGTGAATGAGCTTAATAGAAAGAATGAATACTTCTGAAAATTACTAGCTGCTACCATTACTCCTTGGGGGGCTGGAGGGGGACCCCCAGACATTACCCCCTGGAGTATGGAGAATATTAGCTTCATTATTTACATGGTATTAGTACCTTATTTTTTTCTAAGGAAAAAGTCTAACTTGTCTGGTCTTGCATTAGAAGTGTTATTATTTCAGGAGTAAAGATACATTGGATCTTTTCACAGAAAATTGTAGCTTACTGTTTTAGAAAGAAATACATATTGTTATCACTCAGGGGATAAATAAAGATATCACTATTTTTAATTTGATCAAGATAATCAGTAATCTTTGATTATGAATATTAAATTACCTTAATTGGGATGAGGCAGGGGAGGAAATTCAAGTTAACTTTTTCTGTAATTCTTTTCATTTGAGATGATGGAATTTATTTTTGACAAATAAAATTCGATTGAAGGAAGATAAGGAGAGAGGAAAGGAGGGAAAAGGGAAAGAAGAAGTTGAGTAGATTGCCTTTTCCTCTTGGAGATAGTTTTGGTTGGTTTTGTCTTTTCTTGAAAAAATGATTCTTATTAACTCTTAATTTCTGAAGGTTGATTTCTTCCTAATAAGAACAAGATTTTAGAGTTTTTTTATTTTGAAAAAAGGCCCAGATTTATAGGAAATCACAAGAAAAAATGTACAGGGAGGTCCCTTGTATGAGCAAGATTTTTTTTTTTTTTTTGGTCGTTGAATTGCTAAATCTTGCTTAGAAGGGTCAGATCTCCTGAACAGTTGTATGTGGCTGCAGTTTGTGGTCACAGAATTCATAATGGTCTGTTCTGCAGTAGAGACCTGAAGTTGCTTTCTTTTTCATTTCTTTTTTTGTTGTTGGTAACGTTTGGAATGGCATTGAAAGTGCCGACTCAGCTTATTGCTGGGACATAGAAAGTGTAACTGTGGTCAGAGGAGGCCCTGCCAGTGCGACTCAGGGACATGGTAATAGAGTGAAAAGAACGGTAGACTTGACATTAGAACGCCTGAGTCCCAGATTGCACTCTGCCACACCATAACTGTGTGACCACTGAGATCCAGTCTTACCTACCTCCTTGGTTTGTTTGGAATACTGGTAGTAAAGCAGTTTGCACACTAAAGCCCTGGGCCATCATTATTATTACTAAGGTCTTCTTTGCGACAACAGCAACAAAAAACCCCTTACTTGTAGTAATTCTTATGATAAAAATTACTGCTTTGAGTTGGACAAAAAAGGCAGAGGACTTTTGTCCAAAAGCCCCCCCTTACCGTGTCCATGTCATCTGGGAAATGTGGGAGGACAGAGGGAAGAACTTAAGGAATGGAGTGCCCCACTACCTCACTAGCAACACCACCAGCTCATCCAGTTAGCCTGTTGTTATCTCACCCATTGGGGCACTGTGACTGTCTCACAGGACTATTTTGCTTAAGAAGAGCCCTCTTTTCAATATATATTTAAGATGGGATTTTTGCCTCTATTGCAAGTGGGATTTAATCAAACCCCTTAATTGTAAATTCACACAGCCAAAGATAATAACAATGAGATCATCAACATGTATCTATTGAACACTTTAGTGAAGTGTTGAGTCCTGTGTTGAGGCAGTGGGGGTTCACTGGTAGAATTCACATGTGTAGCCACCACCTGCCTGTCAGTGGAAGCTTGTGTGTTGCTATGATGCTGAACAGGTTTCAGTGGTGCTTCCAGACTAAGATGGACTAGGCAGAAAGGCCTGGTGATTTACCTCTGAAAATCGGCCAATGGAAACCCCATGGTTTACAATGGTCCAACCTGCAACTGATCATGGAGACGGTGTAAGACCAGCCAGCATTTTAGTCAGTTGTGCACGGGGTCATCCATGAGCCGGCGTGACTTGCTGGTGGGTAACAGTAACAAATACTGTGCCAAGTACTTTACACTCACGTCGTTGGATCTCACTGAATGTGAAACAACCCTATGAGGTAGGTGATACCCTCATTTTATGATAAGGAAACTGAGGCTTCCAATGGTTAAGTGAACTGCCCAGAGTCACATACGTACTAAATGGTCTCGATTCCGGTCTGTCTAGTGCCAAAGCTTGTATTTCACGCTGTGGTAGAGCCTTTATGTTAATAAGAAAGTAGAGGCCCTGAGAGGTTAGGACCTGTGGTTATTCTCCTTCTCACTCTTAGTCTAGGTCTTTTTCTGTATTATATTCTCATTACAATTTGTCTATTCTGTACATTTTATGAAGTATTCCTGGCCTTCGTGCATGTGGCTGATGTGTCAAATGATAGCAAAAGTTACTGGTTTTTTTAAGCATTTGATAAAATGAGGTCTAGAGTTTTTTAATGGAATTATCAATTACTTGATTGGATTTTTTTAGTGAAGCATTTTCTCCCAGACGCCTACAAAGGAGACACTGTCTCCCATGTGGTATTAAAAGTTGGACCTTGTGACTACTGACTGTTTTTCTTTTAGAGAAGCCAGAGGGGGCAGTCTGTGACTTCATGTAAAAAATAGCCACCAAGGATCTATCCAGCATCATTTTTAGTTCTTTAATTTTGGTAAGCCCATATTTTCAAAACAGATTAAATTTGTCTGATTTATTTCAGAAGTATATATTACAAAGCATTCAAAGGCAAGTGAGAATTCAAATGCACACAGCAGAGCTAGAGAGCTTTTTACAGAGAGGCACTTCAGGAGGTAAGCATTCCTTCTAGAACCTTTGGTACGGTATTTTCAGAAACATGTTTCCATTTGTTTTACTATTATTAAGAGCAAAACTAATTGGTATAAATCTTATTTTTAATAATTCAATTGACATTATCTTCTCTAAAATTGCTGCTTTTTTTTTTCCTTAACATTTTTAAGAGACAGAAGATACATCCTAAAATCCTTGGAGAATTTTACCATTTTCTTCCTCACCCTGAAGAGATTTGGAAATTAGTAGGTAACGTTTTGCATGAAAATTACTAAACAATTTTTTCTTATCTCTGAGTCCTTCTGTGGAGAATTAATAGGAGGTCGAATGTGTACATGGATAAAATGGATTATCTTAAAGGACTGAAGTTCCAAAAATATATCGGCAAGACTGGACATGCTTGATATAATGAGATTTCTATTTAAGCCTGACTTCTGGAACTTTGAGTAAACTAAACTGAGCTACACAAGCTCTGGGAAGGACGTTTCTCTTCCAAAATGTTCTGACTGCATATAGTATTTTTCTTAGTCAAGTCTTTTGAAAAAGTGTATTTAGTCATCAATTTCCTAAAGAGCAAAACTGTTAGACACTTAACAACTTTTAACATATGAAGTGGAATAGAAAGCAGCAATCTGAATCCTACTGGAAAATAAATTAAAGAACCAGACACCAGGAAGTAAGAGGAGAAATCTCTGCATAAGCACTGGTAGAGATGGCAGAAGCTCCCGCGGATGCCTCAACTGTGGCTGCAACAACCAAGAAAAAGAAAAGTCTATCCATCGAGGAAAAGATTGACATCATAAATGCGGTGGAAAGTGGCAAGAAAAAAGCAGAGATTGCAGCTGAGTATGGAATAAAGAAAAATTCATTGTCTTCTATTATGAAGAATAAAGACAAAGTTCTAGAAGCTTTTGAATCTCTGAGATTTGATCCAAAGAGAAAAAGACTGAGAACTGCTTTTTATACAGATCTGGAAGAAGCATTAATGAGGTGGTATCGAATTGCGCAATGCCTAAATGTACCAGTTAATGGTCCAATGTTGCGTCTAAAAGCTAATGATTTTGCCCAGAAACTGGGACACAGTGATTTTAAGTGCAGCAATGGTTGGCTGGATCGCTTTAAATCCAGGTATGGTTTAGTATTCAGAGCTCAACCTGTAGAAGCTACAGCTACACCTGTAGACCCTTCAACTGTCTGGTGTCAAAATGTACTTCCTTATTATTTAAATGATTATCATCCTAAAAATATCTTTAATATAAAAGAGACTGGGTTGTTTTATCGAATGTTACCTACGAATACGTTTGCATTTAAAGGAGAAACATGCTCAATTGGAAAATTATGCAAAGACAGAATAACTCTGGTGGTTGGGACAAACATGGATGGCTCAGAGAAACTTCCTTTGCTTGTCATTGGGAAAAACAGAAATCCACATTGTTTCAAAGGCATGAAATCATTGCCTGTGTATTACGAAGCTAACAGAAAGGCATGGATGACCTCAGAAGTATTCGAACAATGGATGCGGAAGCTTGATGAAAAATTTCAAGCTCAACAAAGAAGAGTGGTAATTTTTGTTGATTCTTTTCCTGCACATCCAGAGGTAAAAGACCTAAAATCCATCGAGTTAGCATTCTTTCCATCATGTTTATCTTCCAAATTTATAGCGATGAAACAAGGTGTTATTAAAAGCCTTAAGATCAAATATCGACATTGTCTTATCAAGAAATTTTTAAGGTCTGTTGAAGACAGCAAAGAATTTATGTTTTCCCTACTAGATGCAGTTGATACATTGCACCTCTGTTGGAGGACTGTAACCCCAGAGACTATTATTAAGAGCTATGAAGAGGCAGGATTCAAATCCCAAAAGGGAGAAGGTGACACATCAAATGCAGAGACAGACAGTGGTCTTGATTTGGTTGCCCATGCTCTGGCGGCAGGGGTGGAGTTTCCTGAAGGTTTATCTCTGGAGGAGTATGCTGCCCTGGATGATGATGTGGAGACGTGTGAAGCTGCAGCAAATGACGAGTCAGTAGGCACAGAAGACAGTAAATCGGACGAAACCGGATTTTGTACTTCTGACGAAGAGGATGACAGTGGATCTGCAGGAACTGAACTCCCGTTGCCTTCAAAAAATGAGGCACTAACTGCTTTAGATACCCTGAAAAAATTTCTCAGGAGTGAAGATATGAATGATCTGCTTCATGATTCTTTAGCAGACCTTGAGAATTTTATTAACTCTTTATCATCTAAATAATTATTTAGTGAACAACATCTGAAGTGTACTAGGTCTTCCTGATGTGTTTTATTCTATAAGGTATGTAAAGGGAAAATACCACTTAAACATAAAAAATGAAAAACTTGTAGTCTTTGGTCTCATTGCAAAAGTTTTTGGTCTGAATAACAAAGCTCCCTAGGTAGTTTTTTTTTTTTTTTTTTCTGGGTAGATTAAATTAAATAATGATTAAGTAAATGAAAAAGTATTAATTTCTGTTTAGCTAACTTTTGGGGAGTGAAAAAATATATTTCAGAGGCCTTGTACTTGAAACATAGGGGTTATATGTAAAAAATAAAAAGAATTCCCCAAATATTTGATTCATACAGATCTAATTGGTGATTGCTCTTTTCTATTGTTTTCTTAAATTCAGATCATGTTCTAGAATATTTTAATTTATCTACCTGGGCTAAGAAACAAAACATCTATATATAGCTTAAATGTTTATAAAGACATATCTATGCCAGGTAGATTCTAACTAGACTCTCAAGTATCAAGTATTAATAAAGTAATTTTAAATTATTTGTTTTCATAGCTAGCTCATCTTCCTAATAAGAAATTATCAAAACCTACTGAAAATAAAATCTGGCCTAACAATATACCAAAATGATAAAAATATGTCTCACTGCTTTAAAGTTGTTTCTTTGTAAGGTTAAATGGAAGACCATAACCGTATCTTTTTTTTTTTTGTCATAAGAATGTATGGATTCTTCCTAAGTATTTTTTTTGTGTCTATGTGTGTGTTTAATAGAAAAATACATTACTAAAATACTTATTAAATGCTTATGATATTTATATTTTAATAAGATTACTCTTTAAAGGTAAATATAAAATACATATGCAATTATTAAAATTAAACATCTTAAGTGGTCCTTAGATATTTTCTAATTTTACCAGCTTAAGCTTTTAATCTACAAAGTTTATTTTCTTGATTTTACTGAATCTTTTTCAGGAGAAGCAGAATATCCTTTTAGCACATTTTGATATACTTAATCCTTTTTTTTTTTTTTTTTTAAGGTAACATTTTGGATTAGATTTCTCTTTGAGGAAATTTTACCTATAGAATGTTTTAAAATACTGTATGAAATTATTTAATCTTTATCTATGAAGTATAGTAGTTAAGCAGTAGAAAAACATAAAAATGAGACTTTTTCATTGTTAAATGAAATGTATGTTTGTTTATCTTATTACAACTAATTTAGGTCCCTTTGAAAAGGATTTTGAAAAAGTGGAAGACTTCATGCAGATTATTTACTAATGAAGTATTATTAGTCTGCCTACGGGAGACACATTTGGAGGGAATGTTCGTAGAAAGCATTTTTATTTTCCGCTCTTGATTTAGTCAGCTTTCGAGATTTAATAATAGTATGCCTTAAATAATGCACTAAAATTAAGAAAACTTCATTTAGAGTTAGTTAGATTAATTAAAGGTATTTTATTACTAATTTACCGATAACTTAAAATTTTAGTTTGGTAGACTCATGGACCTAAAGGAGCTTAAGAGAGCCTCACCTGTAACTGTAATACCTGGTATATATTGAAACCTCAATAAATCCTTTTTCTTTCTTTCTCCTCTTATATGCCATTTTGCTATCCAGTATTTTTTCTTTAATTTTCCAGATATTCCATGATTATCTCCATTTTTACAAATGAGGATATTAAAACCATGCAAGATTAAATGATCTGGTTAAAATCTTAGAGCCAGACCTAAAACGCAGTAGTTCCCTGGTCGCCACCTAGTCCTGCATTCCTCTTAACTGTATGCCACAATGCTTCTTATGTATACCGTAGAGGATAAAAGAGAATTCTGTTGTTTTTCCCCTTGGGTTTAGGGGTCCAAGGACAAAGTATTGCAGATAGTATGCTGGGCCCACACTGATAGCACTGTCTACACGATCTCTTCTTAGACCACAGTTACTGCTGAAACACTGGAATACCATCTGATTTGGTAACTCAGACGTTCCAGTTTAGTTCTACTGAAAATATTAAAAAACAACTTTAATATTTCCAAAATGTTGAAAACACCCACTCTTCTTCCCCCTGGATGATATGATCCATTTCTTATTATAAGTATTCATGAGGCATAATAAATCTAAAGATAATAAAACAAGGCTACTATTAAATAAGTATATGAAGAAGATGCCTGCACATTTAAATTCAAAATAAACTTTAAGTTGATACTGTGCACTCTTCTGTGTAGTTTGCAAGACACATACATTTAAACAATTTTTTAAACAAAAATTGTAAAATTTCCTTTTCCTAGGACATAGACAATCACTGCTGCCGATTTTTCGTCTCTGTGCATGGTCAATACAGAGTTGGGACTGAATGTCACTTGTCTTTTCAAAATACAACTTGATTTACAGTTTGCCCTTTTTTCAATTAAATGTGGCTTTCCACCTTGTTCTTTCCTTATAAATTCTTACTGTTTAAACAATGTTTTTGCTTCTTTCTACTTCATCAAACAACAAATCTTATATTGAATTTGGACATTGTTTCACTATGAATGGCTACTGAACTACTAGTGAAAGGTTTCGTTCAGAATAAAGTAGGATGAAGTAAATCGAGGCCTATGGGTTTCATGTTGCCTGCCTGGCTTCTTATTTGCACCTGAGATCAAGTCGACAACCTCTCTCTCACTGTATACAAAGCAGAATAATTGGGAGGGGGAGGATGGGAAGGGAGTGGGAGTTGGGGAAGAGCTTCCCAAGCAACTACTTCACTTGCCAAAAGAGGCCCATTTCAGCTGCTGGTCCAGTAGGGACCCAGCAGAGAGTTTTGCCTCTTAGGAGAGGCTGCACCACACACCTGCACTCAGGTTCAGAGTCCACTGTTGGACTGTGTCTTTGGGGCATTAGTTGCTGCCTAAGCTAAGTACAGAATGACATAAGGGAGTCAGGAAGTTGTACTGGGTTGCTGAGAGGAGCTTGTATCACCTCAGAAGAGAGAGGCCTAGGTTGAGGGCCATAGAGCCCCACACAATGTGTTCTCAAAAAATTTCGATGGAATAAATGAAATCTAGCCCTATGTCTATGCTAACCTGACATTCAATTTCTCTGAATTTCAGTTTTCCTTGTCCTTAAAATAAGATTAATAATACTTCATCTGAATTTATTTTGAGGATAAGATTTTACACGCGAGCGTATTTAGCACAACTATGTCATTGGAAAGGTGCCTGTATGTTACTAAAAAAAAAAAAAAAATTTTTTTTTTTTTTTTTACTACTTCCCAAATATGCCCAGATATTAATGCTGTGGTCACTAAACATCAGTGACAATTCTCATTGACACTCTTCTGTCCAGTAAAATAGGGAAGCCAACACCCAGCACAAATAAGCATGGTCCCAAAGCCAAGAAGAAGCTCTCCCAGTTGGCGGAAGCCTATGAATTGCTGAGTGACAACGTGAAGAGAAAGCAGTGTGATGCAATTTTATCTGTAAAGATCAAAAACTTTTCATTTTGAATGAGGGAATAAGGTGACTTAAAAACTTTTAATTTTCCTGAATTGATTCTTATGCAAAGCAATGCGGTAAGTGCTCATCACCAAGTAGCCCTTTCTGTTGCCACACTGACTGATTTGATTGTCCAGTTTTTATTGGGCTGTGATTAACTTGTGAAGCCTAGGATAACCCAGAGTCCAGAACAAGGCTAAATGAAAAAATACACTACCTAGTACCAATAAAGGAGTCCCTCAGTGGCTCAAAGAGGAGCCCTGGTGTGGCACAATGGTTAATAACTCGGCTGCTAACCAAAAGGTTGGCGGTTCATAATCACCCAACAGGTCCACAGGAGAAGGATGTGGAGGTCTGCTTCCATAAAGATTTGCAACCTTGGCAAGATCATGGAAGCTCCATAGACACATCCAAACTCCCTGAAGGGCTGTATTGTTGGGCTGAGGTCTGTGGGGACCATGGTCTCGGGGAACATCTAGCTCAATTAGCATAACATAGCTTATGAAGAATATGTCCTACGTTCTACTTTGGTGAGTAGCGTATGGGGTCTTAAAAGCCTATGCACAGCTATCTAGGATACTCCACTGGTCTCACCCGTTCAGGAGCAATGAAGAAAACTAAAGATACTATGGAAAGACTAGTCCAAAGGATTAATGGACCACATTTACCACAGCCTCCACCAGATTGAGTTCACTACAACTAGATGGTGCCCGGGTACCACCACTGACTGTTATGACAACTAAAAGTAGTGAAAACATGGATTATTCAGTAACTGGTATTAGGGCAATTGGCTAACAATATGGGACTAAAAAAAAAAATCACGATAGAGGGCCCTGGACAGAGCTGGAGAAAATGTGGAACAAATACCTAATTCAAAAAGAAAGACCTGACTTGCTGGGCTGACAGAGACTGGAGAAACCCTGAGAGTATGGCGCCCGGACACCCTTTAAGCTCAGTAATAAAGTCACTCCTGAGGTTCCCCCTTCAGCCAAAAATTGGACAGGCCCGTGAAATAAAACGAGACTAAAGGGGCACACCAACCCGGGGCAGGGACTAGAAGGCAGGAGGCAACAAGAAAGCCGGTAATAGAGAGCCCAGGGTTGAGAAGGGAGTGTTGACGTGTCGTGCAGTTGGTAACCAATGTCATAGAACAATGTGTGTACTGACTTTAATGAGAAACTAGTTTGTTCTGTAAACCATCTAAAGTACAATAAAAAATTAAAAGATTTGCAGCCTTGGAAACTATGGGACAGTTCCATTGTGTCCTATAGGGTTGCTGTGAGTCCAAATCGATTCGATGGCATGGTTTTTTGTTTACTAACCAAAAAGTTGGTGGTTAAAATCCAACCAGAGACACTTCAGACAAAAGGCCTGGTGATCTAAAAGATCGCAGCCTTGAAAACCCTATGCAGGTGCAGTTCCATTCCGCACACTTGAGGTTGCCATGAGTTGAAATCAACTCAAAGGCACCTGATTTAGTACGAATAAAAGTTAATAAAAGACATACTAATCAATTTAGTTTTCAATTTGCTATAAACTAAAAGTAGTGAAAAGGTGGATTATTCAGTAACTGGTGTTAAGGCAACTGGATAACAATATGAGACTAAAAAAAAAAAAACAAGTCATACACCAAAATGAATTGTAAAAGATTAACTCTTAAAAGGAAGGAAGGAGGGAATGAGGGATGCCAGGAAGAAGGGAAGGAAGGTGGAAATGAAGCAAAAGGAAAATGGAAAGAAAGCAATGAAGGAACAAAGGAACTTGTAAGTACTAAGAGGAAATATAAGTAAATGTAAATAATAATCCTTGTATTTTCAGAAGGAATTGTCTCCCCTTCCCAAGTCCAGTTAATAAATAGAACTTGTCTTTTTAAAAGTATAATACCTACTCCTGTCAAGTGGATTCCAACTCATAGCGACCCTATAGGACAGTATAAGTAAAATACTCAGGAAAAACAGTATATAAAAATACTAAAGGTTATTCAAAGTATGTAAGTATTTTCAACATCACTAGAAATCAAATTATTGACTATGCAAAGGCATTTGTCTGTGTGGATCAGAACAAACTATGGATAACACTGCGAAGAATGGGAATTCCAGAACACTTAATTGTGCTCATGAGGAACCTTTACATAGATCAAGAGGCAGTTGTTCAGACAGAACAAAGGGATAATGATTGGTTTAAAGTCAGGAAAGGTGTGCATCAGGGTTGTATTCTTTCACCATACCTATTCAATCTGTATGCTAAGCAAATAATACAAGAAGCTGGACTATATGAAGAAGAATGGGGCATCAGGATTGGAGGAAGACTCATTAGCAATCTGCCTTATGCAGATGACACAACCTTGCTTGCTGAAAGTGACGAGGACTTGAAGCACTTACTGATGAAGATCAAAGACCACAGCCTTCAGTATGGATTGTGCCTCAACATAAAGAAAACAAAAATCCTCACAACGGGACCAATGAGCAACATCATGATAAACGGAGAAAAGATAGAGGTTGTCAAGGATTTCATTTTACTTGGATCCACAATCAACAGCCATGGAAGCAGCAGTCAAGAAATCAAATAGCGCACTGCATTGGGTAAATCTGCTGAAAAGGACCTCTTCAAAGTGTTGAAGAGCAAAGATGTCACCCTGAAGACTAAGGTGTGCCTGATCCAAGCCATGGTATTTTCAATCGCATCATACACATGTGAAAGCTGGACAATGAATAAGGAAGACCAAAGAAGAATTGACGCCTTTGAATTGTGGTGTTGGCGAAGAATATGGAATATACCATGGACTGCCAAAAGAACGAACAAATCTGTCTTAGAAGAAGTACAACCAGAATGCTCCTTAGAAGCAAGGATGGCAAGACTGCGTCTTACATACTTTGGACGTGTTGTCAGGAGGGATCAGTCCCTAGAGAAGGACATCATGCTTGGCAGAGTACAGGGTCAGCGAAAAAAGGAAGACCCTCAATGAGGTGGATTGACACAGTGGCTGCAGCAATGAGCTCAAGCATAACAACGATTGTAAGGATGGCACAGGACCGGGCAGTGTTTCATTCTGTTGTGCATTGGGTCGCTGTGAGTCGGAACCAACTCAACAGCACCTAACAACAACAGAAATCAAATGCAAGCAAAACAGTGAAATATATTTTTTGGCCTGTCTTACTGGTCAAGATTAAAAAGAATGATAATACTAAATGTAAACAAGAGAACAGGGAAATGGGTGCACTGTTGTTGAAAGTACAAATTGGTACACTCTGTTACTGTAATTGTAGCTGACATGTACTGGAGAACTTACTAATTGCCAGGCCTTGTTCTAAGAATTTCGCATGTGTTGCCTCATTTAATCCTCAGGATAACTCTAACTATTAAAAAAAAAAAAAAAAAATTAACTATTAGCATCCCCATTTTACCAATGATGAAATTTAAGCACAGCTACAACTGGTAAGGAAACCCTGGTGGCGTAGTGGTTAAGAGCTACCACTGCTAACCAAAAGATCAGCAGTTCGTATCCCCCAGGCACTTCTTGGAAACTATGCAGCAGTACTACTCTGTCCTATAGGGTTGCTATGAGTCAGAAGCGACTGTACGGCAATGGGTTTGGGTTTTTTTGTTTCTGTTTTTGGTTATAGCCGGTAAATGACAACTAGTAGCCAAACCCAAAATGTCTGACTCAAGGACATAAAGTTATGTATACATTTTATAAATTTATTCTAACAAGACAAAGATGTTAACTATAAATTATTGCAGTTGATGGTCCCTTATCTATAATCCTGGGATTTGAAAAAGATAGTATATGCATATACTCTTTATTATATAACACTGCCAAGGAGTACTAGAACAGCATTCCTTCATCAATCATTTTGCAGTGAAACAAATATTTACACTAAATTAAATAAATGAAGATTATAAATCATTTGGTAGTGTTATAGGCTGTATTGACAAATAAGTACGTGTTGGGTCAGCTTTTGCCTGCAAATGGATTACAAAAAAAATTTCAGAATGTTTGTATTTCGGAACTACAGATAAAATATTCTGGTCTTATCATAGCCTAAAACAAAAGACTGAAAAAGATTTAATGTTTTTACTTGAGAATTGGTTAAATACACATGTTTTTATTAAATAAAACATGCAGACTCAAAATTTTTTTTACTTCTTTTACTTGGGTATGTATACTAATTTGCTTGCCTGAACTGAAGTGGATATTTTGTAAATTTGAAATGAAGTCTAAATTAAAATTTCTACTTCTTGTAATTCTCCTTGTTGCGTATCTAACTTACAGGGCTAGAAAATTTCCTGCCAAGTAAAACAGGAACGATGACATAGTATCAAATTGGTGAAAAACTAGACTTGCTGATTTAACATACTACTCATTTACAAGTTCATCTTCATGCATTAGGCCAATCTAAATCCAAAAGAGCCAGCTTCCTTGGTCAGAGAACTCTTAGCCAATATGTCAGGGAGAAAATCAAAAGGGGAGAAGACAGAAGTTCCTGTTCGATCCACTTGTACTTAGCTATCAAATGCCAACAGATTGCAGTTTGTTTTTTATTTCTTAAAGTGGGACTGTTGTATAATCCCTATGTCTCTCCCCAATAAGCTAAAAAAACCAAACCCACTGCTGTCAAGTCAGTTCCGACTCCTGGCGACTCCATGGTGACCGTATATGATAGAGCAGTACCCCATAGTGTTTCCAAGGAGCAGCTGGTGGATTTGAACTGCCGACCTTTTGACCTGTTAAATACATAGCAGGCTGTTGATATGGTTAAATATTTGCTCAATTGAAGAACTAACTGAAAAGTTGCAGGTAGTCTTGTTTCTTGTATTAGGAATAAAGACCAGGCCTTTGTTTTGTTTTCTCCTCACTTTCTCTTTGTAAGCCACTAAACTCTCCTGCATTACTGGCTGGTACCACACCTTGTTTTCTGTGTTGTAAAACAGATAACATGAAACTGAACAATACCCTGCTCAAAAAAGACTGAGTTATAGAAGACGTTAAGAATGGAATAAAGAAATTCAGAGAATCCAATGAGAATGAAAACACTTCCTGTCAGAACCTTTGGGACACAGCAAAAGCTGTGCTCAGAGGCCAATTTATATCAATAAATGCACACATCCAAAAAGAAGGAAGGGCCAAAAATCAAAGAATTATCCCTATAACTTGAACAAATAGAAAGAGAGCAAAAAAAGAAACCCTCAGGCACCAGAAGAAAACAAATAATAAAAATTAGACCCGAACTAAATGAAATAGAAAACACAAAACAACTGAAAGAATTAACAAGACCAAAAGCTGGTTTTTTTTTTAAATTCAACAACATTGATAAACCACTGGCCAAACTGACAAAAGAAAAACAGGAGAGGAAGCAAATAACCCAAATAAGAAATGAGATGGGCGATATTACAACAGATCCAAATGAAATTAAAAGAATCATAGCAGATTACTATGAAAAATTGTACTCCAACAAATTTGAAAACCTAGAAGAAATGGATGAATTCCTAGAAACACACTACCTACCTAAACTAACACAAGCAGAGGTAACAAAAACAAAAAAAGCAGAGGTAGAACAACTAAATAGACCCATAGCAAAAGGAGACTGAAAAGGTAATCAAAAAAATCCCAGCAAAAAAAAGCCCTGGTCAGGACGGCTTCGCTACAGAGTTCTACCAAACTTTCAGAGAAGAGTTAACACTACTACTAAGAGTTAAGTAGTTAACACTACTACTAAAGGTATTTCAGAGTGTAGAAAAGGACGGAATACTACCAAACTCATTCTATGAAGCCACCGTATCTCTGATACCAAAACCAGGTAAAGACACCACAAAAAAAGAAAATTACGGACCTGTATCCCTCATGAACTTAGATGCAAAAATCCTCAACAAAATTCTCGCTGATGGAATTCAACAACATATCAAAAAAATAATTCACCATGACCAAGTGGGATTCATACCAGGTATGCAGGGATGGTTCAACACTAGAAAAACAGCTAATGCAATCCACCACATAAATAAAACAAAAGGCAAGAATCACATGATTTTATCAATCGATGCAGAAAAGGCATTTGATAAAGTTCAACACCCATTCATGATAAAAACTCTCAGCAAAATAGGAATAGAAGGAAAATTCCTCAACATAATAAAAGGCATTTATACAAAGCCAACAGCAGCCAACATCACCCTAAATGGAGAGAGCCTGAAAGCATTCCTCTTGAGATCGGGAACCAGACAAGAATGCCCTTTATCACTGCTCTTATTCAACATTGTGTTGGAGGTCCTAGCCAGAGCAATTAGGCTAGGTAAATAAAGGGCATCCAGATTGGCAAGGAAGAAGTAAAAGTATCTCCATTTGCAGATGACATGATCTTATACACAGAAAACCCTATGGAATCCTCAAGAAAACTACTGAAACTAATAGAAGAGTTCAGCAGAGTATTGAATCAGTTGGATTCCTCTACACCAACAAAAAGAACATTGAAGAGGAAATCACCAAATCAATGCCATTTACAGTAGCCCCCAAGAAGATAAAATACTTAGAAATAAATCTTACCAGAAATGTAAAAGGCTTATACAAAGAAAACTACAGCACACTTCTGCAAGACACCAAAAGAGACTTACATAAGTGGAAAAACATACCTTGCTCATGGATAGGAAGACTTAACATTATAAAAATGTCTATTCTACCAAAAGCGATCTATACATTTAGTGCAATTCCGATCCAAATCCCAACGACATTCTTTAATGAGATGGAGAAACAAATCACCAACTTCATATGGAAGGGAAAGAGGCCCCGGATAAATAAGGCATTACTGAAAAGAAGAACAAAGCGGGAGGCCTTGCTTTACCTGATTTTAGAACCTATTATACCACCACAGTTGTCAAAACAGCCTGGTACTGGTACAACAACAGATACATAGACCAGTGGAACAGGATTGAGAATCCAGACATAAAGCCATCCACATATGAGCAGTTGATATTTGACAAAGGCCCCAAAACAGTGAAATGGGGAAAAGACAGTCTTTTTAACAAATGGCGCTGGTATAACTGGACAGCCATCTGCAAAAAAATGAAACAAGACCCATACCTCACTCCATGCACAAAAACTAACTCAAAATGGATCAAAGGCCTAAATATAAAATCTAAAACGATAAAGATCATGGAAGAAAAAATAGGGACAACGTTAGGAGCCCTAATACATGGCATAAACATATAAAGAAATGTAGAAGAAAAACTAGATAACTGGGAGCTCCTAAAAATCAAACACCTATGCTCATCCAAAGACTTCACCAAAAGAGTAAAAAGACTACCCACTGACTGGGAAAAAGTTTTTAGCTATGACATTTCCGATCAGCGCCTGATCTCTAAAATCTACATGATGCTGCAAAAACTCAACTACAAAAAGACAACCCAATTACAAAATGGGCAAAAGGTATGAATATATGCTTCACTAAGAAGGCATTCAGGTAGCTAACAGATACATGAGGAAATGTTCATGATCGTTAGCCATTAGAGAAATGCAGATCAAAACTACAATGAGATTTCATCTCACTCCAACAAGGCTGGCATAAATCCAAAACACACAAAATAATAAATGTTGGAGAGACTGTGGAAAGATTGGAATACTTATACACCGCTGGTGGGAATGTAAAATGGTACAACCACTTTGGAAATTGATTTGGCGCTTCCTTAAAAAGCTAGAAATAGAACTACCATACAATCCAGCAATCCCACTCCTTGAAATACATCCTAGAGAAATAAGAGCCTTTACATGAACAGATATATGCACGCCAATGTTTATTGCAGCACTGTTTAGAATAGCAAAAAGATGGAAGCAACCAAGGTGCCCATCAATGGATGAATGGATAAATAAATTATGGTATATTCACACAATGGAATACTTACTAAGCATCAATAAAGAACAGTGAGGAATCTGTGAAACATTTCATAACATGGAGAAATCTGCAAGGCATTATGCTGAGTGAAATCAGTCAGTTGCAAACGGACAAATATTGTATAAGACCACTATTATAAGAACTTGAGAAACAGTTTAAACTGAGAAGAAACCATTCTTTTGTGGTTACAAGAGGGGGGAGGGAGGAAGAGTGGGAGAAGAATATTCACTAATTAGATAGTAGTTAAGAACTCCTTTAGGTGAAGGGAAAGACAACACACAATACAGGGGAGGTCAGCACAACTGAACTAAACCGAAAGCAAAGAAGTTTCCTGAATAAACTGAATGCTTCAAAGGCCAGTGTAGCAGGGGCAGGGGTTTGGGGACCATGGTTTCAGGGGACATCTAAGTCAGTTGGCATAATAAAATCTATTAAGAAAACATTCTGTATCCCACTTTGAAGAGTGGTGTCTGGGGTCTTAAATGCTAGCAAGCAGCCATCTCAGATGCATCAATTGATTTCAGCCCACCTGGATCAAAGGAGAATGAAGAACACCAAGGACAGAAGGCAATTACGAGCCCAAGGGACAGAAAGGGCCACATAAACCAGAGACTACATCACCCTGAGACCAGGAGAACTAGATGGTGCCCGGCTACTACCAATGACTGCCATGACAGGGAACATAACAGCGAACCCCTGAGGGAGCAGGAGAGCAGTGGGATGCAGACCCCAAATTCTCATAAAAAGACCAGACTTAATGGTCTGACTGAGCCAAGAAGGACCCTGGTGGTCATGGCCCCCAGACCCTCTGTTGGCCCAGGACATGAACCATTCCCAAAGCCAACTCTTCAGACATGGATTGGTGTGGACAATGGGTTGGAGAGGGATGCTGGTGAGGAGTGAGCTTCTTGGATCAGGTGGACACTTGAGACTATGTTGGCATCTCCTGCCTGGAGGGGAGATGGGAGGGTGGAGGGGGTTAAAGCTGGAGGAATAGACACTAAAAGAGAGAGTGGAGGGAGAGAGCGGGCTGTCTCATTAAAAAAAAAAAAATTTTTTTTTTTTTTTAATTAGGGGGAGAGTAATTGGGAGTATGTAAAAAAAAAATGTAGCAAGGTGTATATAAGTTTTTGTGTGAGAGACTGACTTGATTTGTAAACTTTCACTTAAAGCCCAATAAAAATTATTAAAAAAAAAAAAAAAGATAACAGCATAGAGTTAAGAGCTGTTTCCATGTCATTCCCTACTCCAATGAGGAAACACCAAAAAAAGATCCAGAATTTTATCTGTCAACTCTTGGAGTAGTTTGCAGAGATTTTTGCTCTGCTCCTACACTGTAAACAGAATAGCTAAGAAAATTTCATACAGCTCACATAATAATTGGTTACTAAATAAGTAAGGAAATAAAACAAATAGAACAACAAAAAGACTCAGACCTGTGTACTGCAGCCGTATTAATTGCTTATAATTACTGTAAAGTTAGAAAATCATAAACTACTGGTTGGGAAAAGAAGACTCATGTGTAAGTAATACCACAAGACAGTAATCATTAATTAGTCCTACTCTAACTTTAAAATTTTAATTAAAAAGTGCCGGAAAAGACATACTAAGAAATATCTGTCTACCTACTCACATAGTTAATGTTAGTGTTACTTTATCTGCTTCAGATTTCTGTATATGTGTATCTCCTTTGCTTTTTTTAGTTTATTCCTAAGTAGTTTATGTTTAGTTACTGCAATAAATGGGATATTTTCCCTTTTTAATTTCCTGATTTTTACTATAGAGAAAAGTTTGTGGCTTTGACTTTGTTTTGTATCTAATCACATCACCAAAGTTTATTATTAATTCAAGTACGTTTTCTAGTATACAATCATATCATCTGCAAATAGAGATAAGTTAATATTTTTGTTCCTTTTCTTTATTCCCATTGTTTTATTATTCTTGTGCCTACCTGAAGACCGTGAAAATATTCCTCTATATTTTCTTGTACTAGTTTAAAAGTTTTGTTTTTATATTTAAATTTATTTTTGTGTGTGGTGTTAAGCCAGGCTTTAATCTTATTTTTCCTATAGGGAAAATCCACACCATATATTGACCAATTTACTGTTCTGAAATACCTTTTCTATTATACAAGTTCCTGTACCTGCACCCAGAGGCAGTGCTGGGAAAAAGTTCAAATATATAATGTCTGAGTAATTACCAAGAAGAATTTGTTTTAAAGCAAACAGCACTTGCATTGAAATGAAAAGATTAAGGTTTTTATTTGTTTTTCTGTTGCTTAATGGAAATGGAAATGGCAGCTTGTGGACAAGTAAAATTTAAATTTTGGGGGGAAAAAAAGTATGTTTCTGCACTCCTAAATTGTATTGTGTAAAATTTAAATCTTCTGTAAGGCTAATCACCTTTTACAGTACCTACTTAGTGTGTGGAATTTCAGCTTTGAGTCTTTTTCTTCCAAATTTGATCATTGTCCTCCAGAATCAATTATTTTGTTAAAGAAATCATACCAAAGCCTAGGCAGTCCACACTGGTCTTAGCCAGTTCATTTAGTCACTCAGGGGGCTTACACAAATAGAGCTGATCCAAGCTCAGTGACTCTAAAGGCTGTAGTGAGAACAAATGACTGTTTATGCAGCAAGGGTCTACTTAGCTGTTTACCCTGGACACTGAACATTTACTGGTGACAGTGAAAAAATCATCCCTGCACACATGGAATTGACAGCCTAGTGACTCAAATTAAAATGGAACTGCGATAAATACTCTGAAGGAGTCGTACCTGCTTCCATAAAATTGTATAACATGGGGAATTTGACCTAGTTACAAGGCCAGGGAAGGAGTCACTGAAGAAATATCAGGAGCTGAGACCTGAGATTTGAATGATAAATAGCAGTTAACTAGGCAAGAAAGGCAGGGGGAGGAGACAATCTGGGCAAAGGCTTTGAGAAGAAGGGAGACTGAATGAGTTAAGAAACTGAAAGAAAGCACCTAGGGTGAGGGAGAGTGTGGTGATATAAGCAGAGGCCAAGCCTTGCGTGGACTGGCCCATAATTAGGGTAGGGTAAGAATTAAACACACACACACAAACCCATTGCTGTCGAGTCCAACTTATAGCGACCCTATACAGCAGAGTAAAACTGTCCCATAAGGTTCCCAAGGTTGTACTCTTTACAGAATCAGACTGTCACTTCTTTCTCCCATGGAGTAGCTGGTGGGTTCATACTGCTGACCTTTTGGTTAGCAGCCAAGCTCTTAACCACCGTGCCACCAGGGCTTCTCTCGGTAAGCATTAGCTATTTTATTTATAGGGGAAAAACACAGGAGGAAAGGAAAAAGTCTTCCCATCTTCATTTTCCAAAGACCTGGGCCACTGGCTAAATAGTGGACTCAGGACATAGGCAAAAAATTAGAAAGTAGAGTTTGGGGAAAGTGGAGTTTCCTCCCCAAATTAAAAAAGATCCTCCCCAAGTGTGGGGAGAAAAAAGGTAGAGAAAGAAAGGCCGTGAGGAGAAAAGAGATCAGTGGGGCCCACAGTAATGAGGAAGATTACAGTCAAGGTCACTGAGAGGGAAATTATTTGAAGGTCAAGGCATGGCAGCTGAGTTGGTTCTGCAGGTGGTCCAGCCGCACTGAAATGAGCAGTGTCTGTTGCCCCAGCCTGGGGCTTGCATCAGTGCACCTCCCTCCTCAAGGATCTGTGGGAGGACCTCCTTTAATAGTAGCCAGTAATTTTCTGGGTGACCACCTTGCAGAAATGATTCCAGCCTTGGCCCCAAGACCTTGGAGGATCATCTCCACTTACCCCATGTGGGCAACCTACTTTTATCTAAGAGAATAATGGTGGGGCCCTGGAGACCTGGGGGTGAGAGGGGTATCCTGCTATACCTGAACTTGGAGCAGGATCTGAACCATGCCCATTTAAGGATCCTGTAACTGCCCCACCCACCACGCACACTCAGTGGTGAAATTATTTCCTTTAGGCTAATAATGTAAATTATAACCTAGAAGAAATGAGAGTATATATAGAAAAAAGAGAAAAGGTCTTGTTGTTAATTGCTGTTGAGTCAACTCCCATGTGTGCAAACTAGCGCTGCTCCATAGGGTTTTCAAGGCTGTCACCTTTTGAATGCAGATTGTCAGGCCTGTCTTCCAAGGCACCTCCAGGTGAGTTCGCACCACCAACCTTTAGGGCTGGTAATCCAGTAGCACCAGGGACTCCAAATAAGGTCATACTCTAAGCCATATATCTTTACAAAACACTAAAATAGATTTTTAACAGTCTTGTGTTAATATTCTTGATTCCCTTTCTGCCACTTCTCTATAAATGTTTATTAATATAGTGTGTAATAAGGAAGCACAGACTGAACAACCATCAGAGTTCTCCTGATTCTCTGCTTTGAAGTGCGGTTTTCCTGGGGAGCTTGAATTATGTCAGGCCAAGGCTCTCAAATGACCTCTTGGGAATTAGCATCCTACCTGGAGAGTAAAGCACCCTCAATGCTATTAGAAAATAGGTAAAAATAAGCTACCTGAAAGCTATGCATTTTAAGATTTGAGCCTCAAAACACAGCTGGGGGAGAAGGGGAAACAAAAGGCTAGAAAAATTTTTAGGAAGGTTTCCTTCTTATCTAGCATAATGACAAGGCTGGGGGTTAGGTGTCAAGAAGGAAAAGTAACATAAAATCCTTTATATTTTAGGAAGTGAAGCCCAACAGATAAGTTCCTTTAATTTTTTTATTTTGGATATTTTCTTTGATGTTTTAATCATATTCTGCAACTATCTTTAGCATAAAAAATAGAAAATATATTTCAGAATTATTAGCAACCCCTCCAAATCCTGTTATCACTTTCTCAGATAGAGTGTTCTTCTCTGCTTTATAGGCATATTAAATAGGGGCAAAACAAAACAAAAAAGACAACAAAACCCATTGCCCTTGAGTCGATTCTGACTCCCAGTGACCCTAATTACTTTTATTCAAAACTTGCTTTTTCCATTTCACCCTGCTCCATCCCCACCTGATTTAATTAGCAAGAAGCCAGGATTTTAAAAAATTGACTTTTTCCCCACATAATGCTCCAGGTTAGAAGACAGTTCTTTTCATTTTTATTTCTATAAGAAATTTTCCCACCCACAAACTCAGATAACTTTTTTTTCAATCATTTGTGTGGTAGACACAAACCTACTGAACAGGTGAAAACTTCGTTGAGTGTGAGAAAGGTACCGTTCCTAATTAACTGCCCAGAGAATGGCTTCACTGTGCGGCAATCAGTTAAGTGCTTCTAGTGGGTTTTGTGGGGACTGAGGGAAATGATACCACGTTTTAATTGGGCAAACTAGAAAGCTAACACGTTTTAATGACTTAGCAGCCCCCCTCCTTAGAGGACTCCAGATGTTCAAAGCTCTCAAGAGCAACTCTAGAAATCCTTGTCAAGTTTTCATAGACCCCTGAGATCATTATTTAAGTTTAGCCTGTGTGGTTTTTCTTTTTTTTCAATTTCTTTTTAACTTTGAGATTGTTAAAGGTAGAGATTTTTTTATTTGATTGTTTACTTTGAAATACATTAAAAAAGTGTATGGAAACATGAGACATGTACTTGGAATAAATATAATTTGGAAGTGTCTCCATCTCTTATTAAACTAAGGGTAGTGGGTGGGAAAGAAGCCCTGGGGGCACAGTGGTTAAAGCACTCTGCTGCTAACCAAAAGGTCAGCATTTTGAACCGACCAGTCACTCTGGGGGAGAAAGATGTGACAGTCTGTTTCTGTGAAAATTAGAGCCTTGGGAACCCTATGGGGCAGTTCTACTCTGTCCTACAGGGTCGCCATGAGTCAGGATCGACAAAGGCACACAGCGACAACAGTGGATGGGAGAAGTAAAGCAGGCAATGGAAACTCATGGGTCACAATGACCTGGCTTCATTGCCCATGGGTTGCCATGAGTTGGGGCTCACTTGAGGGCAGCTAACAACAACAGCCAATGGAAATGCCATGCTTTCTCATCTCAAAATTTTGAGTATTCAAATAAAGATTTGGATTTTTTCCAGAAAAAGAACATGCATGCAACGTCTACTTAAAATTCCAGGAGATTCACTGATTAAAAGCCTCTGCTTCATTTAGCTACCGCTTTTAAAGTCTTCATTATTAGAAGTTGTACAAAATGCTGAAAAGAAAAAAAATCTCAGTGTCTGGGAAGATTTAGGCAGCATCTCATATTTCCACACTCCCCCACCCCCTTTTTTTAAAGTGCTTCAGTGTTATCAAATACTTCAGGAATGTTTAATAGAATTTGTTTTCTAAATTTATATTTAAATTAGCTGTGTTACATACAGGTTTAAGCAATTTAGTCTTCCTTTGCGCTTCTGTGGCACATTATTTTTAACTTTCGCCTTTGCATGTTATTTTTAACACCTTGTGTATTCTTGTAAGGAATTAACTCCCCTTGCCAAATCCAATTAATAAATAGAACTCAGTTCTCTGAGGCTTGGTGCTCTGGAAGCTGAACACAGAGACTGGAATTAGCAGCAGGCCGAAACCCCATAACCAGGACTCCCTCTTTGCCACTATTTGATATTATGACCCAATGAAGCATTAGAAACATGAATCTAAAAACTAAAGATTACAGATCCAACCTAATCTAACCTCTAAGCAATGACATGTTTTTTGGTTTTGAAGCATAGAAAATAATAATTCAGTTGTACAATCATTATCGGTCAAGCTGTCTCTGAACTGGGAACAGAACTGTCACATAAAGGTAGAATGTTATTTTGAGGGACCTCTCCGCTAATGTATTGTTAGGTACTGAGAGAGGATACTCAGGGGTTAAAGACCTGCTTCCATCTGGGATTTTACCACCTAGTTGGGAAGCCAGGAAACCCTTGTGGGGTAGTGGGTAAGCACTACGGCTGCTAACCGAAAGGCTGGCAGTTCAAATCCACCAGGTGCTCCTTGGAAACTCTATGGGGCAGTTCAACTCCAGCCTACAGGGTCACTATGAGTTGGTATTCACTCAACGGCAACAGGTTTGGTTTGGGAAGTCAAGATAAACATACTGACGATAGAAGCCATTATACACTAAGTTTCAAATCAGTGTGACCAAAGAATTCCAGGAGTTCAGAGAATAAAGAGGTTGATGTGAGCTGCTGTATTCAGGGAACTCTGCCTGAAGAGGCCCCAGGCCCAGACAGGTGAAGCACAGGAACAAACACCAGGCACGGAAAACCAGCAAAGGAACTGAGGTGAGAACTAGGCATTTTGAAAAAAGTTTCTAGAGGCTTTTTAATGTGATATTTTATGTGCTGCATGTAAGGAAGAAATAAGTGTACATTTACAATATTTCCAAATGTAGATTGTAGAAGATGAGTCCGTGGATTCCCCAAGGGATCGTGTGTGTTGGAGATAAAACTGCAAAACTCCACCCTTGCTCGCATAGAGCGCCCATGAGAAAATGCACCTTCCTGTTCTCCACTAGGAGCCCCAGCTCTGTCTTCAGAATTTATCCTAAATAAGCTAGTCTAAAAAAAACCAAAATTGTTGTGGCCGAGTCGATGTGGACTCATAGTGACCTTAAAGGACAGAGTAGAACTGCCCCATAGGTTTTCCAAGGAGCAGCTGGTGGATTCCAACTGCTGACATTTTTGGTTAGCAGCTGAGCTCTTAACCACTGCACCACCAGGGATCCTGAGCTAGTCTGGTGGAGAATTTTTCTGGTATTTTTCCAGTTAATCTAATCACACAGCTTTTAGAATGTTTCTCTTTTCAGTTTGCTTTGTGCTTCCACCAACATGTGGTCCAAATCACTGCTTCTTCTTGATGGTGGTGATAATTATAGAAGCTTTTTCTTAGTGATTCCTTCCATAAATACAAAAGGAAATGTTAGACAAGACTGAGCTCATACTTCTATAAGATATCTAGGGTGGGGTTGGATGAAAGGATCAAGTAGGAAATACCAGAGTCCAAAAGAGCACTGAGGTCAAGAGAATTATTTTGGGAGTTAGAAGTTTATAGTAAGCATTCTAAGGAGTGGTTGGAAAGACACTTGGCTCATGTTACTTCTTGTTTCTTGCCACAGCGGCAGCAAGTTGGCTCAAAAAGAGCACACTTCTGTCTGCACCACAGGGTTTGAAGAAAGAGCAAACCTCCTCTCTGCTAAACCTAATTTTCGGTTTACTTTCCAGTAATTCAGTTTCATAGTAACTTTAACCAACTTTAATATAAAAGTTATTCTAAATAGTGTCTGTCTTCAAAGTAGTCCACACTCCTCCCCACAAATCCAAACCACTAACACTTTGTTGTTGTGGTTAATTGCCATCGAATCGGCCCTAACGCACAGCAAACCCACCCCATGCACAACGGAACAACATGCTGCGCATTCGAGGGTGAGACCATTGTGATCTGTAGGCTTTTTATTAACTGATTATTGGAAGTCGATCACCAGGCATTTCTTCCTTGTCTATCTCAGTTTGGAGGCTCGACTGCAACTTGTTCAGCATCATAACAACATGCAAACCTCCAGCAACAGATGGGCGAGGGATGCACATGAGGTGCGTTGGTCTGGAACTGAACCAAGTTCTGCCACATGGGAAGCAAGAATTCTACCAACGAACCACCAGTGCCTCATAACCAGTTGTTGTCAAGTCATTTTCAACTCATGCAAACCTCACGTGCATCCGAGTAGAACTGTACTCTGTAGGGTTTTCAGTGGCTGATTTTTCAGAAGTAGATGGCTATTAAATTAGAACTTCTTACACAGAATGCTGTCTTTCAAGGGGCCTCTGGGTGGACTAAAACCCTCCAACATGGTCAAGTGCATCAACCATTTGCACCACTCAGGGACTTAAAGCTCCATTGAAACTGGGTTGCTATGAGTTGAAAATCGACTCAAGGGCACCTAACAACAACAACAACAAATTGTGTTATTAATAAGGTTTTATGTAAGAACAAAAAATCATTGAGTTATCCCTGAGGAGCCAGGGGTAGCTTGATTTTTGTATGGAAATGACTAGTTTTCTCATTGTCTCACAAACCTGTTTCTGCTCTTAATAGTAATAGTAGTGCTATCTACCTATGTCAGGTGCTTACAATGTACCAGGTACTGTGCCAAGCTCTTTATGTTTATTATTTCATGTAACACTCCCATAGCAGTAACCCTGTGAGGCAGATGTAATTATCCCAGTTTTGTAAGTGGGGAAAACAGTAAATGGTCGAGCTAGGGTTCATAGTCTTTGGAGGATGCCTGTAAGTCCATTCTTAGCTATGTATCTGCCATTTCTGGAATGCCCTTCCCACTCCACTCTGCCCATTGAAATTTATTGAAAGCCAAGCCTAAATCCTGAGTCTTCTAGTGATGTTTCTACTGCCTACATTGACTTCTTCAGTCTCTAAACTCCTAAAACCTTTCTTAATTTAACTCAGAAGAACAGCACATTGTAAAACATGGAATAGTAGAGATTCCACAGCCTAATACAAGTAGTCCTTGACTTAATGACGGGGTTCCATTCTGATGACTACTCTGTTGTAAGTCGATTCTGATATAAGTTGAATAGCTCTCTCTCTCTTCTTCTTTTTTTTTTTTTTTTTGGTTTTCATTATTGCCTTTTATTATCAGTATCTTTATAAACAGATCTCTATATGTCTTTTGGGGGTTGGCAACATCACATTTGAGACTGATAACATCAGCAAATTACACGCTGTAACATTGTAGGTAGTGCATATTACTAATGATAGGATGCAAAAAAAAATGACGGTCATAAGTGTGTTTCAATATTACGTCGAATATGCCACAACTATTCCATAACTATTGGGGACTACCTGTAACAGTTAAAGTGTATTGAGTGCTTAGTATGCAAGAGAAATTGTTCTAAGAATTTTATATAGATAAACTAATTTAATTCCTTCAACAAAGCTATGTGGTCAATACTATCTCCATTTTATAGATGTGGAAACTGAAGTACAGAGATGTTAAATAACTTTCCTAAGGTCACAAGTTAGGAAACGTTCCCAAATTGGTGAAGTCTCCAGGATTTAAGGACTAAATAGGGGTAAAACACATAGCACATAGAGTATTTAAGTGTACACTATTACTACTATTTCACTCTAATACCTCTCCAAAAGCATTTTCTGTCGCCATCCATTTGACTCACCTCCCCAGGAAGAAAATGAAGCATCTATTATGAACCAGGTGGTAGGTTAGACAGTTTCATAATTTTCATTTTATTCATTCATTCATTCAACAAATGTTTATTGAGCACCTACCATTGCCAGGCACTGTTCTAGGCCTCAGGGATACAGCAGGGAGCAAATCAAAGTCCCTCATCAAAATAATCCTCTAAAGAGGGTTTATTAGCCCCATTATTACAAGCATAAGGAGCACTGCTGTCACAAGGGTTAAGGATTTGGCTGCTGACTGAAAGGTCTGTGGTTTGAACCCACCAGCCGCTCCACAGGAAAGACCTGGGATCTGCTTCTGTAAAGATTACAGCCTAGGCAACTGTAAGGGGCAATTCTACTCTGTCCTGTGGGGTCACTATGAGTCGGAATCTACTTGACAGCACATAGCAACAACAACATTACAAATGATAGAACTGAGGTTCACGCTGCTAGCCAGTTGAAGGACTGTCATTTTGGTAATTGTTGCTCTACAAAAGAGTTAGGCATTCCTCCCCTTGGAGATCTATGATGACTAGAGAGAACGTGGACAAACCTGAGCTGGAAAGGCTGGGCGATAGGACCAGAAATTACATCTCAAGTTTCAGAAGAACAGGAACTATTAAGTCATCAATTATAGTTAGTTTAGAATGGTGGGTGTGTGAGAGTAATTACCACAGTAACCTAATCAAATCCATTGCTGTCAAGTTGATTTGGACTTCTAAAGACCCTATAGGACAGGATAGAACTGCCCCATAGGGTTTCCAAGGAGCGGCTGGTGGATTTGAACTGGCAACCTTTTGATTAGCAGCTAAGCTCTTAACCACTGTGCCACCAAAAACCAAACCCAGTGCCGTCGAGTCAATTCCGACTCATAGCAAACCTATAAGACAGAGTAGAACCGCCCCATAGAGTTTCCAAGGAGTACCTGGCGGATCCGAGCTGCTGACTCTTTGGTTAGCAGCCACAACACTTAACCACTACGCCACCAGGGTTTCCGCTGTGCCACCAGGGCTCCTTATATTTAGTATATTTAGAAAGGACTTCCAGAAAGTTGCTGTACTAGGAATATGTATCTCTTCTTATTTTTAAAAATGTACTGCTAAGGTGACCTGAAACCAGCCCAGCACCCAAGGTCACGTTGCAAGTGCTCAGAAAATATCTGTTGATTCCCAGATGACCTGCGCCCATTAAGGACCTCCACGTGACAGTTTATTCTTGATATTGTGTGACTATAAGGAAGGCAGTTTTGGGATTCGAGTACAGGTGGGACAGGCTCTCTCTTTAAAGAACGCAGCCTCTGAAGTGTGGACCAGTTTGGAAGAGACTGGAAGGAAAACCAAGCGGTGTTGTGTTTTTTAGCTTATTTGGGGCACAGAGGTATCCTTGTTGTTTCAGAAGGATCTGTGACTATCCTGTTCACTGAAAATTTCATACATTGCAAGGAGATGAAATGGCATTGAGAATGAAATGAAATATCAGCCACAGTGAAATGAAATGCCTGGGAAAGGGAAAAGCAGACAGACGAGGATGATAGAGTTGAGTCATGGGCAGACAGCCATTTAGCATAAGTTAATGTACTGGCCAGCTCAGTTCAAAGGGATGCTTATATCTGGCTTAGAGTATGATATACTAGACTCTGACACCATAGTGGGAGGGAAGAGGGGGAGAGGAAGGCCATTTCCAAGGATGTAATATATTTTATGTATGAATTGCAAAATCACAAGAAAGACCAAGAAGAAATTGATAAGTGCTTTTCATCTTTTTCAGACTCCTGTCATCCTTGTGTCTGTGCCAGCTCCTTCTCTTGAAGGCAGAACACAGGCAGTTTTGAAGAATCAAGCTGGACTGTGGATCTCCATGGAGGAATAAGAGATTTCCATTGGAATCAGCCGTAGATATCAGCCGTAGATATCAGCCGTAGATATGCATAAGCCTACATTCATATATGTAAGTATATGATCACTGTTCCACGACAATTAGAAAGCAAGTCAGTCATATTGCATAGGCCTCTCTTAGAACATGACTTTATACTGGATGTTGGTAAATAATGCCTCTTGTTATAATTCAAACAACATTTAAAATACAAAAATGAATAAGACTCAGGCTTCTAGAAGCTTGAAATCTCCAGAAAGACTAAAAGACAATGTGGTAAAGTGCTTTTCTAATCATAAGCAGGTAAAAAAATGATTTCTATGAAGGCACGTGAAATTTTTTCCCTTCTTCCTAAGTATATAGAGAAGGTAGCCCAGAACCAATTGCACAAAAGGAACAACAAGGAGCTAATGGAAACTATGGTGCAGTGAATTACTTAATAAGGCCCTTCTAGGCGTAGTCTTTGTGACTGCCACACAATGATTGGGTGGGGATATGCAAATAAGGTGCTTGTGGCCCACCAAGGGGATTGGACAGCTTGCTGATAACACAAATAAGGTGCATGGAAGAGCACTTGATGCTGACAACGATGGAGTGGTACAGCAGTCTGGGGAAGTTGCACATTTGTAACATCTTTAACCTCTGCCTCATACCTCATAGGAACCAGCTTTGTGCTGATCCTTATAAAAGAAATTATTCATTTAGAGACAAAATGCAAGTGGATTGTCAGCCACACCTCTTGGAACACCTTGGACAAGATAGGTGCTCACTACTTCCCCTAAATGACAGGGGTGAGAGTTTCCATCTGAAGGAAGATGGAGGTCTTCTGATATTTGAAAGCAATTGTAGTAACTGCCTAGTGACCCTGCCATTGCTGTCAGATTTTGTCAAACAGTGGTCAGATTAGAGGCCCAAAGAAGAGAAAAGCCAGTGTTCTGGGCAGAATGGCCATGTCCAGTCTGGGTATAGCTCCCAGTGCTTTAGTCATTCTTTGCCCTGCTGCTGTCTGCCTGCATGACTCAATGTGCCTGGTAGAAAAAATACAAGGAGGTGTAACTTGCTGTCTTAGACTTAGACTTAAAAGAAGCAAAACCAGTCAACTATATACATATGTAGATAGATAGATATATATATAGATACATATATAGATATATATATATAGATATATACACACACACACAGATTTATCTCAAGGAAATGGCTCACATGGTTGTAGAGGATGGCAAGTCCCAAGCCCATTGGTCAGGCATCAGGCTGGAGGCTTCTCCTGACTCACATAGCTGCAGGGGCTGACGAACCCATGATCAGCAGATCAGATAGCAGGCTGCTAGCTCACAGGCCACAGAGGCTAATGAATCCCAAGATCAGTAGGCTATATGGTGGGCCGCTGGCTTAAGTCCCAAGAACTGGAGGTCAGATGGTGATGGGCTGGATGCAAGATCCAGAGTGCGCTGTGCAAGAATGTTCTTATATATTGGATGCAGACCACATCCCTGAGGAAATTTCCCTTACAACTGATTGGCCAGATCACATCATAGAGGTGATTACATTATAATCTAAAATGGAGGATAATTACATCATTACAGAAATGCCAAGTTATATCATTATATAACTGGCAAGCCACTGAGAAACATGGTCTAGTCAAGTCGATACACAACCTTACCCATCACAGTCCACCCCTTGTCAGCTTGGCACCTGCACGCATCTCCTTAAACTATACACAATCTCTAAATAAAAACAATTACAAAGTCATACTTGTGCCTAACATGATAAAACTAACATGTATAAAACTGAAATCTCAGTAGCCCCATTTACATCTTACATATTATAAGTAAAGAAAACAGAAATATTTGATGCACATACAAGGAACCTATACGCATAACAATTACAGTCCTTGTTTCTGCAACTAGTCATGTGGTTGTAACCTTCTTCCACCACCCATTCCATATTCCTTCTGCCCTCAACAAGCGCCTCAGCTGGTCATGGTTCTTTGCCTGGTGAGGCGACCCAAACCTTCTTTCCTGAAGGATCTCGGTCATTAGTAGACATGTCGGAATTGGATTGCTGTAGTTTTCCATTGACTTTAATCATGGGTATGGTAAAACTAAGAGACGCCCTAAGGGGTTTCCTGTATTCCAGACATACTCTTTTTTATCTCCATTATGTAGTATTGATCTGAATTCCTCTTGGGAATCAGAATCAATCACAGCAGCCAATATAGCAACATAACTGCCTTCTTTGCCTGTTGATCCAGAGGCCTAAAGAGCCCAAAGTGGCCAGGTGGCACTCTTAACTTGCAGTTCAATGGAATTAGTGTTGTGTCTTAAGCTGGGAGCATTCTTCCCTTTGGAACTAAGGCCTCTAGACCCACAAAGCATAGGGATGTGGGGACAGGAAGCAAAAATTTTGTGAGGTGGTGCCACTCCCATTTCCATCACTTGATTCCTTGACATGGCTATGGGCAGCATCATATAGTGGATGCTGGTTTAGATCATATACAACCTCTTGGCAACATAATTGTGTTTTTAGAAGGCCATTTCATCATTCTATCAAGCCAGTGACTTTAGGATGATGGGGAACATGGTAAGACCAGTGAATTCTATGAGCATAGGCCCATTGCCCTACTTTGTTTGCTGTGAAGTGAGTCTCTTGATCCGAGGCGATGCTGTGTTGAATACCATGATAGTGGATAAAACATTCTGTATGTCCACCGATGGTAGTTTTGGCATAATAATTGCGTGCAGAGAAGGCAAATTCATAGCCAGAGTAAGTGTCAATTCCAGTAATAAAAAAATGTTGCTTTTTGCATGATGGAAGTGGTCCAATGTAATCGACCTGCCACCAAATTCTGGCTGATCACCTCAAGGAATGGTGCCATATTGAGGATTCAGTGTTGGTTTCTGTTGCTGGCAGATTGGGTACTCAGCAGTAACTGTAGCCAAGCTGGCCTTGGTGAGTGGAAGTTCATGTTGCTGAGCCCATGCATAACCTCCATCCCTATCACAGTGGCTACTTTGTTCATGAGCCCATTGGGCAATGACAGGAGTGCCTGGGGATAGATGATGGCTGGTTTCCACATAACACATCAGCTTATCCACTTGATTGTTAAAATTATCCTCTGCCAAGGTCATCTCTTAGTGAGCATTCACCTGAGACACAAATATCTTCGCTTCTTTGGCCCATTCAGAAAGGTATATCCACATACTGGAAACCCTAGTGGCATAGTGGTTAAGTACTACTGCTGCTATCCAAAGTTTGGCAGTTCGAATCTACCAGGCGCTCCTTGGAAACTCTATGAGGACAGTTCTACTCTGTTTTATAGGGTCGCTATGAGTAGGAATCGACTCGACAGCAGTGAGCCGGTTTAGGATGCACATACCTCTTCCTCATACCTCTTTGTCTCCAGTTTTCCAGCCATGTTCCTTCCAAGCCCCTGACCATTCATCCAAACCATTGGCTGCAAGCCATGAATCAGTATACAATTGCACATCTGGTCATTTCTCCTTCCAAGCAAAGTGAACAACCAGGTGCACTGCTGAAAGTTCTTCCCATTGGGAGGATTTCCCTTCATCACTGCCCTTTGGGGAGGTTCCTTCATGATAACATGTCCAAAGTAAGCAAGACAAAGTCTTGCCATTCTCAAGTCCAAGAAGCATTCTGGCTGTACTTCCTCCAAGACAGATTTCTTCATTCCTCTGGCAGTCTATGGTATATTCAGTATTCTTCATCGTCACCACAATTCAAATGTGTAAATTATTCTTCGATTTCCTTTTTCACTGTCCAGGTTTTACATGCATATGAGGCCATTGAATATACCATGGCTTGGATCAGGTGCACCTTAGTTGTCTTAGGCTGGGTTCTCTAGAGAAGCAAAACCAGTGAAGCTTATATATAAACCAAAAAAAAAAAAAAAAAAACTATTGTTGTTGAGTCAATTCTGACTCATAGCAGCCCTACAGGATAGACTAGAACTGCCCCATAAGGTTTCCAAGGAGCAGCTGGTAGATTTGAACTGCTGACCTTTTGGTTAGCAGTCAAGCTCTTAACTACTGCGCCACCAGAAGTGCACACAGAATATATAGAAGTGTATATATATATTTATGTGTATGTATCGGAATCGACTCGATGGCACTGGGACTGGGTATGTATATAAGCATATATATGTGTGTGTGTATGTACATGAATATCTCAAGGAAATGACTCATGCGGTTGTGGGTGCTGGCAAGTTCATGAGTCAGGCATAGTCAGGCTGGAGGCTTCTCCTGACTATGTAGCTGCAGGGGCTGATGAATCCCAGAGTGGCAGATCAGACGGCAGGGTGCTGGCTTACAGGCTGTGGAGGCTGATTCATCTAAGATCAGCAGGTAAGATTGCAGGCTGCTAGTTCTCAGACTGTGAAAGCCGATAAATCCCAAGATCAGCAGGCAATGTGGCAGGCTGCTGGCTCAAGTCCCAAGAACCAGAGGTCAGTTGATAATGAGCCTGATAATGGATTTGGAGCAAGAAAAAGCTGGCAAGCTTTGCCAGAACATCCATATGTATTGGATGTAGGCCACATCTCTAAGGAAACTCCCCTTACAACTGATTGGCTAATCACATCAGATCACATCATGGAGGTGATTACATCACAAAATGAAAGATAACTACATCATTACATAACTGCCAAACTATATCATCACATAACTGCCAAATGACATCATTACATAACTTACAAACCACTGATAATCATGGTCCAGCCAAGTTGACACACAGCCTTAACCATCACATTTGCTTTGCAAGGTGTCTATACTCTTAATATTTGGGGTCTAAATATAAAATGGGATCATATTATAAATGCACTTTAGAAGTTTAGAGTGTAAAGAAAACCCATGGTGTACCTTCTTTTAAGTGCAGACGCTTTTACTATAAAGCGAAACAAGTATTTGTATTTTATCCAATACGTCCTTTCAGTTTGACTTTTAAACAGCAGGTTTTCTTATGGTGAAATGCCTTTATTTTCTGAATTCTATAATTATCCTGTACTCCAGAACAGTAGAATAATAACTCATTGAAATATAAAAAATATTCAGTAAAACATAAAAAAACAAAGCATGGGGCCATCTATGGTCAGCTAATTTCCAGCAGGGGTGCTAATAAGTCAATTCAATGCGAGAAGGAAGAGTCTCTTCAATAAATAGTGCTGGGAAAATTGGATTACCATATGCAGAATGAATGAGGATCCATGCCTTACCACACACATACACACACACACTTACTTCAAAATGGACCAAGGACCTAAATGTGAAATCTAAAATAATACAATTCTTAGAAAATATAGGAGCATGGCTGTGAAGTCCAATGTTTAACAATGGATTGTCTAATATAACAACAAAAGCACAAGCAGCAAAAGACAACATAGATAAATGAGACCCCATAAAAAATTAAATACTTTTGTGCATCAAAGGACTTTATCAAAAAACAGTGAAAAGACAAGTTACAGATTGGGAGAAAAATTTTGAGAACAATATGTCTGATAAGGGTCTAATTTCCAAAATACATAAAATACTTCCACAGCTTAACAAAAAGACAAGCAACCCAATAAAAAAAATGGGTAAAGGATTGAACAGATATTTCACCAAAGAGGATATTCCAGTGGCCAACAAGCACATGGGAAGATGCTCAAAGTCATTAGCCATTCCAAACTAAATCCATTGCCATCAAGTCAATTCCAACCTACAGTGATCCAGAGTAGAAGGCAGCTGCCTCACAGGGTTCCCAAGACCGTAATCTTTACAGAAGCAGATTGCCGCATTTTCTCCCACAGAGTGGTTCATGAGTTTGAACCACAGACCTTTCAGCTAGCAGCCCAGTGCATTAAAGAGATGCAAATCAAAACTACAATGAGAAACCACTTCACCTCTATTAGAATGGTAGAGGCTGAGTCCATATGCCACTGTAGACAGAAGTACCATGCCATCCCTCTACAGCGAAGACCCAAAAAACTAAGTAAAACAGATACAAACATCAATCCTGGAACACTAAGCATCAAATGAAGGGATAATGAACTCAACCAACCACTGAATGGAATAAGAAACTGATAGAGAGCAAAGAATGAGGACAGCTACAGATGGAGGTCCTCTACCAGCTAACTCTGCACAGACACGCCATTTTAGACCCCTCAGCCACCAAGAATGGCAAACAGAGAGTACAGGAAGGCAACTTCATGGAGCTCCCAGCAGAAGAGAGAGCGCCTGGTAAATAGGCATACATGCTTTTCTACCCCCACTCTTCTTCCTTCTGTGCAGCCTCTGCTGCTTCCTGGCAGGCCACAGTCGCTTGGCTCCTTGCCACTTGGATTCGCCTTGCCCCCACTGGCCATCTCCTTCAGTGCCATTTTTCTGTTGTTGTTGTTTGGCTTCTTTTTGCTTTCCTTCCTTTCCTTTCTCCCACCCAGTTGGTGCCGTGTGCTGTCTTTGCTCCTTTTGATGTGCTGTGCCACACTGCTTGGCTAGGGAGCCACTTCCCCAGTCCTTGCCTCCATGCTGGTGGGCTCCCTCGAGGCACTATTTTTCTCCATTTCTTGTCTCCCTCCGCCTTCCTTCCTTTCCTTTCTCCTGACCACCTGGCCACATGTGCTGTCCCTGCCACTTTTTGATTGCTGGGGAGCTACCAGCACACAACTTCCCTGGTCCATGCTGCCACACAGGTGGGCTCCCTCAGGACATTTTTTTCCCCTTAGTTTCTAAACTGACTTCACCTTCCTTCCTTTCCTTTCTCCCAGCTACCTGGCTGCATGTGCCATCCCCGCTGCTTTTTGATGGGGTATGCCACACCACTCAGCTGGGGATCCAACAGCATGTGGCTTCCCCGGTCTGTGCTGCCATGCTGGTGAGCTCCCTTGGGGCATTTTTTTTTCTTTTCTTTTTTAATCTTTTTCTCAGGTCTTCTCTCTCTCCCCTCCTTCCTTTCCTATCACCCACCTAGCTGCATGTGCTGTCACCACCCCTTCTTGACGGGATGTGCCACACTGTCCAGCTAGAAAGCCATCAGCACACAGCTTCCCTGGGTCCATGCTACTCCACTGACAGACTCCCTCAGCACCACTTCCTTCTTCTTTTTTTTTGCTTCTGTTTCTCTCTCTTCTTTCTCTTCTTACCAACTTAGCTCTTAGCTCCACACAGCACATCCTCACTTCGCTCCACACAGCACATCCTCCCCCTTCCCTCCTGCCTATCTGCACCGCATGTTGAGTACTGCACCCCTGAGTGGCACAGGTGCAGACCATCAGACCCTGCCCTGCACTGTCCCCCCGCTCTGTCCCGTTGGCCCTAGTACATGCTGTAAACAACCCATCCCTGCCTCTCCCCCTGCTAGACCTGCCCTGCTGCACCATGGTTGAGCCACCTACCCTGCCCACCTGGACAAGGTGCTGAGAAGTATTGTGCCCATAGACGAGCAGACAACAAAGAATGCCCAGCTCTCCTGCCCAGATATAATCAAATAAAACAAAAAAGCAGGATGAAACAAATAAACTTACAATCAATAAACTGAGAAAATAATTCTTGAATGTCCTAAAGACAGCAAACGATATCAAAACATAAAAACACAGGACAGGAAGGCTCCAGAAAGTGTCCAAAATAAAACACCAGATGACCTTCCAGTAGAAGAAAAGGAACTGGAACTACCCGATAGAGAATTCAAAACTCTAATATTCAGGGCTTTCCAAGAGATAAAGGAAAACACACAAAAAAACAAGGAAAAAAATAGACAAAATCATGGAAAAGACAGACAAAACAATGGAATAAATCAGAAAAATAATACAGGAACAAAATGTCAAAATAAGCAAACAACTAGAAATCATACAAAACTGCAATTACAAATCCAAAAGATACACAACAATATTTCAGAAATGGAGAGTGCCATAGAAGGTTTTAGAAGCAAATTTGAAACAATAGAAGACAGGATCAGCAAAATTGAAGACAAATTCTTGGATACCATTTTGAGGAAAATCAGAGAAAAAAATGGAGAAACCCTGAGAACAATGTGGGATACAATCAAAAGCAAAGATTTGCATGTGATTGGAGTTCCAAAACAGGGGCAGAAAATGGAAAACAGAGAAGATCATTGAAGATTTGCTG